>NC_034186.2:54029424-54745257 GCF_002021735.2 Oncorhynchus kisutch
CAGCATGATCACTCGGCGCGTTGTATAACTCCTTCTCGGGACTATCTACTCGCTCTCCTCCCCTTTACTTGTGGACATCAGTGCACAACACATCAGCCATCTGTGACCAGGCGAAAAAAAACAAAGGAAGACAGAAGCTAGCTGTCCTCCGGCTACACCATGGTGCTAACCTACAGAGTGCTGCTGAGGCTACTGTAGACCTTCCTTTCAGAACAGTGTGTTTTAATCAACTATTTGGTGACATGAATATATTTAGTATAGTTTTATCTAAAAATGATTTTTTTAAATTATGTTTCACTATTTAAATTTTTAGGACATTCACTCAGGAGGAAGGTCCTCCCCTTCCTCCTCTGAGGAGCCTCCACTGCGATACACACAGGAAACTGTTGACCGTGAAAACCCCAGGAGTGTTGCAGTTCTTGACACAAACCGGTGCGCCTGGCACCTACTACAAGTACCCCGTTCAAAGACACTTACATTTTGTGTCTTGCCCATTCAGCATCTGAATGGCTCACGTACACAACCCATGGTGAATTTAACAAGTGACATAGCTTTCACCTGGATTGACCTGGACAGTCTATGTCATGGAACAGTAATACAGTGTACAGTAATACAAAAGTGACAGTAGCTATACATATTTATATACAGTATTTGTTCAATTGTAGCTCGAACATAGGTCATAAAGCAGGACAATATACACTTGTGAAATCTATGATCAAATATCACATGAAAACATCTTTCTTCTTTCTTGCTTCTTTTGTCCTTTTGATGTTCCTTTTTATCAGAATAGAATAGCTAAGATAAAACAGTAGACACATTGTCCATTGACAGGGATTCCAGTCTGTACAATATCTCTAGTTTCTGTAGAATCCTTTTGGTTTGGGGCTGTAACAGAGGGAAACAGAATGGTTAGCACCGTAAATAACCATTCTCAAACAGTATTTCTCAAATATGGGAGGTGCAACAGATAGCCCAAGGCATCAAAATGTAGTTGGCAAAAGAGGCAAAAAAGTTTAGGCTTCTACCTTGAACACGTGCGTGTGTATGTGTGTATGTGTGTGTGTGTGTGTGTGAGCGCGCGTGCATGCGTGCGTGCGCAGGAAATTACACTCACTCTTGGCAGTTGCAGAATCTGCGTTTGCCACGTCTGGGCATCATCACCCGCTGAAAACCGACAGAAACACACACAGGAAAGCTCAGTAACACTACCAACAAGACACAGCAAAATGGAAGAGATAGTGAGTACATTTTTATGCTAAAAATAAATATCTGATTAAATCACCAAACTGTACCTGTCTGTGGCGTCGGATGAGGATGACAGTGAGGATGAGGAGGAGGATGAAGATGACGGCTGCGGCACAGATGGTGACCAACAGCCACACGTCCATGGGGACTCGCTCTGTCCATCAGAACAACATCAAGAGAAACAGAATCAGTATGCAAGTTCTACACTGGTAACTTTACATTTACACTGATAACTTTACATTTACCCCAGATAACTTTACATTTACCCCAGATAACTTTACATTTACCCCAGATAACTTTACATTTACCCCAGATAACTTTACATTTACCCCAGATAACTTTACATTTACCCCAGTTGGGTCGGTAGGGTAGCCTAGTGGTTAGAGAGTTAGACTAGTATCCGGAAGGTTGCAAGTTCAAACCTCCTGAGCTGACAAGGTACAAATCTGTCGTTCTGCCCCTGAACAGGCAGTTAACCCACAGTTCCTAGGCCGTCATTGAAAATAAGAATTTGTTCTTAACTGACTTGCCTAGTTAAATAAAGATAACTTTACATTTAAACTGATAACTTTACAGCCTATCAAACCAATAAAGAAGTATTAACGTATGACAGTATGTGGTTTTCAATAATAGTATTATAATTTTTGTGATATATTGTATTTCTGGGTAGGCTTTACTGAAATATACCTCTATGCTCATATTCGCACACTGAATAGCATACCCGTAAGGTAGGTGTGCAAAGCACACCTCAGAGCTTCCTTCTTTACAGGCTTATAGTACTGTCTGCTATAAGTACATTGTACTTAATTACTGTAGTAGTACTGTGGTACTATACTGTTTAAAGTGCTGCAGTAAGCATGGCCACTGGCCAGTGAGGCTAATTTCACCCTAACCTCAATAGGTACAACCTAACCTCTACACACACACTCACCACACACCCTAACCACATCCTGACCATGTCACTTCCTGTTTCTACTTTCTCACCTATCTTCAGAGTGATCTCCACTGATGTCAGCTTGGTTTTGTTCCTCCATAATTCACACCTCCACCTCCCACCATTTCCATACGTCGCTTCGGGGATGGTGAGAAGGGTGGGGTGGGGGGAGGAGTCTAAAGGGAGGAGGGAGGAGTGATGTGGTGGGATCCATTTCACTTCCAGGTCAGAGGTCAGAGGCTGGCCCAGGGTACAGGTGAGGTTGACCTCCTGACCTAAAAAGGCCACTGGACCTGGAGAGGTAAACACTGGACAGGAGAGAGAGAGCAAGAGAGAGAGAGAGAGCGTGAGCAAGAGTGAGAAAGAAAGAAAATTCACCTTTTTGATGTGATAAAAAGGCAGAGACAGACAAAACATGTCTTTTTTTTTACAAAAACGTGGAGAAACACATTTTTTTTGTTAGTATCCATCCAGCTGGCATATTATCCTGGCAGAGAGAAACCTCATTATACACTATTAAAACAAGTGGAGCCAGACAAGTGTATTATCCAATGAATTAGACACAGGACACAATACACCGGGGACAGACTGTTCCCGATGAACGACAGAAGGAGATGAGAAAACTGTCTGGGTGCAATAAACAGAAGCATAGAAAGAGGGAGTTGCATTGCCATGACGATGGTCTGGCGGGTTTGAATGACAATGAAGGGAGAAAGAGGGAAAGAGGGATAGAGCGGGAAGAAGGGAACGTTAGAGAGATGTCGGGTGGTACTGATTGTACAATTGAGCACTGACAAAATCAAAGTGATTTGTCACTCCTCACTTTTGTAGGCAGAAAGATGGGGGAAATAAGTAAGGGAAGAGTTAAAAGGAAGGAGGAAGGAAGGTAGCGACAAAGTTAGGAAGTAAAGAAGGTAGGAAGGAAGGAGAAGGACATTTTCTCGGGACTGCCACAAAGCTTGACTTACCCTGTAGCACCTCCACACGCATTTCTCTCTTCAGGGTGTCGTCCCTCTGGAACTCCACAGCGCAGGTGTAGTCGCCCCTGTCCCCCTCCGTCACCCCTTTCTTTGACAGGGAGAGGTTTAGATTTTTCCTCTGCAGGGCTGAGACATCCAGCCCTCTCTTCTGATTGGTCACCCAGGCTAATGGAGGCCCCGGGGAGAGGTTGACGAGGGTCTGGACGACCCCAGTGAGGGAGCCTGCCGCTGGGCTTGGGGTAAAGGTCCAGCGGCCTCCCTGGATGCTCTTCTCCTGGCTGTCTGACCAGGATAGAGGAAGCGGAATGGAAAAGAAACATGGAAGATGGAGAAGAGAGAGGGAGGAGACAGAGGTATAGATAGGCTGTGGATGAGCAGGGGAGAGGTCTGAGAAGGGGAGCGAGATTGAGAGAGTGAGAGAGAGCAAGAGAGAGAGGAGAGAGAATGAGAGACAGAGATAGGAAAGGGACAGTTTAACCTCAGTCTGAAGACATTTTACCTCTTGAGGGGAAATGATTTAATCTAGAAGACCATAAACCATAATCTAGAAGACCATACAACTTAACACTTACCTATTACAGTAACAGGGGTGTTGGCATAGGCTTCCCTGCCCTGGTATGTCACCACACAGGTCCACTCTCCATTGTCTTGGCCAGTGACATTCATTACTGTCAGGCCCCCGTTATTTCCAATCTGGGCACGCTTGTCCTTGTTCAGGTCCTGTTTCTGGGGACTAAGCCATCTTCTCTGTGTCCCCTCAAATATTTCCTTTACGTCACAATTCAGATTAAGATTCTTCCCAGCCAACAGGGGAGAGACTGGCTGTACACTCACTGAGAGAGGAGAGATGGAGAGAGAGAAATAGAGAGAGACAGAGAGAGAGAGAGAGCAAAGAAAGAGAGAGAGAGCAAAGAGAGAGAGAGAGAGAGAGAGAGAGAGAGAGAGAGATTGAGAGAGAGAAAGAGAGAGAGATTGAGAGAGAGAGAGAAAGAGAGGGAGAGAGAGAGACAGAGGAGGGGTAAACAAAGGTACATTTGTATACATGCGTGTGCAGTACTTGTTTCCCCCACATGATGGTGACAGAACACAATGTCCCCATTTCCTTCCTCATCTTTCTCATAACAAACATGAGACAGAAATCCCTTCTCTCTATCACTCTGCACTTACCACGGGACAGTCTGAATGTGGTGACTGAGATAATTTGTGTTGGCCTGAAATCTTTCAGTTCACATTTGAAGGATTTGAAGTCCTCCAGTCTGATTTTGTTGATGATCAGGGAGAAGTCCGTCTTGGACAGAGACAGCCTGTCTTTCCACTCTGGATCTGCATGTCAATAATCAAGTGATTAATAGTAGTAGTAGTGTGAATGAGAAATGTGTCTTCTTGCTGTCTTATATTATTCCCAACCCACCTGGACACCACACAAACATATGAGAACGTGGAAGCAGCAGAGGGCTACCTGCAGAGGCAGAGCAGTAACCCTGAGCAGGTCAAGGGTTAAGTGCTCAAGAGAACAACAGTAGTAGGCACCTGATATTCTGTTTGCCAGCAACCCTCAAATTGTAAGCTAGTCAAAATCAGGTAAAAAAAAAAGCCAACTACCAAATACTGTTTAGCTCAATATGTTTCTGGCTCAAAAAAAAAGGTCACGCTTGATTAAAGCTGGGTACCCTCTCGCACTAATCTCACTCACCTATTGTCTCTCGACCCTGGGCGTTGCGGAATATCAAAGATTTTTGGTCCATCCCAAAGTACCATTGTACCGTCACCTTTTCTGAACCCCACTTCAATTTGGGGAGTGTGACCGTCCCTCCCACCTGACCATACACCACATCTTCAGCCCCTGAGGGAGAACACAGAAGGCAAGATATATATATATATATATATATACTTTACGTCCAATAGTAAGTTACCTTTACAGAAATGTATCTGTTGCTATATAATATAACATAGAGTATAAACACTCTCAGAAAATTCTCTCTTACCTGTTGAAGAGATGAACAAAGCAATAACGATTGAAAGGCATCCAGAAACATAATTCATTTTGTAGCTTCTCCTGAAAACAAAGAGCAACAAACGCTGAATAAGGCGACTTGCTATAGTCATGTATTTCCTGTCACCCAAGATCAAATACTGTGGAAACAAATCAACAGTTCACATCAAGCAGTAGCGCTTCTTCTTGGATATTAAAAGGTTAAACAATAACATCTAGCTATACCTTTTATATCCTACAGTATGACGGTATTTTGATGTCAGCAAAAACTGTCACTGAAGAGACCCAATTTCTGTTCCTCCCTTTTGTCATGTACTTGTAAACGCCATCTTTTACCCATTTAAAACACACGCATTTAGATAAATTCACTGATTCACATTAAATTGATTTCATTTACTTGACTGAAATTGGAGTACATTAACCCCGACTGATTCCCATTCACATGACAGTGATTCTTGTTGTCAGAGTAAAAAAAAAAAAGAGAGAAAGGATGGGGTTTGTGGTGGTCTCTGATTTAGAGAAGTTGAGAGACAGACAAAAAGAAGAGGAAGAACGAAGAAAGGTGGAGGGAGAGAAGCAGTAGCTTTGTGGTGGGCTTTGGTTGAGAGAGGGATGGGGGAGAAGAGAGAGGGGGCGAATGCTGAGGCTGTGGTGGACCCTGATTTCACGAAGTGTAGATTCGTATCCATATCCTCACCTCCTCTCCTCCCCGCTCACTCACTCACACACCCCCTCCCTTCCTCCTCTATTCCACGAAAGGCGGATTTCTCCACGCTTGATGGAAGAAAAAAAAGACCACAATGGCAGTCGTACACTGGGAGTGTGGTCTATTGTAGTTGTTTATTCTGTTTTCTGTGTTGTGTGTTCATGCATGCGTGTGTGTGTACGTGTGTGTACGTGTGTGTACGTGTGTGTGTGTGTGTGTGTGTGTGTGTGTGTGTGTGTGTGTGTGTGTGTGTGTGTGTGTGTGTGTGTGTGTGTGTGTGTGTTTTAGTCGTAGGTGTGTTGTGGGTACTGTCACAATTTTTGTCTGAAGCATTCTGCACTCGTTTCTCTCTTTTCATCTCAATGCTTTAACCTGTGTGTGAACAGAGTACAGTCAGCTCCTGATGAATGTAACAGTTCAGGCTGTCATGACAGGGATGTGCACTTAAAGGGAGCATAGAGTTGTCAGGGGCAATTTAAAGAACGTAATATAATCACATCCAAAGTGCTCATCAGGTTTCAACTGTATCGTGTGTTGTGTCAACTAGGCTGCAAACAATTTCACATTAGGGGATGATCATGATCTACTGAATGTAAACAATGCAGAATTACTCCACCAAACGACAAATATGTGCATTAATAAAACACAGTTATAACTGCCGTGCGCTGGCATGTTATCCACCGTTACAGTGGAGAAGACAGAAGGGTGTCTACTGGGGAGAACTACACAACAATATACTAGTAGTAGATTGTTATCTTGGTCAAATAAAAATCAAGGATCAAGGTACTCTTTATAGTGTGTTAGAAAATGAACCTGCTACCAGGGTAAGTGCTACCATAGGGGTGGCAGGTAGCCTAGCGATAAGAGCGTTGAGCCAATAACCGAAAGATTGCTAGATCGAATCCCTGAGTCGACAATGTGAAAAATCTGTCGATGTGGCCTTGAGCCAGGCACCTTAACCCTAATTGATCCAGGGTGGCTGTTGACAACGGCAGACCCTGGCCGTGACCCCACTCTCTGAGGGTGTCTCAGGGGAAGTTGGGATACGCAAAATAAAAACAATTCACACGTGAAATAGGACTAATATACAGTGCATTCGGAAAGTATTCAGATCCCTTGACTTTTTCCACATTTTGTTACGTTACAGCCTTGTTTTAAAAAGATTCCATTGTTTTTTTCCCACATCAATCTACACACAATACCCCATAATGAAAAAGCAAACACAGGTTATTAGACATTTATGCAAAAAAACAAAAAAACAAACTAAAACATCACATTTACATAAGTATTCAGACCCTTTACTCAGTACTTTGTTGAAGAACCTTTGGCAGTGATTACAGCCTCGAGTCTTCTTGGGAATTATACTACAAGCTTGGCACGCCTGTAATTGAGGAGTTCAAATCAAATCAAATCAAATGTATTTGTCACATACACATGGTTAGCAGATGTTAATGCGAGTGTAGCGAAATGCTTGTGCTAGTTCCGACAATGCAGTAATAACCAACGAGTAATCTAACTAACAATTCCAAAACTACTACCTTATACACACAAGTGTAAAGGGATAAAGAATATGTACATAAAGATATATGAATGAGTGATGGTACAGAGCGGCATAGGCAAGATGCAGTAGATGGTATCGAGTACAGTATATACATATGAGATGAGTATGTAAACAAAGTGGCAGAGTTTAAAGTGGCTAGTGATACATGTATTACATAAAGATGCAGTAGATGATATAGAGTACAGTATATACGTATACATATGAGATGAATAATGTAGGGTATGTAAACATTATATTAAGTAGCATTGTTTAAAGTGGCTAGTGATATATTTGACATCAATTCCCATCAATTCCCATTATTAAAGTGGCTGGAGTTGAGTCAGTGTGTTGGCAGCAGTCACTCAATGTTAGTGGTGGCTGTTTAACAGTCTGATGGCCTTGAGATAGAAGCCCTTTTTCAGACTCTCGGTCCCAGCTTTGATGCACCTGTACTGACCTCGCCTTCTGGATGATAGCGGGATGAACAGGCAGTGGCTCGGGTGGTTGTTGTCCTTGATGATCTTTATGGCCTTCCTGTGACATCGGGTGGTGTAGGTGTCCTGGAGGGCAGGTAGTTTGCCCCCGGTGATGCGTTATGCAGACCTCACTACCCTCTGGAGAGCCTTACAGTTGTGGGCGGAGCAGTTGCCGTACCAGGCGGTGATACAGCCCGACAGGATGCTCTCGATTGTGCATTTGTAGAAGTTTGTGAGTGCTTTTGGTGACGAGCCAAATTTCTTCAGCCTCCTGAGGTTGAAGAGGCGCTGCTGCGCCTTCTTCACGATGCTGTCTGTGTGGGTGGACCAATTCAGTTTGTCTGTGATGTGTACGCCGAGGAACTTAAAACTTACTACCCTCTCCACTACTGTCCCATCGATGTGGATAGGGGGGTGTTCCCTCTGCTGTTTCCTGAAGTCCACAATCATCTCCTTAGTTTTGTTGATGTTGAGTGTGAGGTTATTTTCCTGACACCACACTCCGAGGGCCCTCACCTCCTCCCTGTAGGCTGTCTCGTCGTTGTTGGTAATCAAGCCTACCACTGTTGTATCGTCCGCAAACTTGATGATTGAGTTGGAGGCGTGCGTGGCCACGCAGTCGTGGGTGAACAGGGAGTACAGGAGAGGGCTCAGATGCACCCTTGTGGGGCCCCAGTGTTGAAGATCAGCGGGGTGGAGATGTTGTTATCTACCCTCAACACCTGGGGGGCGGCCCGTCAGGAAGTCCAGTACCCAGTTGCACAGGGTGGGGTCGAGACCCTGGGTCTCGAGCTTGATGACGAGTTTGGAGGGTACTATGGTGTTAAATGCTGAGCTGTAGTCGATGAACAGCATTCTCACATAGGTATTCCTCTTGTCCAGATGGGTTAGGGCAGTGTGCAGTGTGGTTGAGATTGCATCGTCTGTGGACCTATTTGGGCAGTAAGCAAATTGGAGTGGTTCTAGGGTGTCAGGTAGGGTGGAGGTGATATGGTCCTTGACTAGTCTCTCAAAGCACTTCATGATGACGGCAGTGAGTGCTACGGGGCGGTAGTCGTTTAGCTCAAGTTACCTTAGCTTTCTTGGGAACAGGAACAATGGTGGCCTCTTGAAGCATGTGGGAACAGCAGACTGGGATAAGGATTGATTGAATATGTCCGTAAACACCCCAGCCAGCTGGTCTGCGCATGCTCTCTGCAGATCTGTCAGGTTGGATGGGGAGCTATTTTTATTTTCAGGCATCTCCAGAGATGTTCGATCGGGTTCAAGTCTGGACTCTATCTAGCTGAAGCCACTCCTGCATTGTCTTGGCTGTGTGCTTAGTGTTGTCCTGTTGGAAGGTGAAGCAGTCTGAGGTCCTGAGTGCTCTGGAGCAGGTTTTCATCAAGGATTTCTCTGTACTTTGCTCTGTTGATCTTTCCCTCGATCCTGACTATTCTCCCAGTCCCTGCCGCTGAAAAACATCCGAATAGCACTTTATTTAACTTGGCAAGTCAGTTAAGAACAAATTCTTATTTTCAATGACGGCCTAGGAAAAGTGGGTTAACTGCCTTGTTCAGGGGCAGAATGACAGATTTTTACCTTGTCAGCACAGGGATTCGCTCTTGCAACCTTTCGGTTCGCTCTTGCAACCCAACGCTCTAACCACTAGGCTACCTGCTGCCCCTATGATTCTGTAGGGATGGTGCCAGGTTTCCTCCAGACGTGACATTTGGCATTCAGGCCAAAGAGTTCAATCTTGGTTTCATCAGACCAGAGAATCTTGTCTGAGAGTCCTTCACATCCCATTTAACAAACTCCAAGCGGGCTGCCTTTTACTGAGGAGTGGCTTCCGTCTGGCCACTCTACCATTAAGGCCTGATTGGTGGAGTGCTGCAGAGATGGTTTTCGTTCTGGAAGGTTCTCCCATCTCCATAGAGCAACTCTGGAGCTCTGTCAGAGTGACCACCTGGTTCTTGGTCACCTCCCTAACCAAGGCCCTTCTCCCCCGATTGCTCAGTTTGGCCAGGCAGCCAGCTCTAGGAAGAGTCTTGGTGGTTCCAAACTTCTTCCATTTAATGAATGATGGAGGCCACTGTGTTCTTGGGGACCTTGAATGCTGCAGAACATTTTTGGTACCTTCCCCAGATCTGTGCCACGACACAATCCTGTCTCGGATCTCTACAGACAACCTCACTGTCAAATGTGGGACCTTATCTGGACAGGTGTGTGCCTTTCCAAATCATGTCCAATCAACTGAATTTACGACAGGTGGACCCCAATCAAGTTGTAGAAACATCTCAAAAATAATCAATGAAAACAGGATTTACCTGAGCTCAATTCTCATAGCAAAGGGTCTGAATGTAAATAAGTATTTTTTATACATTTGCAAAATGTTCTAAAAACCTGTTTTCGCTTTATCATTATGGGGTATTGTGTGTAGATTGAGGGGAAATTAATTTAATACATTTTAGAATAAGGCTGCAATGTAACAACATTTGGAAAAAGTGAAGGGTTCTGAATACTTTCCGAATGCACTGATAAGCACCCAAATAAGTATCAGCAGGTGCATGGGGAAAAATATATATATACAGTCGTTACGGACCCAGATGAAGGTTTATTGAAACCATAAAAATAAAATAGCAATGTGTTGGAGTTTTCCTTTTTATTTATTAGCCTGACTCTTCATAATATGAAAATGCCTTTATTTAAGTGGCATAAAAATATTCTAAAAAGCTGGGATGCATTTAGACTTTTCGGCCTTCGTCAAGATGCCGAAACTCATCTTGGCCTTCGTCGTTACGATCTCTTTTCATGACAACCTCACCTCATCATTCTACTTCATCTCCTGCTACTAAAGGACAGGGGAATGTGACTCCCTTTTGCCTTTCTCTTTATAAAAATGACTTGACATGTTTTCAAGATAAATGTTAGATAGAGATTTCAGGCGGTAGTTTGTGTAACTAAAATGTTATTAAATTCAGGCCAGCTGTTAGGCCTATGTTAATTGTTGTAGTACAGTACAATACAATATGATGAGATAAAATATGTTTCGACATATGTTTAGAAATATCTGTGTAGGTCATTCCTCACCTCTGAACTTTGTAAGACTTATCTGTCCGTTGAGGTTGGTAAACGGCAGTGGGATATGAGACAAGTAGTGAGGTTCTGGAGGAAGAGGAAGTATAGAGCTATATAGAAGCGATAGAGGGAGCAAGACAGAGGACAGCAAGACAGAGGGAGAGAGAGAGAGGACGAGTGATAGAGAGAGAGGAAGAGAGAGAGCGAGAGAGAGAGAGAGAGAGAGATCGCACCTGAACAGTTAACCCAGAAAAGCAGATGATCGTGTCTGTGGTCAGGGCGGAGGTTAAACAGCAAAAAGAGAGAGGGGGATGCGAAGGGGAAGGGAGGGGGAGGGAGGACAGGATCCATCTATGTAAAAAGGTGAAGGAATAATCTTACAGAATTGTCTCCCATTTTAAGATAGTGGAACTCTGATACTGATCCCTGCAATTTGATTGTACACAGTACAAAACATATGATGGAGTGTAAAATCGGACTAAATCATTCTTCCCCACAGAGCTTATCAGTATAAGTAATGTGAGTAGAATTGTTGAACCTTTATGACTTGTATGTGAGGTGTGTATAGCCATGTCACATCTGTAAACCAGGGGCTTGAATTTCAATGGGACCAGATAGGCCTAGCGCAAAGAGGAGTGTCTTTCGGTGTGAGAGCATCAGCTCAGAGAGAGCCTTTACAGTACATTAAAAAGGCATCATGAAATGTCTGCGAAACGTGGTAAAATACAATGGCAATGAAACCATGAAATGTCTATATACCGGGGTAGCACGACAGATAAACACATCGGTGGACAAATGCATTGGGTTGACCGCCATTTCAACATTTATCTGAAACGCACTTGTTACCTCTCTTATTCTAATTTAAGGTAACGTTAACAGGTTTTACTTTACTGTGAATGCAAAGTGGGCATACGCTTATAGGACAGCATGTAACATTTGATGAAAGTGCAATAAATTGTGACAAATATTCTGCATTCACTAATGCAGAAGAAACCCACATATGTTTTCTCTGTAAATATAGTTGTCTGATTTAGACACTCGGTGGTCTACTACGAGCAGTCATAACAATGATCAATAGTTATTACATCAATACTTTCACATTGTTTACCACAAATCAATGATCATAGAGCGCTATTATACCATATTACATCTAGCATCTCAGTTAACATCCTTTTCTATACTTACGTTTGGCGGATAGCATCGAGAGTCCCTCGCCAATGACGAAGAGCCAGGCGGAAATGTTGATTTTCAGAGAAACAACATTGCTTTTAAACCCTGTTGCACCTCCCTCACTACTGATTGGTCTAAAAGGAATCAGGAAATGTACAGTTATTGGTCAGGTGCATTAAGACCAAAGCAGTGATATTTTTAATTGGCTGAAGAAAGGGTGGATTATGTTAGCAACATTTTTCGCTAGCGTTTTAGCGCAGTAACAGCCGGTAATAACAAAATAGGCCACATAATAGTTATTATTTGAACCATTATCATTTTTTCATTGTTGTTATCATCATCGTCAATATTATTCTAACCCACATGTCAACAATAGTTAGTCAATTTGATGTACTTCTGCCAGTCGTTGTTCACCTTTACATTGCTTCGCTCGGGCCATAAAATTGCAAATGTTTTACTCGGCCACAGGTTTCATCTACATTAGACAGAACATAAATCAGCAGAGAGAAACAAGCAATCTATTAACACACACAAATACGTATCTCTCTTGTTTCATTGTAGATAACCAAACTACAGTTTAAACATGAAACTGGGTGCCTGCAGCACATGTTTATTGAATCATAAAAATTACCAAAACTGACATCAATATATATATATATATATATATATGTGTGTAGCCCTTTCCTGCAGTTAAATTATGTTATTCATATTTTTCATAACTTCACAATTAATAAAAATAAATAAATAACCATGTGTGTGCGTACTTTTGTTTCAAAGTAGATTTGTTCAAGACTACCCAGAAACACTCTGTGTGGCCCTGATTTAGCCCACTACAGTAAAAGCTTAACTAGGTGTACCGATTATAGGCCTGAATCAGATTCGTAGGCCTTTGAAATATACAAAGTTTAACAAAGCATCACATTTAAGAGCTTATAATAATGCTCTAATAAAGCTTCATCAAAAAAGCTGGCCACTGAAAGACAAATGGACCTGGCCAATTAATCCGTGGTACTGAACCCTTGAAAAAGATAACACCATATTTAGCAGGATCCATTTTGAAAGCGCATAATCCATCCTTATTCTAATGACCACCATCAGACCATTTTTGGTTATTTAAGAAATGTAATCATTATCCCACAAACACATGCTCAGATTTGTAGCCTACATTTCCACACATGAACAAGTGAATAATTTAAAGAAGAATTCATATTTCATGTGATTTGGTTGATTGTTTTTTTGTTGGTAAAGCAACACGGTAACGTCACAAGATTGGGTACATGAATAAGAGCAGTTGAACGTAGACTATGTAATGAATTGAAATGACCATTGAACAGCAGGAACTATTGTAGATTGCATCTTTAAATGTTCCCACAGATTTGATGCGACTGTACCAGTACGCTACGTATTTAACATTGACCATATAGTCGTGCTATTGTTACTCATAATCAGACATACACATTGAACAATGTATTCAATGATATTCAATTTCCTACCCAGAGTCACAAGGTTTACAAGATAATAAAATGACTTCATCCTCTTCACAATGATTCTAAACTCATGTATATAACTCAAAATTCGTAATTCACAACACACCTTATCCAATTGGTGCCCCGTGTGAGGAGCATCAATTACACAATTTGTGCCCCGTGTGAGGACAATCTCCATCAGTACGAACCTCATTCCACATTGAGAATAACAATGATCTATTCTAGTGAATCAATGTCAAGTTAGGTTCATGTATTAAGCTATGTAAAATTCACCACTAGGCAAATTTTGTTGTGCACAATTTCAAAAAGAAAGAGTTGAGATAACTGAAATACATAAATTACACAAATGGTCAAGTATGATATAGCAATAACAAAAATGTTCTTCCAAATACAAAAAATTGCAAAGAGTCATGCATAATCATTCATCGATGCTACCTCAAAGTTGAAAAAATTTACTAAATGTAATAGAGTGAATTGAAGCTTGATGGCACTTTTCTGTTTCACTCTACAACTATGATTGAATGTTTTACTAAGTTCAATATAAAACCCATTGCAATTGCAACACCCTTGAATCTAGTGCGTACCCTATTTGATAACTTTAAAAAAAAGCCTAGCAGGTTCTAACCGTTGTCTTGGGTGAAGAAACACCTGTGTTCACTTCACATGTGCCTCTCCATGCTGTATATACCCTCCTTAGTACATAGCTTTGCAGAAAGTGGGATCATGTGTGCACTCAAAACTACAGTAGAACCCCAGAACCCCATATACCACCTGTTAATCTATGTGTCCCTAACTACCTGCATTACAAGTTACTGTATATGAAACTAACTCTTAGAGCTGAAGTTTAGAGATAAACTTGAGATGTGCTCGCGTAACTTGTCCACGTCAAGGCATTTCAAGACTTGTCTTGGTAAAGACATGACAGCCTAAACAACAACAAAACGTATCCAACGTTCAATCCAATAGTTTTTTTCAATAGTATGTTGGCTTTACTGTGTCTTTATGGGAAAGAGAACATGGGCGGCAGGTAGCCTAGCGATTAAGAGTGTTGGGCCAGTAACTGAAAGATCGCTGGTTCAAATCGCTGAGCCGACTAGGTGAAAATTCTGTCGATGTGCCCTTGAGTAAAAGCATTTAGCTCTAATGGCTCCTGTAAGTCACTCTGGGTCTGCTAAATGACACAAAAAAACTGTCTAACCGTTCAGACCATCTTCTAAATGAAACACATTGGCAAGGACAAAAATGTTGATCTGACAAAGGTTCACAATGTAGTACATTTGAGTGTGGGCAAGAATTATCATACTGTTTTCTAACGAGAACCTGTTTTCTATCTAGCTCCATGAAATGTGTGTGTTTGACTACAAATTAGGCAATTTTTCAACTGAAGAGTTACCTGTACTAGAGAAACAGTGCTCAGGTGGTTTGGAGACAAGAACCACAACAAGCACCAAACAAACAAGTCAGTCACGTCTCATCTCTCTCTTGATGTTTGCATTCTTTCGTGCTCTCTTTGTCTGCCGTGCTCTGTTCTGAGATGAACTGAAAAAAGGGTTGAGCACGCTCGGTCTTATCCCGGTCTTATCACCTACTTGGGCCTTTCGGTAGGACTTTAGAATGCTGCATGTCTAAAGGTCTTGATAGCGGTTTTATTAATACTCTACGCATCAATACAGAAGTTAGGCGTAGGACCTCTGACGGAAATGTACTGGTTCAAGGACATCATCATCCTCACTCAAAAAATGTGAAAGACTGCAAAACCAGTTCAAAGCTCAAATACAGTAAGATATGTTATGCAATTGACCCATAGAAATACACGTTGTCTCAGATTCCCAAACATTCAAAGTTTGTTGTAGTTATATTTGCTGATGAAGCATGGGAATGAGAAAACGTTATAAAAAATTGACCAAAAAATCTCCTGTGGAAAACACCTGAAAGTGAGGACTCCCTCGTTAGTCAGAGACCTAACGATTTGAAGGTGTTGTGCCACACACCACACAAAGTCATTACCGAAAAAGAGAATGAGAGATAGTGTGGGGGGTAGGGATAAAAGAGGGGGTGATTGGTTTTTCGAGACATCCCTGATTCTTCTTATGATGTTCCCCTCTTTCCTATAGATTGGGTCTCTCTCACTCTCTTCTCTCACTCTCTCTCTCTCTCTCTCTCTCTCTCTTTAACTCATAGGGTGTTTGATGGTCCATTAGACCACTGGATCTCCATATTTGATACGAAAGGCAGTCGAACTGAGACACGAAGAGAGCTGTGACCAAGACAGATGGGGAGGTACCTGGCACGGTTCCCTTTGCTTTCTGTCACTTTCAATCATACGTACATGAACTCAGTTGTTTTCTTGTGTTTAAAGAAATAACAGTTAAATGTCAGGGGGAAGAGAGGCTAAGAATAGCAGATATGTGACATTTTGTAAAATGATTGTGAAATGATTGTGAAATGATTGTGAAAACACCTTTTTTTGCAATACACAATTCATGTCAGGTAAACTTGTTCAAGGCCTTTTGAAACCCCTGTGTTGTGTAACTGCCTCTGTTAGCCCAGAAAGTTTATCTGTTTATCTTTTTCCCCTTTCTCTTTCTCTACTATCCCCATGGTCTGCATGCTTTGATGTTTTCATACCGTAAAATGTTATGATTAATTTTATGTAAGTGTCCTGCTTGAAAACAACTTACCCCAATGTATGTACTTACTCCAACTCAATGTATGTACTTACTCCAACTCAATGTATGTACTTACTCCAACTCGATGTATGTACTTACTCCAACTCAATGTATGTACTTACTCCAACTCAATGTATGTACTTACTCCAACTCGATGTATGTACTTACTCCAACTCAATGTATGTACTTACTCCAACTCAATGTATGTACTTACTCCAACTCGATGTATGTACTTACTCCAACTCAATGTATGTACTTACTCCAACTCAATGTATGTACTTACTACAACTCGATGTATGTACTTACTCCAACTCGATGTATGTTTACAGTAAAGTGCACAGTAAAGTGTTTAAATCAAGGCAATTCATGTCTAACTGTCTGTATTTGAACATATCCTAGAGAGCTTTTAGCTCTCTGCAGGTGAAGAAGGAAAAGGTCACATGACTGAAACATGACTGAAACATCATAGTAATGAAACAATTGTCCAAATAATTTAGCATGGGGTATTTTTAGCAAACCTCATTGAACACTTGTTGTGAATCAGGTGAAATTATATTTTGTCATGAAAACCTTGTCATAAGCTGACTGACGTATGTTTGCTGGAATTAAAAACGACAACCCAAGTGGAAATACAAGAGGGAGGACCAAATGTCAAACACAAAATCTCAGTCTTGCTTTGAATGGAGAAAACTGATCAACAGAGAGAGAGAGAGAGAGAGAGAGAGAGAGAGAGAGAGAGAGAGAGAGAGAGAGAGAGAGAGAGGGAGAGAGAGAGAGAGAGAGAGAGAGAGAGAGAGAGATAGAGAGAGAGGGAGAGAGAGAGAGAGAGAGAGAGAGAGAGAGAGAGAGAGAGAGAGAGAGAGAGAGAGAGAGAGAGAGAGAGAGAGAGAGAGAAAAAGAAAGAAAGAAAAGAAAGAAAGAAAGAAAGAAAGAAAGAAAGAAAGAAAGAAAGAAAGAAAGAAAGAAAGAAAGAAAGAAAGAAAGAAAGAAAGAAAGAGCAATTAGTCATGTTTATGAAAGTCTGAACGAGGGAATCCTTGTAATCTCATTATGAAAAATGATCCCTCGCTTGCACAGTATTGGAAACATGAGATTATTTCTAGAGTGACTTTAACCAAAGGAAGCACCTGCCTCAGCCTGAATGTCTGTTCTCAATTTTTACAATGCACCTGCAAGAGAGGACCAAAAATAGATATATTTCATAACAAAATATGTATGTTAAGACTGTATTCCTTTACTTTTGTGTTCATAGGCATCCACCCATTCCTTTAATAGGCCATAGTTGTCAGTAGTGTTCATCAGTACTCAAGTCTACTCTACGTGTCGTAACAGTAAACTACACCAGTAGCTTAAAATACACAAATGACTGAAACCAGTACAGATTAGTGTTAGTGTAATATACTTTACAACACTGCAGCTTAGGCCCAAAATAAGATACAAGGAACCCAAACCAATGAAATGAAAGTAAAATATTCTAAACAGAATATCTGAATAATATCAGAATATCTGAATGGTGCATAGTGTGGCTTTGTAAAATACTGTGCTGGTTAGGCGACGTGTTGGATTAAAATGTGTGGTGAATACTATAGCATTGAATGTATTCACAATCAAGTCATACCGTAAATCCATAGAATTATGTACATTTACTCACTACACTGGGTGATGTGCAGATCCAAGTACAATGTACACCATTTGAAAAATAGTGCTTTATGAAAAGTACATCTCTGTTTGAGTATACTATTGTGAATGACGTTTTCCTAATTACATTTGCTGGGATTTTCAGCCCTGGGGTCAAATGCACCTGGACTGAAGACTGCACCAATTTGATTATTCTAAATATCGTATTCTATCGAAACATTTTATAATAATGAATTTTAAGGTCTGCCTAAATTGCTTATCTTCATTGTTACGCAGTTAGTTGACCATGGAGTAAATACACGTGCGTCATTTTCTGTTCTTGATCTACACTGTATCTGACTACAGGAATGTGTAAATATATGTTAAGAAATACATTCATTAGTGACATATCATGATTTACAACCAAGTAATAGTTTATTAGCTATTTAGCGGATCTTTAAATAAAGTGTTACAATAATATATATATATATATATATATATATATATAACTACATAATTATAATTCACTGACGTGTTTTGAGCTTGACTAAATATCATCTGTCAGGATTATAGATATTCAATTGTAGTAGATACTGTGTACGCGTTGCAACTGAATACCTATCATTTTGGCTGCTTTTTAATGTTATCAGCACAAGCTGGGATGTTTCCTGTTGTTCAACGGACATTTAAATTAATGATATACCCATCCAATGAATGCTTTGTTTTCATTTGAGTTTTAGTAAACAATCGTATAAATGTATATCTTGGAAATATCATATCGATCTCAGGGACGGACCTCTCCTGGCATCCATTTGGAACGAAACACACATTTAAGACTGTGACAGTGACATATTGTGATTACCTTGGACAGGCACATGACTATAATGTTGTGTTCGTTCACATGACCATCCTCACATTCCTTAACATGTAAAATAAACATTTTTAGTGATTGAGTTTGCGGACCGTCTCTAGCAGGCCTAACCATTATTTTCCAAAGGATAGTGAAAAATACTACCCTTTGGGGTTGGGCTCAATTCCATTTCAATTCAGTCAAATCGGGAAGGAAACTGAAATCCCAATCCAATTCCAATTTTACTCAACACTTCTATATGTGACTGAATTCGATTTGAATCCTTGCTACTTTGTATCACTGCTACTTGTTTCCCAAATGATATGTAAGGAGGGACCCACTGGTGAACTGTATCCAATTCCTACTTGACAGCAGCTAAAGTCTGTGCTACTACCAGAAAGACAATTCAAACAGCTATAGGTGGGACATGACCCAAAGACCTTAATGTGTCATGTCTCTCTTGCCACAGTTGCTGTTGTTTCCATGGCCTCGGCCCTCATCAATAGACAGGACTTGTAAACGCTCCTCAGCAATACTGAGACGTACATATATGTGTATATATTACACCTTACAAATACTTCGAACTTGACAAAACTCCAGTGCCGTTGTAAACTTCATTTCTTGATGGTGGATATTATATTCAATCTCCTCCAGAGGACTTGTGGGTCTTTATATTAAGCGACTCGCGGTTACAACAGGTCAAATACTCGATCTTGTATTAGTTCTCTGATCACAAGAACGCAGCCTAGTAGGAGTTACATCAACACCGGCTCTTCTCTTCACCCTCTGGACGCACACAGGTAACTTCTGGGAATAATTCCGTTCTTCACAATAAAGGCCTTAAAAGAGGTCAGTAATAATGACTCGATAGTACTATACAAAAACCGAGGCTACACTATTGGTACAGTACAAGTACATGTTTTACCAGATATGTATGGCATACCCAATGCAAATGTTACTACGATCCCATGCTGCTATTGCAAACACACTTGTTATTGTCACAGAGACCCTAGGCTAGAATAGGACCTAATCAGAGTAGATATAGAGCAAGTTGACATCACTGCATACACTGTAGGCTGAACAATAGTCACACCCATTAGTGCACTTACTCACACCAAGCACTGACTTCAAAGCAATCATAGAAATTACACCAAATAGCATCTGGCCAGCCATAACCTAATACTATCAACATGCCTGAAATAGACGGTACTCAACATGTTATTACATTACAACTCTGGAAGCATCTAAAGAAGGTGTGAGAATAGTTTAAATCACTATTGTAGGGAATGGCGACAGTGTAAGATCCCTTACGGGTCTCCTAGCATCGTGACAGGCCTACCTAGGCAAGGTTTGTTACACGGTCCCTTCCCTTCTGGAGAACATGTCCCCACACTTCACTATACCAATACCCTCTCCGACAGCCCCCAAGGCAACATCCCACATCACACCAATTTTTGCAAATGGCAACAATGTAAATGCCCCTTGTGGGTCTCAAACCTAGGTCTTCCAGCCTGTAGGCAAGACCTGCTAACCACTGTTCCAATAAGAGTTAACTCCTTTTTGAGGGGATTGTAAACACAGTATATTCTACATAACCTGCATGTGTCAATTCTGTTGGATGTAGTCTACATACACTCAACCCGTTATTGTTAATAATCCGTTATATCTTCCGATATATACAGTGCCTTGCGAAAGTATTCGGCCCCCTTGAACTTTGCGACCTTTTGCCACATTTCAGGCTTCAAACATAAAGATATAAAACTGTATTATTTTTTTGTGAAGAATCAACAACAAGTGGGACACAATCATGAAGTGGAACGACATTTATTGGATATTTCAAACTTTTTTAACAAATCAAAAACTGAAAAATTGGGCGTGCAAAATTATTCAGCCCCCTTAAGTTAATACTTTTTAGCACCACCTTTTGCTGCGATTACAGCTGTAAGTCGCTTGGGGTATGTCTCTATCAGTTTTGCACATCGAGAGACTGACATTTTTTCCCATTCCTCCTTGCAAAACAGCTCGAGCTCAGTGAGGTTGGATGGAGAGCATTTGTGAACAGCAGTTTTCAGTTCTTTCCACAGATTCTCGATTGGATTCAGGTCTGGACTTTGACTTGGCCATTCTAACACCTGGATATGTTTATTTTTGAACCATTCCATTGTAGATTTTGCTTTATGTTTTGGATCATTGTCTTGTTGGAAGACAAATCTCCGTCCCAGTCTCAGGTCTTTTGCAGACTCCATCAGGTTTTCTTCCAGAATGGTGCTGTATTTGGCTCCATCCATCTTCCCATCAATTTTAACCATCTTCCCTGTCCCTGCTGAAGACAAGCAGGCCCAAACCATGATGCTGCCACCACCATGTTTGACAGTGGGGATGGTGTGTTCAGGGTGATGAGCTGTGTTGCTTTTACGCCAAACATAACGTTTTGCATTGTTGCCAAAAAGTTCAATTTTGGTTTCATCTGACCAGAGCACCTTCTTCCACATGTTTGGTGTGTCTCCCAGGTGGCTTGTGGCAAACTTTAAACGACACTTTTTATGGATATCTTTAAGAAATGGCTTTCTTCTTGCCACTCTTCCATGAAGGCCAGATTTGTGCAATATACGACTGATTGTTGTCCTATGGACAGAGTCTCCCACCTCAGCTGTAGATCTCTGCAGTTCATCCAGAGTGATCTTGGCTGCATCTCTGATCAGTCTTCTCCTTGTATGAGCTGAAAGTTTAGAGGGACGGCCAGGTCTTGGTAGATTTGCAGTGGTCTGATACTCCTTCCATTTCAATATTATCGCTTGCACAGTGCTCCTTGGGATGTTTAAAGCTTGGGAAATCTTTTTGTATCCAAATCCGGCTTTAAACTTCTTCACAACAGTATCTCGGACCTGCCTGGTGTGTTCCTTGTTCTTCATGATGCTCTCTGCGATTTTAACGGACCTCTGAGACTATCACAGTGCAGGTGCATTTATACGGAGACTTGATTACACACAGGTGGATTGTATTTATCATCATTAGTCATTTAGGTCAACATTGGATCATTCAGAGATCCTCACTGAACTTCTGGAGAGAGTTTGCTGCACTGAAAGTAAAGGGGCTGAATAATTTTACACGCCCAATTTTCAGTTTTTGATTTGTTAAAAAAGTTTGAAATATCCAATAAATGTCGTTCCACTTCATGATTGTGTCCCACTTGTTGTTGATTCTTCACAAAAAAATACAGTTTTATATCTTTATGTTTGAAGCCTGAAATGTGGCAAAAGGTCGCAAAGTTCAAGGGGGCCGAATACTTTCGCAAGGCACTGTATATGGTTCCAGCAGTCACGGTCGGGACACAAAGCATACAACTATCTAAGCTCCTGCATTTGAAAAGAATATATACATGTACTGTATCTCAGGCAATTGTCCAGGTACAGATGGCTATGTGGGTGGAAAGGCCATACACTCGTTTACAGTTACGTCAGGATCATATTGCGAAATATTGGCAGGTATTTCACAAGTCCATTTTTGTTTGTTTGTTGCTGTTCTAAAACCTCCCTGCAACACATACGATTCCACCAACATCGTATTATTAGAAGCCGTGTCTTTTTGTCATTGTGTCAATTCTCCAAACTCCATTAGGTGCCACCAGAGAATATACGATTGATAAAAGTTTATATGGCTCTGGGTACCACTCATCCATAGCTATGTATTCCTTTAGTCCAATGTTATTACAATTCTTAGTACTAGCACAGTGAATTAACTATTGTTTTTTTCCCTAGATAACAATTTGCTTCTACATTATCCTCAGTCTGACAAATCCATCTTTATCGTAAGTGTGAAAAACACATATAGTAATGCTGTACTCACCAGTCTGATGCTCCCAGTGCAGAGATGAGATCACGTCTGACATCACTCAAACTGTACTCACTGTTACACACAGGGAGACAGGAAGCTAGAATGAACTATATGGTCCCCTCTGATCCTCTCACTGGTGCCTTCTGTGTTACATACACGTGTACACGTACACACACACACACACACACACAGTGGTGTAAAGTACTTAAGTCAAAATACTTAAGTCGTTTTTTGGGGTATCTGTACTTTACTATTTATATTTTTGACTACTTTTACTTCACTATATTTTCCCTGACACCCAAAAGTACCAGGACAATGGTCCAATTGACGCACTTATTGAGACAACATCCCTGGTCATCTCTATTGCCTCTGATCTGGCGGACTCACTAACCACACACTAACCACGCTTCTTTTGTAAAGGATTGTCTGAGTATTGGAGTGTGCCCCTGGTTATCCGTACATGTAAAAAACAAGATAATGGTGCCGTCTGGTTCACTTAATATAAGGAATTTGAAATGATTAATACTTTTACTTTTGTTACTTAAGTATATATTTAGCAATTACGTTTCCTTTTTTTATAAAAACAACAACTTTTGACACTTAATCCTTAAACACCCGTGCTTCAATCTAAGTAACATAAACATTAAAAAAATTAAAAATCTGTCAGTTTAAGCAAGAGATATCAGTTTCTGCAGAGATATTCCGTTTTTGCATGGGCTGCTGCGTCTGCCTATGTCGGCTTTCCACATCTGCGGTAGAAGGTGGCCGAGCTACATCCGTGTTTGTCAGACCAGGAAACATCACAAAAATCGGTCTTCTCACAAAAACGTGTGTAGCGTCCGAGCGGTTTGGCCTTTAAACACTATTATGGAAAGGGGAGACTAACGAACACGATCGTGTTCTCCGTTTTGCTCTACGACCCCCACAAGTGTCACGAAGTTTGGAGGTAGTTTTGTGCCAAGAAAAATAACGGGTTAAATATGTGTCCAAAAAAACAAATATATTTATTTTTTGCCATTTATGAATGTGTTATTCAATGCGTTTCTATGGGCTATAGTAGTAAAGACCAAATTCAAAATTTTATTAAATAAAACAAATTCTAATCATTTCTGATACCTAAAGGGGTCCTAAAATTCTAAACGATCAATGGTATGACCATCTTAAAACAATTCCATATGTTAGCTTAGACAGCTAACCTTTTAGAGGTTTTAAATATATTTAAAACATCCTACTTTCACTCAAGTAGTGTTTTACTGGGTGACTTTCACTTTTACTTGAGTCATTTTCAATCAAGTTATCTTTACTTTTACTCAAGTATGACAATTTGGTACTTTTTTTTTTACACACAAACATACTGTTTTTTACTAGACTCGCACTCCCAAGACATAACTCGACATGGTTGGAGTCTACATTGTTACTGACAGCTGTCTGCACTCTACTGCACCTGTTAAGTGAAACATAACCACGGACAACGCCACTAGAATGTATGTAATAGGAGGCTGAAGTAAGTGGTAAAAAAGACTCAAGTAAAAAGTATACTCATTAAAAGTGAGACAAAGACTCCAAAAAATATCCTTTATTGGTTATTATGGTCTTCATTCCCTTCAACAAGAAAATACATGAACTGAACAGGCATATCAATTCATAACTTAACAAGCAGGTATTTAAAAAAAAAAAGTAGCCATAAAGTTTACAAAATTGTAACGTCTGTAAATAGGCCACGCTGAACAATATAACAGCAAGAATCATTGCAAAAGCCTTCGAAAACCGTACGGTATACATCTGCGGCTTTGTGTGAAAATGAATAATCATTGAGTATTATCTAAGTACAAGGATGCAATGCATTAGAGGATGGCCGTACAATGCCAGGAAAGACGTCAGATGACATTCAATAACATAGGTAAGAATAACATTGCTTGTTTCTTTCTTCAACACGTGATTTTCAGTTTATATCATTTCATCATTCATATTTTTGAAACAGACATAAGCCCATTTACATTATCTCACCCCCCCCCCTCTCTCTCCCTTGGGTCACTCTAACTGTATAAGACTACTTTTCTCTCTCTCTCTCTCTCATTTTTCCTTCCACCCTGTGTCGTCGATCAAGCCTGTTCCAGCCCATAATGCTCCGCTCCATCAGCGCTGTTTCAGTGGTACAGCCTCTGTGTCCTCCGAGGTGGACCCACTAGTGCGCTGTGAAATACATGTGTTACAATATTAAACTTGACAATGTATCACTAACTACTTTATATTACACAGTTCCGTGTATTTTAACTATTATTTCCATAGCCGGCAAACCTGATTCAACTTGAAAACTAATCATCAAGCACTTGAATAGGCGAATCAGGTGAGCTAGTTCAGAGCTACAACAAATTGTAAAGGGGGAGGTTTGAAAACCACTGGTCTATGTGACCGTTCAGGAATACACAGTGTGCAGAAATTCCCTTCTATGATTCTACTAGATATAGCAATAGAGTAGCTACCGGTTACACTGGCAGTAGTCGTTGGACTTCAAGGGCTCTCTGTTGTTCTTCACCTTCCGGGCTCTTCTCTGAGGGAGCAAAAAAAAGTATTGTCTTTCTCTTTCATTTGCTGTTAAGCACTTGCTCCACTTGAATATAACTAAATTAATATTTAATTGGGTTATAGACATAGCTGTGGGAAGTCTGGGTGCTGCAGCACCCCCTGAAGAATCATAATTTTAAAAAGTTATTAATAAAAATATATATTTTTCTCTCAAACCAGTAGTGCGTGCACTGGGCCTTTACTAGTCTTGTATTAGCAGACCAATACAGCTTTCTGTACAGACTTAAAATATATATATATATATATAAATATTGCTTATGTTATATATTATATTGCTTATAGATCACTTTGGGTTATAGGTTTGGCAGTGACATTTTCATTGATCCCTCCCTCCCCTCCTGCCTGTCTCCTTACCTTAATTATTTTGTTCCTGTGGTACAGGAGAACAATGGTCACCAGGAGTAAGACCACGACCAAGCATCCTGCTCCCACTGCCACCCACACCCACAGGCTTAAGCCCAGCATGGACACCCCCTCAACGGGCTGCTGGCTGCCTTTGGTACCTGAGAGACACACAACCAGGGAGCGCCTCAGTGAAGACCTTGAAGTGACACACACTACAAAATCTCCGTATTGACGTCAATGCACTCGAAATTGACTCGAAATTTGGCATTTTACACTGGTTTTTCAAGTTAGGATTTGTTCCCTATCTGTCAAATGGTGTGGAGATAGAATGTACCATAGTTTCTTTTGTGAATAATTGATTTTATTGAATCACTTTCGATTAATGAGAAACAAAGTATTTTGTTGTTTTTACTTTTTCAACAACCCCTCCTCCCACCCTGAATTGACCAATGTCCAGGAGGGATTGAATCAAGTAAGAGCTTCCAATACCTTTACCATGATGAAAATAAAACTATGAATCAGTATACAGTGTTCATAAAGTAGTGATACTCACAGTGATCGCAAGCTGTCACAGTTTTTACATCAGAGTTAGGTCCACTGTGACCCTGCTCATCATCTGGGCCCTTCACCGGCAAGAGGGGCTTAGCAGTCAACAAACCTGGGAGAGAAAAGACAAAAGCATTGTTATTTTCATTTTTATCATGATTGTATTGGGGATGCTACCAAAACCACCTTTTACCTACTTTTCACATTGATGGTCTGAGTCTCTTTGTGTATCTTCTCATTCTGAGTAATCTGACATGTCCATTCTCCTGTGTCTGACAGGGCCACAGAGCTGAAAGAGACATTCCCAAAGCCAGGTCGTACAGGGGCCCCTGCCGCCATTCCACCTGGACTAAGCCACTCCACACTGGGCAAGGGATCCACTCCGGTCACCTGGCACTCGAGGATAGCATTGGTGCCTTGGATGAGGACATTGGTGGGATGGACATTGACTGGTACAGACAGGAGAGGGGGGGGGGGAATAAAGAGGGAGGGGTAGAGTATGAAAAGAAAGAGAGGAGGAAAAGATAGGGAGAGAAGAGACAGAGGGAGAAATGTCTAAATTGAACATGGAAGCTTTCGCCACATTAATTCTTCCATTATAATTTGCCTCTGGTGTAGACCTGGGTTTAAATACTATTTTAAATATTATATTAGCTTTATCCTGCCTGGAGTGCTAAGTGGATGGGGATTGCACTTTTGAGACGTTTCTATTGGTTCCATTGCAACATGGAAGCTCAATCAAGCAGATACAGCATTCAAAATAGTATTTGAACCCAGATCTGCTTGGGTGGTGTCATTCAAATGTACTAGCAATAATAATATCACTTCATTATCACTGCTATAAAAACTGCTAGTTTGCAGGACTGGTGTCCACATTCACTTGCTAAACACCCCCATAACCCCTATGTGGAGTGACACCTGTGACAATGTTGAGTCTGTGATCCATCTTTTTCCCGTCCACCATACAGATGTAAAGTCCGGCGTCACCACCCTGTAGAGCAGAGATTTCCAGCTTGTCCCCTCTTATTTTCGCCCTTTCAACCATGGGAGCATTTCCTGGCATGGGGAAAAGACAAAGACTATAATGAACACGTACAAAACGCCATGTGTACATTTGTTATACTTCATATGATCTCTGCAGTATTTTAGGAAACACTTATTGTCACTGCTACTTTTTCATGAAATAACCCATTTATTTCTTTATAATGAGCTCTCTTCTATCCACCTTTCCGCTGGTTGCCAGTCTTCCCTTTAATGCCCATGATCGACACAGATTCACTTCCTCCCACAGCTTTATGTCTCCACTCTACATCCTTGTTAGAGGTCTTGACTCCACAATCAATATTGACGGGCAGACCAATTCTCTTGTAGATCACCTCACCCACCACATGGAGAATACACAGGGCTGAGCGGAGAAAGAGAGATAATAAGAGAGGGAGAGAAAGTACTGCAATCACTTTATTATTGTTTAAGTACTTCTGTTACTTGGTATTATTATTTATTATTAACTTTCCATTTCAACTAAGCATACTGAATTGAAATTGAATTCATAGAGAGAGAGATATCTGTTCATTTATTTTCCCTTTCATACTATTTGCACATTGTTACAACACTGTACATAGCCAGCAATATAACATTTGAAATGACTTTTGTTAGTGTAAAATGTTTACTGTTCATTTTGGATGGTTTTTAGTTCCCTTGTTTATATCCCTTTTGTTAATAGTCTATTCCACTTCCATTGGCAATGTAAACATATGTTTCCCATGCCCATAAGGCCCTTTGAATGTAATAGAAAGAGAAAGAAGAGAAAAAGGTGTGTGTGTGTGTGTGTGTGTGTGTGTGTGTGTGTGTGTGTGTGTGTGTGTGTGTGTGAGAGAGAAGGGTCAAAGTAAGAGTAAAATTAATACAATAACATTTTAATATTTCAATCATGTAGTGTAGATCTTTACCCACCAAACAGAAACCAGGACAAGGTCTTCATATTGGACATTTTATCTGAAATCTGGAATTCAAATTTAAATTACATTCTTGCAGTCAAAATGCATAGAACATTTTAAGGAGAGATTGACACTTTTGAAACATCTAAAATGTCAAATATATTCTATAAAAATGATCTTAAACGTTTGTTTGGCTTAAGTACATTTCTAAGTAGACTTTAATCTAGACTATGTTCTTACATGTGCTTCTGTTTGAGCGAACTTGTGGTTTCTAACCACAAATTTGAAATGGACAAAAATGCAGTAGCCAAATGATTCTTAGATTCGTATTATCATGATGTATTACCTCGCCTTGATTAACTCACAAACAGTGATAGGCTACAGACAATTATTGTTTGATATTGTGTAGACTATTGAGTAGGCGGTTAATCTATGGTTGATTTATTTGCAAAGAAGTAGCCTAACAAATAAAGCATGGTTAAAAACGTAGATGCCTGTTCGATAAAAGCCTATGCTACAATATCTAATTGATATACTATTGATAAAGAGCGATTCATTTGCTATAACATTTTTTTTTTTTTACACATATAATTATTCAAGTTAATGAAACATCCTACATTTCCTTGTGTGTTATGGAACATTGTAATAGCCTACTTGATCGTGGTGATTCAACAGTTTTAAGGCCAGGCCTCACAGGCTGAAACGATTTTTTTTGCATCAGCCTATCAGTTTTGACATTTGTTGGTGTTTGTCTGTTAATATTTGTATTTTCAAAAAGTAAACATAAAAATGCCAAAAAACTTGATGAAAATGTAGATTTTCTTTAGTTAATCATACTACCATCATCAACATTTTAATGAATTTTAAACACTCGACATATATCAATATTTTCAAAGCTCACTACAATAAATTACAGATAATGTAAATTCCCATTTCATAGAGTGTCACAAACTGGACTATATTTAGTAACTTACTTTGAAGAGATGGTGATTCAGTCTAAATATACGTTTGGTAGTCTAAATTCAGTGTATTAACTGCCATTTCCCTGAAGTCAGACTCTTCCCACACCCCAACTAAGAAGCATCTGAGTTAATCATATTTTAGTCCGGTCCGGGAGTGTTTTAACAAAATGAAACCAAAATATTTAGGATGGCTTCGTCCAGAAAAATGGATTTGTGCAATATAGTTGTGTCTAAATTAAACTGTTAAGGGTTGATTATCCGTTCCCTCTTGCCTTCAGCATTTCCCACGTTAAAAAAATTAAAATAAAACTCCTCTCCGGGTAAAAAACAAACAAACTATATAGCCCATGTAACTGAACTAGCTCCTACAAAACATACGGAAACATTAATATTACCTGATCTGATTTGTAATTTACCTGAACTGGATTCTCAAAACGTCTTAGGTTACAAAAATCGGAGAAAAAAAATCCTTACGCGACAATACACTAATGAGTATGCTTTGAGGATAGTGACAGTAGAGCAGAATGAGATCGAAGAAAAAACTTCTGCACTTTGGAAAGATTGTGGGTTTCCGCATGCTACCTGCATGCGCCTTTGCAAACTCCTTATTTGATTCTGTATTTACCTTCCACCACAGTGACCCAACTTCATAGGAAATGGGCTCCTTACTATTAAAGGTGCAATCTACAAAATGTGCTGTATATGGGAAACATTGCATTTGCGCTGACTGACTGCATATAACTAACAAGTATCGTGACATATTTTGTGATGATCCTTTATAACGTGAACTTGACCGCGATACCGCCTGAACGTCTAATGTAAATATAGTATGTGCTTTTGCATGATCAATTGTAGCCTACTTTAAAAATCGACCTCATAAAACCACGCTATTAAAGAAAATAAATGTCGGATAGTCTATCATCCAAATAAATCGAATGGCAAAACTGATATTAATCAATGGGATGGCCTTGGGTCTTCCATGCATGTGGCCATGAAGATATACACACCTGAAAGACTACTAAATTAGTTATTTGAAGATCCTAGTAACAGCCAAAGTAAAATGAGTCACAATGCAGTATGGCATCAGGTATAACTGATATCAACCAATTAACCCCCCTCCAAGCCACACAATGATCCCACTCCCACCCCGTGATGAAGACAGGACCTATGATTGCACTCTCACCATGTGTCCCTGTCATGTAACAAACCTGAGGAAGATGTTGACTGCCAGTGCAGAGCACCATGACTCACCTGGTGTCCCTGGCTCTTCAGTAAGAGCCTGAATGTAAGGACCCAGCGCAGCAGGGCCACTAGACGACCAGTCACATCCATCTCAACACAATCACACAACAAGCAGGGGCAGCAGAAAGACATCTTTATTTTGTCACAGCAGAAGTAACAAAAAGTTATTTATTTTAACAAAATAAACAAAACTACACCAGATATCACCCTCATCACACTTGAAAGAACAACCAGTTTGGTTTAGGTTTTTTTAATACACATTTTATGACATTTTTTTGTATATTAACTCTCTCTATTACTGTGGATGCCGAACTTATGAAAATGCCATGTCGGAAAACAGAAGGGGGAGAGAAGGGAGGCGGTGCTTGGCTTAAGAAGCAATGACAACACAACAGATGCTAGTCAATAAGAGATGAGTGGCATGTTGTTCAGGGAAGTGGGGGGTGGCAACATTGTTGCATTAGACACTGTATAATGATACCAGTATCTATTATGAGTTGACTGGTGTCAGTTGCAAGATGAGTATAGACTTAGAAGGGGTGAACACACCAGCAGCCTTCCACCAACACTACAGTGTTTATCGTAAAAGTGAAATAAAAATGGAAAAAAGACACTTCTCCTTTAAACACCCCTTCCATTCCACCTGCCTGTGTCTGCATACATAGCTGTAGGAAAAGTGTATTTATTTAAACCCTACATTTGTCAGTTCAGAAGCTTGTGTCAGAGCATTCTTAGTAGCTCAGTGTGACAGTGTGTACATGTTAGCGACCCTCTTCCCCTCCCCAAGTTAAACTCTGCCCCCCTCCGTTCACTCGGTGACTCTCCGGTAGAAGTAGAGGTAACCCAGGTCCTTAGGCGGCTTCTCTGAGGCACACACTTTCTGATCGTTAAAGATAACCCATCTGTGAGTGAGAGAAGAGAAAAAGGCACAGACAGACATGAGAAGACAAGAAACAGTACTTTAAAGCTTTGTCGAGATTGTTATAGCCACAGAATCTCAATAGCAACACCGTGCGCCACAGCAGTGGGGTATTAAGTAGAACGACATTCATGTATCAAGTGTGTGTATAAAGGAGTGGTTTCTTCTATATGAAATGAAAGAGGATGGCGCTTACTGTTGGTCCTTCTTGATGTGGCAGACGTAGTGGCCGCACATAGTGCTCGTGCCCATGTGACTGATGAAGGCAAACAGCTCATACTCTGGAAGAAAGGGGGAGGGAGAGGAGTGGGGGGGATAGAGGAGAAAAAACAAGGCATGCAAAAGAGACAGTGACAGTGTGCATCTATACTGCAAATGGACATCAATTTGGAGTCTGTGCGTATTGTCAAAACACATTTAAATATGCTTTCCACAAAGAGTAAGTCAATAACCAATACATGTTGAGGGGGGAAAAAAGGAGTATATTCTTTGTTTTCCGGGAGTGCATACCTGTTCTTATAATTTCAAAAAACAAAAAAAAGATGCTTGAAGAGAATATTAAAATATGTTCAAACATCCAACCCAAACTGAACCCACTCCCTTCCTCTCACTGTTGACTTACTGCCAGGTCCGTCTCGGACTTTAGGCCCAGGAGGGGGCTCCCTGGACCCCTCACTCTCGGCGGCCGAGCGGCCCCCCTCCGAAACTTCCATGGACTCTAGATCATCAAGGTGGGAGAAGATCCAGTCCACGGCGCGCTCTAGGACGTTACTCTGGAAGAGAGGGATAGGAGAGACCACTTGGTTAAAGGTTGGAGACCTGACCAGCAGCACAAATGAGTGTGAACTTCAACCGTGTGCTAGAATAGAGTATATTGTGCCAAAGGTCTAATCATATCAGTAAATTCCACAAGGTGAATACAGCTACTGAGCATGTGTGAAAGCTGACTGCAGTTTTTGTATTATTTCTTTGAAGCAACATCAAGGAGTGCTGTCACTACAGCAGTGCTAGATGTGAAGGGTAGTAATGTTAAGGGAACACTGTCTCACCGTGGCCCTCAGTGCTCGCGTGGCCTGGTCTCGGCTGAAGCCCATGGAGACGATGGTTGCTAGGTGCTCCTCAGAAACGCTCTCTGTGGGCGTGGTTCCGGGAGCCGAGCTGGTGCCTGGCAACACCATGGGAGCGGAGAAATCTGCAGCCAATCCACAGATGTGGAGGAAACAAGAATGTAATAGTGAAATTACTATTGTAAAACTTGAGTAACAACATTGCTGGAAATTACTGACTGGTTCTACTTCACATTCAAACACATGGCAGTCCATACTATCTAATTAAATCACTTACATTTCTCAACAACCACCACCCACTTACAGCCCTACATCCATGACAGACACACGTGTGATGGTGTATTTGGCACAACTGATCCCACCTGGGTCGTCCATATGGCCCATGACCCAGTTCATGGCTGCGTCGATTCCAGTATTCCCAGTATAGTACACAGCCTTCCTGCAGGCCTCCAGTGGGAATCCCATCTCACATAACTGGGACACGGTGGAGTCGTCCAGGACTGGGGCTGAGAGATAGAGAGCGAGCGAGGAGGGGACAGGGTCTAATTATGTGGATGCACTCCACAGACAGCAGCAACAATAAGGATGTCATGAATGGACCTAACTGCTGAGAAACTGGACATTTGGAGACGGACAACGAAATAAAACCACATGTTGGCAAACCATACTAAACTCATATTCTGGACAATAAGAGCAAACCAAGTCTCTTTTGCACCACATCACCTCATTGAAAATACAAAAACAAACTTCAAAAAAGGTTTGAACACAAAAACATGGAGAAAACATAAAAGAGGGAAAGAAGAAAGGAAAAGATGGTGACGGGACAACAGGATGAAGGAAGGGAAGATCAGAAAAGACAGACTGACACAGTAGTGGGGAGTAGAGCGAGTCGTCCTCCTCGTTGCCGTGGGAACCCAGGATACCTTTGACCTCCACGTCAGGGGTCATGAGAGGGGGTGGGGCCACCTCTGGCAGAAGCTCCTCCCCCGGCTGCTGGCCGGTCCCACGGAGTGCAGTCAGGTCCAGCGTGTCGGGAACGTCGATGCTTACGTCTGCAGGGATAAACAAACATCTATTTAGTTGACCGGGACTGTGCCACATTAATCTAACGTTTCAGTTCTCCCATTAATGGAAAAGTCATTTCATCTGTGGTTCCTTGGACTTGTCAAGAAACTACAGTGGCATTTCCCACGTGAATTTAACTGATAGCGTCTGTGATAACCCACAGGTGTAGATGTTGCATGCGTATGTAAATGACAATACAATTCAATACAGAAGATCACATAGACCTTGTTTACACTGTGTGCAGAGCAGACTACTCACCCAGTTTCTTGGGGACCCAGTCCTGTCCAAAAGTGAACTTCTTAACCTGGATAACCATGTGGTCAGGGAAAGAGGCAAAGCGGGTGGTCCTGAAAGAGGGATGAAGAGAGAGAGAGGGAGACTAATTACAAACAACATTTTCCCTAGGAAAATGCATTGATTGATGGATGATTTAATTCAGTGGTGTTTTACAACTCCAGTCCCCCCAACAGCACAGATTTTTGTGGTACCCCCCCCCGGACAAACTCATCTGATTCAACTCATTGAGGGCTTGATGATTAGTTGACAAGTCGAATCAGGCGTGCCTGTCCGGGGCTATAACAAAAATCTGTGCTGTGGTGGGTACTCGTGGACTGGAGTTGGGAAATACATTTCATTGACCGGGAAACTGATGATAGATTGATTGACTGACTGACTGACTGACTGACTGACTGACTGAATCATGTGCGTTGTCATACTTGGTGGCAGTGGTCTTGGCCTGCGCAGCGGAGCTCCAGAAGTCTGTGAGAGTCTCCGGTTCGCTGAGCGCCGCCATGCACGCTGTGAACGGGATACAGGCGCGCACCGGCGCGGGGGGAGGGGCTCCCGACGAGTCTGCCTCCTCGCGCCGACGCTCAGCCTCCTGCAGCTCCTCTGATAGAGACACAATTTATTTTTTACATTTAAATAAATGTTATTTTATGAAGAATATACACTACCGTTCAAAATTTTGGGGTCACTTAGAAATGTCCTTGTTTTTGAAAGAAAAGCACATTTTTGTCCATTAAAATAACATCAAATTGATCAGAAATACAGTGTAGACATTGTTAATGTTGTAAATGGCTATTGTAGCTGGAAACAGCAGATTTTTTATGGAATATCTACATAGGTGTACAAAGGCCCATTATCAGCAACCATCACTCCTGTGTTCCAATGGCACGTTGTGTTAGCTAATCCAAGTTCATAATTTTAAAAAGGCTAAATGATCATTAGAAAACCCTTTTGCAATTATGTTAGCACAGCTGAAAACTGTTGTGCTGATTAAAGGAGCAATAAAACTTTAGACTAGATGAGTATCTGGAGCATCAGCATTTGTGGGTCTGATTACAGGCTCAAAATGGCCAGAAACAAGGAACCTTCTTCTGAAACTCGTCAGTCTATTCCTGTTCTGAGAAATGAAGGCAATTCCATGTGAGAAATTGCCAAGAAAATGAAGATCTCATACAACGCTGTGTAATACCTTCACAGAACAGTGCAAACTGTCTCTAACCAGAATAGAAAGAGGAGTGGGAGGCCATGGTGCACAACTGAGCAAGAGGACAAGTACATCAGTGTGTCTAGTTTGAGCAACAGGCGCCTCACAAATCCTCAACTGGCAGCTTCATTAAATAGTACCCGCAAAACACCCGTCTCAACGTCAACAGTGAAGAGGTGACTCCGGGATGCTGGCCTTCTTGGCAGAGTTGCAAAGAAAAAGTTCTCAGACTGGCCAATAAAAATAAATGATTAGGATGGGAAAAAGAACACAGACACTGGACAGAGGAAGATTGGAAAAAAGTGTTATGGACAGACAAATCTAAGTTTGAGGTGTTCTGATCACAAAGAACAACATTCGTGAGACGCAGAAAAAATGAAAAGATGCTGGAGGAGTGCTTGACGCCATCTGTCAAGCATGGACAAGGCAATGTGATGGTCTGGGGTGCTTTGGTGATGGTAAAGTGAGAGCTTTGTACAGGGTAAAAGGGATCTTGAAGGACAAAGGCTATCACTCCATTTTGCAATGCCATGCCATACCCTGTGGACGGCGCTTAATTGGAGCCAATTTCCTACTAAAACAGGACAATGACCCAAAGCACAGCTCCAAACTATGCAAGAACTATTTACGGAAGATGCAGTCAGCTGGTATTCTGTCTATAATGGAGTGGCCAGCACAGTCACCAGATCTCAACCCTATTGAGCTGTTGTGGGAGCATCTTGACCGTACGTAAGAAGTGCCCATCAAGCCAACCCAACTTGTGGGAGGTGCTTCAGGAAGCATGGGGTGAAATCTCTTCAGATTACCTCAACAAATTGACAACTAGAATGCCAAAGGTATATAAGGCTGTAATTGCGGCAAATGGAGGATTCTTTGACGAAAGCAAAGTTTGAAGGACACAATTATTTCAATTAAAAATCATTATTTACAACTTTGTCAACATCATGACTATATTTCCTATTCATTTTGCAACTCATTTCATGTATTTCTAAGTGACCCCAAACTTTTGAACGGTAGTGCATTTGACTTATAAAAACTTGTTGGTTGACTTATTTAATGAGGCTTCAATCAAAACAAGGGCAGTTGATGGAGAAGAAGTAGACTCGCTGACACAAACTACATTTCCCTTGAGCCCCTCACCGGTGTTGGTGGCCTGGTCCATGGGCACAGGTAGCTGGAGGATGTAGTCCACCCTCTGCGTGTACTTTGCTTTCTGTGATTGCTGACACACGATCCTCTCCTCTACTAAGAAACGGAAGGCTTCAGACGGGTTCACCCCCGAACGACAGTTTCTCTGAAGTGGAGGTTAATAAAACAAAACTAAGAAAATGGGGTACGACAGGAGGGAAAAATCTGATGACAGAAGATGGAAAGGTATGGAGTATGGGATGACTTTACCTCCACCATATTAATGAAGTGTAATAAGAACTCCTGGGCGTCTTGTTGCCGATTGGTGGAGAACTCTGGGTGGCCCCGCCCAACAAGTGCTTTGAACATGCGTGCCGCTATGCCAACCTGGTCACCCTGGAAACAAAACAAAAAAAAATTATTTAGACAATACACTTGGAAAGTGAACACACAATCGCTTAATTGTAAACAACTGGACAAATCTTTTCATTTTGGAGGCAGGTGTTTGAGGCGCCAGTGCGCCAGGTTGCTAGCATTCTGACTTAAGAAAAACTTCTGCACAATCTTCCAGTGCTTCCATTCACTTACTCTGGGTTCAGAGCTGGGTTCAGAGCCCTCTCCGGGGTCAGGTGCTGGTTTGGAATACTCGCCCGACAACAGACCATAGCCCAGCTTTGCTCTGAAATAAGGAAGAGATGTTGAACACCAAAACAACATTGGAATAAAGTCCAGTTAAAAAAAATGAAATAGAGGATAATAAAAACAGGAATTACTGATCCATCGGGAGAAATTCTACTTCTTAAAACTCTTCTAAATTATTGGGAAGTGTTGAAGGAGATTTGGTCCTAAGCCTGCAGATAGGTTTTTAGCCTGCATTGTTTTTCAAATACTTAAAAATAAGTGCTAACAATTACCATCCCTGTATTTTATCTAATGCTGGCAGTGGCCATAGAAATTGATTGTTTTTGCTCAGATAAGTGAACAGTTAATGACATCTGGTGGAGAAAGGCTGGCCTTTAGACAATGACCTACTGTCCATCTAAACATAACACATGCCTCTCACAGTGCCAATGACTATGCATGTGTGCCATAACAGTTGTATGCCAGTGTGACTAGCTTTGAATACACTTTTGTTATAACCCCGACTCTGTGCTACTTCCAGACGCAGGTGTGTGTAGTCTCAAGGTTGTTGGGAAAGGGCAGGGTTAATGAACCTTATTTATGTTTGAGACGAAATGGTTAACAACGTTAAGTTTGTGTGTGTATGTTACACTGGGGGGGAAAAAAGCAGCATTTGGTGGAAACTCACACTTGGGTTTTGAAGTCCTGGGTGGGGTCGCTTGGAGCTTCATCGAAGATCTTGTCAATGTTGGAGACGTACCTGAGGCGGGGTACACACACGACAGAGGGGTTTCGTGAGTATTTTCCAGCACTCTTTTCACAATCCGTCAAAAGTAGTGCACCAGAAAAGGAATAGCGTTGAATCTGGGACGCAGACTAAGAGGTAGAAGTGATAGACGGTTACTGACTTGCTCTGGAAGTCAGGCACGGTGAAGAGGACTTGCATGACCGAGTTGAGGTAGCAGCTGTTGCCCAGGTTCTTCATGCCGGTGAGGCCGGGGCCTGACAGAGGCCGGAGGGTGGCCCCTGACTCCTGGATCACCTCCCACTCCCCCACACGCTGGTTCACCGCTATCTCTAGCTCTGTCATCGTATGCTCCGTCTGCAGGGGAAGAGAGGTGTCGAGGAGAGAGAAAAGAGAAACGGGGAAGGAACCGGAGAGGGAAAAACAATGACTGATGAACCAGATGGAGAGGACTGATCTCACAATAAGCCCCATCTCTCATTTTGTTGTTATAACACAATAAATATGAGCTATTTAAAATGGGGCCAGGCCAGCTTTGAACATAATTTTGTCACTAAAACACTGGTACGGCAAGTACGGAAAAGTATAGTCCTTATTCATGAAGGAAAATGTCTGTCACTAAAGAAGAAGAGTCCTTAAACCACAACACTGCAGCAGGATAGAGCCTGCCCATCGAGACGCTGTATCTTTATTGATTTCGGCAGTCCTACCTTTTCCATGGTCATCATGTCGATGCCAAAGTGGGACAGGTGTTCGGGGAGCTTTGGATCCAGTACCATATCATCCTCGTCATAGGAGTACACATCTGGAAAGGCCACAGAAGCAAGTCAGACATCAAAAGCTCAAAGAATATAGCCTCTTACCCAGTTACAACTGTCTTCGAGTCAGACTTAAGTCTCAGAGTCCTTTTCCTTGCCAGTGTTTTCTTAATCTTCCATTTTTAATAAGGGTAAGCTTCTCAATAGGGATTTGGTGACTGCTGGAATACTGGGACAAGTGAGAAGCACTTGGTAAATAAAAATGTATTGTGTTGTTTCAAGTGTCCAAGTATTTGTATTGTGTTGTCATCACCTGCTCCGTCGGGGGTGATGGTGCCCAGTTTGACGGCTAGAGGGTGTCCCGATTGCTGGAAGTGCAGGAGGGCATGGTTGTTCCCCCCGGAGCCGTCAAAATACCTGCGACCGCAGAACACCCTTCCGTCCGACAGGTTCATCCACAGGTTCTCCTGCAGGTCACACACCTCACACCGCCAACCACTGGAAGACAGAGATGGAGCAAAAGGGGGGAAAGAGATGGAGGGGTGGGGAGAGCCAGAGAGAGAAAGAGAATCATCAAATGGTGGAGTGGAAGATGTAGGGACAATGAGAGATTGATAGAGAATTAACGATCATTCACCGAAACATTTATTTAGGCTACATATTGACATACATTATTTAATCTATTAATTACACTATCAGACCTTGTATAGGGTCCTAGTCTATAATAAAATTAATGGACATTTATGAAGCAAAAAGGAGGAAAATTGTCACCGTGTAAGTTCCTTTAATGCTGGAGTGCTCGTGACATTGTAGCCAATGCCAGCTCAGAACAACAACCTAGCCTAACCAGTCTCTCACCTGGGAGGGATCTTGGTGCCGTTGTCGAGCTGCTTGAGTTCGACGGCGTGCCGGGACTCCGCCCGCACCTCGCCGTCCCACTGCTGCACCTGCAGGGCATGAGACACTGAGTCTGCAGACATCAGCCCTGCCATGGCTAGAGATACCTATAGGGATATAGAGAAGGTTACAACAAGAATGCATGGTCAATTTATATGAAGTGTAATACCTAGAGCAGGGGTCGTCAACAGGCTGCCCGTAGGCCAGAACCCTCCCGCTAGTGTTTTTTTTGCCCCTCAAAGTTTTGTAAAAAAATAATAATAATAATTGGTGGAGGGTTCCCAAAAAATACTAAATTCAGCCAAAATTAGTTTACTTCAGGAAATCTGTTCCCAAGTATTCCCCACAACAACAACAAAAATTTGTGATCGTGTCTCAATTATTTTCAAACACAATCTCTTTTGGGCTTAGCTGTGGTCAATTTGCAGAGGACAAATTATAATTAATTTCCATCTCCCCGACCATTCCCTCTGACAAAAAAAAAAAGCAGAATCCTGTCAGTTTCCTATGCACACACTGAATGAAGAGATTCAAAACTACATGCCCATGGATATGATAGGGCCTATTTCTAAACACAGACAAATGCACAACACTCTTAAGAGATAATTAGCAAAGTTGAGGCAACACTTGAAGTGTTCACCCACAAAGTGTCTCACCCGCTCTCTCACAAGGTCCGGCATGGTGGCGAGGTCATCGGATGCAACTTCCTGTCTATCAGGGAAGAGGACGACTTTTACTTCCTCCTCATACTGCTCCTGCTCCACGTTGAACCCTCCCTCGATACCTGAGATAGAGAGAGGAGGAGGAGTGTCAATAGTCATGATATAAGTTTCATCGATCTATCATGGCAGAGTAATTTCTGAAAGTTTTGGTTCAACTGGATAGAATGGAAAATGTTGGTGTCAGCATCCCTAAAGGCTAGCCTGGGTACCAGTATGTTTAGTTATCATTCCACTCTTTATCATATGCTAAACACATGCTTTTCATGACATGGAATACAAGGATTGGAATGTTCGTAGAAACAGACTGGTACCCAGGCACCCACCTGAAGGCTGCCTCGGGATTCTTTGCACCTTCATAGCCCTGTCTGCTGAAAATGTGTTACTGTTAACTCTGCTGTTACCTATGGCTAATCGGGTTGGCTTCTTCTTGGGTGGGTCACCGGATCCAGAGTTCTCCTCATCTTCCTTCTGGGGAAAATGACAGTTCAAATTTTGTGAATTGTGGAATGTCTCCATCCACAAGAAAGGTGGGGCGGCAGGGTAGCCAAGTGGTTAGAGTGTTGGACTAGGTTTTAAGTTCAAATCCCCGAGCTGACAAATCGGTCGTTCTGCCCCTGCCCTGGCAGAACGAAACACACACTGCTGTCATTGAAAATAAGAATTTGTTCTTATAGCCTTTGAGCAATCCAAACGGAATTAAAACCTGCTGAACAGGCCTCATTAGATGCTGCCACTTATATTACTTTTGTACCGTCAATACTTTTGATACCAACTGAAATTTGGTATCAATGTGTTTGTATGGCCGCAATTTTTATTTTACCTTTATTTAACTTGGTAAATAGTTATAAAAACAAATTCTTATTTTCAATTAACAGAACGACAGATTTGTACCTTGTCAGCTCTGGGATTCGATCTTGCAACCTTTCGGTTGGGGAATCAAAAGCGCCAACCACTAGGCTACCTGCCGCCCCAAGTGCCTCTACTGCTGGCTAGACTCAGCCAGAGACTTCAGTAAAAGGTTTGAAGGAACAGCGTGTAACTCACGGGAGCTTTGCGGGTCCGGGAGATGTGCAGGTAAGCCCGCTGTCCGCTCCTGGTGTGGTGTCTATCCACATACTGGCTGCCGAACCCAAGGAAACTGTTCATGCACACATATAAGCCTCCTTCACTCTCCTAAAAAAAGTTAAAATAAATGCGAGAACATTAAAAAGGGTTAGGCATTACATTGGCTGTCTTGGTAACTGGACAGCTGCTAGTTTACCCAACAACATGTAACCGTACAGTAGTTGAAGTTTCCCACGCGACCAACTCATAACACTGAAGATTATCATGACAACAAATGACAGTGTGATTTTCTAGCATGCTAACTAGCAAGTCAGTTAGCTAAACAGTTGGAATGACACGTCGAGTGACAGCCATAGTTAGCCAACTGGCTAGCTAGCGTTAAACTTGAAATGTAATGTTGGCTAACTACGTAACGTTACTGCGAGTTCATTGCAAGTTGCAAACGTTGGCAAGCAGCTTGCCAACGTTAGCTGAATGGTAAAGATGTTAGCTGGCTAACGTTAACGTTTCTCAATGTAGCTACAGTAACGTTAGCAAATTAGTTAACGCGTTAACTAGCTATTGTTGTGACTAGCTAACTACCCCCTAGCTAGCTGTATAACTGGTAATACACATAAAAAAATTAAAAAACAGCCCCAAAGAAAAAGTGTATATAAAAAAAGACAGGTTTAATACGAAGCTAATAACGTTCGATCAGAAGATGGGTTACTCACCGGAGAAGAAAATGACAAGGCGCATTCGTCTTTGTGGACACGGTCCCCGGGCCTCGGAACCCGAATTGTGGACAGAACCGACATCAAAACCTCGCTTACCTCCGCCATCTCAAACTAACTAATTCTGCCTTCCAGTCGGACACTTGTTCCTGAGTTTGGACCCCAAGCTTTTGATTCCCCAGCTTTGAATATTGTCTGTTTGTATTGCTCTTCCCCTCTCTCTGTCTTCCTCCCAATGAATGGCTTGATGCCCCCCTGTTTGTGTGGACTCAAGGCCGAACGCGTATAGCACGCATATCGTGGTAATCGTAATATATAGAGTATAAACTACCGCACAATTATGCGATGTTGCGTTTGAGAGAGAAACATGAATTAAGTATGAATTCAGATAGCCAATTAATCAAATCTATATTAAAACGTTATTTAACTTCTAACAAAGACATACAATAAAACGCACAGGCAAAATAGACAACATCTGCTTTATATCAAACGTAACCTTTTCAGTAATTACGGTCATGTTTAAAGGCTCGCCACCTCGACGATGAGAAGGCGAAAATGTCAGGGTTTTAACGCACCAAATGAACTACTGCCACCGCGTGGGTGGGAAAGAGAACTTCACACAAACCCCAGATATGGCAATGAAATTGTCTATTCATTGTATTAAGTATGAATTCAGATAGCCAATTAAAAGATACAGGGTTGGATGTGTCATATCAGCTGCCACCTTTAATGCTGATGAACAAATTACTTTGTAGTCAAACAGGGAAAAAATGTTACATGTTGCATGTTCAGACCTGCCAGGATTGATGTTTGGGCTATATAGCCTAAATAGTATGATTGAAGAAATTCTGCTATGAAAAAATAGGAGACTATGAAGACTGGAAACAATGTTTTTTTTGTGTGTAGCCTATACATTGTTATGAATGAGTGTGTGTAGACTGTAAGCATGTACACTAAGCTAGACTATAATATTATTTTAGCATTATTTTAGTGCTTCCAAACACTGTTATTTACTGTGTCAATAAATCTACTTTCAAGTGTACTGCCTCTCTTTTTCTTCACCCATCCCACTCCTCCTCCTCCCCTCATCACCACGTCTTTCCTGCCTTTCCCCACTTTACTCTGTCTGGCCCTGTTCCTCCCCCTCTCTTTCTCCAAAATAACTACGGCATGCTATGGCGCTTTTCGCAAATCACAACTCTGTCTACGTGGCGCTGCACATCCCTCTTATTCACTATCTTTTCTCATTCTTCGATTTCACCTCTCCTGTTGCAGGCATCGGGGCTTCTGCAGGATCTGCGTCCGGACTCATACCCTCTTACGATGTTTTGTATTATACCGGGGTACGTGCATACTTTAGCGAGGAGTGGGAGAAAGCTGCGGAGCTGCTTGAAAAGTCGATGACGACCCGGGAGGCTCTGTTTCGGACACGACGGCAGTGCCATGAAGAATGTCTGCCAGCGGGACATGACAGGCTCCCAAAACTGGGTGTGTTTGTGTTTACTGTGTTGTATGTGGTCGATTCATAGGGTATGTGTGATATGTCTTTCTGTCTCCACGTGTGTGCTGTGTGCATGCATTAAATATATACAATTATAAGCTTGCATTCGGGCCTATATATCTCCCGGGAGTCAGTGATGACCCTATCTATGGTCATGCTTGCAAGACAGTCCTGGTATGGTACATTCCAGTAATGTTGCATCTATGTGTGTGTGTGTGTGTGTGTGTGTGTGTGTGTCCTCAGACACCGAGAACGGGAATGTGTGGGACCTATGGGCAGTGGACTGGGTCCAGCGGCGGGCTGAGTGTGTGCGGTTCTGTTTGGGACGGGCTGTCACTCCTGCAGGACAGCTTCCTGTGTCTGCCGACATCGAGTACGAGTTTAGCACCCGGAACCCCTATAACTTCCTCCAGGTCGTCTACTGGAATGTAACTATTAGTATATTCACCTGCTGTTTCATTATGTTCCTGTGCATATGCGTGGCTAACAGTTGAATTGTAGATCTGAAGTGCTAAGTGCTGCATCATTGCATGCTAAAGCGATTACATTGGTTATTCCACTGGTAGTTAGTTACTCTACTGGTAGTTAGTTACTCTACTGGTAGTTAGTTATTCCACTGGTAGTTAGTTACTCTACTGGTAGTTAGTTACTCTACTGGTAGTTAGTTACTCTGGTATAAAGCCTATATGACGTAATGTGCTAGCTCACTTTACTACATACTGTAGCAACAATACCCTACAACTACAGCTGTGGTCTTCATGCACTCCAGGTCATCTGTACTTAACTTTTCTTCTTCGTCGTCTACCTCATCCTCCTGTTATTTTTTTTCCTCCTCCCCTCTTCTACCTCGTTCTCGCTCTCTTTCCCCTCCTCTCCTCTGCTCTTCCTCCTTCTCTTCGTCTTTTACCTCATTCTCTATCAACTTTTCCTCTCCTCCCTTCTCGTCTTCCTCAGCTAGGGAAAGTACAAAAGGCGGCGTCAGCAGCCCACACATTCTTCGTGGCCAACCCCAGCCACCTGGAGATGAGGAACAACATTGAGAAGTATAGACGGATGGAGGGAGTAACAGAGGACGCATTCCAGGATAGAGAGATGGAGACAGAGAAACACTGGGTAATTTTTAAAAAAGAGTGGGGAGGGGGTGGGGGTTGTGTGTGTCTGAGAAATTGTCAAATACTGTAAATGCTAGATTGGATGCATAAATAAGTATTCATGAATCTCGTTGTAAGAAATATGCTTTGAAGATTCCCACATGTGGCCTGAGGGTTCAAATTCCTCTCTGTGTTTCACCTTAGGTACCTAACCAATCGTAAAATCCCTTTGGGCTCAGTAACGTCTGAGTAACCTTACACAGTAACCTCTGCATGCACCCACAGCATTCCTGATAACATGTTACTAATGGAGTGTACTATAAATGAGAACACGTCATGTGAACTTTACTGGAATTTTGATATCACTGAAGCCTAACAGGAAACAAAAAAATGCAGTTCATTTCACTGCTCTGTTTTGTTTGTCTCCAGCAAGTCTTCGTGCTTTCCGTACGTACTATGCCCATTGGGAGTATAGGCCATCGACGACTCCTCTCCGTCGCACTCTGTTCTTGATGTTTACCAATTATAGCCAACCTTTCCAGTTAACATTCCTCCCTCCTCTTTACCCATAACCTCCATCCCTCTATTAACCATAGGTCCTGTATGACTCCGCCCTCACCTCTGAGGCCTCCTCTGATTGGACGCACGCCATGGAGAAATGGAGGGAGTGTGTGAACGAGACACTGAGACAGACTGATGAGTGTAGGGCGCAGTGTGAGGTCGCCTCACAGCGGCTCCCTGAGAACAGAGGAGAGGATGGAATGGGCGGGGTGTTTGAGAAGGCTGCAGGTGAGAAAAACATGTTTGTTTGTTTAAAAATGTATATTTTTAAGGGTTTTATATATCCTTATTGAGATAGGACAGTGAAGAGGACTGAAAAGTTGGAGAGATTGTGAGTCAGAAGGGCCGAGATTGGAAGCTGGGCTGTACACGTGACACTAACCACTGGACCACACAGGTCACAGGAAAAACATGTTTGTGTTCATGAATCTGGTTGTCTATGCAGGGCTATAACTCATTCATTGCTAGTAAAATCAAATCAAATCAAATTTATTTGTCACATACACATGGTTAGCAGATGTTAATGCGAGTGTAGCGAAATGCTTGTGCTTCTAGTTCCGACAATGCAGTAATAACGAACAAGTAATCTAACTAACAATTCCCAAAAAAACGACTGTCTTATACACAGTGTAAGGGGATAAAGAATATGTACATAAGGATATATGAATGAGTGATGGTACAGAGCAGCATAGGCAAGATACAGTAGATGATATCGAGTACAGTATATACATATGAGATGAGTATGTAAACCAAGTGGCATAGTTAAAGTGGCTAGTGATACATGTATTACATAAGGATGCAGTCGATGATATAGAGTACAGTATCTACGTATGCATATGAGATGAATAATGTAGGGTAAGTAACATTATATAAGGTAGCATTGTTTAAAGTGGCTAGTGATATATTTACATCATTTCCCATCAATTCCCATGATTAAAGTGGCTGGAGTAGAGTCAGTGGCATTGACAGTGTGTTGGCAGTAGCCACTCAATGTTAGTGGTGGCTGTTTAACAGTCTGATGGCCTTGAGATAGAAGCTGTTTTTCAGTCTCTCGGTCCCAGCTTTGATGCACCTGTACTGACCTCGCCTTCTGGATGACAGCGGGGTGAACAGGCAGTGGCTCGGGTGGTTGATGTCCTTGATGATCTTTATGGCCTTCCTGTAGCATCGGGTGGTGTAGGTGTCCTGGAGGGCAGGTAGTTTGCCCCCGGTGATGCGTTGTGCAGACCTCACTACCCTCTGGAGAGCCTTACGGTTGAGGGCGGTGCAGTTGCCATACCAGGCGGTGATACAGCCCGCCAGGATGCTCTCGATTGTGCATCTGTAGAAGTTTGTGAGTGCTTTTGGTGACAAGCCGAATTTCTTCAGCCTCCTGAGGTTGAAGAGGCGCTGCTGCGCCTTCTTCACGATGCTGTCTGTGTGAGTGGACCAATTCAGTTTGTCTGTGATGTGTATGCCGAGGAACTTAAAACTTGCTACCCTCTCCACTACTGTTCCATCGATGTGGATGGGGGGGTGTTCCCTCTGCTGTTTCCTGAAGTCCACAATCATCTCCTTAGTTTTGTTGACGTTGAGTGTGAGGTTATTTTCCTGACACCACACTCCGAGGGCCCTCACCTCCTCCCTGTAGGCCGTCTCGTCGTTGTTGGTAATCAAGCCTACCACTGTTGTGTCGTCCGCAAACTTGATGATTGAGTTGGAGGCGTGCGTGGCCACGCAGTCGTGGGTGAACAGGGAGTACAGGAGAGGGCTCAGAACGCACCCTTGTGGGGCCCCAGTGTTGAGGATCAGCGGGGAGGAGATGTTGTTGCCTACCCTCACCACCTGGGGGCGGCCCGTCAGGAAGTCCAGTACCCAGTTGCACAGGGCGGGGTCGAGACCCAGGGTCTCGAGCTTGATGACGAGCTTGGAGGGTACTATGGTGTTGAATGCCGAGCTGTAGTCGATGAACAGCATTCTCACATAGGTATTCCTCTTGTCCAGATGGGTTAGGGCAGTGTGCAGTGTGGTTGAGATTGCATCGTCTGTGGACCTATTTGGGCGGTAAGCAAATTGGAGTGGGTCAAGGGTGTCAGGTAGGGTGGAGGTGATATGGTCCTTGACTAGTCTCTCAAAGCACTTCATGATGACGGATGTGAGTGCTACGGGGCGGTAGTCGTTTAGCTCAGTTACCTTAGCTTTCTTGGGAACAGGAACAATGGTGGCCCTCTTGAAGCATGTGGGAACAGCAGACTGGTATAGGGATTGGTTGAATATGTCCGTAAACACACCGGCCAGCTGGTCTGCGCATGCTCTGAGGGCGCGGCTGGGGATGCCGTCTGGGCCTGCAGCCTTGCGAGGGTTAACACGTTTAAATGTCTTACTCACTTCGGCTGCAGTGAAGGAGAGACCGCATGTTTTCGTTGCAGGCCGTGTCAGTGGCACTGTATTGTCCTCAAAGCGGGCAAAAAAGTTGTTTAGTCTGCCTGGGAGCAAGACATCCTGGTCCGTGACTGGGCTGGGTTTCTTCCTGTAGTCCGTGATTGACTGTAGACCCTGCCACATGCCTCTTGTGTCTGAGCCGTTGAATTGAGATTCTACTTTGTCTCTGTACTGGCGCTTAGCTTGTTTGATAGCCTTGCGGAGGGAATAGCTGCACTGTTTGTATTCAGTCATGTTACCAGACACCTTGCCCTGATTAAAAGCAGTGGTTCGCGCCTTCAGTTCCACACGAATGCTGCCATCAATCCACGGTTTCTGGTTGGGGAATGTTTTAATCGTTGCTATGGGAACGACATCTTCAACGCACGTTCTAATGAACTCGCACACCGAATCAGCGTATTCGTCAATGTTGTTGGCTGACGCAATACGAAACATCTCCCAGTCCACGTGATGGAAGCAGTCTTGGAGTGTGGAGTCAGCTTGGTCGGACCAGCGTTGGACAGACCTCAGCGTGGGAGCTTCTTGTTTTAGTTTCTGTCTGTAGGCAGGGATCAACAAAATGGAGTCGTGGTCAGCTTTTCCGAAAGGGGGGCGGGGCAGGGCCTTATATGCGTCGCGGAAGTTAGAGTAACAATGATCCAGGGTCTTTCCACCCCTGGTTGCGCAATCGATATGCTGATAAAATTTAGGGAGTCTTGTTTTCAGATTAGCCTTGTTAAAATCCCCAGCTACAATGAATGCAGCCTCCGGATAAATCGTTTCCAGTTTGCAGAGAGTTAAATAAAGTTCGTTCAGAGCCATCGATGTGTCTGCTTGGGGGGGGATATATACGGCTGTGATTATAATCGAAGAAAATTCTCTTGGTAGATAATGCGGTCTACATTTGATTGTGAGGAATTCTAAATCAGGTGAACAGAAGGATTTGAGTTCCTGTATGTTTCTTTCATCACACCATGTCACGTTGGCCATAAGGCATAAGGCATACGCCCCCGCCCCTCTTCTTACCAGAAAGATGTTCGTTTCTGTCCGCGCGATGCGTAGTAGGCTGAACCTCTAGTAGGCTGAAAATGTCTGTAAGGTAAAAGTGTTATCTAGTGTTATAAAGGCCTTATTACAGGGGGAGTGTTACCAAGACAGCTGACTGTAAACAGTATAATGTCACGCAGTGCATATTTGGGTTGGTCCGAAACAAAGCAAAGATTGTCATTCTTATTTTTTAATTAAAATAGATTTTTTTACCGCTTTTTCTCCCCAATTGGTAGTTACAGTCCTGTCTCATTGCTGCAACTCCCGTACGGACTCGGGAGAGACGAAGGTCGAGAGCCGTGCGTCCTCCCAAACACAACCCAACCAAGCCGCACTGGTTCTTGACACAATGCCCACTTAACCCAGAAGCCAGCCGCACCACACCATATACCTGGCTACCGTGTCAGCGTGCACTGCGCCCGGCCCGCCACAGGAGTCGCTAGTGTGCGATGGGACAAGGACATCTTTGCTGGCCAAACCCTCCCTTAACCCGGACGACGCTGGGCCAATTGTGCGTCGCCCCGTGGGTCTCCCGGTCGCGGCCGGCTGCGACAGAGCCTGGACTCGAACCCAGAATCTCTAGAGGCACAGCTAGCACTGCGATGCAGCGCCTTAGACCACTATGCCACTCTGGAAGCCTGTAATTAGTTTTACATGTAGTTGTCCTACTATTTTATTCTTATGCTATTCTCTACTTTTCTAATCTTTCTCCTTATCATGTGACTTTTATCTCCCGTCCTCCAGCACTCTCCCTCTCCCTCCTGTCCTGCCAGCAGGCCTGTGTGACCCAGGTGGCGACGCGACCCGGAAGGATTTCAGCCCAGGAGGACCTCCTGCCCACACAGCTGGAGCATCTACACAGTGCACAGTTCAAAGGTTAGACAGGGGAACGGTCATATCTGAAGTTACAGTAATGACCACATGATGACGCTAATGACAATTATGATGGTAACTCTGCTTCTACTGCAGCTGATGATACTGGCCAGGATATGGCACCTGAAATAAATTTATTTTTTAATGGGCTCTGGTGCTTCATACAGGAGTTGACATATCTAGTAAACAACCAAATCCCATCTACCTCTCACCTATTTTCCGCAGCGGGCGATCTAGGAGGAGCAGTGCGTTCTCTGCGGTCTCTCCTCCTGTTCTACCCCTCAGACAAAGACTCCCTCAGTAACCTGGAGCTCTACACAGAGACACTGGGAGGCGACACTGAGGCACACGGGACAAAGCCCTCCCAGGTACTACTGGTGCTCAGACGCAAATCAACAACCCCTAGCCTGGCCCACTAGGGAGGTTTCATTTTAGAAACAACACTCCACAAATTTGATAGATACAATAATGTATCTTACTCTACTGTCAAGACCAGTATATTGGTTTTCTCCGTAGGCATCACTCTTTTAATAAAAAATAATATATATATATATTGGTCGCATACATGCTTTAGTTCCTAGCTCCAACAGTGCAGCAGTATCTAACAATATACACAAATCTAAAAGTGAAAGAATGGAATTAAGAAATATATAAATATTAGGACAAGCAATGTTGGGGTGGCATTGACTAGAATACAGTAGAATACAGTATATACATATGAAATGAGTAAAACAGTATGTAAACATTATTGAAGTGACTAGTGATTCCATGTCTATGTACACAGAGCAGCCTCTAAGGTGCGTCTAAGCCTCTGTCTCTCTCTTTATATTCTCAGGAGATTGCCAGGTATGTGAGCCGCTCACTGCAGGAGAAAAAGCTACTCTACTTCGGAATGGAAAACCTCAACTTCAATTTCACCGACCCGGTATGATAAAGTTGTTTATTGATTATCACTGGATCTGGTTTGGCCCAGAGCCATAAAGTAGCTACTGTATATCTAAGCTATATATGGCTCTGATTTGGTCTGTAACGCTTCTCCTCTTTGTCTGAGGAGGAGTAGGAAGGATCGGACCAATATGCAGCGTGGTAAGTGTCCATGTTAATTTATTAGAACTGAACACACAAAACAAAATAACAAAGTGAATGAAAGAAATGAAACAGTTCTGTCAGGTGAAACAACACACTAAACAGAAAATAACTACCCACACCCATAGTGGGAAAACAGGCTGCCTAAGTATGGTTCTCAATCAGAGACAACGATTGCCAGCTGCCTCTGATTGGGAACCATACCAGGCCGAAAACATAGAACACAAAACATAGAATGCCCACCCCAACTCACGCCCTGACCAATCTAAAATAGAGACCTAAAAGGAACTAAGGTCAGGACGTGACAGTACCCCCCCCAAAGGTGCGGACTCCGGCCGCAAAACCTAAACCCATAGGGGAGGGTCTGGTTGGGCATCTGTCCGCGGTGGCGGCTCTGGCACGGGATGTGGACCCCACTCCACCATAGTCTTGGCCCACTTAAGTGGTGCCTTTGGAGCGACGACCCTCGCCGCAGACCTCGGACTGGGGACCCTAACAGCGGGCCCCGAATAGACGGGAGACTCCGGCAGCAGGGCCCCGAATAGACGGGAGACTCCGGCAGCGCCGGTCAAGCGGGAGACAAGGCAGCGCCGGAGTGAAGGGCGACCCCGGCAGCTCCTGACTGACGGGCGGCCCCGGCAGCTCCTGACTGACGGGCGGCTCTGGCAGCTCCTGACAGGCGGGAGTCTCTGGAAGCGCCGGACAGGCGGGAGACTCTGGAAGCGCCGGACAGGCGGGAGAACCTGGAGGGAGGAGACGGAGAGACAAGACAGCCTGGTGCGTGGGGCTGCCACAGGACCCGCCAGGCTGGGGAGACCTACAGGAGGCCTGGTGCGTGGAGGAGGCACCGGATGGACCGGGCTGTGGGGGAGCTCTGGTGCGCAGCCTTGGCACCACTCCTCCAGGCTGGATGACCACTTTAGCCCGGACCCTCCAGAGTGCAGGCACAGGTTGAACCGGGCTGTGGGTGAGCACTGGAGATCTGGTGCATACCACTCACACCTCTCCCTTTGGCTCAATGCCCACATTCGCCCGGCACGGGCGGAGTGCAGGCATAGGGCGAACTGCACCCTCCCAGCGCCCCGGAGACACAGCACGCAGCGCCGGTGCAGGATACCCTGGGCCGAAACGGCGTTCCGGAGACCAAACACGCTGGGCCGGCACAACACGCCCTGGCTGAATGCCCACTCTCGCATGACACTTGCGGGGGGCTGCGATGTAGCGCACTGGGCTATACATGCACACTGGGGACACCGTGCGCTTCACCGCATAACACGGTGCCTTCCCGGTCGCTCTCTAGCCACGGTAAGCACGGGGAGTTGGCTCAGGTCTCCTACCCGACTTTGCCAATCTCCCCGTGTGCCCCCCCCAAAACATTTTTTGGGGCTGCCCCTCGTGCCTGTTGCGCTGCCTTACCTCATACCACCGCCGCTCAGCTTTCTCTGCCTCCAGCTCTGCCTTGGGGCGGAGATATTCCCCAGCCTGTGCTCAGGGTCCCTTGCCGTCCAATATCTCCTCCCAAGTCCAGGAGTCCAGAACCCTCTGCTCCTGGTTACCACGCTGCTTGGTCCGTTTGTGGTGGGTAGTTCTGTAACGCTTCTCCTCTTCGTCTGAGGAGGAGTAGGAAGGATCGGACCAATATGCAGCGTGGTAAGTGTCCATGTTAATTTATTAGAACTGAACACACAAAACAAAATAACAAAGTGAATGAAAGAAACTAAACAGTCCTGTCAGGTGAAACAACACACTAAACAGAAAATAACTACCCACAACCATAGTGGGAAAACAGGCTGCCTAAGTATGGTTCTCAATCAGAGACAACGATTGCCAGCTGCCTCTGATTGGGAACCATACCAGGCCAAACACAAAGAAATAGAAAACATAGAACACAAAACATAGAATGCCCACCCCAACTCACGCCCTGACCAAACTAAAATAGAGACCCAAAAAAGGAACTAAGGTCAGGACGTGACATGGTCACTCACATTTACTTTCAAACTGAACGATACAGCAGTTTGTTCCTTTTGGGTTTTTTTCCCCCCTCCCATATAGGATCTCTGGACTCCAGAGGAGGTTGTTCCTGAATTGCTAAGAGACACATGGAGGTAAGAAGAAACGTGAAGGAGAAAGTTACTGCAAAAGAGGACAGGAGTGTGGAGAGAAAGGGCCTTGAAGTGCCATTGGGCGGTTGAAAGCCATTTCCTTTTTGATTTCCAGAGCAGAAAAGGAAGTGCTGAATGAGAAAATGAAGGGGGGAGAGAAAGAGGTAGAGATGGACGATAGTGGATTCTATGCAGGTAAGGATAAACATTAGTGTTTGGCATGTTACAAGCACACATTGACAGATTGGTAATGACAAAAAAACATTATTGGCTCGGGTCTCTGAGGATTGGGAAACACTAATCTGATAAACATTTATTTGATTGAAATGTTTGTGTGCGTGTGTGCGCGGACCCTCTTCCTGTGTCTCACTCACACCTCCGTTCTGTTCCCTCCCCAGGGGGTCCCGTACCTCAGGTTGGTGTCACCATCAGCATGGACGACAATTCTTTAAATGGAACTAATCGCGTCATGCTGGACGGAGTTCTAGATCAGAAGGAATGCGATACAGTACTGCGCCTAGCTACCGTAAGCTTGCATATGATTCGCTCAGGAAACAAGACTCCTTCAAACACAGGAAGAGAAGTTCAACAGAGATATGGAATTTGAATGAGCCCTGTCCCTTTGGTGTTTCCCATTGGATTGGAAATAGTAACTAAACCTGCAATGTAGTGAAAATCACACCGAGCCTATCAGGGGCCATATACAGTATATACACTGCTCAAAAAAATAAAGGGAACACTAAAATAACACATCCTAGATCTGAATTAATGAAATATTCTTATTAAATACTTTTTTTCTTTACATAGTTGAATGTGCTGACAACAAAATCACACAAAAATGATCAATGGAAATCAAATTTATCAACCCATGGATCAAATTTATCAACCCACACTCAAAATTTAAGTGGAAAACCACACTACAGGCTGATCCAACTTTGATGTAATGTCCTTAAAACAAGTCAAAACGAGGCTCAGTAGTGTGTGTGGCCTCCACGTGCCTGTATGACCTCCCTACAACTCCTGGGCATGCTCCTGATGAGGTGGTGGATGGTCTCCTGAGGGATCTCCTCCCAGACCTGGACTAAAGCATCCGCCAACTCCTGGACAGTCTGTGGTTCAACGTGGCGTTGGTGGATGGAGCGAGACATGATGTCCCAGATTTGCTCAATTGGATTCAGGTCTGGGGAACGGGCGGGCCAGTCCATAGCATCAATGCCTTCCTCTTGCAGGAACTGCTGACACACTACAGCCACATGAGGTCTAGCATTGTCTTGCATTAGGAGGAACCCAGGGCCAACCACACAAGCATATGGTCTCACAAGGGGTCTGAGGATCTCATCTCGGTACCTAATGGCAGTCAGATTACCTCTGGCGAGCACATGGAGGGCTGTGCGGCCCCCCAAAGAAATGCCACCCCACACCATGACTGACCCACCGCCAAACCGGTCATGCTGGAGGATGTTGCAGGCAGCAGAATGTTCTCCACGGCGTCTTCAGACTCTGTCACGTCTGTCACATGTGCTCAGTGTGAACCTGCTTTCATCTGTGAAGAGCACAGGGCGCCAGTGGCGAATTTGCCAATCTTGGTGTTCTCTGGCAAATGCCAAACGTCCTGCACGGTGTTGGGCTGTAAGCACAACCCCCACCTGTGGACGTCAGGCCCTCATACCACCATCATGGAGTCTGTTTCTGACCGTTTGAGCAGACACATGCACATTTGTGGTCCTGCTGGACGTCATTTTGCAGGGCTCTGGCAGTGCTCCTCCTGCTCCTCCTTGCACAAAGGCGGAGGTATCGGTCCTGCTGCTGGGTTGTTGCCCTCCTACGGCCTCCTCCACGTCTCCTGGTAGCGCCTCCATGCTCTGGACACTACGCTGACAGACACAGCAAACCTTCTTGCCACAGCTCGCATTGATGTGCCATCCTGGATGAGCTGCACTACCTGAGCCACTTGTGTGGGTTGTAGACTCCGTCTCATGCTACCACTAGAGTGAAAGCACCGCCAGCATTCAAAAGTGACCAAAACATCAGCCAGGAAGCATAGGAACTGAGAAGTGGTCTGTGGTCCCCACCTGCAGAACCACTCCTTTATTGGGGGTGTCTTGCTAATTGCCTATAATTTCCACCTGTTGTCTATTCCATTTGCACAACAGCATGTGAAATTTATTGTCAATCAGTGTTGCTTCCTAAGTGGACAGTTTGATTTCACAGAAGTGTGATTGACTTGGTTACATTGTGTTGTTTAAGTGTTCCCTTTATTTTTTTGAGCAGTATATATTTTTTTGAGCAGTATATATATACTATATATATATATATATATATATATATATATATTAATTATACACTTTATGAATTTAGGCCATGATCTTTATGTTTCTTAGGGATATGAGCCAGGAGTGGATTTGGAAATCAGCAATAACAGAAGTATTCAAAAAGGGCTATGAGCTCATATCCTCCATGATGACTTCCTGTGTTGTCCCTGACAGACTGCTGCGTCCGCTGGGGATGGTTACCGGGAGCGACGGTCCCCACACACTCCACATGAGAAGTTTGAGGGCCTGACTGTCCTCAGAGCTGTCAAGGTGAGAACGATGGATCTGGAGATGAAATCTATCTCTCCGTCTGTCTGTCTTATCTCTCTGTCTCACATGGCCACATAGCTAATGAACAGTTAAACACTTTTCTGCTCTGCAGTTGGCTCAGGACGGCATGGTGAACCAATCAGACGCTAAGCTGCTGCATGAGATGGGGGAGAGGGTGAGAACCCTCCTGCACTCCTACTTCAGGAGCCCCTCAGGACTCCATTTCTCTGACACACATCTAGTGTGCCGCAGCGCCATCACAGGTATGGTCCACTCAAGCAATGCCCTCTATTTCTTGAAATGATGGTTCCACATCTTCATATTTCATGTTCATTTCCATCTGTTCTGTTGACTCCATTATGTATTACATTTGTGCGTCTCAATGCAAAACGCTTTTCCCATTTCTAGTGTAACCCAATAGCTAACCCCTGACTTGTATCAGGTGTCTTATCTGCTCTGTGTTATGTCACCCGTTGTGTTACCGGGGTCGTGTTCATTAGGGCATGCAATGGAAAACTGTCTAAAACGTTTTGCAACGGAAAACTAAAATTAGTGTTTCTTATTGGACAACTCCAGGATGTCCCTATATTTCAGTCCATTTTCTTCTACTTGGTGCTATTAGGTTCTAATTTTCAGAGTAAAAACTCGACTGACACTCTGAAAGCTCAAACCAAGTATATTCTTCCCAGAGGGTCAATAGAGCTGCAATAGACAAAGACATGTTTACAATAGTTGTGGTATATGTACCCCACTTTGGGTGGAGTCTCCTCCTTCTCGCTACATTGTATCTTTATTGCTAGGCAGGAAACGTAAGTGATACGGGCCATAAACTTTTCTTTCTCCCTTAACGTGACCTGACCGTGACCTGACCGTGACCCCCTTCATCGCTAATCCATGGCTCTCTCCCCTTATCAATGCCTGCCACATGTGATCATTTTCCCTGCACTCAGCACATTCTAAGCTTAATTGTACACACCATATACCTTCCTCCTACAGATAACCATTCACTTCTGGTGTAGACCCTCTGAACCTAAGCACTCGATATTGCAATAGGATACCTGATAATTAACCCTATCCCAAGTTTAGGAGTTAGTACCCAGAATCTATCGGTGCCTAATGAACATGGCCCTCATTTGGTGTGTCCTGTCCAGGGGACCAGGAGGGGAGACTGGACCTGTCTCACCCTGTTCATGTGGACAACTGTCTACTGGAACCTGAGACCAGACAGTGCTGGAGAGAACCACCTGCCTTTACACACAGAGACCTGAGGTACACACACACACATTCATGCGCACACACGCACAAGCTGTCAGGACGCAAAAACACACACACGCATACTGGCGTAATTACACTTTTAAAAAACACACACAAGACTTGGAAGTTGAGCTATATAATACCACATACACTCCCATGTGTATGTAATTGGACAGTGAAGCTAAAATTGTAAATCTGTCTCTATACTCCAGCAGTTTGGATTTGAGATCAACTGTTTCATACAAGGCGACAGTACAGAATGTAACTTTTATTTGAGGCTATTTTCATACATATCTGTTTTACCATTTACAAATGGAAACACTTTATGTATTTTGTCGTCAATTGGCAGTTTCATTAAATAGTACCCGCAAAACACCAGTCTCAACGTCAACAGTGAAGAGGTGACTCCGGGATGCTGGCCTTCTAGACAGAGTTCCTCTGAACAGTCTGTGTTCTTTTACCCATCTTAATCTTTTCTTTTTATTGGCCAGTCTGAGACCTTTTTCTTTGCAACTCTGCCTAGAAGGCCAGCATCCCGGAGTCACCTCTTCACTGTTGACGTTGAGACTGGTGTTTTGCGGGTACTATTTAATGAAGCTGCCAATTGAGGACTTGAGGCATCTGCTTCTCAAACTAGACTACTGTACTTGTCCTCTTGCTCAGTTGTGCACCGGGGCCTCCCACTCCTCTTTCTATTCTGGTTAGAGCCAGTTTGTGCTGTTTTGTAAAGGGGGTAGTACAGTGTTGTACGAGATCTTTAGTTTCTTGGCAATTTCTCACTTTGAATAGCCTTCATTTCTCAGAACAAGAATAGACTGACGAGTTTCAGAAAAAAGTGTTTGTTTTTGGCCATTTTGAGCCTGTAATCGAACCCACAAATGCTGATGCACCAGATACTCAACTAGTCTAAAGAACGGTAGTGTATGTAAATGTGATATTTCAGTTTGTTTAATACATTTGCACAAAAAAAATTGAACCTGTTTTTGCTTTGTTATTATGATATATTGTGTGTAGATTGATGAGGATTTTTAGAATAAGGCTGTAACGTAATAAAATGTGGAAAAAGTCGAGGGGTCTGAATACTTCCCGAATGCACCGTATGTCCAAATACTTATGACTTCTTCAAATGGGGAGACTAGATACATACTATGCTTTTATTTCTAAACGGAAAAACAGATACGCCTGAAAATACCCTCGAATAAAAGGTGACATTCTGTACTGTCGCCTCATATGAAACATTTGATCACCAATCCAAAAATGCTGGAGTGTAAAGCCACATTTGAAAACATTGCTTCACTGTCCAAATACATACGGAGTTGAGTGTATGTACATATCATGAAGAGACATTCCCATCCTGAACAAACTCAAACCAGTACGGCATGGCATCTTAATACTAACATTGTTTGATGGTCTCCTCATTCGAGGGTAAACAAACACAGCATTCAAACGAACACAGGTACCGTTCCACAAGCCAGGTCTAAGATTCTTGATTTCAGGCAGGGGGGGTGTGCGGAAATAATGTGACATGCCTCTGGCAGTGTGCTATATAGTACCACTATGTTTGTTTACTAAGCAATAAAGATGGCAACTGACAACTTTGATTAGACTTGTTAAGTGCCGACTAAAACCATGTCTGATTCCATTCCAGCGCTGTGCTTTATCTGAACGACGACTTTGATGGTGGGGAGCTCTTCTTCACAGACAGGGATGCCAAGACTGTCACAGTAAGTCACTTGACATGAAAACTCAAGTAGAACACTTTACACTGGCTGGTCTTCACATGACCTTTGACCTAGCCCCCCCCCCCCCCCCCATGACCCAGTCATGCTAGAAGGGATGGAAGCACAGCTTTCTAACATATGCTATTCTAACCTTAACCCGTTCAGTAACCGTACACCTAATATTATCCCTAACGCTAAATTAAGAACAAATAGTTTGTGTTGTGTGTACTTCTCAGTAAGTTCTGACAATATTGCCTCTTCTATCCATTCTAGCTTGGCCCTTATAGAGGCTACCCTTTCTGACACTCTCTCTTTTCCCCTCTCCCTCTCCCTCTTCCTCTTTTCCTCTCTCTTTTCCTCTCTCTTTTTCCTCTCTCTCTCTTTTCCTCTCTCTCTCTTCATCTCTCTCTCTCTCTTCATCTCTCTCTTTTCCTCTCTTTTCCTCTCTGTCTGTCTGTCCGTAGGCCCGGGTGAAGCCCACCTGTGGTCGACTGGTGGGGTTCTCCTCCGGTCCTGTCAACCCCCATGGTGTGACCGCTGTGACCGCCGGCCGCAGGTGTGCACTGGCCCTCTGGTTCACCAAGGAGAAGCACCACAGGGATATGGTGAGAACTGTTATTGGATTGATTGCTCTATATAAGCCTGGCTCAGATCAGATACGTTTGGCATGACAATGACCATAGCAGTTGGCAAGACAGCACAAACAGATCGGGGACCAGGCTAACACTATAGAGTTTTTTTTTTTTGTGTTAGTGTTGCCCCTATCCACTTTTTTCAAATAAATATATTGTATTAATAGTTAGGTAGGCGAAGCTGATCCTAGATCAGCGGTTAAGGTGAATTTCTACCACAAGCGGTGAAGTTACAAAAGTGACTGCAAGGTTATTGTTTATAGCAACATACTGTACATAGCAACAAGATCAGCTGCAGACAAACAAATAAGAACGTACATGCAAATGTAATGGTTGTTGCTTTTTCATTTTTCCCCATCTAGCACTGACATCTCAAAGCTATTTTCCCTATGCTAATTCACTTTTTGTTTAGATATCGCTTTTGAACAATAAGTCTACGGCAGTTAGGGTTGGCAGTCAAATAACATAGGCACTTCGATTTGACCATTGGTCAGTTTATTAATAATCTATAATGTTAAGGTTGAACTTGAGGAAAGTTCTGGCACAATTTTCCCTAGATTTGAAAGGAGCATTTCTGCTTCTTACCCAGCTAGCCTGGATTTTGTCTGATCACGGCCGTGGTGTGAATAAGGTCCATTCAACCTCACTTTATCTCACATTACTGTACCTTCTGTGCCTCATGCAGGAGAGGGAGGAGGCAGAGGCCCTGTGGGCTGCGGATGGACAGAGTGTGACGAAAAGAGGAGAAGTAAAAGAGGAGGGAAGAGAGGGCACCGCTTCCCCTGCTCGGAGTGGTAGAAGCCAGTCGTCGAGGAGTAGAGGGAGGGGCAGGGTGACAGGGGGAAAGGACGAGCTGTGATGAGCTGCTGTGATGGATTTAAAGACTGAACCACCCACGCTGAACAACGGGGTAGTCCTGTTCACCTCCCTGTCCTACTTGGTGGACCGTCCCGGTCCAGCCACCAGTCCCCTCTCCCAAAAGACCATGAACTCTTCTCTATTTTTACACCAGGCTTTTCAATCCCTACCCACGCTCTCTCGCTACCTCTTTTCCTCTCTCTCTGTGAGACCATTTGTGAAAGGAGGTATTCTTTGTGCGTCTTTCCATCCCCTCCATTGACAATCAGTCCATTTGTGTTAGTGTGTAGGCCTTAGTGTTTGCTGTGTGTTACAGTGTAGGCTGTGTTTGCTGTGTAATAATTAGTGTTTGCTGTGTAATAATTGTTACATACCTGCTGGAAAAAAGTAAAAGAAATTGAATAAAAGGTATTCAAAATGGCGGAGAGAGTGGCGAGAGTGGGAATGAAAATGCCATAGCTGAGGTGCTTCCGAAGTGGCATCTCCCCTCTGTCCAGAAAGAGGTATAAGTGGGAGAGAGAGAATTTAGAAATCCCCTTTATTGGGTCAATGCCATACATTGCACGTTAAAACCATGACCTATTTAACATCGACATCCACAAAATCTCATACATCGACATCCACAAAATCTCATACACAACCCTGTCCAAGGTTAAAAGATCAACTCCAAACCTCCTGCATGATCAACTGTTTAACCCTTTACACTTATACCCGTTTAGGGGTTGAACATGGCAGATTTAGAACGCAGTGGCTGTATGGTAAAACGCTATCCACGACAGCAGAGCTCTGGCTTTGCGCTTCACAGCGCTGTTTGGGTTTTGACTGACCGCGGTTTGGGATTTGAGCGCCGCGCACTACAAGACGTTGCCCCCATCCCACCTGGTAATTGGGCCACCTTCGCAAATGTTTTGTTGACCGAGTGAGCGAAACGCGGTAAATTACGATGACTCAATGTATTCTGAAAGATGAGACGTTGAGGGTTATAATAAATACAGCTTTGATGTCATACAAGCAAGACAAACACCCATAGGGCCCAAACGTGCACTTCACATTTCCAAATCATAAAACTCATGTCATATACAGTGTCAAGGTTTATGATCACTATGTTTGATGTACAGTTAGAAGATGACATGGCGTCATACCCTGGGTCGTTCTGAACACAATGAGTTTACGTTTGTTTATTGTTAAGAAAATGTGCCGTGGCACGCGCTCCTCCTCATGACTCCTTTCTATGCGCACCAAAATGACGATCTGTTTCTCTGAATTGCCTTGTGAAAGCCTAACACTGGAAGATCGTACAAAACGGGTTGGCAACAGAACAAGCTTTCAAATCACGCTCACCTGACCCAGATAGCAATTTATAATGGACCGTTTTTGGATTGCGTAAAAACAACACCAGTAATTGTGTGATGGCAGGTGATGCAGGATTGCGTTCCAAACTAAACAACCACAAGTGTGCTTGCTCTAGTTCCTCAACGGCACAGCTGGGAGAGCATTTTCCAGGAATATCTTTTCATAATACTGAATGTATCTAGATCATTTTCTGATTTCGTTGTCAACAAAAGCGGCGAAAAGTACAGTAAATGTCAAATGCACAAACTCAACAGTGTAGTGTTTCGATTCAGTCTTGTGTCAGTTGAACTGTTGCGTATTCACCTTTGGTCCAATAATTTCCCCATTATCTACAAAATGCTCCCTTTCAATTGCTACCATGGTTATGCATATGGTTTTCATATTTATTCTGGAAGAAACATTTCAATTTAGCCCTATCCATATAGGCCAATGCCCACGAGTGTAAAGGGTTATAAAACAACAACTGCATGTGACTAGAGAGAGAGACTGAGGGAGAAGTGGGGGGTTGAGATAATGGGGATAGGTGTGGATTCGTAGAGTCCATTAACTGATTACCTCAGTGCCAGGCTGCCCTTTAACTGTGTGGAGATTAAGACCATGAAACCAAGAGAGGGTTAATGTTTGAGTGTCAGAGATGGAGGAGAGGTAGAGGAGGGGAAGGAAGGAGAGATAATAAGGAGAAAGAGATATCACACCTGCTCAGGGACTAGACCCTGCAGTTCAGAAACACTGACACAGAAAGGGAAAGACAGAGAGGGAGGGAGAGATAGACCAAGCCCTGCAATGCATTAAAAACTGATGCTTAGGGGGGAGAGAGAGGGAGAGGCAGAAAGAGACAGAGAGAGGTATACAGAAGGGGGGAAGGATAGAAAGAGAGATTACCGTTAATCCCTCATAAATGAGTGCATTTGTTTATGAAGCTTAGGAAACCTCTCCCATTTAGAATATGGAATCATAATCCAACTAGAAATCATTTAATAATTCACATCCAGTCAGACACACTCACATCTTCTCTCCCATTAAAACACTCCCCAATTTATATCTCCCACCCTTCTCCCCCTCCTCGCATTACTGAGTCACGGTCAGTCAAGCACTGTTTACCACCCATATTAACTCTCTCACCACCTCCCCCCCGTGTCATAATCCGCGGGTGCTGCAGAATTGGGTCGACTGGCCTGTTAATGGACTCCTGGTTTTAACCACTTCCATCCCTTAGACTACCCTCTCCAGCTGCTGTTTCCCTTAAAGGCCCAGTTCATCTGTGTTTGAGCAGGCGTACATCCATGTCATGCATCTCAAGCACCCCACTATCTAGCGTCAAATGATGTGTCTATATGGTGTTTCCTCTAATTGACTAAGGATACACATCCATATTATATACAGTATATACACTTAAGTGTACAAAACATTAGGAAATCCTCTTTCCATGACACAGGCTGACCAGGTGAAAGCTATGATCCCTTATTGATGTTGATCGTTAAATGCACTTCAATCAGTGCCGATGAAGGGGAGGAGACAGGATAAATAAGGATTTTTACACCTTGAGACAATTGAGACGTGGATTGTGTACGTGTGCCATTCAGAGGGTGAATGGGCAAGACAACATATTTAAATGCCTTTGAACGGGGCAAGGTAGTAGGTGCCAGGCACACTGGTTTGTGTGAAGAACTGCAACGGTGCTGGGTTTTTCACACTCAACACTTTCCGGTGTGTATCAAAATAGTCCACCAGGAGGACATCCAGTCAACTTGACAAAACTGTGGGAAGCATTGGAGTCAACATGGGCCAGCATCCCTGTGGAACGCCTGACACCTTGTAGCGTCCATGCCCCGACCAATTGAGGCTTTTCCTTCCTCCGTGCAACTCAATATTAGGAAGGTGTTCTTAATATGTTGTACACTCAGTGTATATACATGTCAATATCCATATATCCTTTTCAGTATGTCCTACTAAGATTTAAGCAAACATTAGCTACTGTAAGGCCGGTTTAAATATACCCTTTTTGATACTTGCATAGTGTCAAGTCGAGTGATCCTGTCATATTAACTAGTTCATGTAGTTGCACGCTTGTAGGTTAGTGCCGTCACACTATAGCAGCACATAGGTCAAAGGTGACAAAGACTGGCTGATAAAAGTATCACAACAATTGACCGAGACAGGGTTGTTTAGTATTAGGTAGGCTTTCACTTCAGTGTCTTCCCAGGTTGTTTGTCGATGGCGGATTCCTCTGGCTGTGCGATTTGACATTTAACCCCATCCTCCCCTTCACTTTGTTTAAGACTGGGACAGAGAGACAGTGGGGGCTGCTAATGGCTGTGGTATTATTATTATGCTGTATAGCATCACAGAGCACCAGAAGGCTCAGTGCTCTTTCCTGGCTGTCACATCCCAGCTGCAGCCAAAAGCTGCTCTGCTCTGCAGGCTCACTGCTGACGCGTGTAACTTAGCTGAATGTGCGAGACCAATAGAGACGACCCACACAAAGCTTAACAGATTATAATTCTCTGCCCCACGCTGGTTCGCTCACATTCCCCGCCATAACTCTTGCTCCCCCACTCTCTTTCTATCTCCTGAATCCAGCGTCAGCGCTGTCAGAAAAAGGGGAGCGTCTGTTCGCTCAATCAAGTCCTGTTGCTACTTGACCATGCGAGAGAGGGTGGAAGTACTGGGTTAATACTAACTATGCACTAACCTATGATTATTTCACCAGAGATACAGTATTGTTTTGTTGAACAGAATAACCTTTTTGCTAACCAAACGCTAACCTTTTTGCTAACCAAACGCTAACAGTCGTAGGCTACTGAGTCAGCAGTGTGAAGATAAGTTCAGAAAGCCAAAGGGCAATGTAGTGAAACGTCTCTCTCTTTTTCACTCTACCCGTCTCGCTTACTCGCTGTGTTTGTTTCCTCTCTCTCTCACCCCCTGGACACTTTCTGTATCTCTCCTTTTTACTGTGTCTCACTTTTAGCACATTGCCTTTTTGATGCATATTGTACAGTATAATGTGGCTCATTGATACAATGAAAAATGCCACATATAAAAGTGCCGTAAATACAGTATTATGGACCACACCTACGGTACGAGCTTGAGAAAGAGAGTGTCCTTCTCAGAGGACAATAGAATCTATTCTATTCTTACACATTTGCTACAAAGCCACATGGGTATCTTCATCAGGTCATCGTTAGGCAGGTTGAGGTGCTGGCCTTAGAGGTTCATTCATGCAGGTGCACTAGAGGAACCTCTCTCCCCTGGTGGCCTGAGATGTGTGCGCATGAGTTAACAACGTCACCACTGTCCCCTCGTCTGGTCCCCATCTCCCTGTCTCTGTCTCTGTCTGTGCTGCTGGCTTTTCTTATATTATACTTTTGTCAAGTTTACAAAACACTGAAGCCCCCTGCCAGTCACAGGCTTTCACACCACACCATAAAAAGCCATGCCCAGGAGTGCATTTTTTTTATTAATGCAGGACCGGTTCCTGTCTTTTGACCCCATGACACGTTTGCCCACGTTGTTTGGTGTGTTTTGCTCGCCTCTCTCACTCCCTTTCTCTCTCTCCCTTTCTCACCCTTTCTCTCTCGCTTTGTCTCCCACTCTCTCTCTCTCTGTTTCTCTTTCCCTCTCTCTCTCTCCCTCCCTCCCTCCCTCTCTCTCTTTTTTTCTCTCTTTTTCTCTCTCTCTCTCTCTCTTTCTCCCTCTCTCACCCCCCTCACCCTCTCTCTGTCCATCGCTGGATTTATCCCTTCATCCCTGATCTCTCTTCATCCGCTCCAATCCTCATCTGTTCCTCACAGGAGAGAGAGTGTGAGAGAGAGATATATAGAGAGAGAGACAGAGAGAGCAAGAGGGTGGAATATCCATTCTGTGTGTGACAGGAAAACTGAATAAAAAAACTGAAAGTCTAGTAACAACATATGACAACCAAACAGAGGGACCCTGAAAAGTGAGAACAGGTTAAGAAACCCACTGGAGAACATCCTTATTTGGTGAGTGGGCAGACATATCATTTTCTTTTACACCTCAATTGTTGTTTTTGTTTGTTTGTAGTCTTTGATTGGATATGTGAATAGATGTGTAAGTGAAACACCCTGGTCACAGTAGTTCTGTATGGAGCTCTTGGTTAAAACAGATTTGAACATTTTTGTCATTTAGCAGACACTCTTATCCAGAGCGACTTACAGGAGCAATTTGGGTTAAGTGCCTTGCTCAAGGGCACATCGGCATATATTTTTTTACCTATTTGGCTCGGGGATTAAAACCTGTGACCTTTTGGTTACTGGACCAATGCTCTTAACCTTTTACTGCAGTGGGCTAAATCAGGGTCACCCAGAGTGATTCTTGGTAGTCTTAAACAAATCTACTTTGAAACAAAAGCATACATATCACACACACAAGGTTTAAAAAAAAATAAGACACCTGCACCATGTCAGATATAGGAGTTGAAATGTCTTACATTTAGAGTTTGCATCCCAATATTACATCACAGAAGACTGAAACGTAGCAGCACTGTTTGACGTAGAAACACAGGATTGTCATCCGTTGTAAAATTTTTTTTTTACATAATCTTTATTAATGAGGAAATGATGAAAATATTAATAACATTCCACCCATGAGGCCAAAAAGGGCGCTTTTGGTAATTGAATGTAGGAAAGGGCTACCCACTAGGCTACCAGCTGCCTGCTGCCGCCAGATTAGTTTGGGGGAGTGTAGAGGTACTTTTAGTTCTGGTTTGAGTGTGTCCTGATTTTGTCATATAATCAAAGTGAGTGGGGTCTGTGGGATAAGTATCCATTTCATTTGATAGCACTATGACGAGGGTGCCGTTTAATGGCGACAAAGAACAAACAGTTAATCAATACTGTAAAAATCTATGAATTTTCTCTTTACAACATGGTAGGGAATTTAATTTAAGAAGTATGGAAGCATGGTCAATTCCTTTGAGATTACATGGAAAAAGAACATTAACTTGGATTGGATATATTTATTGAATGTTTTACATTTTATCATAACGAGGATTTGCATATGATGTATATATTATAAGGCATGTAATATTACTATTGCACTACTAATGCCCTACTCTGCTTCCAGATAATCTTAAAGGAAAACATTCATTGTATCTTCTAAGTGGATTTTCCTCATTGACAGACCGTTTACACATGCAGCTTAATTCTCATATTTTTTCCACTAATTGGTCTTGACCAATCACATCAGACCTTTTCACCTCAAATCTTTTTCAGGGCTGATGTGATTGGGCAAAAGACCAATTAGCGGGAAAACAAAATCCGAATTGGGCTAACGCAGTCCATTTGAATGATCACATCATTTGTTTAAGTGTTTTTAGTTGTTTTGGTTTTTTTAAAGAGCATTTTACAGTGTTCTCTCTGATACATCCATTTTGGAATACATTTGATTCTCTGCCAGTGGTATCACTAGTGTTGTGGGTGTCTAGCTGGCATAGGTGCTGAAACTTGGTACTTTGTGTTAGACCCTTTCATAGCACAGAAACAGAGTTAAGGCGTCGTCATTCAAATCAAAACTAGTGTCTTGCTACAAATTGGAAACAGTTCTTCAGTCCCGTTCTGAGAAAAGCCTGTTTTAGTGCTAAATTCTCACTAAGGGATGGCCACCGTTAACATTTTTCAATCTGCCTAATAGTATGTGACACAATACTGATGCCGTGTCAATAGTGAAAAGGTGAAACATTTACAGCGAGAAAACAAGATCGACTTACACATCCCTACAGTCACTAGCTCTAGTTCATTCCCCATTTAATACAGAAATCACCTCTCTCACCCTATCCTAGATTTTAACCACCCCATTCTCTCCCTTCTCCCTCCCTCTTATCCACCACCACCAGTTTGCCCCTCCCTCTCCCATCTCTCTATCACGCCCCCCTCTCTCTCTCTCCACCTCTTATCCAGATGCAAAGAGCAGTCAGTAATCGGATGAGAGCAGATTTGATTCAAAAGGCTTCCTTTAAAATCTCAGCCACTAGGATTTAAACTCACTCTCTCCTGCGTCGCCTCTACACACAGCCCCACCCCCATTCTCTCTCTCTCTCTCTTTCTCCCATCCCCCCCTCTCTCTCTGTGTTCATGCACTCCACTCTGCGACAACCTCTAGCAGGCATTTAATCACATGCAACAATGGCAGGCCAGGGTCTCAGGGACAGGATGGCAAAAGGGCAATAGCACAGTTGAAACACTTTTAAAAAAACGGTCCCGTTTTATTGGGTTAGTACTATTTATAAATGTAATTTTCTCAGGGAACCAAATCTATGGCCTAAATCAGATGAAGGCTAGATAAGGTGACCATTGTGGATACTACTCCCTTTAGGTGAGGGAGCAGGACACCTATGAGCGCAGCTAACTTCAGATGGATGCAATCGCCTTAGGGTTAATTATTTTAGGCATTTCTATATTTAGACGTACGATTTACAGTGTTTTCATACATGCATGTACCCTACAGTCCTAGACAGATAGGAACAACAGAAAGGGAATATCTTTCTCTCTCTGAGTCACTGCCTCTACTCTCTCCCTCTACCTTTCTCCTCAAACAAATGAGAGGCAAATTAATTTGGTAATGAGATTTGACAGAGACACTTTAGACAAATAGAGAGAGAGAGAGATTGAAGCAAAGAAACAGAAAGACATCAAAGCCAGGGATATAAGGCTATTCTTCTCCTGGTAGTTTTCAAGGTAAGATCGAGTACGATCCAAATAATTCAATCTGACACAAATATTATGAAAACATGTTATTAGATGTGTGGATGTTACATGAAATGTTATGTTATGTGATTATCCTGTTTAGAGTGTTTTAAAGTAAGGGTTATCTTCTGATTTCATAGAGAATAGTCTGATACCATTGCCAGTTTAAAAGTTTCTTATTTGATAATGTGACAGAGATACTTGAGAAAGTTGATTCCGACTTTTTGTCTTTACTGTATAGTGGGCCTAAACTTAGAATATTTTGGTCTGTGAAAAAACTACTCAGTCCTCATTGATTCAGTGAAGTGATATCACTGGAATCACAAAAACACAAGTGCTTTCCGGGCTGACGTAAGATTGGAAAGCTTTCAAAGTCTATGGCACTAAAGTGTATTGAGATAGAAAAGGGCAGAGTAAATACTGTCTTCGCTTAGCTAGTATAAGCATGAAGATGAGGAGAGATGTCAAACAAGAAAAGTGTGAGCATTAAGATGACACACCATACAGGTTTGAGTTTACAATCAGGGTGGGAAAGTGTGTTCATGTATATGCCGTATGTGTCATATGAACTAGTTCATGTAGTTGCACGCTTGTATGTGTGTGTGCATATGCATATCTGTGCAAGTGAGCTTGTTTGACTATGGGTGTGGGTTTGTGAGTGTATGGGTATTAGTGTGTGTGTGTGTGTGTGTGTGTGGGTGTGTGTCTGTGTTTGTGAGGGTTTGCAAAGCAGTTGAGGGAGGTTTGAATTGCAAAACAGTAGCTAAACAACAAAGAAAAGGGTAGACCTTGATCTAAAAAGCTGGTAACATGCATATATATATCATGCGTTGCTGTGTACAGGTACAAGACATTGACATTACAGTGAGAAGAATGGATAATTAACTGATCAAATACCATTTTCCATTTTTTCCCCCAGGATTACGTCTGCTCACCTGATTTCACTTCCTGTCTCCATCGGTGACAACGCCTACCAACCGTTGCCATGGGCGAAATGGAGGAGCTGCGAAAGGAGGCGGACAACCTCAAAGATCAGATCACTGTCAGTTATCAACCAATAATTAAGATCACATTATTGGTCAATTGCACACAGCATCCAACCAAATGTTGACTTCCGCTTTTAAGTCAACCCCTCTCAAAGACACACATACAGTACACACACATACAGTACATATACAGGTTTTGGAGAGTTGCGGGCGCTGCCACACTGGGCGCACGGGGAGCTATTGTTGTGGGGGGCTAAGTTCCTTGCCCAAGAGCACCACGGCAGGCAATGTCATTTAGGATTTGATACCAGCAACCCTTTATTTGCCAGCTCATTTCCCGCCCATTTTCTTCCCGTCAGACCCAGGATTCGAACTGGCAGCCCTCCGGATGCTGAGTCTCCTTTCTAACCGCTAGGCAATAATCAATCACTAGTGTGAATAGAACGCCTGTCTGTGTTCCTTGGATCTCATATGCCAGTACTTTATTCAACTATTTGCATTTTGCTGAACATTTGATCATGATCATCAACCTTAAACTGAACAAGAATCATCATCCTATAGACCACCAAAGGCCACGTATAGACCACAAAAACCCTATTTTAGAACTGGGCAAAAGAGATTTTGCCTCAGGGCAGTCCTGGAACTTCTTGACAAAACGTTTTAAAAACTTGCCAAATAGTTGTTTGAAGAGATTAATTCATAAAATGTATTGAATGACTAGAGTGGGTCTATGAAGTTCTAGTAATATGTTATGTTGCATTTAAATTCATATGTGGACATGAGGTATGTGGGTAAGGGGAAGGAGGGGGGAGGGGCTGGGGGGTGTTACTCATAATATGTCTAGGTAATAGGAATGCGAAACTTTGTTTTTGTGCTTTAATTTCAGCTTTTGTTGTTTTTCTAATTTCTACATGTTTAAAAAAAAAATTGTTAAGGACTCTTGGAAAACTTTCCCTTGGGCTAAAAGAGATTATAATACAATAATATAACATCCTAACTGTTCTGATTCTCCTTACGGTCCAGAGAGGAATCACTGTCCTTCTCCGTATAGGTGTTCATAACACCAGAGTCATATCTATGACAACCGCTATGACCATACATCCCCACCCCTGACCGCTCTGTTCGTCCAAGGGCAGGAGGAGAAGGTGTAAACAGCAGTTTTGTAAAATGCAATACGTTTTCTTCTGAGACCAGGTTGCAGCAGCAGCAGCACACCTTGAAAATTACAATAGTTATGACAGTGGTTTTAGCCATATTTAAGTGGACCATAGTTAGTATAACCATAACTTGACCGTACACAACCATCACTCTACAGGAGGCCCGAAAGGTAGTGCAGGACACCACCCTGCAGGAGGCGGTTGCTGGGACGACGCTGGTGGGGCGTGTCCAGCTGAAGACCAGGAAGACGCTGAGGGGTCACCTGGCCAAGATCTATGCCATGCACTGGGGCACTGACACCAAGTAAACACACATACACCCACACACAAACACAAACAGGCACACAAACGTACACATAGGCATGCATACACATACAAACTGGACCACTAGCTCAAAGTGGACAATGACCCTTCACAGACTTCTAGCCTGCACTCTTTTCCTGAGGATTTCTGGTCGAGTCGTTCAAGTATTCATTTAAGTATTCATTCAATCGTTCAATAATTTATGTTAGCTCTATCATTAGCCATTATAGCAATATATATATTAATCTGCTCATCCGTTCATTCAAACATATTGCTGTGACAAATACTGCCATAGTTTAAAACAGGCGTCACGTGGTGCTCTGCGTTTACTGGTTAATTGGATTGGTGTGGCAATCCCATCCCTTGTTTTAATTGGATGAATTAGTGGCGCCAGGAAACACTAACTGACTGTCTGGCAACACTTTAAACCAACATTAACCCTGAATCAATTAATTATTGCTGATACTATAACTTGAATATGCACTAACCAACCTTTTACCCTTCATGTTGTCCTCCTCTCCTTCTTACCTCTCCCTATATTCTCATTTCATCTTATCTCTTCTCTTTCTCAGTTGTAGCAAGTTAGTAAGCTTATTAGCTTCTCCTGGGTTTACAATACTTGGGGTGTCCTACATTTAGTGGGTCTAAAAGACAGCTTTTACTAACTTAACTCTAAGCCCAGCACTGGTTACAATGCCTCTCTCGGTCTTAACACAATACAATCCAATACAACTTTATTGTCCCTCAAAGGGGAACTCATTTGGCAACTGTGAACACTGAACAGACAACATATTCACACACACTCCTCCATAGTGGCTAGACATAACTACATAGTACACTATATCGTCATTATCATCACCAGCATCATCATCCCCATCATCATTTGTCCCGGGAAACACCTGGCAATAGGGAAAAAGTGCAGTAGCATTAGTCAGTTACCATGTCATGGCTTTTTAGATCAGTCATAGTGAAGACATGTTGCCATTGAGACAGAATAGTCTCTGTATCTATTATCGATCTGTCTATTTCCCTTGGGCTGCTGCATCTTTTAATGTACGCTGTCTCTCTCTCTCTCCCGCTGTCTGTTTCTGTTGCTCTACTCTGGACTTGTTCTCTCTACCAGGTTGTGTGTCAGTGCTTCTCAAGATGGAAAGCTGATAGTGTGGGACACCCTGACCACCAACAAGGTATGGCGGACTGCGGCTGGGTTTACAGTCTGGGGAGTTTCGGTCATGGGACAGTGTTTTTGCTTGAATATGGCATGTAATGACAATATCCTGTAATATCAACCATATCCTGTAATATCAACCATATCCTGTAATATCAACCATATTCTGTAATATCAACCATATACCGTAATATTAAGTGCTCACATTGACATATGCGCGTTCACACACATACACACTGGTCCACGTGAGGAATCACTGTGCTTCTCCGCTCAGGTGAACGCCATCCCTCTGAAGTCCTCGTGGGTGATGACGTGTGCCTACGCGCCCTCAGGGAACATGGTGGCGTGTGGCGGTCTCGACAACATGTGCTCCATCTACAACCTCAAGGGCAAGGACGGCAACGTCAAGGTCATGCGTGAGCTGGCCGCACACACAGGTACCGCACTCATTAAGACAGCATTACTGGCAACACGTTTAACGATGAGTCATTTCGATCAAACTCAACCTAAGAACATACGAGGTAGTATTTATATAGTCTATCCAATACAGCAATCGCTCATGCTTGTGTTTATCTGATGGTGTTCTCTCTTATTGCCCAGGTTACCTGTCCTGCTGTCGTTTCCTTAACGACAGTGAGATCATCACCAGCTCTGGCGACTGCACCTGGTAAGATCATAGAGATGGGAGTCTCTATGAGTCTTCAAATCAAATCAAATTTATTTATATAGCCCTTCGTACATCAGCTGATATCTCAAAGTGCTGTACAGAAACCCAGCCTAAAACCCCAAACAGCAAGCAATGCAGGTGTAGAAGCACGGTGGCTAGGAAAAACTCCCTAGAAAGGCCAAAACCTAGGAAGAAACCAGGCTGTGGGGTGGCCAGTCCTCTTCTGGCTGTGCCGGGTGGATGTGTGCATTAAGGGGATACAATGACTGACCAGAGATCAGTCCAATCTGATAATGTTACCATATCATTCTAATTCTATGGATTGTACTGTACCCTTCTTTTGATCTGCATAGTCTTATCTATTACTTTTATGCAATGGTGTCCTAAACATTGGGGCGGCAGGTAGCCTATTGGTTAGAGTGTTGGGCCAGTAACCAAAAAGGTTGCTAGATCGAATCCTCGAGCTGACAAGGTAAAAATCTGAACAAGGCAGTTAACCCACTGTTCCTAGGCAGTCATTGTAAATAATAATTTGTTCTTAACTGGCTTGCCTAGTTAAATTATATATATCGTTTAATTCTCCCTTCTTTCGCAACCCTCTCTTCTTTGGCCATGTCCCTGCCGTCTTCTTTGCCCACCTCTATACCCATCCTCCCCTCCTATTCCGTCCAAACGTTATAGTATTCTATGGGACATCGAGACAGGGACAGAGAAGACCATCTTCGCGGGCCACTTGGGTGACTGCATGTCCCTGGCCGTGTCCCCCGACTTCAAGATGTTCATCTCGGGGGCGTGTGACTTCACAGCCAAACTGTGGGACATCAGGGAAGCCACCTGCAGACAGACGTTCAGCGGCCACGAGAGTGACATCAACGCCATCGGGGTGAGAAACCCCAGCATTTATTTGTTTATTGATAGTTTAGTATTCTGATAGTCAGATGCATTGAACCCAGCAGTTCACGTGGAGAAAGACTTCTACGTTTTTACAAATTTAAGGAATATAATTTTAACTTAAAAAATGAATTTGATGCAACCGTTTGCTCAAACAGTTGATTCATTTAACGAGGTGAACAAAAGCCTACACCCGCCTTGTAGCTCTCCAGACCACCAGAGAGACCACTGCTTTGACCACGTCCTCTCCACTCTGTCCAGTTCTTCCCCAATGGTAATGCGGTTATAACGGGCTCAGACGATGCCACCTGTAAGCTGTATGACCTGAGGGCAGACCAGGAGCTCATCACCTACCAGGACTCGGGCATCATGTGTGGGGTGACCTCCCTCGCCGCGTCCCTCTCTGGCAGACTTCTCCTAGCCGGATACGATGACTTCAACGTCAACATCTGGGACATGCTTAAAGCCGAGAGAGTGGGTGAGTACGCAGGGGGAGAGAGAGAAGAGAGAGGGTGACTGGAGGCAGAAAGAGAGACAGTATGAGTAAGTAAGAGGGGATGGTGAGAAGAGAAAGGAGAACGCGAGTGGGACGAAGGGAGAAAGAGGGAGAGAATGTGGATGCAATGTAGGCAAACAATATTTGCATCCATTCTATACTGATGTGATTCTCTTCATGGCTCAGGAGTGCTGGCTGGTCATGACAACAGGGTGAGCTGCATCGGAGTATCCTCGGACGGAATGGCATGCTGCACAGGTTCCTGGGACAGCTTCCTGAAGATATGGAACTGAGCCAGTCCTCTAGAGAACAGAGAACGAAAGACTAAGAGGAGATAGAAGGGTATCATGAAAAACTGGTAGATTGAAGAGGGGGGGGGGGGGGGGGGGGACTAGGAAGTTGTGGGTTAAAGAAGTTATATTTTATTGTGCCAAGTCTTATTCGATTTGATAGGATTATGATGAGAAAGTCTCGTCTCTTCCTACTTCTAACTCAAGTTTAGAGTTGGGCGGGTGGGGGACTTTCGTAGAAAAACATGATTGTTGCATCAATGAAGGAATGATTTGTCAAGGTTAAAAACGGAATTCTAGCGTTATAGGAAATGCAGGAAAATATTCATGTCAAAAGGAGCAGTTGTCAAAATGGAAACGATATACTTGGATGAAATAACAGGATAAGATAAAAAAAATAAAACCACTGATAGTTATTGTAAACCTACAGTCTAGGTTGTTACATACTTTTATATGCAAGGAGAGTTAAAATGTTGTCAGATGAATGTGTAAGCAGTAAAATGTGTCGAACGGATGTTTGTTAGAATTCCCTTGTTAGTTCCGGGTTTTTTCCCCCTTATATTTCTAGAGTCACATTTGATGACATTTTTTTTTAGCTTGCAGATTTCTACATTAGTGTTTGTCTGAAAGTTGACGTATGTACATGTTTACCATGAGTTGGGGTCTAATCTTTTGGCCTACTTCCCAATGGCTGGACAGATGGGATGATAATATCTATTATGGTGGACAGACAAAAGAAAAAAGGCAGCTGTACAAAAACCACAACATTTCATATTCGTCAGAAGACTGGAGGAACCTTGCCTGGTTGTGCATATCTAAGTGACAGTAACGGCTACACACGTGGTTTGTTTTACCACCTGTTGTGCAAGTGAAACATAACAGCGACTTTGTACAGCACAATATCTCAATGTGAAGTGATTACGTTTCTTTCCAATGGCATCACACACAAGTGACAAGTTGGACAGCCTTTCTATACCATCAGAACAGACTGTGCATATAGTAAATCATTCATTTAAATTTGTCAAGCCCTTTTCTTAAGGTGCTAAGTAAAGCCATACCTTACAACTAATAAAAATGTACCCCCCCTTATAGGTGTATTCTATTTAACACAAAAATAGATTTAAAGCAAATTTATTTACATAAAAAGGACAGGATAGCAAATACAATGATACGGACACTTGAAATAAAGACAAATCATATCGATGGCACTTCCAAAAACAATGTACACATTATAATTTGTTAGCAGTTTGAAAAAGTCAGTTAAAAAGAGACTGTACACTTTAAAAAAGGCTTGTTATTAGACAGATCGAAAAATGGCAAGATTCTATACACTGGCCAGTTAGTGTTTGTGCATGTTCCTCTGCAACATCCATCTATGGGTTCTCCTTGTCCATGGACACAGTCAGGACTCTCCGGTCCATCTGACCCAGCCTCTGTCTGTCTGGGGTGGACACCTTCAGCTTCATCTGATGGGCAGAGAGGGAAGAGAGAGACAGACCAGAGGTTTAAAAACAGATTGTTCATTTTCCCCTGACCCACCAAATAGAGAAATCCTGTTCCTTAGGCTTTAGTGTGCAGACATGAAAGAATGAGATATCGATGCAAGCACATGTGCAGATAGTTCCCTGAGGGAAAAGTGTGTGTACATTAGGGCTGGCACAATTACCGTATAACAGACCGTTATGGATGACGACAGTCATGAAATTAAAATATGTTTCTCTTCAAAAAAACATTTATTCGTATTATTTAGAAACGAATAACATGTCCCAAGTAACATGGGCTCTTTTACAACGTGATGAAACTTTGTTGCTCCTTGCTGAAATAAGCAAGGTCTTGTAGCACAGAAAATGGGCTTGCAACCTCTGACCCCGGCAATTTGACTGTTGAACCGATTGGTAAATACACAATGGCTGCCTGGTATTGTCATGCGATAATTTCCATGGTAATATAGAATGATCATTCTAATTATGTTAACAGATGTCACCGTTTAGTTGAATGTATTTTTTTGTTATGTCAGTTGATTCAACAAATATTGGTGGGTACACTCGCAATGGGGTTCCCACTAGTTGGGCCAGTGGCAAAGTCAAAATGGTTAAAAAAAAATAAACACATTTTGCTATTTGGTCTTAAGGCCAGGCACCACAGGCAAACATTGGGATTTTGCTTCCATCTTTCACATTTTCTGATTGTGATATTTTGCAACGTCCATAAAATGTACAAAAATCAAAAGTAAACAAGTATCATTTTATCCCAACGCCGTCAACTACACCTACCATAAATATCATTCTTGACAGCATGTTTCATGTAGAACTTCAACCACATTTTTTTTATTTATTCAAAAGTTTGTTTTCCAGAGCACATTGTTAGCTATGCCATACATGGCTATATCCTTTGTAGACGTAATTCTGAAAGATTAGTAATTTCCTGACATGCGATTGGTTACTGGCATCTAAAAAAAGGCTCTTTCCAGCTACCTGATTGAAAATGTGCTGGGACATTTGAACTAAATAAAATCTCCTGCAAAGAATCAACATAAAACGAGAATCGAAGATGATAACTACAGTATGTGAATAAAAACAGGCAATCTCAGTTAGCCAATGCGAGAAAAGCAGTGAATGAAAGAAAAATAATTTGAGCCGCCGAGCGAGGCAGTACAGGTAGAGGAGGTATCCCACAGCAGCGCGTTGAGATGAAGATAACTACTGTAGCAGCGATCAACCAGACAGCCAACAGTGGCTTTTATTTCACGTCTCAAATAAACCAACGTGTACATTATTTGATTTTGCCCTAAGTGCCTAAATACTGAAAAATCCAGACTTCAGTCATTATAAAATGGGATCTTGATGCATTTAGGAGTGTTTACACTTCCTCCAGGGGAGATGTGGCTTTTGATATAAAATGTGGGGATGGTTCTTCTAGCTGTGTAAAAATCATATTTATTTCCTTGCTCCAGAAAATGTATTCCAAGTTAAAAACAGAGTGACAGGAAAACACCTATACAATGGGACGGTCACATAGGCCTATGGCGTCATAGGGCGGTAGCCTAATGAGATTAGTGAGAAATTAGCTTTACATAAAGTAAATGCATGCTGACATTGTGTCCTGTAGTTATGTCTAATGTCAACAGACAAGTACCCCCCCCCCTCACACTTTAGTTGCAGAGAGGGCTACAGTCAATGGAGAGTGCTGCAAAGATAATTAGAAGAGCATACGCAGATATAGACCCAGGCAGAGTTGCTGAAGGAGGATGCCATCAGACATTAACATATTCTTCAATGGCTCAAGAGAGGATTCACTTTCAACTGCAGGATCGGTGTGTGCTTTGGTGCTGGTGTCAGCAAGCCATAGAAAAATGGTGAAAAGCCACCCTGTCACAAAAACCTTGAGGCCATACATTTTTAATATATATATATATATATTTTTTTTTAAAATATATACACACATATATATATTTTTTTAAATAGAGCGAGGTTGCACAGAAAATGGTACCTGTATATCATAGGATGTCAAATGATAACTTCCTCAAATAGAATGTAGCACGGAGGAACCCAGAACGTAAATTTTAAAAAAGTGCCTGAACTCTAATATGGTTACGATGCCCCAAAACTGTCTTCGTGGACAAAAGCCGCATTGACGGTGCAGCAGGTAGCCGCGTTCAATGAGGGAGCCACTGCTATAAAAAACATGAACAAATTGTGGCTTGACGGCACTTGTGACACTGGAGCAATCAGAGGAGTTGTGAGAGCTGATGCCACTTCAATGTGTGCCAAGAATAGGCACAGGGCCCATGACACAAGCGTCACCAGAAATAACTCAGAGGACCTTACATGTGGCAGGCATAGCTGATAAATAATCTGCACATTGCAACAGCCATTCAAAATCCTTGTCTGTGACAAATTGAGCAAAGTGATGAGAATTTGTCCAGAATATGCTCTATTGCTTGAAACAAAATGTATTAAACATGCTAATGTATTTGTAAAAGGTATATTTGATATTTACTGGTCAGTTTAGAAGTGATCTATAAATAAGAGTTATATTCACGTGACATAAATGGTCATACTTATGGAAAGCACATTTGAACTGCATTAGCATATCTTTATCAGCCATTTTCTTAAAATGACATGTTCCCAGTGCGTCAATTCATTTCTCTGTCTTAAGACTTCTACAGAGGCTTTTTTTCATGTGTAAATATATACACAATAATATATTGTATTTATGTTTACTTTCAGCTGGTAAAGTTTGTCTGATGACTAAAGAAAGAAAATAATCCCTATTAAACTGTGGTGCCTTAAGGTAAGCAGTGTGGTTAAGGTTTGGTTTAAAATAAGACCATTTTGAAAACCGCTTGCCCAGATAGTGACGATCTCACAACGGCCACATCCAACCATTGTTGACTTGAATGGGGACTCCCACAATGCTTCTATACAAATTATTATAACGATGACCAATAACCATCACCTGAAATTCCATGACTGTCACAGCCCTAGTGTACACCAGATATATACCTGTGTTGCTTGCTCCCGGGGGGAGTTGGTCTCCTTGAGCATCTGCAGAGGGGAGCGGCCTTCAGCCACGAGTGCCTTGTCTGCCACACGGGAGAGAGGAGAGGGAGTTTAAAAAAATAAAGGGGGGGGGGGGACTTGGCTAAAAATGATCAACAAAGACACCCACGTACCTCTCTGCTTCTGTTTGACCGACTGCCCCTTGTTCTCATTGGCTGCATTCTTGTTTCCAACCTGGACGGAGAGTGGTGAAGAGGACGAGCCCCCCTTGCCTCCTCTACCTCTGGCCCTCACCCCTGTGGCCCCGAAGCCCTTCCCTAGCCACTGGGGCTTGAATACCACTTGACTGGGGCTCTTGGTGTCGAAGGTAGGGCAGCGGATCCCAGTGGCTTGGGGCTGCTGCTGGCTCACTCTGGGGCCAGTGGTTGTGGATGGTACAACAGGCGACACTGTTACAGGCATCATTGGCTCCTCCACTTTAAGCATCTCTGTAGCAACCGTGACTTCAGTTAACTCTGTAACGGTGGGGATGGATGGTTCAGCCATGGGAGTCAGAGGTTGTGCGGGGTCAGAGGTGACTGAGGGAAGGGCATACGCGTGGTCAGGTTCATCCCTGTGGAGTTCAGCAGCAGCATTTTCAGGGAGAAGAGATGCAGGGCTGTCGTAGTGCACCTCGGCGAAGGTCGGCGATGGGGTGACACCATCGTGGCAGGTGATCAAGCTCATACTCAGGCGCTTGTGTAGTGAAGACTCCTTGGCCTCTTCGGCTTCCTCCAGAGTCAAATCGGCTTCGACTTCTATCTGGGCTTCCCCCACGAGAACGAAGGGACTCTGGATGAGAAGCATATGACTAGACACGCTCTGGGGAGAGGCCTGGATCATGTCACCGGAGACCTGTGATGGCTGAGGGGAGAGAAGGGGCTCGCTGGAGCCTAACTCTCCCTCTACCACAGCCTCTTCCTCCACATTGAAGTTGGGAAACTTGAAGGGCACAGGGGCAACTCTTTCTACAGAGTCACCGTGGAAGAGCATGCTGAGGCGGTGGGCGAAGGAGCTAACTGTCACTGAAAATTTAAAAAAAGAAGTTTAAAATCAGCTTTTTGAAATGCACCGAAAGGCCGCATCTACAGTTTCGGGCAGGGGTAGCCTCTGCAGAGTCCAACAACATCCCGGTTTTCAAGGGAAATACTACCACTTTAGACATTAACAAGGAGACATGCCATCTTTACTACACTAGATTGGTCTAGTTTCAGGCATTTCTTCTATGCCTGCTACGTTAGGGTTGGGAAAACTACGTATCCGACCAGCAAGCTCATTCAATCAAGTTCTTTGTTGAATTTCCATGTCCCAGTATGCCCCTCAGACCAAAAAGTTTACCCGCCCCTGGACCTAAAGGCGTGCACATGCTTCTAACCCGAAACAGTTTTGACATGCATTACGCCTCAAAAGTTTGAAATTTTGGTCTCCGGCAAGGGTTTTTTCAGCTGTTTGTACACACAAAAATTCCTGAGGCGAGCTGAAGTCCACACCCCTTCGTCAGACATACGTCAACAGTAAGGATTCTTCAATTAAATTAAGTGTTTGTCATTCAAGAGACAACTTGTTTTCATGCACATTTTTTACTTGAGAAATACTGCAAACATAATATGTAAAATTGTGTGAATAAGATCCTCTGCAAAAACTTCAAAATGTATTACAATTGAGCTCATAGATTCATTCGGACTATTGAGGAATTTATAATAGCTACGGTTTCTCAAAAGGGACAAACAGTACTATCGCAGGCTAGCTTTCCAAGCTAAGATTTTTTTTTAAAGGGAGTATGTGAGGCACAGATGTTCACTGCCTTCCAGTGCTTGATTGGATAGCTTTGCCACTTGGTTAAGATATTTACCGCTCATGGAGTCCTTCATTGGGGTGCGGGTGACACCGACTGAGGGTGACCGAGGGTCGCTGGCTAGAATGGAGCATTCACTCTCCACAACTGGGACACAGGAGACAGTTCCACCCACCTGAAAGATGAATACATTCTTGTTGTATGTATGCATGCACAAAGCTGTCAAGGCAAAGGGTAAGGGTGGCTACTTAGAATCTCAAATATCATTTTTGGGTTACTACATGATTCCATGTGTTTTTTTCACAGTTGTCTTCACTATTATTCTACAATGTAGAATATAGTAAAAAATTAAGAATAATCCTGGAATGAGTAGGTTTGTCCAAACGTTTGACTGGGACAGACATTACATACACACATAGTACCAGATTAATCACATTTTACCATCTGGCAGCCCGATTTACGAATCTGGGTTTGGCGGATGCCAGGAGAACGCTACCGGCCCCAATGCATAGTGCCAACTAGAGTTTGGTGAAGGACAAAATGGTTCGGGCTAGACCCCTTAGTTCCAACGAAGGGAAATCTTAACACTACAGCATACAATGACATTCTAGACAATTCTGTGCTTCCAACTTTGTGGCAACAGTTTGGGAAAGGTCCATTCCTGTTAAACCCAGACCAGAAACGGCTTCAACGTCCTGGAGCCAGAGGTTCCGGCACCATCTTTCGATTAGAGATCGGATCCAGAGGTACCTGCGCCGCCGCCCTCTGTTCCATCTTCCACTCCAGTGGCTTCTACCTCGGGCTCAGATCAGCGCTACCACCCTCAGACAGTGAGTCTGCCTGAGACCAGCCCATTCATCATTTACGATGGATACTACAGCTGGCTTGGGTCCATCGTGCCCCACTGCCGTTCGGTACCCGAGGGGGTTTAAGAAACCACTCGAGGCAAAAGAACAGCCAAACCTCCATAGCCATTGCACCAGCTGTCGTCACCGGCAGCTCTATTGTAAGAAATATTTTGGTTCCCGCAGCAAAAACCTTGTAATGTCTTGTGCTATCCTGGAGCACCAGTACAAGTCTGCTTCCTACCGATGCCGGGAGCTGAAGCTATCGTAATCCATGTGGGGTGAAATGACATCAGGAAGGCTGACTCGGAAATCCCGAAAATTGATTTATTTTTTCAAATAAACTTATTTCAGCACTGTAAGATAAAATTATGCAGAGGTAGTCTGCCTGTTGGCAAAGTCAGCAACCACTGCATGCTGGAGGAGCACATCTCAAAATGGAAATTTCAGCAACATGTAGTCTACTGCAAAAGAAAATATTTCTGACATCTGCATAGGTCTTCAGATCCAACTTGCCTTGGCCCCCCAAGTTTGGTCTACAGTAGAGGAACGCTTGTCACCTGACAAGTATTGGCTTTTTAGACACGGTTCCTAAGCAACACTAAAAGCAAAATCATTTTGACAACATAAAAACAAAAAGGATCACGTCGACCCAGACTGGAAACTGGCTACACAAAGCTTAAGTAGGCTACCGCAACGGGAATCTGAACGCAGTTCGCTAGAAGAGCCGGTGTTTTAGCCTACGTAAAAGGGGCCCATTGTATTTCTTTGCAGCACATATCATTTTACATTTTCAAAATTGAAAAAATAATAATAATCTAGCACAAAGGCATTCTAGAAGAATTGCCTATATAGCCAATACTGAACACGCAATTCATTCATCGCGCAGACTTCTAAACTCCCGACCCCATTTAAATGCCAAGATGTTTATATTTAATATACTTTCAACAATGGCAAGCCACCAAAATCTGACAACTTCAATGGAAAATTAATGAGGTTAATAGCTGACGATATTGCCACTCATTTTTTCTATATCTTCAATTTAAATCCTACTAGAAAGTGATTGCCCTCAGGCCTGGAGGGAAGAAAAAGTAATTACACTACCCAAGAATAGTAACCCCCTTTACTGGCTCAAATAGCTGACCAATCAGCTTGTTACCAACCCAGATTGCAGATGGAAAAAAGGATGTGTTATGGCTTTACACCCCCTGCTATATATTGTAGATAGAGTTACTTGTCTAACAGAACACGGAGTGTGTTGTTTAATTGAAGCCTCTCCAACATAAATCAGGAATTCCCCAGGGCAGCTGTCTAGGCCCCTTAGTCGTCGACCCCCTTCACTAACGACATGAAACTGGCTTCAGACAATGTGTCCATGTATGCAGATGACTCAACACTATATACTTCAGCTACTGAAATGACTAACACTTAACAGTTTCAGAATGGGTGGCAAGGGTGGAATAAGTTCTAAATATTTCAAAAACTAACAGCATTACATTTGGGACAAATTTCACTAAACCTCAACTAAATCTTGTAATGAATAATGTGGAAATTGAGCAAGTTGAGGTGACTAAACTGCTTGGAGTAACTCTGGATTGTAAACTGTCATAGTCAAAACATATTGATACAACAGTAGCTAAGACAGGGAGAAACACCATAATAAAGCTGACTTCTTAACACTATCAACAAGGCAGGTCCTACAGGCCCAAGTATTCGCACTAGGACTACTGTTCAGTCGTGTGGTCAGGTGCCAGAGGGACCTTGGAAAAACACAATTGGCTTAGAACAGGGCAGCATGGCCATCCCTTTAAAAGTACATGGGGAGCTAACATTGATAAAATACATGTCAATCTTTCATTATACAAAGTGGAGGACAGATTGACTTTATCACCACTTGTTTTTGTAAGAAGTGTTGACAAGCTGAATGCACCGAGCGGTCTGTTTAAACTACTAGCTCAGATACCCATGTATACCCCATAAAACATCTCTTCACAATCCCCAAGTCCAGAACAGACAATGGGTAGGCGCACAGTACTACATAGCTCCATGGAACTATTCCACATCAGGTAACCGATGCAAACAGTAGAATCAAAAAAAAAATGAAACAGGCAAAAATATACTTTATGGAACAGCGGGTACTGTGAAGAGACGCACACAAAAGGTACAGACACACATACAAGCACGCACACTCTACACACGTACATTGCAATATTGTTGTGTAGTGGCATTACACCATTTGTATTGTGGATATGTTGTGGTGTAATAATGTTATATGATGTACTGTTTCATGTGTAATGTAAGTGCCTTAATGTGTTTGAAATCTAGGAAAAGTAGATGCTGCCTTGGCAGCAGCTAACAGGGATCCCTAACAAATACAAATGCCCACATGCACAAAGCAAGGACCATAGAGAAGTGGTTTGTTGAGACCGGTGTGGAAGAACTTGACTGGCCTTCAGAGTCTTGAGCTCAACCCCATTGAAACCCTTTGGGATTAATTGGAATGCCAACTGTGAGCCAGGCTTAAATCGCCTAAGATCAGTGCCAGACCTCACTAGCTCTTGTGGCTGAATGGAAGCAAGTACCGCAGCAATATTCCAACAGCTAGTGAAAAGCCTTCCCAGAAGAGTGGAGGCTGTTAAAGCAGCACCAACACCATATTAATGCCCATGACTATGGAATGAGAAAGTATCTTCACACTACATTGCCAAAAGTATCTCTGCCCTATCGTCTCTAGTAATCTTAGTGTTTAATCTAGTAATGTTGGCACAGACGGGAGGAAGAACATTTTTTATTGGATGTATAATCAATTCAAGAAGTGAATCAGCAATCACTTTTATATAAAGCCCCACAGTGGTGGTGTCATAATACCCATAAAACCTAGGGGTAAAAATAAAAATTGGTTCCAATCTCTTCTCCACCTATATTTTCCTCCCCAATGGAGGATTTTTAGAAACGCTTTAAAAATTAGGGTTGTGCTTCGTGTAAGCTTACCCGAGTGACATTTTGAAAACAATGTAACTCTCGCATAAGGAAGTTTATCAATAGTCAGCTCTATTTACTCAGATTTTAAAATGCTAATTAGGATCAAAGTGGACATCATGCAAAACTACAAATCCCTACAAGGCATCTAGCTGACACCTTTGCTAACAGGTATTGTAAATGTAAAACTTGCACAAGACACTTCACAGAAATGTTGCCAATTTGTTAATTTGCTATTACATAACTAAATTAAATAGTTAATCCAGAAATGATTTCCTTTGCCTAGATTCAGCACTTTTTTTTAACTAGGCAAGTCAATTAAGACAACTCTTATTTTCAATGACGGCCTAGGAACCGTGAGGGGCAGAATGACAGATTTGTACCTTGTCAGCACGGGGATTCGAACTTGCAACCTTGATTTACTAGCCCAACGCTCTAACCACTAGGCTACCCTATTACAGATAATCCAGGCATTAGCATTTCTTTATGGTAGTCAAATTTGTATTTTTCTTTGGGGGGGGGGGGGGGGTTTAAATCATTAGATTTTTCACCTGAGCATAGAGAGATTGCAAGGTAATCAAAAACATCCCCCCCAGGGTAAGCCTACATGAAACACAGACCTTCATTTGAATGGTTTCAAAAAAAGTAATGATGGTAAAACGATTGGAACTATTTCCCTGGTTTTATAACAGCTCCACTGTGGGGCTATATTCGTAAAGTACATTTAACCAGAATTAGACTTGGTGAAATGGTGCTGGCAGTTTATAGACAAAATATACAGCCAGAACAGACAGGAATTTAGACACAGTAAACAGAACAATTACACATGATAGGAGTATTCTAATTGAATTCAAATGCATGCGTTAAAAGTGAGTAAATAAACCATTTTCAAATGCTGGCCCTTGACAGTTAACGTTACCTGAATGGGTGTGCGGTCAATGGCTACAGATGGAGACCGTGGGTCGACAAGCTGAGAGAGACGGTCGTGTTTGATCCGAAGGCTGGGGTCATGTTTGGGCGTTGAGGCCACAACAACCTTGCTCTCGCTGGATCCCATGACGATAGATGGCTAATGTCCTGAGACAGAAGTTAGACAAAAGTTTACATTAAAGTTAAAGCGAGTCTGTTGTGCCATTCATTGTCTTCTATCTTAGCTAAAAACGCGTATTTATTTTTCAAGACAGATATTTAAAAAAACAAATTTAGTCAATTTACAATTATTGTGGATAGGTTGGTAAAAAGTTAGATTGGGTTGGCAAATTTGCTCAATCTAACAAGTCACCTTAGCTAAACTCAGTTAACAAATGTTATATTAAAGCTAGCTGCAAAACATGGTTCTTGCTCTTCGATTATTTCTATGTGATTCACATGAATCTGCTAGGTAATAAAGGAGCTTTCAGCAAACAATGACTTACTTACCTTGCACGTTTCGCTAGAAGTGAGTGAGTGTCCTTCCACTTTTTCGCAGCAAAACATGAGGATTTAAATTGCGAAAATAATGTATTTAGCTATTTTCAAACCAGCCAATCAGTGAAGTTGGTACCTCCGCCTTCCCAACAGAGATTGGCTGATTGCAACTACGACGTCTAAAATGGGCGTGGTTTGCTACTGAAAACAAATTTAAAACCTACAAACTCTGGCCTTGCATTGCCGATTTGAACTTGAGCCTCTTGAATGTTGTGCAATGCAACATTATTTGAAAGCCGCATTCTTATCTCGTGAATGGAAATACGTCTGTGAAGGAGCATGTTTGGTTGTGCTATACCCATGGAAAGAGCCCAGAGCAAAATACTGTTTATGTGCAAAACCTATAGATAAGTAAAGTTCAATGATGTATATAAACCCATAACGTTGTATACAAAGTAGTCCTTGCAGCAGATACTAGTAACTGAATTTACCATTTGCTGTTTTGTGCTGTGAAAGAAGCCATATCCTGGGTATTTTTGTCCTATTTGGGTCTACTCTACAGCAACTGGCCAAGAAAAATATTAATTTGGGAAATACTGTCAATAACCACGTTTCCACCCAGTTTTTATGTGAGTAGAGTCATACCAAATAAAAAATATCAAGACAGCTGTGATGGAAACAGGAGTTTCGATACAATTATAAATGCATTTCCTGCTGACGGAATTTCATAGTTTGACATGATATGGTGGGATCTTGAAATGGTGGTGGAAACGCCTTTATGCTCAAATATTGTTATAATAACCATAATATCGAGCCACACGATGATATGTTGTATGGTCCTCCCACTATGACGAAGGAAAGCATGCAGTTTATTAGGCTACAGATGAAAAGTTATGATGAATATCACAGGGTGTTGAAACTGCACGGTGATCTTGATACTCCTTTCCAATAAATGTCGAGGGTCTTATTCTGGTGACATGAGCGATGCTTGACTGCGTTTGACAAACACAAATACTCTCGCTGTTATCCATACTAATCTCATTATGTAGCCTATATTGCCTACTCGCGCTGCATCTGCAAACTGCTGTCTGGAGTCCACATGCCAAGAGTAGGCACATTTGCTGCTTTTCCCAGAACTCCACATTGCTGACACAGAGGCTGCGTTTCAAACTCACGGGCTCCGATTCAAACTCATAAAAGACACCCTCCTCCACTTACCCGCGCCTTATACCCCGCGGCGATCTATGGTCCCTAAGCAAGGGAAGTTGACAACGTAAACCCCTCAACCCTTTTTGATCGAGTTTGCCAGTGTACAATTATGTTCACTTCGGGGCTGAAAAGCCCCATTATTTAATTCGCGATGATTGTACATCCGCTAAGAAAAGTACGGCCAAACTTAAAACCACCATTAATATGGTATTATTTAGAGTATTGAAATCTAAAACCTCAAGACCTCCTTGTTCTTGGGTATTACTGAGAATATCTTTCCGTGGATAGTGAGGCTCGTTCCTCCAAATAAAATAATAAAGAATCAAGTCAAGTGATAACGAGACATAAACCGATCTGGATAACCCTTCAGCTTTGGACAATAAAACATGACCATATAATTAAATAGCTCTCAGTAACCAGAGGTTCAATTTCTTCTTTGTTTTCTCTCTTTCAATTTCTTCTTTGTTTTCTAGGACCGTGTTTTACAGGAAGTATATGGAATCCCAATTAAAGATAAGGTAATTTATCTTGGAATTGTTATATGCAAGGATGAAAAACAAAGGAGTGAATTAAACTCTAACCCCATTATTGAGAAAACAAAGAAGGCCATCTATCTAGATTATCATGTAATACTGTATTATAATCTCCACCCCATATTATTTTGGCCAATGGAAATTTAGACATAATTTTCCTTATTTTCCTATCGATGTCTCTAAATAAAAGTGACTTGACTTGTTATTGGTAGCTTAAGTATTTACAACAATGAAATTAATGTGGTTGACATCCACCAATAGCCTAATCCATCTCCCTGTATTATCTGCTTCATGACTCAGTATTTAACCCTTAAAATGTACTTTTAAAATAACTGCTAACCGATTGGTACCAAATTAACATCTGCTAACCATGTGTATGTGACAAATAAAATTTGATTTGATTTGAAAGCCAAATATCATTCCCCCATTGACACATCCAAAACGCAGTATCTGTGGAACAGGCATGAGTTTCTTAAATTAAATAAAAGTCTGCACTCTTACCCTTACAATACAAAAATAAAGATTTCCTTTTCAAAATATTACGGATTCCCCTGGCATTAATAGAAAAAATAGAAATTGACATTTACTATCACAGTGACTATAAGAAGAATTTTAAACTTGTATATGTTCACATGAACCGGGTTTCACAAAATGAAACATTCTTACTAGGTGCAAATAAAACAGTCCTTTGCACCACGCAGGTGGCAGGCCTAAAGTATATTTTTATACAATTGCAAATAACATTGCACCATATAGATTGGTAAAACGAATCGCCATCAAGCTAATATTAAGTGCCAGTGTGAATATACCTGCCATAAAAAAAGAAACTCACACAAATAATGCTCTTCTTTTCCCCAAGAAATACATGTTTTATCAGTTGCAAAGGGGAGTACCCCAAGGTTCAAACCTAGGCCCCACACTCTTCTCAATTTACATCAACAACATAGCTCACAGGCTGACTACACCGCTCACGTCTTGTGCGCGAGTGTTGCAAAATAAATGTAGAGATCTATATTATTCAATTATTGCACCCACACTGCTCACTCGCTCACGCGTGCAAACGAGTGTCTACGTTGCCAAGGGCTAAAATAGAAGTCAGTTCTATTAGTGACGCAGTTCGCGCTGCAAGTCTTGCCTCTTTATAGAAGCAGGTACCCACGTGCCATCTCCTCATTGGTTATACCCACGTGGGTGATTGAAAGACGAACGAGGTCAGTGGCAGTAATGCACTTAATTTATGAAAGTTGCCAATCGCAATATAAAGTCAAGAGAAGAAAAAGCCTGGAAGGAGGAGAGATGACTAGAAATGATTTGGTTGACCGTTTTATGTGTGGATTAATTGTCGGACTAGAGGGCCTTGTGCATTTCAGGTAAAATAACAACTCAATGTTTATATCCCAGGACAAATTAGCTAACATCAGCAAGCTAGCTAAATAGTGCAAGCTAGCTAGCTAAATTGCCATAAATGTTTAATGCTTTTCAACCTGTCCCCTCCAGGAGACTGTCAAATATGATGACACCACCACCCCAACGGGTGTTGCTGGGCAGCTTCCATGTGGTGTTTGTATTCTTCTCACTTTGCTTGGTGAGGTAGATTGCTGATATAACTTGATGACCCTTCACATACCTTACCATTTCATTGGCTCTCTTGTAGGGTGTATCCATTGTTTTCAGTGCCATGATGTCCTTGAGAAGCAGATTCAATGCATGAGCAACACAGCCAATGGGTGTGCTGTGAGGGTAGATTTCCTCCACTTTAGACCAAGCAGCCTTCATGTTCGCAGAATTGTCTGTCACCAGTGCAAATACCTTCTGTGGTCCTAGGTCATTGATGACTGCCTTCAGCTCATCTGCAATGTAGAGACCGGTGTGTCTCTTGTCCCTTGTGTCTGTGCTTTTGTAGAATACTGGTTGAAGGGTAGAGATGATGTAGTTAATTATTCCTTGCCTACGAACATTCAATCACCCATCAGAGATGATTGCAATACAGTCTGCTTTTTCTATGATTTGCTTGACCTTCACTTGAACTCTGTTGAATTTTGCATCCATCCAGCAAATGAGTAGATAAAGCATGTCTAGTTGGAGGGGTGTATGCTGGGCAAAGAACATACAGAAATCTCTTCCAATACACATTGCCTGTGAGCATCAGAGGTGACCCAGTTGCATACACAGCTTGAGCAAGATATTCATCAGCATTTCTCTGACTACCTTCCTCCACAGTCAAAAAAACTTCTAATTCCAGGAGGACTATGAGCTGTTGCTATCAATAAGGTGTCCAATTCATAATTTTCACCTTGAATAGAAGTAGAGGGATTTTGTCAGAGGTTGCTTGGGGTTTGTCAGAGGTTTCTGAGGGAACTTTATGCACTTGGCATCGTTGTTGCATTCTTCACATATGATTTGGCACAGTATTTGCAAATGTGCACAGCTTTTCCTTCTACATTAGCTGCAGTGAAATGTCTCCACACGTGGCATTTTCCTGTAAAGATTAGAAAAATGAATGAAAAACAACCCAAATACAATTCCATGTACAGATAAATATTTAAGCAGTTAATTAAAAAATGTATCTTACACAGGAGTTGTTTAAAAATGAAACATTTATGGAAACAGGTGAATTAACTCTCCTCAGTTAGCAGGCTCAAGCAAGCTAAAACCCACATGGTAGCCAAAACTAACTAGTTTTGTAATCAGTATTGTAATCAAAACTTACCAGAAAGCATGTAGTCCTTGGCTCAGACAGTGTAGAAGTGTGGGCTCAATAGCATCTCATTAGTGTGCGAGATCTTGAGAATCAGCTGTACATGTGATGGAAGAATGCACTGTGCATGCAGAGGGTTGCAATTCCATTGAATTGGGGATAGTTTAACCAAAATATGCCACAAGACCTAGAATTGCCTTATGTGTATCCCACAAAAAAGGTTCAGTTATAAGCTAACTTTCTTGATGAATTTAAGCAAAATTCCTGGGCTTAACGTCCCCCATGGAAAATGTCCTGAAAATGTCCGGGAAAGTTCATGACCCTTTGCAACCTTAGTTCCACTTGTTTTTTTGGAGGGCCCACCAAGATTTACATGCTAAAATCGTCACTGGGGATGCCCAAGGGCTAATGTGAACTCTGATAAAGGTTCTATAATGTACTATACTTTAGGCCAATGACACACTAGAATGACCTAATGTGTCAAGTGAAAATGTGCAATGGCATAATATACCAAACATTAAGAACAGCCTCAAGTCCTTGGGGCATGGACTATACAAGGTGGCGAAAGCGTTCCACAGGGATGCTGGCCCATGTTGACTCCAATACTTCCCACAGTTGTGTGAAGTTGGCTGGATGTCCTTTGGGGGGTGGACCATACTCCATACACACAGGAAACTGTTGAGCATGAAAAACACAGCAGTTTTGCAGTTCTTGACACAAACCGGTGCGCCTGGCTCCCCGTTATATACCATACCCAGTTCAAAAGGTACTTAAATCTTTTGTCTTGCCCATTCACCTACTGAATGGCACACATACAAATTCCATGTCTCAAAATCCTTCTTTAACCCGTCTCTTCCACTTCATCTACACTGATTGGAAGTGGATTTAACAAGTGACATCAATAAGAGATCAGAGCATTCGCCTGGAATCACCTGGTCAGTCTATGTCCTGGGATGAGCAGACGTTTCTAATGTTCAGTACACTCAGTGTAGTACATGTAAAGACCTTAAACAGTATGTTTGGGCATATGCTGGATTTATTCCTGATCGATACGATGTGTAAAATGTCCATATTTTATTGTCCTGTTTTATCTCCTATTTCTCCCTGGTGTATCTCTCTTACCTCCACAGCAGCATTAGCTTTCTGGAAATCTGAACCTACCCACAATTCCACAGACCCCACTGAGATCTGACCAGGAAGGAAGGAAGAGGTAGCAATGACAGAAGTGGACACCAATTTGTCCATAACAACACAAAGTGGGACTAACAGATGTTGAGGTTGTGACTGTAAAGGAGGAGCAGAAAAAGGTGGGGAAGAGGGATGAAAGAGGAAGACAAGAAATGAATGGGAAGAAGCAAAACACAGAACCACACCCATTCTCCCACTCCCTTTCTCCCCTACAAACTACACAACTCTGGCGCAGGTCGTCTTTCCTACTTTTCTAAAAGGATTAGCTTTAATCTAAATGCAAGTTGAATCAGCGAAAACTATTTGCTTATGCATACTGTATCTTCCTGGGGTTTGTACAAAGAAACAACATAAAAACTACAAGGGAGGGAAAAGTAGATGTCACAGTTAAAGGGCAACCATGAAAACTCCTATGACTACATACTCAAGGGTAAACATCAGGTCTGAGGTCTAATTCAAGAAGTGACTTGGAATTCAACTCATGATAATAAAAACAAAACACAAAAAACCCAGATTATATTTCCTCCCCTACCTAAATTGAAAAATGATTTGCCCCAACTGTTAAAAACATACTGTATGACTTCACTTGACAAGGGGAACTGGAAGTCTGATTCAAGAGAACAGCTATGATGATTTTCATTGGCAGATAGAAATCGTAGGCATACATTTGAACTTTTGTTTGATAATTGCCAATGTTGGGCAATGCAACATACACTACATGACCAAAAGTATGTGGACACCTGCTCGTTGAACATCTCATTCCAAAATCATGGGCATTAATATGGAGTTGGCCCCCCTTTGCTGCTATAACAGCCTCCACTCTTCTAGGAAGGCTTTCCACTAGATGTTGGAACATTGCTGCAGGGACTCCATTCAGCCACAAGAGCATTAGTGAAGTTGGGCACTGATGTTAGGCGATTAAGCCTGGCTGGCTGTCGGCATTCCAATTCATCCCAAAGGTGTTCGATGGGGTTGAGGTCAGGGCTCTGTGCAGGCCAGCTAAGTTATTCCACACTGATCTCAACAAACCATTACTGTATGGACCGCACTTTTTCCACAAGGGCATTGTCATGCTGAAACAGGAAAGGGCCTTCCCCAAACTGTTGCCACAAAGTTGGAAGCACATTGTATGCTGTAGCGTTAAGATTTCCTTTCACTAAGGGGCCTAGCCCAAAACCATGAAAAACAGCCTCAGACCATTGTTCCTCCGACACCAAACTTTACATTGGGCACTTTGCATTGAGGGAAGTAGCTTTTTCCTTGGCATCCATCAAACCCAGATTCGTCCAACTGACTGTCAGATGGTGAAGCATGATTCATCACTCCAGAGAACGCGTTTCCATTGCTCCAGAGTCCAATGGCGGGGAGTTTTACGCCACTCCAGCCGACGCTTGGCCTTGCACATAGTGATCTTAGGCTTGTGTGTGGCTGCTCAGCCATGGAAACCCATTTCATGAAGCTCCCGACAAAGTTATTTTGCTGATGTTGCTTCCAGAGGCAGTTTGGAACATGGTAGTGAGTGTTGCAACCAAGGAGAGAAGATTTTTTGCACAATAGGTGCGCTTCAGCGGTCCCGTTCTGAGCTTGTGTGGCCTACCACCTCCTGGCTGAGACATTGTTGCTCCTAGACATTTCCACTTCACAATAACAGCACTTACAGTTGACCGGGGCAGGTCTAGCAGGGCAGAAACTTGACAAACTGACTTGTTGGAAAGGTGGCATCCTATGACAGTGCCAAATTGAATGTCACTGAGCTCTTCAGTAAGGCTATTCTACTACCAATATTTGTATATGGAGATTGCATGGCTGTGTGCGCAAGTTTTTCACCCGTCAGCAACGAGTGTGGCTTAAATAGCCAAATCCACTCATTTGAAAGGGTGTCCACATACTTTTGTATATACAGTGTATTTGAAAGCCAAATACTTACCTTGTGAATACATATGTGAATGTACATGCACCGCCCAAACCCCCTTGTACTTACAAGTACTTGTCCACATGTTGTATGCTACTTACTATTCATAGAAAGAGCTGGATACGTGCAAAACAAAGTAGTCCCTGTAGGAGATACTCTTGGGTGAATTAACAAACTACATTGACCATTTGCTTTTTCATGCTGTAAAAGCAGCCTAATCCTGGGTCATTTTGGTCTATTTGGGTCTGCAACTGGCCAAGGAAAATACAAATATGGGAAATCACTGCCCTTTCAAACATGAAAAGTAGACCTAATCAATGAGTCAGAGCTTTATTGCTGAATATCACATGAATAATCATTACAGTATGGTTAACTATTTTGAAAACAGTACAATAATTATAGTACAGACAATATGGCAAAAAAGCATTATTTTACAATTAAGCTAATTATTTTACAACAAGGGCATTTGTTTGAAGAAATAAGGGTTGAGGGAGGGAAGAAGTCCAAAGACACCTCTTTCAGTATACCATCCCCTTTACACTGATGTCATCCTCTGTCCAAAGCTGAGTCATTCATTATTGCACACTGTAGCAACAGAAAATGAAAACAAGCGCTTCTTGTCGGTCAAATTCAGGTAGGTCCCTCCCCGTTCGCTTCCATTGGGTTCCTACTAGTGAATACGACTCTGGTGTGTACAACTCATGTCAGCAGTCTTTCATTTCTCTCAAGTACTACATTGATTGGACTGAGTAGGAGTATAATTCATTCTCCGATCTCTAGAAAATATGGGGGGGGGGACGACGACTAATGACACTGTGGCCCTCAAGGACTGGCGTTCAGCACCCCTGCTCCACAGCCAGATATCTATATTACTGTACTGATCTCTTTTTTAACCTTCAGCAATTGATTTCGGAACCAGTAAGCCAGCTTTACAACGTTTGAACTTCTTATTTTCAAGGGGGAATAAAACACGAAATACAAAGGTCCTCCAAATAAACATGATCCTATCTTCTCTATACATTACAGGAACATTCATCTCAACTTGATATTTTGCTCTAACCATGTCCGTTTTATTCCCTCTGGAAAACCTAAGGTGCAAACTTTTCACTAGTATCCAATCGATCATAGGGCTGAATGAAACTAAGGGAGTCAAGTGGCTCCTCAGTTTCAACAGGCATGACGATGCCTCTGATTATGAGGGACACAACAAGAACATCCCTGCGCCAGTTGCTGAGGACAGAGGGGAACAAAACCAGACATCTGTGAACTAGTCTGGGTGCCAGTCTGTTTCTGCTTTGTGCCAAACATGATAATGAAAAAAGTAGGAACCAACTGGCAACCAGGTGATGTCAGAGTGATCAGGGGAGGAAATAGTATGTATTCAATACACCTGGTGTACCCTGTGCATTTCCATTGGTTACTGAAAGACACATCAAATGGCCTTCTCACCTCTCCTCCCTTTCGTCCTACTCTCCCCTTGTCACAGTTCATCATCCCTCTCTTCCTGAAAGGATTGGATAGGTATCAGGGTTGGAGTCCGTTCCATTTCAATTCAGGAAGTAAACTGACCCCAACCCTGGTAGTTATAAGATGGCAGAAATGCTACGAAAGGAGCTACTTCCATGTTGTTTATATTTATCCAATCATTTCAGGTTCATATGAAGTGCCTATAGTGTTAATGGGTTGTTTGTGGACAGGACCTCTCTCTCTCTACCTCTCCCAGACACCTTCCTCCCCTAAGTGCGCGCACACACACACACTATCAACTCTCCTCCTGCCCCTCTCCCTCTCACACCTTCATTCCCCCCCCCGCCTGACAGAAGTAGGAGAGCAGCGTGTCGAGGTCTCGCCGGTCGGCCGCCACATCTAGCGAGCTCTCTCCCATCATGCTTAAGGCCATGCGCAGGGTGGACCAGATGTTGTCGGACATCATGGTGGCTGCGGTGCTCCCCGGGCCCCGGCTGGCACTGACCTTCTCGCCCTCCCCCGATGCCTGGCGCTGCAGTGACAGGGCTTCCAGGAAGTGCTCCACGGCCTCTCTGTAAACCAGGAAGAGAATAGGGGTCAAATTGAAATTGTCATTCTGGTGCATTCAATAGATTTTTAATAAGGCAAAAATAATTATATTGTGAACAAAGTCAATACATTATATAAAGTCAATTTCTACTCCTGGTATGACCGGACTCTACAACTTAACTTCGACGAACATAAGAAAGTACAGTGTTTTAAGTGGTTTTGATAAAATATTTTAAAAAGAAAGTGTGTTTCTTTTTTTTACAAAACGATATATCTCTGGCCACAAAAGGCTCTCCATCTCACCTGTGGGCTCCTAGGTTGACACAGCTGATTCCCAGGTTGTACCGACTGCGGATGAAACCTGGCTGCAGTTCAAGCGCCCTCCTATAGGCGGCAACAGCCTCCTCTGAGCGGCTTCCATTGGCCAGCGTGGCGCCCAGTTTATTCCACAGCAGATAGTCCTGAGAGAGAGGGAGACAGAGAGGTCATGAGCTCCTGAATTAGTGTTGGATACATTTGAAGTTTTTCCACATAGACTTATACAGAAAACTACACTCTGCATTACCTAAACACCAAATTGAAAAATTCTAACTTACAACCTTGATTTTGGACAAAATGACTTACTGCCAAGAATTATCCAGCAAACTTTCTAGCAAACCAACAATCAGCATAAGAAGCTCCGGAGAAACCTGAAAACACCATCCAACCTGCAAACTGAGTGAGTAGATGTTCAGTCTGAAGCTACTTCTAAAGCCAAGAAGTAAAATACAGTAATCTCTATATATCTTACTATACAGACTCAGGACAGACATCCCGGCTGCAACGGCATTTGCACACTGTGGTGTGAAATGAAAGGTGTGAAAGTCAACAATGACAGCAGACCATCACAGCTCCCCCCACCCTTGTGCAGAGGCCATCATAAAACAGTACCCCCCCCCAGAAATTAAACATGAAACAGAAACAGTACAAACAGAAGCTCCTTAAGGACAATCCAGAGACACTATTTGCTGACTCTTACAAACCGGGGATCATACACTTATTTTTCCTCACATACTTTGCATGGCACAGTTACCCTTCTGTTAAGAAAGAGGGTACGAGCAAAGGGTGGAAACTAAGAATAATGGACAATGAAGACCCTGGCACTGACAAAGGTTATGTCAACCTGTGCAGATCTGGAACAGTATTGGTGCACTATTGTTGCAGGGCAGCCTCAAACCGTTTTCAGCAGGACTTCTACAAGATCAAAGAGAGAGCACAGCATAAGAAGCTCATCCTTGGACCACGTCCCTACCCCATAGACGAGCAGCCCCAAGAGGAGTGTCCCCTCCCCTAGACCTGAGAAAACCCAGGTCCCACACTGCTCCTGCATTGATCTGAGGGAGAAATGGACCAAGCTGGAGATAAAGCTGGCACAGCTCAAGGAGCTGTCCAGAACACTCGAGACAGCAAAGACCCAAACAACAGGCCAGCACAACAATACCCCCTCAACAAGACCCAGAAGGCTGAAGGAGGAGAGAGAGACAGCTGTCTGGATGAGGGAGAGGAGTCCACCTCAGACCCCCAAAACAGAAGGTAAAGACAAGAGAGAGAACATCCGTTAATTGAAACAAAAGGTGAGCCGAGTAAAGTTGTTCAAGAGGGTGTAGTTAGTGTCTGTGAAAAGGGAAGGGCAATCACAGAAGAACAAGGAGGTAACTGCTAGCTACATGCGACTAGGGATGGGTAGTTTCAGAGAGAAAAAAAGTTTGAATAGGGAAATAAAGTTAAAAAGGGGAGGGGGGTTAGACATACCGTTTGAAGAGGAGGAAAGTAATAGACCCTTTTGGAATACCTAAAATTGCATTCCCCGGTCTCCTTCCTTTAAGTATATGACAGTCTATGATTAAAACAATGAGGTATGGTCCACAGATCTAATTGAATCTGGTCAACCCTTTAACTGGAACAGAATATGATACAGAATAATATACTGTATATATATTTGAACTTTTGTTACTTTCAGGCCCACAGGGAAAGGGTGGTACGGAGGGGTCTCTTCCAATCTTAGGGAGGGCTGGCAGGGATTTATCAGGAATGTAAGGGGTGACACGGGATGGATAGGTGGTAGGGGGACTGATAGGCAACTTCAGTTGCTGGATGGGAAGGGGTTAGAAACATGGTTTCTGGGTGGGGAGGGAGGATGCGGGAGGGTGGATGGGGACTGGGTTGGGTTATCTATGTATGCATTTCTTTAATCGTTTTTGTACCTGTGACCCACCGTCTCAAAATAAATTAAAAAAGGTTGATCACAATATTTTTTACAATGAGATGGACCCAATTGCTTTCAAGTAACCGTTTAGCATACAGATAAGAAATGACTTCAAGGAAGCAAGCAAGGAAGGATGCATGTATTCAAACACATTTGAATTGATCAACTTTATGCTGTTTAAATCAAATTAAGCTAATTATAATCAAGTGTGTTTATTCTCCAAACACACATGAACCACAGATTGTGGATAACCTACTAGTGTACCTGTGGTGTGACAGAGAGGGCTGCTGTGAAGTGGATAACCTGCTAGTGTACCTGTGGTGTGAGAGAGGGCCGCGGTGAAGTGGAGAACCCGATAGCGTACCTGTGGTGTGACGGAGAGTGCTGCGGTGAAACAGTCCACGGCCTTGTCATACTCCCCGCTCAGATTGAAGAGGACTCCCAGGCCACACTGTAGCTGGGGGTCGACGCAGGCGGGTTCAGAGTTCGCCGCACTGAGGAACAGGGACTGCACCTCGGTAAACAAAGATCTGAGAGTGGGGCAGGAAGGCACAGAGATGGGAAAAAAGGAGGAGGGAGATGATTTAACAATTGTGATATTTTAAGCCAACAGATAGAATCCATGTTTTCGTGACATACAGTGGGGCAAAAAAATATTTAGTCAGCCACCAATTGTGCAAGTTCTCCCACTTAAAAACATGAGAGGCCTGTAATTTTCATCATAGGTACACTTCAACTATGACAGGCAAAATGAGAAAAAAAAATCACACTGTAGGATTTTTAATGAATTTATTTGCAAATTATGGTGGAAAATAAGTATTTGGTCAATAACAAAAGTTTCTCAATACTTGTTATATACCCTTTGTTGGCAATGACAGAGGTCAAACGTTTTCACACACTGTTGCTGGTATTTTGGCCCATTCCTCCATGCAGATCTCCTCTAGAGCGGTGATGTTTTGGGGCTGTTGCTGGGCAACACGGACTTTCAACTCCCACCAAATATTTTCTATGGGGTTGAGATCTGGAGACTGGCTATGCCACTCCAGGACCTTGAAATGCTTCTTATGAAGCCACTCCTTCGTTGCCCGGGCGGGGGTGTTTGGGATCATTGTCATGCTGAAAGACCCAACCACGTTTCATCTTCAATGCCCTTGCTGATGGAAGGAGGTTTTCACTCAAAATCTCACAATACATGGCCCCATTCATTCTTTCCTTTACACGGATCAGTCGTCCTGGTCCCTTTGCAGAAAAACAGCCCCAAAGCATGACGTTTCCACCGCCATGCTTCAAAGTAGGTATGGTGTTCTTTGGATGCAACTCAGCATTCTTTGTCCTCCAAACCCGACCAGTTGAGTTTTTACCAAAAACGTATATTTTGGTTTCATCTGACATTCTCCCAATCTTCTTCTGGATCATCCAAATGCTCTCTAGCAAACTTCAGACGGGCCTGGACATGTACTGGCTTAAGCAGAGGGACACTTCTGGCACTGCAGGATATGAGTCCCTGGCGGTGTAGTGTGTTACTGATGGTAGGCTTTGTTACTTTGGTCCTTGCTTGTTTGTAGGTGACCAAATACAAATTTTCCACCATAATTTGCAAATAAATTCATACAATGTGATTTTCTGGATTTCCCCCCCTAATTTTGTCTGTCATAGTTGAAGTGTACCTATGATAAATTACAGGCCTCTCTCATATTTTTAAGTGGGAGAACTTGCACAATTGGTGGCTGACTAAATATTTTTTTGTCCCACTGTAAAACATGAGAAAATACAGAAGAACGTCCTGTAATTCATATTGTGTTATATTGATTAGCAGTTATAAGTATATGCTGAATATACACGCACACCACATTTGTACACAAAGAAATAGGTCCACTCACTCGGGCAGCAGTGAGCCAAATCTCTCCCTCTCTCTGGTCCCTCTGTCCTTCTCTCGCTCCCGTTCACTCTGCTCCAGGACTGGCCGGTATGCGGGGTTGTGCCTCAGCCAATCGCGAAGGGTCTCACAGGCCTGCCTGTGCAGCGATTCGTTGGTGAAACTGACAGCCAGAGCCATCAGAGCGGTCAGGTTGTCCTTCTTCAACTCTATGCATCTAACGGCGAGAGAAAAAGAGAGAACAAGAGACAGAGAGAAAAAAAGAAGGAGAGAGAAAGGTGAGTGAACCCGAGAAAATGTTGCGTCACAGGCATCATGTAACTTCGAGGACTTCCTATTTCGCACCCAAGTTCCTGCTTATCACAGCATCTTTGTATTCGAGCCACACATAAAACATGTATTCATAAATCAAATAAGTACATACTTCATGACATACTTTTATTGTCACAAAGGAGCTACGTCCCAAAAGGCACCCAAATTCTCTATATCAGGGGTGTCAAACATACAAGCCAATTCAATGCGGCTCAAGGGTGGTTTAAAAACAACAACAACAAAAAATATATACATACATACACAGTACCAGTCAAATATTTGGACACACCTACTCATTCAAGTATTTTTTTAAACTATTTTCTACATTGTAGAATAATAGTGAAGACATCAAAACTATGAAATAAGACATATGGAGTCATTTAGTTACCCAAAAAGTTAAACAAATCAAAATATATATTCCATTTGAATTTCTTCAAAAGTAGCCACCCTTTGCCTTGATGACAGCTTTGTGCACACACACACACACACATAAACAAACACACGCACAGTTGAAGTCGTAAGTATACATACACTTAGGTTGGAGTCATTAAAACTCTAAAATTTCTTGTTAACAAACTATAGTTTTGGCATTGTGCATGACACATTTTTTTCCCAACAATTGTTTACAGACAGATTAATTATCTTATAAGTAACTGTATCACAATTCCAATGGGTCAGAAGTTTACATACACTAAGTTGACTGTGCCTTCAAACAGCTTGGAAAATTCCAGAAAATGATGTCATCGCTTTAGAAGCTTCTGATAGGCTAATTGATATCATTTGAGTCAATTGGAGATGTACCTGTGGATGTATTTCAAGGCCTACCTTCAAACTCAGTGCCTCTTTGCTTGACATCATGGGAAAATCAAAAGAAATCAGCCAAGATCTCAGAACTTTTAGACCTCCACAAGTCTGGTTCATCATTGGGAGCAATTTCCAAACACCTGAAGGTGCCACGTTCATTTGTACAAACAATAGTACGCAAGTATAAACACACTGGGACCACGCAGCCGTCATACCGCTCAGGAAGGAGACTTTGGTGCGAAAAGTGCAAATCAATCCCAGAACAGCAGCAAAGGACCCTGTGAAGATGCTGGAAGAAACAGGTACAAAAGCATCTATATCCACATTAAAAAGAGTCCTTTATCGACATAACCTGAAAGGCCGCTCAGCAAGGAAGAAGCCACTGCTCCAAAACCACCATAAAAAAAGCCAGACTACGGTTTGCAACTGCACATGGGGACAAAGATCGTACTTTTTGGAGAAATGTCCTCTGGTCTGATGAAACAAAACAGAACTGTTTGGCCATAATGATCATCGTTATGTTTGGAGGAAAAGGGGGGAGGCTTGCAAGCCAAAGAACCCCATCCCAACCGTGAAGCACGGGGGTGGCAGCATCATGTTGTGGGGGTGCTTTGCTGCAGGAGGGACTGGTGCACTTCACAAAATATATGGAATCATGAAGAAGGAAAATGATGTGGATATATTGAAGCAGCATCTCAAGACATCAGTCAGGAAGTTTAAGCTTGGTCACAAATGGATCTTCCAAATGGACAATGACCCCAAGCATACTTCCAAAGTTGTGGCAAAATGGCTTAAGGACAACAAAGTAAAGGTATTAGAGTGGTCATCACAAAGCCCTGACCTCAGTCGAATAGAACATTTGTGGGCAGAACTGAAAAAGCATGTGTGAGCAAGGAGGCCTACAAACCTGACTCAATTACGTCAGGAGGAATGGGCCAAAATTCTTCCCAACTTATTGTGGGAAGCTTGTGGAAGGCTACCTGAAACATTTGACCCAAGTTAAACAATTTAAAAGGCAATGCTACAAAATACTAATTGAGTGTATGTAAACTTCTGACCTACTGGGAATGTGATGAAAGAAATAAAAGCTGAAATAAATCACTCTGTCTACTATTATTCTGACATTTCACACTTAAAGTGGTGATCCTAACTGACCTAAGACAGGGAATTTTTACTAAGATTAAATGTCCGCAATTGTGAAAAACTGAGTTTAAATAAATTTGGCTAAGGTGTATGTAAACTTCCGACTTCAACTGCACATATACTTTAAAATGACTCAAACCAAATCGAAATGGTGTAGAAATTATACAGAACAAAAATTAAAATGCAACATGTAAAGTGTTGGTCCCATGTTTAATTTTATACTTTAACTTTTGATACTGAAGTACATATTAGCAATTACATTGATACTTGAGTATATTTAAAACCAAATACTTTTACTCGAGTAGAATTTTACTGGGTGACTCACTTACTTTTCTATGAAGGCATCTTTACTTTTACTCAAGTATGACAATTGGGTACTTTTTCCACTACTGATCATTACACAGGTGCATGTGCTGGGGACAATAAAAGGCCACTCTAAAACGTGCAGTTTTGTCACACAACACCACAGATGTCTCAAGTTGAGGGAGCATGCAATTGGCATACTGACTGCAGGAATGTCCACCAGAGCTTTTGCCAGAGAATTTAATGTTAATTTCTCAACCATGAGCTGCCTCCAATATTGTTTTAGATAATTTGGCAGTATTGTTATATATTTGTTCAGTATATAATGGACCTACATTCATACAGTTTCCTCACTCTGTCCAGCTTACTAACAATCACTGAAACAAAAGCTAGAATCAGGGAGCATAAAAAACTCAAAAATGATGAAGAGGAAATGTTTTTGCATATTTTGACAGCAAGGAAATAACACATTTTCAGTGTGGCCCTCTGGACCTTGTTGAAGACAGAATGCACCCCCCCCAGGTCAACATGAGTTTGACACCCCTGCTCTATATAGTGCACTACTTCTGGCCAAAGCCCTATGGGTGCCCTATATAGGGAATAGGGTGCCACTTGGGACACACTAGGGACTTCTCTCCAGTCAGTGAGGCTGCTATTCCAACTCTTTACCTGCGGAGGGCACTGATGGCTGCAAACTCTTGTTCATTCTCTGCCTGACAGGTTCCCAGATATTGCCATGCCTAAAAAAAAGAAGCAGGAAAAAGTGTGAGAGTGCCTAGTTCTCTTTACCCACCTAATGCTAACAGGGTAGGAAATAACCCCCTTAGTCGCCAGCGCTTGTTAGCCAGAAATAATTTCACCTTGAGATATTATTAAATCAGAATTAATAATTACTGAGTGTCTTACCAGCTGGTTGTCTGGTTCTCTCTGTACGGCACTCTCAAACAGACGTACGGCCCCAGGGATGTCCCCTGCCTCCATCCTCTTCACCCCTTCAGCAAGGGGGTCCTGGTGGGACAGGTACGGGTTGTCCTCCTCAAACTGGTACCCCTGGAGGGGGTGAGAGAGTGAGGGAGGGAAAGAGAAAGGGAGGAAGAAATAGAGAGAGAGTTAAATCATGAACAGCAACTTAGCAAACAAGACAAGGCAGTTTTTTTTAGCCTGGACAGGTAGGCATGCTGAACATATTCATTGTGATCTAGAAGGCTAAACTTATCCTTAACTAAAAACGAACCCTTATTTTAACCAGGTAAGTTGGCGGAGAACACATTCTCATTTACAGCAACAACCTGGGGAAGAGTTAGAGGGGAGAGGAGGGGGATGAATGAGCCAGTTGGAAGCTGGGGTTGATTAGGTGGCCATGGACACCGGGGTTAACATAACTACTCTTTATTAAAAAAACACATTTTTTACCCCTTTTCGTGGTATCCAATTGGTAGTTACAGTCTTGTCTCATCGCTGCAACTCCCGTACGGACTCGGGAGAAGCGAAGGTCGAGAGCCGTGCGTCCTCAAAAACACAACCCAACCATGCCGAACTGCTTCTTGACACAATGCCCACTTAACCCGGAAGCCAGCCGCACCAATGTGTCAGAGGAAATACCGTACACCTGGCGACCGTGTCAGCGTGCACTGCGCCCAGCCCACAACAGGAGTTGCTAGTGCGCGATGGGACAAGGACATCCCTGCTGGCCAAACCCTGCCCCAACCCATACGACACTAGGCCAATTGTGCGCAGCCCCATGGGTCTCCCGGTCACGGCCGGCTGCGACAGAGCCTGGACTCAAACCCAGAATCTCTATTCGCACAGCTATCACTGCGATACAGTGCCTTAGACCACTGTGCCACTCTGGAGGCCAACATCCCTACTCTTATGATAAGTGCCATGGTATCTTTAGTGACCACAGAGAGTCAGGGCACCTGTTTAACGTCCCATCCAAAAGACCGCATCATACACTGGGCAATGTCCCCAATCACTGACCTGGGGCATTGGGATATATATTATTTTTAGACCAGAGTAAAGAGTGCCTCCTACTGGCCCTCCAACACCACTTCCACAGGTGGATAGGAAGCTATGTCAAGTACCTTGACGTAGGAGCCACTGAGCATCTGGTCAAAATCGGAGAGCCAGGGGTGACTTTCTGCGTCTCTCTTGGCCATCTCCTCCCACTCCTGCTGCAGCTTCTCCCAGAAGTCCACGTCGCTCTGATACAGAGGAACAATCACAATGTCAAAGTCAGGGGTCAAATGATGGGGGTGCTGGGCATCATCATCATACCAGTTGCTGTGGGAATCCCCCTAACATTAACATTAGTCCAAACCACTATTTTTAGGGGATGCCCAAGGGCCAATGTGAACTTTGATAAAGGTTCTATATACAGTGTACTTTAAGCCAATGATACATGGTAATTTTATTTTTTATTTCACCTTTATTTAACCAGGTAGGCTAGTTGAGAACAAGTTATCATTTGCAACTGCGACCTGGCCAAGATAAAGCAAAGCAGTGTGACAGACAACAGAGTTACACATGGAGTAAACAATAAACTAGCCAATAACACAAAAAACAAGTCAATGACACAGTAGAAAAAAGAAAGTCTATATACAGTGTTTGCAAAGGGCATGAGGAGGCCATAGGAGTGAATAATTACAATTAGCATATTAACACTGGAGTGATACATGAGCAGATGATGATGTGCAAGTAGAGATACTGGTGTGCAAAAGAGCAGAAAAGTAAATCAAATAAAAACAGTATGGGGATGAGGTAGGTAGATTGGGTGGGCTATTTACAGATGGACTATGTACAGCTGCAGCGATCGGTTAGCTTGCTCAGATAGTTGATGTTTAAAGTTGGTGAGGGAAATAAAAGTATTCAACTTCAGCGATTTTTGCAATTCGTTCTAGGCACTGGCAGCAGAGAACTGGAAGGAAAGGCGGCCAAATGAGGTGTTGGCTTTGGGGACGATCAGTGAGATATACCTGCTGGAACGTGTGCTACGGGTGGGTGTTGTTATTGTGACCAGTGAACTGAGATAAGGCGGAGCTTTACCTAGCATAGACTAATAGATGACCTGGAGCCAGTGGGTCTGGTGACGAATATGTAGCGAGGGCCAGCCGACTAGAGCATACAGGTCGCAGTGGTGGGTGGTATAAGGTGATTTGGTATCAAAACGGATGGCACTATGATAGACTGCATCCAGTTTACTGAGTAGAGTGATGGAAGCTATTTTGTAGATGACATCGCCGAAGTCGAGGATCGGTAGGATAGTCAGTTTTACTAGGGTACGTTTGGCGGCGTGAGTGAAGGAGGCTTTGTTGCGAAATAGAAAGCAGATTCTAGATTTGATTTTCGATTGGAGATATTTAATATGAGTCTGGAAGGAGAGTTTACAGTCTAGCGAGACACCTAGGTATTTATAGTTGTCCACATATTCTAGGTCGGAACCGTCCAGGGTGGTGATGCTAGTCGGGCGGGCGGGTGCGGGTAGCAAACAGTTGAAAAGCATGCATTTGGTTTTACTAGCGTTTAAGAGCAGTTGGGAGGCCACGGAAGGAGTGTTGTATGACATTGAAACTCGTTTGGAGGTTAATTAGCACAGTGTCCAAGGAAGGGCCAGAAGTATACAGAATGGTGTCGTCTGCGTGGAGGTGGATCAGGGAATCGCCCTCAGCAAGAGCGACATCATGGATACAGTGCCTTGCGAAAGTATTCGGCCCCCTTGAACTTTGCGACCTTTTGCCACATTTCAGGCTTCAAACATAAAAATATAAAACTGTATTTTTTTGTGAAGAATCAACAACAAGTGGGACACAATCATGAAGTGGAACGACATTTATTGGATATTTCAAACTTTTTTAACAAATCAAAAACTGAAAAATTGGGCGTGCAAAATTATTCAGCCCCCTTAAGTTAGTACTTTGTAGCGCCACCTTTTGCTGCGATTACAGCTGTAAGTCGCTTGGGGTATGTCTCTATCAGTTTTGCACATCGAGAGACTGACATTTTTTCCCATTCCTCCTTGCAAAACAGCTCGAGCTCAGTGAGGTTGGATGGAGAGCATTTGTGAACAGCAGTTTTCAGTTCTTTCCACAGATTCTCGATTGGATTCAGGTCTGGACATTGACTTGGCCATTCTAACACCTGGATATGTTTATTTTTGAACCATTCCATTGTAGATTTTGCTTTATGTTTTGGATCATTGTCTTGTTGGAAGACAAATCTCCGTCCCAGTCTCGGGTCTTTTGCAGACTCCATCAGGTTCTCTTCCAGAATGGTCCTGTATTTGGCTCCATCCATCTTCCCATCAATTTTAACCATCTTCCCTGTCCCTGCTGAAGACAAGCAGGCCCAAACCATGATGCTGCCACCACCATGTTTGACAGTGGGGATGTTGTGTTCAGGGTGATGAGCTGTGGTGCTTTTACACCAAACATAACGTTTTGCATTGTTGCCAAAAAGTTCAATTTTGGTTTCATCTGACCAGAGCACGTTCTTCCACATGTCTGGTGTGTCTCCCAGGTGGCTTGTGGCAAAATTTAAACAACACTTTTTATGGATATCTTTAAGAAATGGCTTTCTTCTTGCCACTCTTCCATAAAGGCCAGATTTGTGCAATATACGACTGATTGTTGTCCTATGGACAGAGTCTCCCACCTCAGCTGTAGATCTCTGCAGTTCATCCAGAGTGATCATGGGCCTCTTGGCTGCATCTCTGATCAGTCTTCTCCTTGTATGAGCTGAAAGTTTAGAGGGACGGCCAGGTCTTGGTAGATTTGCAGTGGTCTGATACTCCTTCCATTTCAATATTATCGCTTGCACAGTGCTCCTTGGGATGTTTAAAGCTTGGGAAATCTTTTTGTATCCAAATCCGGCTTTAAACTTCTTCACAACAGTATCTCGGACCTGCCTGGTGTGTTCCTTGTTCTTCATGATGCTCTCTGCGCTTTTAACGGACCTCTGAGACTATCACAGTGCAGGTGCATTTATACGGAGACTTGATTACACACAGGTGGATTGTATTTATCATCATTAGTCATTTAGGTCAACATTGGATCATTCAGAGATCCTCACTGAACTTTTGGAGATAGTTTGCTGCACTGAAAGTAAAGGGGCTGAATAATTTTGCACGCCCAATTTTTCAGTTTTTGATTTGTTAAAAAAGTTTGAAATATCCAATAAATGTCGTTCCACTTCATGATTGTGTCCCACTTGTTGTTGATTCTTCACAAAAAAAATACAGTTTTATATCTTTATGTTTGAAGCCTGAAATATGGCAAAAGGTCGCAAAGTTCAAGGGGGCCGAATACTTTCACAAGGCACTGTATATACAGAGAAAAAGAGTCGGCCCGAGAATTGAACCCTGTGGTACCCCCATAGAGACTGCCAGAGGTCCGGACAACACGCCCTCCGATTTGACACACTGAACTCTGCCTGCAAAGTATTTGGTGAACCAGGCGAAGCAGTCATTAGAAAAACCAAGGCTATTGAGTCTGACGATAAGAATATGGTGATTGACAGAGTCGAAAGCCTTGGCCAGGTCGATGAAGACGGCTGCACAGTACTGTCTTTTATCAATGGCGGTTATGATATCGTTTAGTACCTTGAGCGTGGCTGAGGTGCACCTGTGACCGGTTCGGAAGCCGGATTGCACAGCGGAGAAGGTACGGTGAGATTTGAAATGGTCAGTGATCTGTTTATTAACTTGGCTTTCGAAGACTTTAGATAGGCAGGGCAGGATGGATATAGGTCTGAAACAGTTTGGGTCTAGGGTGTCACCCCCTTTGAAGAGGGGGATGACCGCGGCAGCTTTCCAATCTTTAGGGATCTAGGAAGATACGAAAGAGGTTGAACAGGCTGGTAATAGGGGTTGCAACAATGGCGGTGGATAGTTTAGAAAGAGAGAGTCCAGATTGTTTAGCCCAGCTGATTTGTCCGGGTCCAGGTTTTGCAGCTCTTTCAGAACATCTGCTGTCTGGATTTGGGTGAAGGAGAAGCTGGGGAGGCTTGGGCGAGTAGTTGCGGGGGAGGCGATGCTGTTGGCCGGGGTTGGAGTAGCCAGGAGGAAGGCATGGCCAGCCGTTGATAAATGCTTATTGAAATCGATAATCATGGATTTATCAGTGGTGACCGTGTTACCTAGCCTCAGTGCAGTGGGCAGCTGGGAGGAGGTGCTCTTTTTCTCCATGGACTTTACAGTGTCCCAAAACTTTTGGAGTTAGAGCTACAGGATGCAAATTTCTGCTTGAAAAGGCTAGAACTTTGCTTTCCTGACTGACTGCGTGTATTGGTTCCTGACTTCCCTGAACAGTTGCATATCTTGGGGACTATTCAATGCTAGTGCAGTACGCCACAGGATGTTTTTGTGCTGGTCAAGGGCAGTCATGTCTGGAGTGAACCAAGGGCTATATCAGTTCATAGTTCTGCATTTTTTGAACGGGACATGCTTATCTAAGATGGTGAGGAAATGTGTGAAGTGAAAATGTGCAATGGCATTATTAGTGCAATATAGTACATGGAAAGAGCTTAATATATACTGAACAAAAATATAAACGCAACATGTAGTGTTGGTTCCATGTTTCATGAGCTGAAATAAAAGATCCCAGAAACGTTCCATACGCACAAAACGCTTATTTCTTTCAAACGTTGTGCAAAAATGTGTTTACATCCCTGTTAGTGAGCATGTCTCCCTCCTTTGCCAAGAAACTCCATCCACCTGACAGGTGTGGCTTATCAAGAAGCTGATTAAACAGCACGATCATTACACAGGTGCACCTTGTGCTGGGGACAATAAAAGGCCACTCTAAAATGTGCAGTTGTGTCACACAATACAACAGATGTCTCAAGTTTTGAGGGAGTGGGCAATTGGCATGCTGACTGCAGGAATGTCCACCAGAGCTGTTGCCAGATAATTTAATGTTCATTTCTCTACCATAAGCCTTCTCTAATGTAATTTTAGGGAATTTGGCAGTGCGTCCAACCGGCCTCACAACCGTAGACCATGTGTACCCACGCCAGACTAGGACCTCCACATTCGGTTTCTTCACCTGCAGGATCGTCTGAGGGGGTGCTTTGGAGTATTTCTGTTTGTAACAGAAGCCCTTTTGTGGGGAAAAACTCATTTTTATTGGTTGGGTCTGGCTCCTAAGAGGGTGTGCCTATGCCCTCCCAGGCCCACCCATAGCTGCACCCTTGCCCAGTTATGTGAATATTAGGCCATGGGCTGGAATTATTCTTGATAGATACAATTTGGAAGATGTTTAAAAATACTTATGGTCATTATTCTGTTCTCTCTCTTACCTCCACAGCAGCTTTAGCTTGCTGGAAATCTGGACCTGCTGTGGCGAACTCATCTACCCATGATTCCGCTGACTCCACTGAGACCTGAACAGGAAGGAAGAGGTAGCAATGGTAGATGTGGACACCAAGTTATCCATAACTCTATAACAACACTTAAAGTGGGATGTTGAGGTTGTGACAGTAAAGGAGAAGCAGAACAAGATGGGGAAGAGGGGTGAAAGAGGAAGACAAGATAAAGGAATGGGAAGAAGCAAAACAAATCAGAAAACCACACCCATTCTCCCACTCCCTTTCTCCTCTACAATCTATACACCTCTAGTGCAGGTCGTCTTTACTACTTTTCTATAAGTAATTGCTATAATCTAAATGCAAGTTCAAATCAGCAAAAACAATGCATCGTCCTTGGGTTTATACAAAGTGCTAAGAAACTACGGGAAAACCTATATGGGGCACAACATTCTGCCACTAAAAACAGCCATCAAACTACCGTAAAAAAAGGCTGATGAAAAATATCATCATCTCAACGCAACTTTCTTGACAGAAAGTCGGTTGCGGAGCCACTGGGCAGTGTTGCCATGGCGTCAGGGGTCCTACCTGCCTGACGACAGAAGCCCATTGATGTGCCTGTTTAGCCTTAGCTTTGGCAAGCTTCTGATCCCACTCTTGGGTTGTCAAGGGTAAAGTCCCTCCCCCAGTCTCCTCCAGGAACTATGGCAACCAGGGAGCGGAGAACGGGGGGAGGCATGATTGTTTTGTCGCAGGTGTGAGGCATTGGGGGTGGATTTTTGTTTTGGGAGGGGTGAGGATGGAGGAGTTTTCATTTGGTACAAATGAAGTGGGGGTTGTTAATCGAAGGAGGGGAAAGCCAAGAGTTCACAGCAGGGTCAAAGGGGGAAAAGTAGATGTCACAGTTAATGAGAACTCCTATGACTACATACTCAAGGGTAAACACCAGGGCTGGGGTCTTATTCAGGAAGTGACTTGGAATTCAATTCCTGATGAAAACAATACAAAAATGCCTATTATTATTTTTCAATCCCCTACCTTAAATTGAGAAATGATTTGCCCCAACCCTGTTAACATACGACTTCACTTCACAAGGGGAACTGGAAGTCTGATTCAAGACTGGAACAGCTAAGAGGATTTTCATTGGCAGAAGTCGGCATATAGAAATTGCATGTATAGAAAGGACAATGCTCTCTTTTCCACAATAATTTTTTTGTACATATACCTTTTCCAAATTATACATTGTACAGCCTAGTGCAAGGCTCACATACAGAAAAGTTCATGGCCATAACTTGGTTATGTAGTTAGTAACAGTTGCAGGGGTCTGCACCAAATACTGGGACGTGGGGGGGTCATGAGGCACAAAATTACGAAGTTTGAGCCAAGATGGCTCCCTGTAGGATGACAGTTGCACCCTTCCCCTTGTGTCTTCAATGGAAGTTGTCTCCTACCTGGTTGAGGTTGGAGGCCCAGTTCTGAGCCTCCTTGGCCTGAGCTCTATCTGTGTGTTGTTTGCCTGCTCTGTCCTCCACTGTGACACTGCCCTCGCCAATCTGCCTAATGAACCGCAGGAACTACAGTGCAACACAACAACAACAACATAACAATGACACAATATCCATTATGGCTATGGCTAATGGCGTATGGACCTAGACTGGTCATTAAATCAGTTTGTGCTTTAGCCAAATCCCAAATAATGACAGGGGAGTTGGATACCACACAAACAGTTCTGAAGACCAGGTTGTAAAGAGTCCCTATGCTACTACGGTCCATCACTGTAAAATGCTTTCCCATGAAACATTTTGATGTCTAATTGACTACAAAGAAGTGTGTCTCACTGAACACTTCCAAAGAAATGGCTACAACTACAATGATCCTGTTATTACAAAGCTACATTACTTTGATGGACAAAGAATGGGGAAAGGGTATGGGGATAGATATGTAGAAAAAAAAAAGTATGAAACACACGCGACATGGAAACACAAACACACACACACACCTCAGTGTTCTGTAACTTGGGGTCATTGACCTTTGCGACCAGCTCATTGTCTGTTTGCTTCAGTTCGTCTCCTGGTAGGTACTCTTTCGTCCTATTGGATTGACAAACATTAACATCAAAGGGTTAATTTAAACAGCTAACTGAGTCTCTAACAGTGATCCTTTTAAAGAACAAGTGGGTTAAAGAGACAATGTACATTTTACATAATCACTCTGTATCCTTGTAAATATATTGTAATTGAAATGCATTGTCTCTTTTCAAAAATCATTTCCAACAAGGATGGAAACAAAAGACGCTTTTGAATACCTAATTAAATGACTGCTACTTATTGGGTCAACGCATTACATACACAAACTAAAAGACTGCGTGTGGGATTAACTGGTTTTCTTTTTTCTTTCTTGACTTACAGCTATGTTATGACCAAAGTCTTTATAAAGTGAACGCAATAACAGAGTTCTGAAAGGACGACATCAAAGATTTTAAGACACACTTAACGGCTCAACATCACAATCTTCTCTGGAACGTTCTCAAAAGTTCACTGTATCCATCTACGTGTCCCTTGCTCTCCTGTTTCTCGGTCTCTCAATTATTACCATTCTTGCTCCCTCTCTCCCTGGTCTCCGAGCCATAGCTTCTCCTCTGACTGCTCCAGATACTCCTCTGCCCAACGCCCGGGATCTGAGAGAGAGAGAGAAGAGAGAAAGAAGGGAGAAAGGGAAAGAGAGTAAGATACCGATTATTTCTCTACCTGCTAGAAGTTGTGGCCACAAAGTACATTCAAACAAATGGTTGGCAATTGCGCCTACCATTGACACTCAAATTTTTTTACCTGTGCCATCGGTGATGAACTCTCTGGTCCAATCAGCGTCAGCCGGGTCTCCAAGTCCCGCCTGCCCTGAAGAGGCGGTGGCGGCATCCGCTCCCGACAGAAACTCAGACGTCCAATCACCAGACAGGGCCAACGCGGCCACACCCGGAGCTACGGACAGGACAGGAGGGAAAGGGTGTTGTTTTCTTCACACGTCGGTAAAAGAAAGTGTTTTTCAGTGCAAGTACTTGGATGGAAGGTACAGGAAAACGTAATAAAAAGGTGTCTTGAAGTGTCAACACATGTTCTAAAGCCTGCGGGTTAACAATATGAAAGTGCTGCGGGGCAGCTGGGCAGGCACACTGCAAATCTATAATGGTGTTGCTTCTGCTGCGTTGGAGAGTATAATATGGTATTCTATTACTGCTGTGTGCACCTCTCTGTGGAGCCTGTCTGTAGCTCTGCTGATCGATCTGCTGCATTTCCTCCAGTAACTGGCCCATGTCAAAGCTGTGAGGAGGCCGTGGAGGCGCCTGCTGCATGAACTCATTCACCAACTGGAGGACACACATGCAGAACATCAAACGCAAGCCTATTCAATGACGATTAACAAACCTCCCATGAACGAAACGCGTTTTCATATTCCTTTTTTAGAATATGCAGACAAAGCACAACAGTTTGAATCAATAGGACTGGGAAGGTAATAGGAGACTGACCTCTTCTTCTGTTGCAATTTCAATGGGTGTAGGGGGAATCTAGGAGAAAAAGAGGGATGAAAGTGATACCGTGAGATATATTTGTGAAAGCTATAGTAAAACTAAGTTATATGGTCCAAACAATCTATGATGAATGAACTCGTTCAAGTATGGGTAGATGGTTCCAGGGCTCTAACGTGCGAGAAAGTTTGTGTGCGAGACCAGGAGTTTTATTTTGGGAGCTCTACGCGACTAGGAAAGAAATCTCCAAGATAATAGTTGTGGCAATAAGGCATCGCTGTACTGTTGTTTCAGAGTGGCTAAGAGGGAAAAAAAGCGAGTGCAGATTCGATCATGTCACGGTTGCTCCGTTACGACAGCTTGTTCATAGCCCAACCAAGTCAAAAGATCTGACCCATATTACAGGCACAACATTTTTATCTTCCTGTAGCGAATCGCCGGGACCACATTTTATATTCATAAACCATGTTGTGAGCCGTTCGAAACCTACTCGCGTGTCGTTAACCATTTGTTTACACTTTTTTCATTCATGTTACCTCATTGGCTAGCTAACTAACAAACCGGTAACTTCACCAATATATCCAAATATTTGGGGGCACAGAAAGAAAGGAAAAGGTATGGCTTCTTCAGGAGATCAATGATCATAGAAATCACAAACCTGACGTTTTTAAAGAGAAAGTTTACAATTTTAAATGTAAAGCATCTCAACATGTAAATAGTGCTTTTTCACAATGTAGAAGCCTAATATTCCGCAAATGACTTGGTAATTTCATTTGAACTTTTATAATAAACAATGTATTTTACTGTGTTACATATTACTTTATAGGGCACAACATGTGCTTAAAGTAGACAGAATTCATGTAGACTTTTCTCAATAATATTTTCATGGTGCTCATAAATTTCATGTCAACTTTTTTTTTTTCAAATTGGGAGCATCATTTTAAAAACTGGATGGGTCCCACTGTTGACCAGGAAAAATAACTATCAATGCAACAATTTTTTTTATTTTTTTTATTTTACCTTTATTTAACCAGGCAAGTCAGTTAAGAACATATTCTTATTTTCAATGACGGCCTGGGAACAATGGGTTAACTGCCTGTTCAGGGGCAGAACGACAGATTTGTACCTTGTCAGCTCGGGGGTTTGAACTCGCAACCTTCCGGTTACTAGTCCAACGCTCTAACCACTACTACAGAACATGGATTACTGTGCATATTCCATAAATTCTTTATTTTAATTTCTACCGGTGACTACTCACAGTTGGCGTTGACCTGTGCCTCCAAGCACCTCCCTCCTGGGTCATGTGACCCGTCAACTTCATGAGGGGATTGGCTCCCCCGCACTCCCCCTCCACCAGCTCCTGCATTGCCATGGCAACACCGGGCAGCGGTGTATCCAATCAGACCACCTTAGAGCTGAAGAGAGGAAGAAGTGAATAAAAACATTGACTTATCGATTAGACAATGGATGGAATTATTTGTACATTTCAAACATTTAAAATCTAATTAACTCAGTTTGATAATATCACATTCAGGATCCTGCCTGGGTGCCAGACTCTTTCTGCATTCATTGAGGGCCTAACAAGACAACAAATGTGAGCTATTAAGCAGAGATAGACCTGCACCAACACATTTCATGGTCCCATGCAAGACAGCTCAGGATAAACCATTTGAATACAAAGACGGTGTACCAGTATCAAGAAAAACCTAAGAAAAAAATGTGGATGTCCGCTCACTGTTGGGAAGTCATTTACATTCCTACTACAGCTAGGCTATCCTTTTCTCCAGCTCCTGTGCAGTGTTTGGGTGGGCGTCATCACTCTCTTTTCAACCTTTTACATCAATCAAAGCAACATGGGAGAGCTGTTTGAGAGATATGGAGATCTATTTGAGGATGAGAGGGCTAGCCAGGCCAAATTGAAATCTCATCCCGAGTACCCAATGTCTCATAGTCCTCTCCTAATCTAACATGCTCTATCGGTTGGCTTTTAACACACACACACACACGGCTCCACAACAGGACCGAGTGAGAATAGGCTAGAGCTTCACTTTCCCTCTTCCGACTGGCTTTCAGTCTTTAACTCACTCTTTAAATACACACCTGGCCCTTTAAGTGAACGAAAACATTCAAGGGTGACAACCAACAGTCAAAGAAACTCCCTCTACTGCAAAACTATAGTAATATTCCCCGATCCACAGTCCTCTCCCTCACAACAGTGTGTCAATGCAATCAAATGTCGGAAAGCGAGACGAACCTGCTGTTCACATAGCTGACCTACTATCTAGGCCAACAACAGACGTGCAAAGATAGTGGCCTACTCAACTTCACTAAACCTCTCAGACAAATACAGTAATGACAATTTCTATAATGCAGTCAGCCCTGGAGCTGAGAAGTTAAGACATGCCCATTTCCACCATCTTACTACAATACAAAAAGTAACAGCACCACACACAACTGCAAGTAATCTTACCTAAAATAAGGGGAGACAACACTGTACCCAGTCCACAGGTGGTCCAGTAGCTATACTAGGGTTTAGATTTAAGGATTTCTTTCCGCTGACCCAAACAGATGCTGTACGATTAGGGCCCTGTTAAGAGGATTATAGACAGATATTAATAAACACTGTCTCTCACACACACACACACACACACACACACACACACACACACACACACACACACACACAGTGCAATACCGTGGATAGAAGAGACAGTCTTAATTCATATGCATGGTCCCAAAACGAGTGAATGTGTCTGGGTTTAATTCAGTTAGTAGGTATTCCTAGTGAGGTGTCATACTTTGCACTGTATGACAGCATGCTGTAGCTATATTGGCTCTACAGAAAAATATAGGTTGGCTTCTCAAGTTGAGACTGACAGCATGAAAATGTTATTTAGGTATGATGCTTTCTCAAGTTGAAAACACAAGGTTAGTTTTGCAATGCTTTTACCTGAAAACCACCAGTTGAGAATGCAAAGAGCACCATAAAACTAACCATTGCCATCATATAGGCAGTAGGTACTATATACTATACTAACTAGCTACTATACTGCACACATCCTACACCATATATCAATAGTTCATGCACAGAAGTTAAGGGTGAGTCATGTCCTAGACAATTTTAGATTTATATGGTCACCTTACATAAATGAATGTCCTCCTAATTAGTACTGTAACGTTAAACATGGACTTTACACAATATATGTACTGTATGATAGCTAACTAGCTAGCTAGCTAACGTATCTAATGTGTAGTGGCTGTAGCTAGGTAATTATGGTTAGTTAGAGAGCGTTGACATTCAGTAAAAGATTGAAAGCTAACTAGATACGTGGCTAGCTAGCTACCTGTTTGCCACAATGCATGTTGATGACAAAATGCTAGCATGTTAGCTACAAAAATGTGACTGATAGCACAAAAATATTCGATTGATAGCATAATGTTCTACTCACCACCACCTACTACTACTGACTGTAGACCTTCCTACTATCCTCTTCTCCTAATTTTCTGCTTACAAGATAATAAATAGCTGGCAATTCAAGAATCCAGCGAAGCTACTGAGTGCGAAAGTAAATCTTTACCCGTGTTTATTAACGCGTGTCTCTTTATTTACGTCCTGCTCTTTCCCCCATGACCCACAAAAAACCTACACAGACGCACAGTTAATCCTGCAAGTCGTATTCTCAAACAGCATCGATTTAGACGTTGAATGGCAGACAATACGGAATGTGCGCAGAACGAGTTTATGCGTGTGTAAACGCTGCAAATCGATGTTGCCATTTATGCCTACAAATATTGTAACATTCTAAAAATGTTCGATGAAATTGCAATCTCTGGCTCCATTTGGTGAAACAATGTAACAATGACCTTGATTGACAGTGGGTGAAGAACGCAAAGGGACAGCAAGGTTTGCGTATTTCATTGCGCAAGGTATTAATGATTTGCAAAGTCCAACAAATGTGTTCTGCTTTGTGGCAACATCATTTTCTGTCTCAAACTCCAACCCCGTAATTCTCATTATCTCAGGAGAGGAACGAAAATATTATCTGGTTATTCCTGATATATGTAGGCTTTTACCAAGGAATGTATGTATTCTCTCAAACCATCTGTTAGAGGAATTACATTTCTATATGTTTATTACCCAATTCAATTAATACACTCAGCCCATTTCTAAGGATTTGTAAAATACTTATTTGCATAAAATGGGCGGAGCCCAGTCTCATAATCAAGCAATAGCGTTTATTCTCGAGAGTACTGAACATGATACAATTTACAACAGGTTATAAACTGAGAATGACGTCATAGGTTTTAAACTGTCCCGTCCCTCCTCCATTCTGATACAATGGCAGTATAGCTCACAAGCCTTCCTACATCGTTCCCACCGGTTTAGATACTTTAGGACCAGGCCAAGGTCTCCCTGTGTAGATAAGCATTCTAGCCAGTCTGATGATAAGTTCATTCGTTTCTACCAAGGAACAGTCTTTGTTCTAAGTCTTGATTATAATTACACACATTATATTCAGTACTAGGATTAAAATAAAATTCATACATCTATACAGTAACATAATAGTATTCTGATTAGTCAGTCCTGATTGAAATGTATTCATAATGAGTCATTATTGATTTAAAAAAATCCCTTAATTAACACCATCCAAAAAGTGCTCAGAAGATGGTGATAGTGAAATATTTTCAAATGGATTATTTACTTTAAAAAAAAAACAGGCAGCATTTAGACGTCATCAGTGTTTTATTATGAACTTTGAAATGTTTTCAGACAGTTATCAATAGTCTTCATAATCCATGTTATCATTGTATCAATAATTACAGTTAATGTCCCAATAGTAACCATAGTAATAATATAAGTAATTAATGAAATTTGTATTCCATTTTTAATATTACACTGAAAAACAACAGGCTTTATTTACTGACAGGTTTATCACTGCACATTGAAACACAGACAGACAGCAATAAACACAAAGGGAGGAGGTGAGGGAGGATGATGGAGGGAGGGGGTTACATTCAATAGACCAAAGAGATGATGGGGACTGGCATGAAAAGAAAACGACGAGGGGGAAGAGAGAGGAGATAAGAAAGAGAGAACGATTTGAGAATATTCTAAAGGAGGTGTGAAAGAAGGAAGGAGTGAGAGCGAGAGGGGAGACAGAGTAGCTATTTATCACAATGTCCCCTCCATTTACTGTAATTCAGATATGAACAAGATTTTAAATTACAACAATTCAACACACGAATGAATACACTCATCAAGCCAGGAATCATCATCCTTATTACTACTACTACTATTATTATTACTCTGTATTCTGATGGTGTAACCTTTAAAAATATACAACAGCTGGTCAAATGATAAATCAATGTAATTGGTAATAAATAATATGTATATGCAGCTCCCTCTTTAAGAGTACAGACAGAGCAAGCGTTGACTGCAATAATAATAACAATAATTTTATGTACAGAAAATGTAATACAATCAAAACTGCCCGAGCTGAGCTGACATTCTGGATACAGCGGGTGTTGTGGTGTGTGTGTCGTTGTTGTAGTGAGGTTGTCACGAGAGCGGTGGGTGGTGAAAGTGCAATGGGCTGGGGGTCGCTCAGTCGAGTCACTGGGGTTGTGGTAAGGGTCAGAGGTTACTCCATGACCGTATCGGCAGCCTGTTTGGTTGACTTGCAAAAACATACAATGAAAGGGTTCTACCAACCAATACGATTTAACAATTAAAAGTCTACCCTGACAAAAGGAAAGTTCTGAAAATGTACACTTTTGCATGGACAATTTATTTGATCTAATTTAGCACATCACGTACAGTATGTGAAGCACATCGTACATAGTATGTAAAAGTCTGTTAGAACCCTATAATTGTATGTTTTTGTATATTAGGGTTACTATAAATGTGGATCTGATCTGGAGTCAGATCTGGTGGGGAGAGGGTTCGTGTTTTTGGAAGTTGAGGAATGTATAGAGAGAAAGAGCGAGAGAGAGAGAGAGAGAGATTGTGCAGCAAAAAGACGACTAGATTAAATCTAGAGGTGTGTGGGATAGCGTCAGGATCAGGGCTTGTGTCTATGTGTGAGGGGCCGACACGAGGCTTTGTGTGAATCGATTGCTTCAATATTCATTTTGTGTGGTGGGCAAAGCTGTCTGGAGTGTGATATAGAGATAATAAAACATATACAGTCTTAACTTTACACCTAAGTTATGTAGCCTCGGTCCGGCCTGTGTCACACAGACTTCCAGGACAATGTCAATTCCCTGTGAGTTAGGAATTAGTGCACCACAAACTATTTTTGTTGGTTGTTTTGGTCAGGCGGTTAGAGTATACTGTATATATTGTGCCATAGAACATTTACGTGGTGAAACATTCAATGCACTGTTATTGGCTATAGATCATTAATGGTGCTGTGATGTTGCGGTAATACAGTGTTTTGTTGTTGTACGTTTACATTCCATAGACTAGAGGTGTCAGCAGTCTTCAATATTTAAACGCGTTGAGAAGAGTGTGTGAGTGGCGAGCCGTTTTGTGGTTTCCATAGAAATGGGTGCGTCCAGAGAGAGAGAGACGATTGGCTTAGTAGCGACGGGGGTTGCCGTCTCTGCCCTCTTTCTTGATGATGATTCGCTGGTCGTCGTTGGCGTTGTCAGGCGACTCCACCACTTCCTCGTCCTCCTCCCCCTCACCTTCAGTGTCAGCTGAGATGCCCATACGAGACTCATAGGACTGAGAGAGACAGAGGGAGAGAAAGAAGTGATCAAATAATCATTCAAATCGTCTTTACTCTCTAAATCAAACTCAAAACTTCCACACTGAAATGAATAAATAAAAATCTATTCTATTCCGCAAAAACAGAGTTAGATCTTTACCTCCATGGGGTTGACGATGATGGTGAGAGCAGAGTCATCCCATTGGCCGCTGTCCTCCTTAGACCCTCCCCTGGCGCCCTCGCCACGGCGGTGGATGGAGCGGATTCGAAACACTCCCATGATCACCATGACAACCAGGAAGCCCACGCACACCATAATGATGACTGTGGCCGCTCCTGGCACCACTGTCAGAGGAAAGTTTTATATGAACCTTTCAGCCACCATCCTGTCATTAAAACCTGTTAGTACTAGGGGGGAGTATTTTCATTTTTGGAAAAATAACGTTCCCAAATTAAACGGGATATTTTGTCAGGACAAGATGCTAGAATATGCATATAATTGACAGCTTAGGATAGAAAACACTCTAAAGTTTCCAAAACTGTAAAAATAGTCTGTGAGTATAACAGAACTGATGTTACAGGCGAAAGCCTGAGAAAAATCCAATCCGGAAGTGACTCATCTTTTGAAAGCCCTGCGTTCTGATGCGTCCCTATTGAACTGTGAATGCCCTATCAACCAGATTACGCTTTCTACGTATTCCCCAATGTGTCTACAGCATTGTGATGTAGTTTTATGCATTTATGTTGAAGAAAACCCGTAGGCGGCTTCATTGCGCAAGTGGTCACCTGATGCTCCCAGAGAAATTCTTGCATAAAATACAGAGGTAGCCATTATTCCAATCGCTTCTACTGAGAAACCAATTGTCCTGGTTGATATATTATCGAATAGATATTTGAAAAACACCTTGAGGATTGATGATAAACAACGTTTGCCATGTTTCTGTCGATATTATGGAGCTAATTTGGAATATTTTTCGGCGTTGTCGTGACCGCAATTTCCGGTCGATTTCTCAGACAAACGTGAAGAACAAATGGAGCTATTTCGCCTACAAGAATAATATTTTGGGAAAAAATTTACTTTGGCTATCTACCTGGGAGTCTCGTGAGTGCAAACAACCGAAGTTCATCAAAGATAAACTATTTAATTTTATTGCTTTTCTGATTTTCATTACAAGGTTGCCTGCTGCTAGCAAGGCATAATGCTATGCTAGGCTATCGATAAACTTACTTTGGCTGTAAAGCATATTTGGAAATCTGAGATGACAGGGTGATTAACAAAAGGCTAAGCTGTTTTCCAATATATTTCACTTGCGATTTTCATGAATAGGAAGATTTTCTAGGAAGATTTATGTCCGTTGCGTTATGCTAATTAGTGTCAGATGATGACAACGGTCCTGTTCACGGGATGGGGTGTCACTAGAGGCTAATGTCAGTGACACTGACATCTTGTGGTGAAAATGAACCCGCAATTTTTTTGTATTTTGAATCTATTTTGAGAGTGGATAGGGGATTTCCCAATAGAAACAAAAGGGGATGGTATAGAGATAACTTCATCTCATCTATCTGTTTTTATGTGTCTTGATTTATCAATGAGCAAAACGCATGTACTCAGGAATATAGAGCATAGTTCTCCTGTAAAAAGTAAATCAAGCGAAAAAGGTCGCCATTAATACTGAGGTAAATGAAGTGTGTATAAACCTGAGTTGCGGTGGGGGTTAGGCAGGGTGTGTCCGCTCAGCTCCCCAGAGTGATGAGACGGGTGAAGGAACTGCTGCTGGGAGGCCAGGAGGTGAGACGGGTGGTACAGACTGTCCAGGGAGTGCAGGAAGTTCACCTGAGAGCAAGGATGGATGAATATTTGGATGGACAGACCGAGATGGAGTAAAAGAGAGGTAAAAAAGAAGCCTCATCACAGGACCTCTTACTAACTGAACTAATGTGGTGCTCTCTCTCTACCCGCTAAATGCTAGTTTAAAAACACTTAGCTAGTGCCCTGGTATTGTACACCCCATTGAAGCTTATTTGCTAACCCATTTTGGGTTAATTACAGCCTCTATTGTCAGTTAGATTAGTTACCTCCAGTGTGAGCTCGTTGCTGGTGTATCTGCCATTCATCTCGGAGCAGGACAGACGGAACCGCCTCTCAAAGCGGGCCGATCCTTTAGCCAGCCGGTAACGGACGGACCGAAGGACATCCTCATACACGGAGATGGACTCAGCTCCTAACACAGAGAGAGAGAGAAAGAAAGAGATGAGAGATGGAGAGTAGGAAGTTTAGGGGCAGTTCAACACTGAGGAAACAGTAAGACATTAAGATAATGCTACAGTTTGTGAATGTGAAACAGAGGTGCGATGCAATATGCAACATAGCCCAACTAATCGCACCATGCTGAATGTCACTGTGGGCAGTAAATGAAGCGCTTCAGCACACAGACTATCCCTCTGGTGCAGTTTTCCCAAACTTTCCTTTTTAGTCCTCTATTGCACCCATCAGACCAGTTCCTTGATTTTTTATTTTTTTTTACCCTTAAGTATTTATACCTGGGATATCGTTTTTCAACGGGAACAGTTTAAACACAGCTGAAGTGGGTCTTTAAAATAAAACCAAATAGGGGAAATGAGCGGTACCTGTAATGGCGATGTAAGCAGTGGTGTTGATTATCTCCAGACCCCTCTCTCTCAGGGCATCCATGTCCACCAGGAGCTCCTCCCTCTCTGGGTTTAGCTCCTCCCCCAGGGGCTGGACCTCACAGCCGTCCAAAGTGTGGGCCACGGCGTCTGACATCAGAGCTGGGGGTCCAGGGGTAAGAGAGATGAATGGAGGAGAGAATGAGGTGAGAGAGGGAGAGCAAAAGATGGAAAGAGGGGAAAGGCAGAGTGCAAAGCAGAGTAAAAAGGATGGGAGAGCGACAGGAAGCAGACAGTTGAAAGGAACAATTTTGTGGAGACAGAATGAAGTACAGTTGAAGTCAGAAGTTTACATACACCTTAGCAAAATACATTTAAAAACTCAGTTTTTCAGGAAAGTATTCTCTGTTGCTACACAGCTTTATCAACTATGTCCTGACCTGAACAGACCCCATGCAGGAAGAGGCTCTTGTCCATAACCATCATCATAACAGATACACTCATAACGGATGACAAACATAACCATCATCATCCTCATAACGGATGGCAAACACAGATGTGGTGTGCTTCCTCTCCAATTATACAGCCATTGCACACATACATAGGATTCTCACTTGGAGATGCACAAGGCACATCTAATAATAGTACTGGGTTTGTGTGGTCCTAATTAGTCTTCAAGCACACAATCATTGGGGAAAGTTGATGGGTGGACGGGGGTTGGGTCAGTGACGAATATATGTATCGATGGACTAGCTGAGGATGTGCACGATTCAATGGGGCTGAAGTCCGTGAGTGGTTGTGATTCTGGACGGCCAGATATCTACCAACAATGAAAAGAAACTGCCTTGTGTGGAATCGTGACTCTTGTCTTGATGTCTTGTTTTGAGGTGTTTTGAGTGATTTCATGTCAATGCTAATACGGCAAAAATCTGCTAGCTAGCTAACCAACAACTGTAACGACATATTTGAGAGACAACAAGTGCTCATTGGGCAAATGTATTTATGTATTCAATAAACACTGGAGACGGAATATATAATTTACATGTTGTCAACAATCTAAGTCAACCCAGTCTGCTCGTTTGTCGGTTTTGTTGCCAAACAAACAACCCAACTATAGGACTGGGAACATACTTTCTCAGGGGTAGGAAACATGCACCCCAATTCAAAATCTGATTTAGAAGAAAGACAGATCTTACTTCACATTCTTTGTCCGCCGACATATAATTAAGTAGCACTGCTAGTAAGTGGAAATGGAGGCAGGTGTATGGAAAATAAGTGACTTATAAGTTTGAGATCCAGGCCTCAGCCCTGTATGACAATTAAAAACGGGCTGAGATCAGGGGTAGAATCTAAGTAAAATATGCACAGTTTGATTGATGATTTAATGTGTTCCGACACACTGATCACACAAAGACCAGACAATGGTCCATATGTAATCAGTCATGCTCACATGGTTATTTTTAGAAGCATCAATCCGTGTACAGTAGGTTTCCTTCCTACATAAAATGCTGGCAAAATGCTCTCAAAATGATTAGATTGATGTGATTGGAATGCACTAGTCTCTACCCCCACATTGTAGTATTCATGGAAGGGCTCTTTGCTGGCTCACCTCCTCCTTCCATGCCCTGAGCGGCAGTGTTAACAGCATGAGACAGGGAGCACACAATCCTCAGCTCTGGGAAGAGGGGTACACCACGGGGGCCCTCGAATTCAGGCGCGGGACGGGCCAGGTGGGGGCCGACCCCAGACAGAGAGATCTGAGGGGCGTCAGGCTGAAGGACCACCAGGTAGCCCTCCAACTGCCTGAGCGTAAGACAACTCTCCTCATTGAAACACCTAGAGGGAAGAGAGGATAGAGAGAGAGAATGGGGGGGTCAAATAGGGCACCAGTTATTTCTCTATAAGTAAACAGTTTTAGGACTTGATGATTAGGCAAATCAGGTGTGTTAATGTTGGTCTAGGACAAAAGCCTGCACACCCTGTGGATTTTCAGGATTGAAAAACCCTTGACTGTAATGATATTGTATGTATTGTCTGATACTAATTAGTAGCTGATACTAATTGTGCCACTTTTCAGAAGCACTTTGAAATTCTGTTATTATTTGGCGATTCAGTACTTGATTTATGATTCAAGTGGTGCTTTGAGTTGTTTAGCGTGTGAGTGTTGGAACTATCTAGCTCTCGTAATACTGTCTCTCTCTCGCTCTCTTTCAGTGAGCAGCTGCTATATCTGACTCTCCACAAGGGCCTGCTGTTCAGCCATCTGGAAGAACTGCTGACCTCAAATTAGTCTTATCTTTAAACACTATTAAAAAACATGCCCTCCAACTACTAACTGATAAATCGGACTGAAGAACACACTAGAAAAGCAAATAACCTCCTGACCTGGAATCAGACTAATCTTAAAAACACAAACAAAGAAACAGATCTCAAAACGAGCGTAAAAACATAACATCACTGTTGTCCCTTAAATCCGGGTCATCTAAAAACACTACGATAAGCGCAGCCACTTCAAAAAGATGCTAAAGTACATAGATAGGTAAGACCAACGTGCACTTCAAAGTACATAAATATTTAAATCAACAAAGTGGATAAAAAAGGACCCGTGTAGGCCTATGCGGTGCATTAACCCAAAAATAAAACATATTTTTCTGGTCATCCATGAACTTAATATAATGTGCGATACACTGTGGCATAAAAAAAAGTATATGCTTCAACCGTGCTTCCTCTTACCCAAGGCTAGATTACCTAGTTGAGCAAAAGCCGGGACTCCTATATCGGCTGCAAATCAAGCTCCACACCTTGCACAGGGATGCTATCATTCAACATAACAGTAAAATCCTTGTGCTCTGTTACCTTTTGCAGAGTAACAGTTTCACATGCACAAGTACAGTAAAATGCCTTTCTTGCTAACTCAAAACCCAACAATGCAATAATCAATAACAATGTCTTACTAGAAAAAAACACAAGTAATAAGAATAGGAAACATGAAACGCACAATAAAGTAAGTACTGTGAGTAAGTAAGTATACTATATACAGGAAATATTTAAAAAGTAAGATTCAATACCATATTTATATGTGCAGGGAAACTGCAGTGATGGAGGTATATACAGCTGTAGTCGAAAGTTTACATACACCTTAGTCAAATACATTTAAACTCAGTTTTTCACAATTCCTGACATTTAATCCAGGTACAAATTCCCTGTTTTAGGTCAGTTAGGATCACCACTTTATTTTAAGAGGGTGAAATGTCAGAATAATTGTAGAGAGAATGATTTATTTCAGCTTTTATTTCTTTCATCACATTCCCAGTGGGTCAGAAGTTACCATACACTCAATTAGTATTTGGTAGCATTGCCTTTAAATTTGCTTAACTTGGGTCAAATGTTTTGAGTAGTCTTCCACAAGCTTCCCACAATAAGTTGGGTGAATTTTGGCCCATTCCTCCTGACAGAGCTGGTGTAACTGAGTCAGGTTTGTAGGCCTCCTAGCTCGCAAACACTTTTTCAGTTCTGCCCACAAATGTTCTATAGGATTGATGTCAGGGCTTTTTGATGGCCACAATACCTTTACTTTGTTGTCCTTAAGCCATTTTGCCACAACGTTGGAAGTATGCTTGGGGTCATTGTCCATTTGGAAGACCCATTTGCGACCAAGCTTAAACTTCCTGACTGATGTCTTGAGATGTTGCTTCAATATATCCACATAATTTTCCTACCTCATGATGCCATCTATTTTGTGAAGTGCACCAGTCTCTCCTGCAGCAAAGCACCCCCACAACATGATGCTGCCACCCCCGTGCTTCACGGTTGGGATGGAGTTCTTTGGCTTGCAAGCCTCCCCCTTTTTCCTCCAAACATAACGATGGTCATTATGACCAAACAGTTCTATTTTTGTTTCATCAGACCAGAGGACATTTCTCCAAAAAGTACGATCTTTGTCCCCATGTGCAGTTGCAAACTGAACTGTAGCCTGGCTTTTTTATGGCGGTTTTGGAGCAGTGGCTTCTTCCTTGCTTGCTGAGGTTATGTAAATATATGACTCATTTTACTGTAGATATAGATACTTTTGTACCTGTTTCTTCCAGCATCTTCACAAGGTCCTTTGCTGTTGTTCTGGGATTGATTGGCACTTTTCGCACCAAAGTACGTTCATCTCTAGGAGACAGAACGTGTCTCCTTCCTGAGCGGTATGACGGCTGCGTGGTCCCATGGTGTTTATACTTGCCTACTATTGTTTGTACAGATGAACGTGGTACCTTCAGGTGTTTGGAAATTGCTCCCAAGGATGAACCAGACTTGTGGAGGTCTACAATTATTTTTCCTGAGGCCTTGGTTGATTTATTTTGATTTTCCCATGATGTCAAGCAAAGAGGCACTGAGTTTAAAGGTAGGCCTTGAAATACATCCACAGGTACACCTCCAATTGACTCAAATGATGTCAATTAGCCTATCAGAAGTTTCTAAAGCCATGACATCATTTTCTGGAATTTTCCAAGCTGTTTAAAGGCACAGTCAACTTAGTGTATGTAAACTTCTGACCCACTGGAATTGTGATACAGTGAATATATAATTGAAATAATCTGTCTGTAAACAATTGTTGTAAAAATGACTTGTGTCATGCACAAAGTAGATGTCCTAACCAACTTGCCAAAACTATAGTTTGTTAATAATATATTTGTTGAGTGGTTGAAAAAATAGTTTTAATGACTCCAACCTAAGTGTATGTAAACTTCCGACTTCAACTGTATGTATAGAGGTAAGGGGACTAGGCAGCAGGATATAAGATAAACAGATTAGCAGCAGCTTGCATGTGAGTGTGTGTGTGTAGTTAGCATAAATGTACGTGCATATTATGTGTCAGTGAGCAAATTATGGAGTGAGTGTTGTGTGTGTTGGAGTGACAGTGTGTCTGTGTGTGTGCTCGTGCATGGAGACTATGAGGGGTAAAAGGTCAATAAAAATATTTCTACATTTTCTACCCCCAAGTTCTATAAGAATCTTTGAATAAATGAATGAACACATTATTTCATCCATCATTAGCCTGGGTACCTGACAACCTTCAATGATGTTATGTTGTTACAATGGATAGACAATGAAAAATATCCAAAACAAACAGGCACCCAGGCTACATCCCAGCTCTCAACCCAACAATGCAGTAATCAATACCAATGTCGTACTAAAAATAACATAAGGTAGAACAAAAACACACGAGAAATAGAAATAAGAAGAAAGTAAGTAAACTATATACATGGTCCGGTCCAGTACCATATTTACAATGTGCAGGGATACTGTAGTGATAGAGGTAGATATGTATGTAAGGTGACTAGGCATCAGGATATATGATAAACAGAGTAGAAGCAGCGTATATGATGACGGTATGTGAGTGTGTAGTCAGTATAAATGTGTGTGTATGTTATGTGTGTGTGTGTGTTGGAGTGTCAGTGAGCGTGTGTAGAGTCTTGTGAGTGTACAGAGAGACAGTGCAAAAAAAGGCTCAACTCAGATAGTCCGTGTTGCCATTTAGTTAGCTATTGGGGATAGAAGCTGTTCAGGAGCCTGTTGGTGTCAGACTTGATGCACCGGTACTGTGGCCGTGCGGAAGCAGAGAGAACAGTCTATGGCTTGGGTGGCATGAGTCTTCAACCATTTTCTCTGCCTTCCTTTCACACGGCCTGATATAGAGGTCCTGGATGGCAAGGTGCTCGGCTCCAATGATACACTGGGGTTTGAGGGCCCATGCCAAACATTTTCAACCTCCTGAGGGGAAAGAGGCGCTGTCGCGTTCTTCACGAATGTTTGCGAATCATTTTAAGTCCTTAGTGACTTGGACACACAGGAATTTGAAGCTCTCGACCCGCTCCACTGCAGCCCTGTCGATGTGGAAGGGTCCACAATCAGCTCCTTGGTCTTACTGACGTTGAGGGAGAGGTTGTTGTCCCGGCACCACAATGCTAGGCCACTGACCTCCTCCCTGTAGGCTTTCTCATCGTAGTCGTTGATCAGGCCTACCACCGTTATGTTGTTAGCAAACTTGATAATGGTGTTTGAGTTGTGCATGGCCACGCAGTCGTGGGTGAAGAGGGAGTACAGGAGGGGACTAAGCACGCACCCCTGAGGGGCCCCTGTGTTGAGGGTCAGTGTGGCGGAGGTGATGTTGCCTACCCTCACCACCTGGGGTCGGCCCGTCGGGAAGTCCAGGATCCAGTTGCAGAAGGAGGCGTTCAGTCCCAGGGTCCTAAGATTGGTTTCGAGCTTGGAGGGGAAAATGGTGTTGAATGCTGAGCTGTAGTCAATGAGCAGCATTCTTACGTAGGCATTCCTCTTAGGTGGGTCAGAGCAGTGTGGATTGAAAATGAGATTGCGTCGTCTTCGGATCTGTTGGGGCGGTATGCAAATTGGAGTGTCTGGGATGATGTTCATGTGTGCCATAACCAGCCTTTCAAAGCCCTTCACGATTACAGATGTGAGTGCTACAGGGTGGTAGACATTGTGGCTTAAAGCCTCAGAGTTTCTTGGGAACAGGGATGATGGTGATCATCTTAAAACATGTGGGGATTACAGACTGGGACAAGGAGAGGTTAAAAATGACAGTGAATATGCCTGCCATTTGTTCTGCGCGGAACTGTCCAGCCCCGCCGCCTTACGAGTGTTGACCTGATTAAAGACCTTACTCACTTTGGCCTCGGAGAGCGAGATCACTTAGTCCTCTCTGTGTGTGTGTTGGTGTGTGTGTGTGCGTACATGCAAGCGTGTACCTGAGAGAGGTGGTCAGTTTGAGTGGCCTGACTCCAGGGGTGGCGAAGCGGAGAGAGTTCCTGTAGGTGACCTGTTGCACGGCCCTGTTAAAGCTCTCAATGTCATCACCCTCCAGAACCAGCACAGACTGACTTGGGTTCACATGCACCTAAAAAGGTCAAAGGTCAAGAGTTCATGCCCCGAGGTCGCACACCCCTCATAGTCACACACATAGTTAATTCTGTATTCTCTTTATATATATATATATATATATATTTTTTTTTTCATCAGTACCACCTTTTTGGGACTTCAGTTTTGATTGACTGTATGTTGCATGTGCACAGAAAAATATTATGCAGTAGACTCCATATCCATGAGGGGGAAATGAACCCTTTTGAACACAACAATCTGAGTAGGACATATAGCAGAGGTTAAAAAAACGTTGGGTGCCATGACCTATCAAACCCTGTAGATGAAGAAAAAAATAATTCTGGTCGTCAAAGCCCACTCTAAGCCTTAGCCAAGTGAGGCAGTGATCAATAGGACTCCTCTACAGTAGGGCGAGGTTACCTTCATGCCTGAGCCCAAGGTCTCCAGGTCCCCAAAGTCCAGCCCCTCTCTGCAGGCGTACAGACACTCCACCACACTGTGGGGCTCCACACTCCCTGGACGCACCGTCACCCCTGACAACAGGCCACGGTAACCACCCACATACTTCCCTAAGAACCAGAAACAAAATGAACACAGTCAACACAGACAAAAAAAGATGAACACCCACACACATAAGCGCATGCACGGATACGCACACACACACACACACACACACACACACACACACACACACACACACACACACACACACACACACACACACACACACACACACACACACACACACACACACACACACACACACACACACACACACACACACACACTTGTAAAAACAAATGAAGTCACCTGTGTCTTTCCCTTCAGGGATGGTGTTGTTAAGGATGTCCTTCTGTTTATCTTCTGTCTCTGTGGGGAGAAGAAAGGTTAAAGGCAGTTGTTTTTATATAAAATAATTTATGGGTAACTTTTAGATATAGATTTCCATTAAAATGGGGAAAAAATGTTTTTCTCAAGAATTTTGGTAGGACTGTCTGGGAGTGGTCTGAGTGGGGAGGGGAAAACTGAAAACCAGCTGTCGGAGGAGAGGTTTGGTACTCTTTATTATTGGTCTATTAACCAATTTACCCCATGCAAACCTTCTGATTAGAAGGTCCTGTGTAGATTGTATTTTCAACCAGCAACTATCAGGAAATAAACACTGATAAAAAAAAATAACACGTTTACAGTGTTAGTTTCATCAGCTGTTGTAAAATATTATTTATACAACAGGTGGGTCCAATCCTGAATGCTGATTGGTTAAAACCGCATTCCAGCCGGTGTCTATTCCAAAACTTACCACCAGCTAAATCTATGATGTTAAAATGCCTATTTACTCTGTTCCATCTGACTGCGCAATCCACTGTCTCATCAGCCCAGCCAAGCAATTTATAAACTTGATCTCCACTATAAAAAGCATCTAGACATGATCTAACATTTATTTTAATATAACATTTAGTTTTCAACAGCAGGGATTTGTATAAACCTTGCTACCTGTCTCTCCAACATTTGCAACATTGTTTCAATATTCAAATTCGTTCTCCAGCTGTCCCCTAGTAATGAACATGTCGGGAGTCTGGATGAGACATACAGGCAGGCAGCTTTTCTCAGCCAGTCGAAATCATGAATCAGCTGGCACCATTTTTATGGATATATACAAAGAAATGTCAATTGGAAAAAAGTACGAAGTGAAGTGCAGCTAGTTTGCGTGTTCGCTGTGTTGTTGGCTAGCTCCTCTGAACAAGTGTCCTGACGAGTGAGCACATTTTCTATACCAGGTGAAATAGCGCCCCATTAGCTCATTTCTATGGATGTATGTAAATAAATGCCACTAGAAAAAAGCTTAAACAAATGCAAATGCAGCTACTTTGCTGTTATTCTGGCTGCACTTTTTGACGTGACTAAGTTAGCCGTAGTTGGCTAGCTAGCAAGCAAGGGATAAGAACGTTGCCAGCCAGTATGGCAATAGAACATTTAGAACAAACGCCCATTGATACAGAACAAAAAGACAATGACTGGGTCGCGTTCCTAGCAACCGAACCGATAGAACGAACGACCAGCTGGCTTGGGTAGCAATCCTAGATTTGTGTTGGGACTATATATTGTGGAAGGATGAAATAGTATGAATATTTTATAAAAATATGTCAATAATTATTTGAATATGTTGGTATACCCGTTGTATAATAATGCCCCCGAAGCCGGTGTTTGGAGGATATATAACACCCGTGCCAATATATCCTCCAAACACCGTCTTCTGGGGGCATTATCACTTAAATAAAGCACAGGAAAACATAATTTTGACTGCACTGGCAGAGAAGGGGTAGAGGATGACAGAAAGAAGTGAGAAAGACAGAGGTGTAAGAGGAGAAATAAAAGGATAGTAAAAGCAAGAGTGAAAAAATACAGAATAAGATAGAAAATAAACGTGCAAATCTGACAAAGGTGTGTCATACCCTTCATTATCTCCCAGCAGCTGACTGCCACACAGGCAAGTAGCCATTAATGTGTGTGTGACTGTATTTCCAGTGCTAATTGGCAGACAGTGTGTCCCATTTTTGCGATTAGCGCTGGTGTAACTGGCAGGCTAACCGTCTGGCTTGCCTGTTGTTCTGTTAGCCTAAATAATTGATAAGTCAGTGATATTAATAGAGTATGGAGAGGCAGTCAGAGCATCTCACACTAATATAATTAGGTGAATGAGGAGGGAAACGCCATGCTTTTCTGTGTCAGATGACGTATGTGTATGTACAATGCCTTGCAGAAGTATTCAGACCCCTTGGATTTTGTCACATTTAATTGTGCTACAAAGTGGGATTAAAATGAATTGTAATTTTTCGTCTACAATCTACACAAAATAACCTAATGTGAAAGAGGAAGAAATGTATTTTTATACATACATACATACAGTTGAAGTCGGAATCACAATTCCTGACATTTAATCCAGGTACAAATTCCCTGTTTTAGGTCAGTTAGGATCACCACTTAAATTTAAGAATGTGAAATGTCAGAATAATAGTAGAGAAAATGATTTATTTCATTTTTTATTTCTCACATCTCATTCCCTGTGTGTCAGAAGTTTACATAAACTCAATTAGTATTTGGTAGCATTGCCTTTAAATTACTCCAAAAGCACAATCTTTGTCCCCATGTGCAGTTCCAAACCGTAGTCTGGCTTTTGTATGGCGGTTTTGGAGTAGTGGCTTCTTCCTTGCTGAGCGGCCTTTCAGGTTCTGTCGATATAGGACTCGTTTTACTGTGGATATAGATACTTTTGTAACCATTTCCTCTAGCATCTTCACAAGGTCCTTTGCTGTTGTTCTGGGATTGATTTGCACTTTTTGCACCCAAAGTACATTCATCTCTAGGAGACAGGTGTTTGGAAATTGCTCCCAAGGATGAACGAGACTTGTGGAGGTCTACAATTTTTTTTATGAGGCCTTGGCTGATTTCTTTTGATTTTCCCATGATGTCAAACAAAGAGGCACTGAGTTTGAAGGTAGGCCTTGAAATACATCCACAGGTACACCTCCAATTGACTCAAATGATGTCAATTAGCCTATCAGAAGATTCTAAAGCTATGACGACATTTTCTGGAATTGTCCAAGCTGTTTAAAGGCACAGTCAACATAGTGTATGTAAACTTCTGACCCACTGGAATTGTGATACAGTGAATTATAAGTGAAATAATCTGTCTGTAAATAATTGTGGGAAAAATGACTTGTGTCATGCACAAAGTAGATGTCCTAACCGACTTGCCAAAACTATAGTTTGTTAACAAGAAATTTGTGGAGTGGTTGAAAAATGAGTTTTAATGACTCCAACCTAAGTGTATGTAAACTTCCGACTTCAACTGTACATCTGTATGGTCCCTCAGCCAAGTATTGACTTTCAAACAGATTCACCTACAAAGACCAGGGAGCTTTCAAAAGCCTCAATGAATGGCAGTGTTTGGTATCAAACATTGAATATCTCTTTAAGCATGGTCAAGTTAATAATTATGCAATGGTTTATACACTGATTATACCAAACATTAGGAACTCAGGGAGCTGAATACTTATGCAACAACTATATATATATATATATATATATATTTTTTTTTTTTCTTCCTCTTTAACATTACAATATTTTGTGTAGACTGTTGACATGATAATTACAAACATTTGAATTCCACTTTGTAGCACAATACAATTTGAAGAAATCCAAGGGGTCTGAATACTTTTCTGCAAGGCACTGTATAAGTGTATGTGTGTGTGTGTGCACGTGTGTGTGTGTACGTGTGTGTGTGTGTGTGTGTGTGTGTGTGCACTTGTGTGTGTGTGTTTTGTGCGTTGCTTTCATTGGTGTGCTGGAACATTTGGTTCTATGAACTGTTTCATTAGCAGAAGAATGTGAACTGTAACTCTCAAAAATATATTTTTGGGGCAGGCTTTGCTCTTTTGTAATCTTGTAACCTATTCTAGAAATGTATTGCCAGATAAATATATTCCATTGTCTATTGTGGTATATTATTGTCATATTTTCCTTGCCATGTTCTCATCAACTACCACTCATTAACAACACATTTACATAGCCATCATTCCAGGGTATCTATATGTGTATGTAATTAAAAGTCACATTTCTAATTCATTCTTGTTAACTAGCTTTTTATAGAAAAATATGTTATTAGTTATTCAACTGGTAGTTACACTAGTATAGGACCTCTGCAATGTAAAGTGTGACCCACTTAGGCATCCTTCATTTGCTGACAGGGGTTCTATGCAGTAAAGTTGAACCGCTCTACGTGGTGTAAGGTTTAACCACAGAGTTTCTAAACCCAGAGGCTTAACACCGCGACACTTCTGGTAACTCTTGCGAAACAGACCAGGCCGGGGTTTGGGAAGTCAAAAATGATTCCTTAGTTGTTTATTTTCTCGTGATCTAAAGGCACAACCTAGATTCGAGCCAATATCTTAAGTAGCTGAACATCTTATTACTCCAACCTTGTTAAAGTGACTAACTGAAACTTTAGAATTTTTGTGAAAAACTATTTCATATCGAAGGAGTGCCTTTCATTTGCGCAGTTCGGCGCCAGACGACTGTTAGACACCATATCGTGTTTCTACGCATGAGCTTAGCTAGCCAATGTCGCCATGACATCGCCTATATGTGCGATTGGGGATTTCTATTGGAGAAGCAGTTTTAGCCTGTCTTTGGTTTAACCAATCGTTACCCCAGCAGGCGCCAATGACCAGTCGCTGTCGTGGGGCAGGGTTGGGTATGACTCCGTTGTCGTGGATGAGGGCGGGGTCGAAGGTGACTCCATCCACATACAGTGTCACAGAGGGGAACTGGACACTGAGGGACAGGTGATGCCACTCGCTGTCACACACCTAGAGAGGAAAGAAGGACATGGAGACACGATGGGTCAGAGGTCAAGAAACAGCTGAACACAGCAGATACAACAGGAGAACAAACAAAAAAATCTACTAGATGCGCTACATGAACTTATCCCATATAATATCAGAATGTTTCTAAATGTTTTAACCCTTTTGTTTCTACTGAACACTACCCATGACACCAGACTGAACACTGTAACAGTTGTTGTCGCAGAAGAGAGACAGATAAAGAAGTAAAGAGAGACAGGGGGATTTGCCAAATGTTATCTGTATCAGCTTGGCCCCTATAATCCTACCCATTTTAAGCGGTCTGCGACCAGTAACCCGAGCAAAAACCACTTAGTCCCCCCTCCAACCTCCTCCCAAAACCGCACAACCACAGCATCCCCTTATCCCCTCTGCCCCTGCCCCTGCCTCTCATCCAAATCCTATTCTTCCCAATCCCCCTGCCTCTTGTCCATATCTACAAACTCCCCCAAGGAACATATCCTAGCCTAGCGGTTAGAGCATTGCGACAGTAACCAAAAGGTTGCTTGTGTGAATCCCCAAGCCGGCAAGGTGAAATAATATGCCGTTCTGCCCTTGAGCAAAGCAGTTAACCCCCACAACAACTGCTCCCCGGGTGTCGATGATGTCGATTAAGATAGCGCCACACACCGCTCTGATTCAGAGGTGTAGGGTTAAACGCGAAAGACACATTTTGGTTGAATGCATTCAGTTGCACAACTGACTAGGTCTTCCCTTTCCCTTGTAGCTAGCGAGTCTGCCTTGGGATCAGGCTGTAACCCTACTTAATGCAGTCGTCTTAAAAATAAATCAATACAATTGCAACTGGCAGTAAGTGAGCATTGGCCATTTTGAATGGCTCTTTCACTCATAGCGCTCCAACTAGCAACTGTTCCATCCTCATCCAGCAGCATTCCCATAGTACCTGCTCCAGTTTCCAGAGGAATTTCACGGGCCGCGCAGCGGAGACGTCGGGCCAGTAAAAAAGAGAGAGACGGCAGCCGTGAACGGAGAGAGAGTAGTGGGAGAAGGAGTCGTCTGAGGAACAGAGAGAGGAGACTGGCAGTCAGTAGACAGAAAACAGCATTTGAGACCAAACTTGCAGAAGGAATAGGAGACACAAGCAGTGCATCTCACAACAAAAGGATTTTCATATTTCCTCGCCATAGACTTCATAGAATTAGACTGAAGCAGAGCCATATAGATACAGTATACAAAGCTGTGGGAAGAAGGGGTAGTGAGGATGCTATAGCACCCTTGGAAAAAAGGGGGGGAATAAATATATATATACACACAGTACCAGTCAAAAGTTTGGACACACCTACTCATTCCAGGGTTTTTCTTTATTTTTACATTGTAGAATAATAGTGAAGACATCAAAACTATGACATAACACATATGGAATCATCTAGTAACCAAAAATGTGATTATTCAAAAAAGCCACCCGTTGCCTTAATGACAGCTTTGCATTCTCTCAACCAGCTTCATGAGGTAGTCACCTGGAAAGCATTTCAATTAACAGGTGTGGCTTGTTAAAAGTAAATTTCCTTCTTAACGCGTTTGAGCCAATAAGTTGTGTTGTGACAAGGTAGGGGTTGTATACAGAAGATCGCCATATTTGGTAAAAGACCTAGTCCATATTATGGCAAGAACAGCTTAAATAAGGAAAGAGAAACGACAGGCCATTATTACTTTAAGACATGAAGGTCAGTCAATTCGGAAACTTTCAAGAACTTTTCAAGTTTCTTCAAGTGCAGTCGCAAAAAACCATCAAGCGCTATGATGAAACTGGCTCTCGTGAGGACCGCCACAGGAAAGGAAGACCCAGAGTTACCTCTGCTGCAGAGGATAAGTTCATTACAGTTACCAGCCTCAGAAACTGCAGCCCAAATAAATACTTCAGAGTTCAAGCAACAGACACATCTCCTAGGAGACTGCGTGCATCAGGCTTTCATGGTCGAATTGCTGCAAAGAAACCACTATTAAAGGACACCAATAAGAAAAAGAGGAATATGAATTAGACCGGTGGAAATCTGCTTGGGCCAAGAAACACGAGCAATGGACATTAGACCGGTGGAAATCTGTCCTTTGTTCTGATGAGTCCAAATTTGAGATTTTTGGTTCCAACTGCCGTGTCTTTGCGAGAGGCAGAGTAGGTGAACGAATGATCTCTGCATGTGTGGTTCCCACCGTGAAGCATGGAGGAGGAGGTGTGATGGTGCTATGCTGGTGATACTGTCTGTGATGTATTTAGAATTCAAGGCACGTTTAACCAGCATGACTACCACAGCATAATGCAGCGATAACCCATCCCATCTGGTTTGGGCTTAGTGGGATTATCATTCGTTTTTCAACAGGACAATGACCCAAAACACACTTTCAGGCTGTGAAAGGGCTATTTGACCAAGGAGAGTGATGGAGTGCTGCATCAGATGACCTGGCCTCCACAATCACCTGACCTTAACCCAATTGAGATGGTTTGGGATGAGTTGGACCGCAGAGTGAAGGAAATTGAAGGAACTTCTGGAAATTCACCTTTCAGGTCTCTCACTGTTGCCGCTTGCTGTGGACCTTCCTCTGCCCCCAGCTGTGCCCTCGATACCATGTGTGGGTTGATTGCCCCCCATCTATCTTCTGAGCTCGTGCTGCTGGGTGACCTAGACTGGGACATGCTTAACACCCCGGCCATTCTGCGGACTGGGCTTGATGCCCTCAATCTCACACGGATTGTCGATGAGCCTACCAGGTACAACCCTTATAGATGTCATCCTAACTAATTCGCCCTCCAAATGCACCTCTGCTGTTTTCAATCAAGATCTCGGCGATCACTGCCTCATTGCCTGCATCCGTAATGGGTCTGCGATCAAACGACCGCCCCTCATCACTGAAACACTTCTGCGAGCAGGCCTTTCTAATCGACCTGGCCGGGGTATCCTGGAATGACATTGACCTCATCCCGTCAGTAGATGATGCCTGGCTATTCTTTAAAAGTGCCTTCCTCGCCATCTTAAATTAGCATGCCCCTCTCAAAAATGTAGAACTAGGAATAGATATAGTCCTTGGTTCACTCCAGACCTGTCTGCCCTTAACCAACACAAAAACATCCTGTGGCGTTCTGCATTGGCATCGAATAGCCCCCGTTATATCCAACTTTTCAGGGAAGTTAGGAACAAATATACACAGGCAGTTAGAAAGCTAAGGCAAGCTTTTTCAAACAGAAATTTTCAGCCTGTAGTACTAACTCAAAAAATAAGAGCACCTCCTCCCAGCTGCCCACTGCTCTGAGGCTAGGAAACACTGTCACCACCGATAAATCCACTATATTGAGAATTTCAATGGAATTTCTCTACGGCTGGCCATGCTTTCCACATGGCTGCCCCTACCCCGGTCAACTGCCCGGCACCCTCCACAGCAACCCGCAAAAGCCCCCACCATTTCTCCTTTACCCAAATCCAGATACCTGATGTTCTGAAAGAGCTACAGAATCTGGATCCCTACAAATCAGCCGGGCTAGACAATCTGGACCCTCTCTTTCTAAAATTATCTGCCGAAATCGTTGCAACCCCTATTACTGGCCTGTTCGGCCTCTCTTTCGTGTCGTCTGAGATTCCCAAAGATTGGAAAGCTGCCGCGGTCATCCCCCTATTCAGAGGGGGTGACACTCTGGACCCAAGCTGCTGCAGACCTGTGTCTGTCCTACCCTGTCTTTCTAGGGTCTTCGAGGGCCAAGTTAACGAGCAGATTGCTGACCATTTCGGGTCCCACCATGCCTTCTCCGCTGTGTGGTCTGGTTTCGGAGCTGGTCGTGGGTACACCTCAGCCACGCTCAAGGTTCTGAATGGCGTTGTGGCCGCCATCGATGGGAGACATTACTGTGCAGCCGTATTCATCGACCTGGCCAAGGCTTTCGACTATGTCAATCACAAAATTCTTATTGGCAGACTCGACAGCCTTGGTTTCTCAAATGATTTCCTCGCCTGGTTTACCGGCTACTTCTCTGGTGGGGTTCGGTGTGTCAGATCGGGGGGCCTGTTATCCGGACCTCTGGCAGTCTCTGTGGGTGTGCCACAGGGTTCAATTCTCGGGCCGACTCTCTTTTCTGTGTGCATCAGTGGTGTTGCTCTTGCTGCTGGTGATTCTCTGATCCACCTCTGCACAGACGATACCATTCTGTATGCTTCTGGCCCCTCCTTGGACACTGTGTTAACTAACCTCCGGACGAGCTTCGATGCCATGCAGCTCTCCTTCCGTGGCCTCCAACTGCTCTTGAACGCAGGTGAAACTGGATGCATGCTATTCAATCGATCACTGCCCACACCTGCTCGCCCGTCTAGCATCGCTACTCTGGACGGCTCTGACTTAGAATACGTGGACAACTACGAATGTAGTGTCTGGTTGGACTGTGTCTGGTTGGACTGTGGGCTCTCCTTCCAGACTCACATTAAGCATCTCCAATCCAAAATTGAATCTGGAGTCGACTTCCTATATCGCAACGGGGCGTCCTTCACCCATGCTGCCAAGCATGCCCTCGTGCGACTGACCATCCTACCAATCCTCGACTTTGGTGATGTCATCTGTAAAATGGCCTCCAGCACTCTGCTCAACAGACTGGATGCGGTCTATCACAGTGCCATCCATTTTGTCACCGGGGCCCCATGCACTACCCACCATTGCGACCTGTGCGCTCTCGTTGATTGGCCCTCGCTTCATACTCATCGCCAAGCCCACTGGCTATAGGTTATCTAAGTCTCTGTTAGGTAAAGCCCCGCCTTGTATCGGCTCACTGGTCACCATGGCAGCGCCCACTCGTGGCGCGCGCTCCGGCGGGTGTATCTCGCTGGTCGCCCCCCAGGTTCAATTCCTCCTTTGGTCGTCTTTCCTTCCAGTCCTCCGCTGCCCATGACTGGAGCGAATTGCAGAAATCTCTGAAGCTGGAGACTCACATCTCCCTCACTGGCTTTGGGCACCGGCTGTCAGAGCAGCTTACGGGTCGCTGCACCTGTACATAGCCCATCTGTAAACAGCCCATCTATCTACCTACCTCATCCCCATACTGGTATTTGTTTGTTTGTTTGTTTTGCTCCTTTGCACCCCAGTATCTCTACCTGCACATTCATCTTCTGCCAATCTACCATTCCAGTGTTTAATTGCTGTGTTGTAATTACTTCGCCACAATGGCCTATTTATTTCCTTAACTTACCTCATTTGCTCTCACTGTATATATACTTTTTGTTTTCTTTTGTTCTACTGTATTATTGACTGTATGTTTTGTTTATTCCATGTGTAACTCTGTGTTGTTGTATGTGTCGAATTGCTCCGCTTTATCTTGGCCAGGTCGCAGTTGCAAATGAGAACTTGTTCTCAACTAGGCTACCTGGTTAAATAAAAAAATAGACATATAAAAAAAACTGCCAACAAGTGCTCAGCACTGGTGGGGACTCCTTCAAGACGGCTGGAAAAGCATTCCTCATTAAGCTGGTTGAGAGAATGCCAAGAGTGTGCAAAGCTGTCATCAAGGCAAAGGGTGGCTACTTTGAAGAATCTCAAATATATGTTGATTTGTTTAACAATTTTGGGGGGCTACTACATGATTCCATATGTGTTATTTCATAGTTTTGATGTCTTCACTACTATTCTACAATGTAGAAAATAGTTCAAAAAATAAAGAAAAACCCTTGAATGAGTAGGTGTGTCCAAACTTCTGACTGGTACATAGCGGTGGAAAAAGTACCCAATAGTCATACTTGAGTAAAAGTAAAGATACCTTAATAGAAAATGACTAACGTAAAAGTGAGTCACCCACGTATTTAACATATTTGCTTTTAAATATAATTAAGTATCAAAAGGAAATATAATTGCAAATATATACTTAAGTATCAAAAGTAAAAGTCTAAATAATTTCAAATGGCTTATATTAACCAAACAGCACAATTTTAGTGTTTTAGTTTTTTTACGGATAGCCAGGGGCGCACAACACTCAGACATAATTTGCAAACGAAGCATGTGTTTAGTCAGTCCGCCAGATCAGCGGCAGTAGGGATGAGCAGAGATGTTCTCTTGATAAGTGTGTGAATTGGGCCATTTTCCTGCCCTGCTAAGCATTAAAAATGTAATGAATACTTTTGGGTGTCAGGAAAATTGTATTTATTAAAAATACATTATTTTCTTTAGGAATGTAGTGAAGTAAAAGTACAAGTAGTAAAAAATATTTAAAAAATAAAAACCACTTAAGTAGTGCTTTCAAGTATTTTTACTTTAACTGACAGCTGTGACTGACCATTTGACTGACCATTCTTGACGGTACTGCAGACGATAGTCTCCTCCTCCCTGCGGTTTCCTCTGGCCTGATTAGTCGGAGGCTGGGTGTTGATCCCACCCCTTCGCATCCACAGCTGGAGGGTGAAATGGTCTCCGGATACGGCCGCGGCAACGGAGTCGGGTACCACAGCAACATGGGTGGAGCCATTGAAGGAGAACACCAGGGACGAATCAGAAGAAGGGAGGGTGGGCAAGGCTGAGGTCCAATTGGCTGCTGGGGACGGGGGCGGGAGTAAGTCCACTTCACCTCTCACAGCACCTGGTGAGACAGGAGACAGGAGTGAAATCACAAATGACATACTGTACAACCCTAGACTTGGTAAAGGCCTTATAAGCATTAACTCTTTTGGGACTGTCTGTGGTTAATGTGCTTGTTTCAGGTTGGGAGTTCAAAACCGCTTTTGACTCACTCCAATCTTGCTGCATTACTCTGCTTGCTTACTCTAAACACGTTAATGCCTTAACGAGCTGACTTTTGGACTCATTAAATGTAAGCTTGGCTCTCTGGATTGTATTTTTGAATTCTTATCACAGAATGTCAATTCTGAGTTTGTCCTGATGGGTGATCTGAATCAGGACTGGTTAACATCTAGCTCTGATCAACTCAAAACTCTATGCAATACCTATAATCTCACTCCTCCATTCTGAAAGACTTGAATCAGCATTTTATTTTTTAGATGCAGGCAGTTTATTTGAAAAGGTCAAAGGTATAATTGAGCCCCCTAAAAATGTACCTTACACCCCTGTATACTCCTCACTGGGTTCTCCTGTTCATCCTTCTCTGTTTAAGAGGTGTGTAAAGCCCTGAAAGAAATTGATGGGAAACAATCCCCTGGCCCTGATGAACTAGACCCCCCCCCCCTTCCTACACCTAGCTGCAGACATCATTGCTACCCCTTAACTTGTATTTTTAACCTCACGCTTGATGTTATGGAAATCTGCTTTTGTACGGCCTCTCCTGAAAGGTGGAGATCCTTCGCTACTTGACAACTATTGACCCATATCAAAATGGTCTGTACCATCAAAGGTACTGGAGTCCTTAGTTAGTAGGCAGCTAAAGGCATACTTCCAAGAAAAAAACATCATAAATGGAATGCAATCAGGTTTTAGGTCTGGCCACAGCACTGTTTCGGCAACATTGAAGGTTTTAAATGATATCCACTGTGCTCTTGATAAGAAGTAACATTGTGTGTCTGTCTTTATTGATTTGTCGAAGGCTTTTGACACTGTGGACCATGCTGTGTTAGTGCAAAGGTTAAAATGTTGTGGGATTACTGGTCATGCTCTAGATTGGTTTATAAATTACCTATCAAATCGTACACAATGTGTAATGGTGGATAGTAGTAAATCTGAGTCCATAGAGGTGTGCTCAGGTGTTCCGCAAGGTTCTATTTTGGGCCCACTGTTGTTCATTTTGTATATCAACAACATTGGGGATCTTATTGAAACAGTGTATGTTAATTTTTATGCAGATGATAATGTTCTTTATTCAAGTGGTAGTAGTTTATTTTTAGCTTTTGAAAATGCCCAAAGAGGATTTAACATCATACAATAGAATCTATATGATTTAAAGCTGTTTCTCAATTCGGGTAAAACAAAATGCATGCTATTTTTAAATGCCAGGCATGTTACTAATCATGTCATTTCTACATTGGCTGGACATACTGTAGAGCAAGTTAAAGTGTACAGACATTTGGGTGTGTGGGTTGATGATAAGCTGAGCTTCACAGTGCATGTAATGAACTTGAGAAGGTTTTTATTACCGGCATAAGGCTTGTTTTTCTTTGGAGGGCAGGAAGGAGCTGGTACGATGTACATTACTGGCGGTTTTAGATTTTAGTGATGTTATACAGTTGAAGTCAGAAGTTGACATACAATTAGGTTGGAGTCATTCATTAAAACTTGTTTTAGAACCACTGAACAAATTTCTTGTTAACAAACTATAGTTTTGGCAAGTTTGTCAGTATGTCTACTTTGTGCATGACAAGTAATTTTTCCAACAATTGTTTACAGACAGATTATTTCACTTATAATTCACTTAATCACAATTCCAGTGGGTCAGAAGTTTACAGTGCCTTTAAACACCTTGGAAAATTACACAAAATGATGTCATGGCTTTAGAAGCTTCTGATAGGCTAATTGACTTAATTTGAGTCAATTGGAGGTGTACCTGTGGATGTATTTCAAGGCCTACCTTCAAACTCAGAACCTCTTTGCTTGACATCATGGGAAAATCAAAAGAAATCAGCCAAGACCTCATAAAAAAAATTGTAGACCTCCACAAGTCTGCTTCATCCTTGGGAGCAATTTGCAAACACCTGTCTCCTAGAGATGAACGTACTTTGGTGCGAAAAGAGAAAATCAATCCCAGAACAATAGCAAAGGACCTTGTGAAGATGCTGGAGGAAACAGGTACAAAAGTATCTATATCCACAGTAAAACAAGTCCTATATCGACACAACCTGAAAGGCCGCTCAGCAAGGAAGAAGCCACTGCTCCAAAACCGCCATAAAAAAGCCAGACTACGGTTTACAACTGCACATGGGGGGGACAAAGATCATACTTTTTGGAGAAATGTCCTCTGGTCTGATGAAACAAAAATAGAACTGTTTGGCCGTAATGACCACCGTTTGGAGGAAAAAGGGGGAGGCTTGCAAGCCAAACAATACAATCCCGTGAAGCACGGGGGTGGCAGCATCATGTTGTGGGGGTGCTTTGCTGCAGGAGGGACTGTTGCACTTCACAAAATGGATGGCATCATGAGGTAGGAAAATTATGTGGATATATTGAAGCAACATCTCAAAACATCAGTCAGGAAGTTAAAGCTTGGTCACAAGTGGGTCTTCCAAATGGACAATGACCCCACGCATACTTCCAAAGTTGTGGCAAAATGGCTTAAGGACAACAAAGTCAAGGTATTGGAGTGGCCATCACAAAGCCCTGACCTCAATCCTATAGAACATTTGTGGGCAGAGCTGAAAAAGCTTGTGCGAGCAAGGAGGCCCACAAACCTGACTCAGTTACACCAGCTATGTCAGGAGGAATGGGCCAAAATTAACCCAACTTATTGTGGGAAGCTTGTGGAAGACTACCCAAAACATTTGACCCAGGTTAAACAATTTAAAGGCAATGCTACCAAATACTAATTGAGTTTATGTAAACTTCTGACCCACTGGGAATGTGATGAAAGAAATAAAAGCTGAAATAAATCATTCTCTCTACTATTATTCTAACATTTCACATTCTTAAAATAAAGTGGTGATCCTAACTGACCTAAGACAGGGCATTTTTACTAGGATTAAATGCCAGGAATTGTGAAAAACTGAGCTTAAATGTATTTGGCTAAGGTGTATGTAAACTTCCGACTTAGACTGTATATATGCAGGCCTCAACCACTACCCTGAGAGAACTTGATTCAGTGTATCATGCAGCCCTCAGGTTCATTACAAATCAAAAACGTCTAATACATCATTGCGATCTCTACAGAGCTGTTGGCTGGTCGTCATTGACCTTGCGTAGGCTTAAACACTGGTATACACTGATTTTATAAAGCCATATTGGGTAAAATGCTATTTTATCTATTTTCTTTTTTAGTCAGGTCGGTAAATAAATATAAATTACGGTCTCATTCTCATTTGCTTCTAACAGTGCCAAAAATTAGAACAGGTCATGGTAGAAATAGTTTTAGTTACTTAGCTCCATGGTCCTGGAATTCCCTCCTAAACATTAAAACATTGGATGATCTAGGTTCGTTGGTGGAGTTTAAACACTTGATCAATGTATATATCATAGAAGAGTGTAATTGTCTTTAGGACAGCTGTTTTTAGTTAAGACTTCCGAGTTTTTAACGTAAAATGTAATTGTTGTACTGTATGTGTGTTTATAGTTTTGTTTAATGTTGTGTTAGTGTATGCAAGTTGTTTTGTCTGAAACGTTGTTCCCCCTGCTACTATTGGACTAAGTCTCTCTTGGAAAAGAGATGTTCTCAATGAGAAAAACCTGTATAAATAAAGGTAAAATAAAAAAATATATAAAATAAAAAGCTGATATTGTGAGCTCAATGAATATCAGGGCCTGTACTCTCCCGAAATGCATGACTGCATTACTTCATTTAATTTATGCACACACCACAAATGCAAGGTATTTTTAAGCTTATGTGGCAAATAGGGCTAAAACCTATGTGGCTTGAGCATGCTCCATTTCAATCTTCGGAGAGTCACAAATTATTATCCCAAAGATTGAATCCATCATGAATAGCCCAGACTCAAGCAGCACTCACCACAGAGTCTGCGCACGGATCGGTCTGAGTAGCTGTCCCTGTCACAGCCTTTCCCAATATGGCCAGTCTGCAGCTCTACGGTGGCCTGGATGTTCCACACAGTCTCTTCGCAGGTCTCCAGGTGCAAACTGGGGAACAGGGGAATGCTGCCTGAACCGGGGGTATACTCCACCCGCTTCGACCAACCTGAAAACCAACAAAGAAAATAAACCCATCAAAATACAGTGCATTCAGAAAGTATTCAGGCCCCTTGACCTTTTCCACATTTTGAGTAAGGCAGCTCCAAAATGCAGGTGTTTCAGACTAGCTCAGTGCTTTCTCTGGTGGTGGTGCAGCTAGCGGAAAAGTACAGAGCATAGGGGTTGGTAATGTTTTCTAGTTGCGCCGTGATTGGCTCAGTGTTCTGTCACTCATGGGGACACTACGTCACCACAAAATCTATGGCAGAGCTTGAGCATTCAAGCCCTCTGGGTGCTGCTAATAGATTTACATTAGAAGTGTCCATCCAAGAAGGCACAAGGTCATTGGCCACAGATGTCAAATCATGTTATATCTACCGTAGCTTTGATTGGACTGATCATGTTAACATCATACTTTCAAAATCTTAGCTAGCAAGCTAAACAAGCAGTCATCATCATGAATCAAGTCGACAATCTACAGGCAAATTCTTTTCAATCCTTGTCATATGAAGAGAAATTATAGATAAAACGTATCGGTGCTCATCTGTCATTGGAAGTAAACATAACTTGGAAATTGCAAATTCAACAATGATTGGTTTGGAAGGAATCAGTGGCTAACTGCAAGCGTTGCAAAGCAATCACTAGCCTGCTATTCAGTGGAGTGGGTGTGTGGTCCAAGTCTGGGTTTAACAGTCTTTTTTCCAAGCTTAAAAGGATGAACATTCACATGCAACACCATGGGCCAGAAAAGGTTGAATACATTGGCCATGCTGTCAATCAAAACATCTGAAAACTCTGAAATATTCAGTGAGTTCAAGACAACTGGGATCTCTTGAAAAAAACTAGCTCCGACTGGGAAAATACATTTTGAACGGTCAATCAACTCAGAATTTGCAGGTCGGGAATTCGGGCCTTTTTCTAGAGCTCGGGCCTGAAAATCACTGACGTCATGATTCGACCTTCTTTTTTCCACAGAGTTTCCAGTTGTCTTGAAAGCACCATAAATCCAGAGAATGCCAGACTTTGATGACAAAGTTTGATGCCAGAATTTGCCAACCAGAAGGACTGCTGTGCCACCTTCCTGTTCAAGTGAGCACAGAAGGCCAGCATCCTGGAGTTACCTTTTCAATGTTGATGTTGAGACTGGTGTTTTGCGGGTACTATTTAATGAAGCTGCCAGTTGAGGACTTGTGAGTCGTCTGTTTCTCAAACTAGACACTCTAATGTACTTGTCCTCTTGCTCATTTGTGCACCGGGGTCCTCTTTCTATTCTGGTTAGGGCCAGTTTGCGCTGTTCTGTGAAGGGAGTAGTACACAGTGTTGTACGAGATCTTCAGTTTCTTGGCAATTTCTCGCATGGAATAGCCTTCATTTCTCAGAACAAGAATAGACTGACAAGTTTCAGAAGAAAGGTCTTTGTTTCTGGCCATTTTGAGCCTGTAATCGAACTCGCAAATGCTGATGCTCCAGATACTCAACTAGTCTAAAGGCCAGTTTTATTGCTTCTTTAATCAGAATAACAGTTTTCAGCTGTGCTAACATAATTGCAAAAGGGTTTTCTAATGATAAATTAGCTTTATGAAATGATAAACTTGGATTAGCTAACACAACGTGCCTTTGGAACACATGAGTGATGGTTGCTGATAATGGGCCTCTGTACGCCTATGTAGATATTCCATTAAAAATCATCAGTTTCCAGCTACAATAGTCATTTACAACATTAACAATGTCTACACTGTATTTCTGATCAATTTGATGTTATTTTAATGGACAGAAAAATGTGCTTTTCTTTCAAAAACATTTCTAAGTGACACGTTTTCAACGGTAGTGTTTAAACACTACAATTTTAAATGTAAACCATTTTGGGGGAGTTTGCCACACCAAGATTTACATGCTAAAATCGCCACTGCTAAGAAGACTCCAGGCTGTAATTGCTTCCAAAGGTGCTTCAATAAAGTACTGAGTAAAGGGTCTGAATACTTAAACGTAACTGTGATATTTCAGTTTATAATTTTTTTTAAAACTGTTTTTGCTATGTCATTATGGGGTATTGTGTGTAGATTGATGAGGGGAAAAAACGATTTAATACATTTTAGAATAAGGGTGTAATGTAACAATGTGGGAAAAGTTAAGGCGTCTGAATTCTTTCCGAAAGCACTGTACAAAAATGATGATGATGTGTCATTCATGTTATGATAATTATGCTCTAAAGGCAAAGGTAAGTTGTGTCCCTCGACCATTCACACCAATTGAGATATCACGTAGCATTATCATCTTTCGTAATCACCATTTTCTCAATTGAAGTCTGCAAAATACAAACCATCAACGTCCATTCTATATGCTACAGTATCATTTCAGACACTAATGTAGTCCCAAATTACACCCTATTCTCTATATACTGTAGTGCATTACTTTTGACCACGGGCCAAACGGTTCTGTCCAAAAGTAGTGCACTATATAGGGAATAGGTCCATTCCACACTACAACTGAGGAGGTAGATGAAGAAGTCGTGAATAATGAGGGGGGTGATGGGTTTAGTGTATTGATTACCGATCCAGCCGGGTTTGCAGGACGGTTTGACCGTGATGACGACCTGGGCGTCGGCCTGAGCACGGTTCTTGCCACAGTCAAACGCTGTCACCCAGAAGGTGTGGACACGCTGGCGCTTCGAATCCAATGGCTCTGTGTTCTTAATGTTACCTAGGAGATGGGAGGAGAGGGAAGGAGAGAGAGTTATGTACAGTACAATACAAACAGTCATTCACTCACTTACTCAAAAGCACAGCATGACAAATACGCACTCTTGTACACACACTCTCAGACACACCAAAATTGTTCAGTGGAGTATATTCAACTGGAAAAGGCAACGACAGGGGAGGGAGAGAGAAGAGAAAACGATATGAATGAATAAAGACAGTTTCTTCTTACAGTATATCTAGAGTCGAAGAGAGAATGTCACAAAGAAATGGTTGGCGGAACCTGCACGACAGGCGCCAGACAATGAGAGACAGGGGAGAAAGAAAGATGGGGCAAAAGGGAGGGATGAAAGAGAAAGAGAGAGCGAGAGAGAAGGGGGGAGAGAGTGAGAGAGACCGTGACAATACTAGGGCATATAAACCGCCAGGGCTGAAACAAAAAGTCTCTGTGCTTCATCTGGGCCCAGCAGCCTGACCCATATATTAAAGGAACTTCTCATCCCCTGGAACCTCCTCCCCAGTCACTGCCAATTGTGCAAAGTCACGGTAAAAACCTGACTCCTGAGAAAATCTGCCTCCCCCTATGCCGTTGTCATATTACAAAATGCCCGCTATCGATCTCCCACCAGTAGCCCGTCAATGGGAGTCTTGCAGACTGAAATCAAAGCCTTCTCCTCAGAGGAAGCATGCCTACAAGATCAACAGAAACACTAGACTAAGGCCTAACCCCCCTGAACCTATTGTCCTCTGGGCTCTGTTCAAAGAAACCAGCCCTAGCAGTGTTGATGCGGTAGCTTTGCTTACACAACTACTACCTACGCACATGAGTGTTCTTCTGAAAGCTAGGACTATCTACCTGTGAAGGCGGGAGTCAACCGGGGTTTCTTACAGCAAAAACACGCTGCAAATCTATTCACTGCAGTACAAAAGGAATGCTATAGCATATAAACTGCAATGTGGGTAAGCAAGATACTTGGAAATGGCTTAGATCATTCTCTAGCAATGTACATAGCAACAAGATCAGCTGGAGACAGCTGAAACAGAACAGGGAAATGAACTCGTATTTGTACAGATTGGGAGTCATCACCATGCTAACTGTTGTTTTCATTGGGGACAAGATGTCAACTCACACATTATATTCACTTTTATAGTATATGAATCAAATAAAGACATTTTAAAGACCAGAGCCATATATTTAGATAAACATTTTCTAAATGGCTCTGGTAAAGACGAGGCAGACCCTCATTTATTTGTGGAAAACTAATGTAAAGCCCAGCTCAATTGTCATAGCTGTAGTTCTCACCATCGTTATCGATGACAAAGGGAACACTGGGGGTGATGATGTCGTAGAAGCAGATCTGGCTGTACTGCGGGGAGCAGTCTGCGTCGAGGGCCTCGACGCGCACGATGCGGTCGAACAGACGGCCTTCTGGGACGGAGGCCTCATAGCGACGCTCCACGAACACTGGGGAGAACTCGTTTACGTCATTCACACGTACATGCACCGTAGCCCTGAAAGAGAGAGAGAAAATAGGAGAAAAGTAAAGAGCATGATAAAGATGAAGGAAGAGAGGTCAATACATACATAACTGCATTGTAATATAGTAATGTATTGATCAAGCATAGCATTGACAAATACCCAAGGGTTAATCATTCTCCAAACTACCAAAACCAGCATAACCTCTGACAACAACCCTATCCATTAAACCTATTTGTCCTTCAGGGTAATGTAGTGTATCTCACTTGTGGGACTTCTTGCTGTTGGCTCCATCGGGGCCCTCTCCACAGTCATAGGCCTGGATGGTGAAGCTGTGCTCCCGCTGGCTCTCACAGTCCAGGGGCTCTTTAGAGCGGACCAGGCCCTCCCCTGTCGAGCGGTCCAGAACCACCGCCTCAAACTGTACCGAACTGGATCCCGTGGGCCCATTGTGCACCCGGAAGCCACAGATCTCACCTGGAGGAGAGAGAGAGGGGGAAGGAGAGAGAAAGGGAGGGCCCAACTCCTTTTAGTGACAATTTAACTTCTAGTGACTCTCTGTGCATCTCAAGGACCCAGTAGGCTTACATTTTGATGATTTACATTGACGGATTTACTCAAATAGAGTCTTCAATGGCTAAGAAAATAACAAATGAAATTCAGTGATCTATTTCAATGAACCCCATGTGATGTTACATGATCCAATCAATCACTTTATTGTCCCAGTTGGGAAATGTGTGCCATAATGATTTCTGTGAGCACAGGGCATATAATGTTCCCAATGAATACAAATAATTGAATTTCACTTGGCTGTGGAGGACCAGTGTAGCACCCAGGAATAGATTTACACAGACTATTGGGGTGGCCCTAAAAATAGAGGATTGGACAGACATGATTATTTTCCATGTTAATATTTGTCATGCTTATGGGAGTGCCCAGCAAAATCCTTTGGGTAGTGCTTTATTTACCTGGAATTGACTGAACTTTCTGGCACAAATGATGGCGCTTCATTGGTTATTATTGTGTAATTACCATTTGACTCTGTCCATTCTAATTGTAGGGCGGCATAACATAAGAAACATGTCTAACAATTTCCCCTCTACAAAATGCTTACTCACTGTAGGGGTATTGTGGGACTCGGTTTTCAATAGCCCAGTGAGATAGTGAACTAACCGTGGCCATTGTAATCAATAGCAAATATGTTCCAAATGGCAACATGTTTTGTGTTTATACTCAGTGTTAATTAGTAAACACCCCGGTAATATTTGTCCCGTAAAATACATTGCTACCATACTTTCAATGCTAATATTTTATAATGCTTATTGTTATATGGGGGAGTCCTGATTTGTTAGAGGACTGCCAAGTGCCCCCGATCATTCTAACCATGTCTGTACTGTACCTGCATAGTGCAGTGGAGCATCTTTATCCAGGGCGAACAGTGGTGGGTTGAGAAGAACGGTGTTGTCATTCTCCATGACGATACCCTGGTACTCCGTCTCGATCCATGGCTTGTGCTTATTGGCTGAACGGCAACACAGGAGACAAAAGGAGGCTTGGGTTAAATGGAGCAATCAGAAGGGGGGAAAAACATGGGTATTTGTAACACCCCATTACATGGGAGGACATGTGTGTGTGTGTGTGTGTATGTGTGTCCGCAGATACACATACAGACAAATAAAGACACACACACACAGAAATGCACACACTCAAACCCCCACCCCTGCCCCCTAACACACCCGTCAAGTGTCACTCCACACCTTGCGTCAGTTGGCAACATAATTACACCTAGGCCGATTTCACCTTATCACACAGGGAGAGGTATATTGCACATATCAATCAGAACAGCCCAAGCAGCCTGCCCACAGGCACACTTCACTCACTGGCAAACATGGACGTCCAAATTAAACAGGGAAAGTTTGCTGTGAATCCACCCTCTAATTGCCAATTAATATTTCATTTCTCTCCAGAATGTTCACCCATATCAATCAAAGGCTGAGCTAACAAGCTGGAACGGTGACGATTTTACACTCAAATAATCAAAGACCAAAACAAAAGCCTGGGGGCTTTTATTTTAGACATGTCTCCCTCACTAGACGCTGAAATTATGATGTTAGACTCAGACAGCAATGACAGAGCCACAGGACATGTTGTGTAGCAACCGCTCTGCCGTTTCAACATTAAAAACACTCAAATTATAACAATTAAAATGGCAGTCTGGTCTGAATCAACGTGAGATAAGAGTTCTACAGAGGAGTAGCTTCTGTCTGGCCACTCTACCGTAAAGGCCTGATTGGTGGAGGGCTGCAGGGACGGTTGTCGTTCTGGAAGGTTCTCCCATCTCCACAGAGCAACTCTGGAGCTCTGTCAGAGTGACCACCGGGTTCTTGATCACCTCCCTGACCAAGGCCCTTCTCCCCCGATTGCTCAGTTTGGCCGGGCAGCCAGCTCTAGGAAGAGTCTTGGTGTTTCCAAACTTCTTCTATTTAAGAATGATGGAGGCCACTGTGTTCTTGGGGACCTTCAATGCTTGACACAATCCTGTCTCTGAGCTCTACGGACAATTCCTTCAACCTCATGGCTTGGTTTTTGCTCTGACATGCAGAGTCAACTGTGTGACCTTGTATAGACAGGTGTGTGTCTTTCCAAATCATGTCTAATCAATTGAATTAACCACAAGTTGACTCCACTCAAGTTGTAAAAACATCTCAAGGATGATCAATGGAAACAGAATGCACCTGAGCTCAATTTCGAGTCTCATAGCAAAGGGTCTGAAACAGGTATTTCTGTTTTTTTTTATTTATAAATTAGCAAAAATGTCTAAAAACCTGTTTTCGCTTTGTCATTATGAGGTATCGTGAGTAGATTGATGAGAAAAAAATATTAAATACATTTTTGAATAACGTATCAAAATGTAACGTATCAAAATGTGGAAAAAGTCAAGGGGTCTGATTACTTTCCGAATGCACTGTAGATATCCTACTGGGCATAGACATCAGCTCACAGTCTAGTTTTTATGTACATTTGGTTAAGTTGTCAACTAACATTAATTCAATGTAAAATAAACCAAACATTTCACCATATCATTGGATTTAGGTAAAAAATTTGATTTAAAAAAGGGGAAATTCCCTTACGTTGATTACTTTTTCCCTAATCCAATCAGTTTTGCCACCTTTTTTGTTGTTGAAATGACATGGAAACAACATTGATTCATCCATTTTTTTCCCCAGTGGGATGTATGTTTGGTTGTTGAGTCAATTAGACCATGCCCATTTCAAGTTTATCTTTCTAAAAATGAAAAAGTTTTTTCTGAATATTCAGCCAAGTTAACACCTTCATCTTGCTTTGTAGTATACCCCTTTGGTCGTGTGACCAGGCTGGTGAGTCATGCCCAGGCTAGTGAGTGATGCCCAGGCTAGTATTCACCGTCCTCAATGGTTAATCTGATACGAACACCACCTGTCCTCAAGCTTCTGCTCTGTCCCTCTTTTTGTCATTTATCTCTCACCCTCTCTCCCTACCTGTCTCTCTTTCCCATCCCCTCCTTCCCTATTTCTCTCTCTCTGCAATACAGCATTAAATCTGAACATCAGGGCCATGGATTACACCCAGGATTACAGATTGAGAGACATCTCTTTCCATCTCTGGCACTCTTCCTCTCTCTGTCACTTTCTCTCTCTCTCCACACAACATCCCCTCATTCTCTGCCCTTCTCTCACACACTTCTACCGCTCTCACTCTTTATTTCACGCCATCACTTGATTCCACATGCCATCTCTCTCTCTTCCTCTCCCCACCCACCCTTCCTAACTATCTGTCAGGTTCCTCTCTCACACACGCAGTGTCTCTGTGTCCCTTCCCTTGGAGCGACTCCTTTTTGCTCCCCTTCTCTCCTCTCCACTTGTGTCTTCCTGTCTTTCAGCGTCACTCCCTTCTCTCCACTTGTGTCTTCCTGTCTTTCAACGTCACACCCTTCCTCCTCTCCTCCCTCGCCCTCTCTGACGTTCCTCGCCCCACTCGGACCATTCCAGTTTCACTTCAAGTCTCCAGCATGATAATCATTGGAACAACGTTCAACAACTATCCGCGGTGATCTATCTGAGAGAGGAAGATTGATCCTCCTTTGAAAGTCATGCTATCAATTACACAAAGAATCACATACACATATAGCATCATCACCACATTGATCAAAATACAGGCTCCATGAAGGACAACACTCTATAATGGTGATGTGTATGCAATCATAAATTACAGACATATCATTTAATATATTATGACTTGGAGCACAGTGAGTGGGTATATGATTGAATTCCCTCTAGATTTCAGGGGACAGCGACAAAAGGGCCCTGGCCTTGAGCGTGACTACAGGTATGTGTGCTCCCATGGCAATAGAAAGAAAAAAAACTTATTTCAGTGGTACAATTAAACAGTCAAAAGGAAAGGAAACTGACCTTTGTTGCCATTGGCAACTGAAGTCAAGCAAAGGAGGAGGAAGGAGAGAAAACTCATTCTGTCCATCTGAGGGAGGAAAGGAAAGGTAGAAGGGAGGAGGGAAGAGGAATACAGTACATGCATTAAACCAGGGGTGTCAAACTCATTCCATGGAGGGCCGAGTGTGCTGGTTCTTGGTTTCTCCTTTCAATTTGTGTCCAATTAAGGCCTACACCACCAGGTGATGCAAGTTCCTAACTAATCAGTGACCTTAATTAATCAACTAAGTACAAGGGAGGAGTGAAAACCTGCAGACACTCGGCCAGCCTCAGAATGAGCTTGACACATTCAACCGATCAGCACTGGAAGATGGACTGAGGTGTAGAGAACAGAGACAGGACAGGACAGGACAGACAAACACACATCAGTAAATATCCTAATACATTAAGCCAACGGAATCTTCCGGCGCTATACTTTCACCTCATACAGAATACAGAGGAATAATGCATAATAACAAAAGCACAGTAAAACGACAGCACATGGGCCCAGGTCATGGTAGAGTTGAAGGGAACTGTAATAAATAGCCTAGTAGTGTCCAGTTATGCTGCATTCATTTTGAGATGGTAAATTACACAGTGATGTTATAGGTTATACAGGCCAATATGCTGCCTATGCACACACACCTACTCACTTGCCTGTGTGGGTGTGTTAAGGGTTTAGTGTCCGTGCCAGTTAATTGACAACAGTATTCAAAATGATTCCATGGGGTATTTGAGCCGTTATTGGCATCACGATACCACACAGTCTACCATTCACTGCCATGCGTAAAATCGAAGCCTGCCTAGGCCTATGCCTATGCCTATATATTCAATCAAAACAAAAAACTTGAACGAGACTGTATAGAGGGCCGTACAATATATATTCTGCTCAAATTAATAGGTAGCACAGGTTGTTCCAAGGCTACACAGAGGTGATGCAGACATGCGACAATAACTAATCGATTGTATAGCCCATATTGATGGATAGGTGCATCAATTGGCACCATACGCCAGCAGATCTATATTTGGACCCTTAAAAATATTGTATTAGACATAGATGCTGGTTACAATCAAAAACAGAAGAAAGCCGCTGTCAATTTCACATTACCGTGCTGAGTGTGAGGTGTTGTGGTACCCAACGCTACCCTCGTAGCATCCGCGCCTCTGCAGCTCAGCTATCCTCCTCCGACGCAAAAGTATCTAAAGCGCAGGTAACGGAATTTCATATACAGATCTATTGAATATACTCAAATGTGCACGCTTCAGTTTGATGCAAGACTGATACGAACGGATAGTATCTCAATACCGATGTCCTTGTTTTCGGCAGACGTCGCATGAAGGGGCAAAAACGATGGGAATGTAACGCTGACGTCCCCTCCCTCTCCGTGTTTCTTAACCCGCCCACACTGCGCCCTCTCTCAGCTCCAATTCTCCCTGCCAAATTGCGTTGTTCTCTGTTTATTGAATTCTCTATGAGTGTGTCTGGGACAACGCGTGATATTACTCATTTTGGCGCAACATTATTATTTTGTCTGCCAAAGCTGTGGGCATGCTTTCTTAACAGTCACTACCTTTCCCCGCCCTGACTGCAAAATGACGTCATAGCACCCCGTCTACCAGACAGCGTGTACACAAGTGGTGGAAAAAGTACCCAATTGTCATACTTGAGTAAAAGTAGATACCTTAATAGAAAGTTACTCAAGTTACTCACCCAGTAAAATACTACTGGAGTAAAAGTCGAAAAGTATTTGGTTCTAAATATAATTAAGTATCAAAAGTAAATGCACTGCTAAAATATACTTAAATATCAAAAGTACAAATAATTTAAAATTCCCTAATATAAAGCAAACCAGACACCATTTTCTTGTTTTTAAAAATGTAGACAGCCAGGGGTACACACTAACACTCAGACAATGTAGTGTGTTTAGTGAGTCTGCCAAATCAGAGGCAATAGGGAGTCCCATGTGTGTTTTCTTGATAAGTGTGTAAATTGGACCGTTTTCCTGTGCTGCTAAGCACTCAACATGTAATGAGTACTTTTGGGTGTCAGGGAAAATGGAGTAAAAAGTAGATTATTTTCTTTAGGAATGTAGTAAAGTAGTCAAATATAAATAGTAAAGTACATACACCCCCAAAAACTACTTAAGTAAAAAACACTTTAAAGTACTACACACCACTGACACAGACCTCATTGGTTTTTAAAATCCAGCATTTTAATGAACATTACAAAAAGTTTATTTAAAATTATTTTTTTTCCCCATTTCTCTTTTCCTTTGTACATTTGGTAGCAATAAGGCAAAAAAGTAGTCTCTGAAATAACAATTAATTCACAATTAATTATTACCACAAGTATAAATATTATTAAAATCTGGGTTGTTGCTACAGTGAGTCACTGCTCTCCCAATGTGTCTCTGCATTGGAAAAGGATCGTGGTAGAAGTTGCCTCAACACAGATGTAGGAACAGAGTATCTGACAGGTCAAACATTCTAGATCTGACCTTGCGCCAGTGGTTAGGGAGATTTTTTTTTTACCAGGTCTTAAGAAAGATGGTGCTAGATCTCACTGGAGACCACGGGTGATGCTGTTGACATTGGTATGGTGATGTCACTCAATGTAAAAGTGGTGGTTTTGGTTACCTGTTGTTTTAGTTGTGAGTTTTTTTCCAGTTTGTTCAGAGACAGCCAGGAAAGGTGTGTGGTGGCAATGGAGTGATAGGATTGTGAATGGCAGACAAAGCCACGAGGAGAGGGGGATGGGGGAGGAGGAAAAAATAATGAGGAGAAGGAGATGGGGGAAGAGGAAAGCATTGAAATCCCTTCATGGAATCTTATCCAAAGCTACAAAATGGTCTATCATAAAACCCTCCTAAAATAGCTATAAAAATCCAGTCTCATCACGAAATAACGGAAACAAAATCTGAATTGAAACCAGAATAAAACGTAAAAACATTCGTTGATAATACAAGGCCATTCTTGAGTCACATGTTAGTGTACAGTGTTTTACAGTGCTTCTTGTGAGTGTTGGCCAACGGAGCAATGAAAACACTCCTCAAAAATATATAATTCCAGTCAGAGCAGCAATCCTTGGTTTTTTTGTTCTCACAACAAAATGCATGTTAAAATAAAATCTGAAAGTGCCAAATACATTTCTGTTGTGCCTGAACCATAGCCATGTCTGTGCAGGTTTTTTCTACACAGAGTAGAGAATACATTAAGAATACCTGCTCTTTCCATGACAGACTGACAAGGTGAATCAGGCAAAGCTCAGATCCCTTATTTATGTCACTTGTTAAATTCACTTCAAAAATCAGTGTAGATAAAGGGGAGGAGACAGAACAAAAAATGATTTTTAAGCCTTGAGACAATTGAGACATGGATTGTGTATATTCAGACATTGAATGGGCAAGACAAAATATTCAAGTGCCTTTGAACGGGGTATGGTAGTAGGTGCCAGGCGCACCGGCTTGTGAAGAACTGCAACGCTGCTGGGTTTTTCCACGCGCAACAGTTTTGCGTGTGTATCAAGAATGGTCCACCACCCAAAGAACATCCAGTCAACTTGACACAACTGTGGGAAGCACTGGAGTCAACATGGGCCAGCATCCCTGTGGAACGCTTCCGGGCACCTTGTAGAGTCCATGCCCAACGAATTGAGGCTGTGTGGGGGGGGGGGGGGGGGGGGGGGGGGGGTGCGCAACTCAATATTAGGATGTTTTGTATACTCAGTCTATGTGGACTTGAGGAGAGGGTTGAAACAGGAAGAGAGATCATAAAAACAGAGCAGTCTACGGACCCAGAGCCCGTGAGTGGCGAGTGCAATATTCTGTGTATACAAGACGTCAGTCTCTCAAGTTCTCTAAAATCAAGAAAACAACCCGTGATTGGCTCACAATTGTGGCACAAAGGTTATTTCCTGTACCCTCATCTCCCTGGTCCCAAAAAACGTGCGTCCTGTCCAAAACACTAAAATAAATAGAAAAAAACATGTACACACAAATAATATTAAAGGCTTTAAAATATTTTCTGATCTGCTCCTAGTTAAAAGTCACAGTTCCCTTCAGTCACATCCTGGGTGGAGATTCAGCCAGAGACCTGAGAGAGAGAGAGAGAGAAAAGAGGTGAGAGATTAATTGAGGTGACTTTCCCCCCCTTACAAAAAGCACTTTGAGCATGTGGTGGAAAAGACCTATAGAAAGCCAATCCGTCATCCTAAATATTATCATATATCCACAAGTAACATAAGCTACAACGACATTTCTACCTCTTCATAAAGATGTTGTGAAGATCCCTCTATATGCATTAGGAGAACTTTGTAAGCCTAAACCTCTCAAATTGAAAAATTGGCAGCATTTGCTTTGGATCAGAATCTTTCACATTAATTTTAAATCGGCATATTTTTAATTCATACCATTTATGAAGTATGAAAACATCTGTCAAAAGTAAATTTTGGGGTGAACTATGCCTTTAAGTTGAATTAATTATCTGGAAACTACCTTTTGCCAATATGGAGACCGTAATGAATAACCGAAACTTAGGGAATGTTTTGACAAGAATGTAAGTAAACTAGGGCTGGGACGAAAATCATATAATATCTAGAATTATGAATAATAATTGTTAATACATTTCTTTTAGGACTTTCAACTTCATTTTAAGTAGATCGTTTACCCAATAGCATTTTTTCATTTTTACATGAAGAGGGTAAAGTTGGTAATGTCTCAACGAGGGCAGAAATCATTGTACGGGCAGTACAGCACTGTTGGGAGGGGACGCTTCATTTCCTAAAGTTCCAAGTAGTCAAAATCATACATTTCTGAGATGTATACAATACAGCTTTGGTGACACCTACATTAGATATGTCGCATTATGAAACATTACAAGCTCAGTTTACTTTCTCTCAGATAAAAAAATATAATTGTCAGTTCTAGGGCTAGTTCACCCAAGTTACAAAATGGCATATTGGTTTCCTTATCCTGTAAGCAGTCTTTGGACAAGGTATGAAAGCAACCAATGCTTTCGTTTTGTTTACCTGGCCACGGTTTCAAATGCTTTTCATCTATAAGTAATTTACATTTTTTTTATATGTCATGTTGATTTGGACATTAAGTGCAAAAAATGCTAATACAGCTACCATTGAATATGTGCCACAAATGCTAAAACGTTAGCATTTGAAATAAGAGGCCAGGTAAACAAAACCAAAGCATGGATTTATGTCATACCTTGTCCATAGACAGCTTACGGAGACCAATGTAATTTTGTACTATCCCTTTATTCATTATCCAAAATTCCATAAATCGCCACAGCCTTACTGTAAACACAGAAATGTCTGGGAGAAGTATACAGAAGCTTGCATTACCTAACAGTTCTAGTCCTCCTTTTTCTCGCTCCGTTCTTTTCTAGGTACCAGAACCTTGCGGAGATATGGGATGACTAGATACAATGTGAAGAAGAATATGTGGCCACAGAAATAAATGGATGAATACACCTGCAAAACAAAGACAAACCAAACACATTAAATCCTCATCCAGACATCCATTTCCCCAACCCAAGTCAAGAGTTTAAACATATGCCAGACAACTGCATTTAGCACACAATAATCTGAGTTAACATGTTTGTGGCATTACAAACTGCCAGCTACCTTTAGCCACTTTAAATAAAGTAAATAAAGTCAGAACCTTTATAATGTGTTGCGATGTGCTTATGTCAACATTCCGAAGGCTTATTACGCGTTCTAAGCTGTTTATTACCCTGAGCCACTTGTCGTAGGTGAAGAGGCAGAAGGGCACCAAAGGATAGCCCATGAAGAGCCAGTGGATGAACTGCTGGACCAGGTAGATGAGGGGGTAGAGAGGACTGTTGGCCAGGCGGGTCAGCAGGGGACTGTCCCTCACCAGCGCTTGGGCCTGAGACAAATAGGGATCCGCATACAGCATAAAGATAGTTATGGACATGGACGCACACACAGTAATCCAGTAACGCATACAGGGCAGAGAGTTTGAGAATCCTCCAATAGCTTAAATGGAGATCTTGACCCTTTGTTGTAGACCCGCTTGAAAATAGATTAGCACAGACAGGTTCTCCTCTTGAGGCTTAAAATTCACAGGTCCAGAGTTTGGAAAACATCACAACGAGAAAGATGAATGCCAAGCACACGGTTTACATGCTCCCAATGTTTGACGGAACTATGTTGACTACTGAGGGTCAGGTCGCCCTCGCAAAATGGGTTTCTTAACCTTACCTGCTTAAATTTAAAAAAAGGTTAAATAAATATGGTACATTCCCACCGTGGTCAAGACATTGCCGTGCACAACTTTAAAAGCATCCAAAATAAGTGAGGCGGCATTTTCCTGGCTCCTCAGGATTCGCTCTCAATCTCTGGTGCTTGTTTCCATAGAAATATAATTACTAGAACAGCCATTCCTAATCAAGTCACTGTTCTGTGATAGGTGGACATATTGAGTGTACCCATAGGAGTAAAGCAGGAAGTTCAGTATTCAAGTAGCGCTTTATTAGAATTCTAATCATTCCAATATTTACTCATACCTGTCTCTCCACATTTACGATGATGAACTCCATGGAGAAGCAGAGGAGGTATCCAGAGTGCGTGCCATGCCAGATGGCCAGGAACGCGAGCGCGGTCACCTGAGACAGGAGCTTATTGCCCAGGAACTTCAACCGCTTAAACACGTGCCTGGAGGAATGTTACAAACCACCAAATATTGTTAGATATACCAGTACAAATTTTTTATTAAACCTTTATTTATACAGCTTAGTCTCAGTAAGATACAATCTATTTTGAAAGGGACCTTTAGCAACTTTAGTTTCAGTCAGGCATGAACCTGGCCATGCATGATTTTAGTCAGGTACTAACCTAGCCATGCATAGTTTTAATCAGGCACTAAGGTCCTTGCTATACAAGATCCCTGGGACATCCTTACCCAATTAAGGTGGAATTTAAAATGGTTACAGTGAGGATCCCAGAAAGAACTAACCTGGCCACCCAGGCATTGGTGTTTATGTTGAAGGAGGCGATGGTGCCTGTGAAAAGGGGTGTGGTCTCAAATGTCCACACCTTCATATTTGCACAGGCGTCCCATTGGTGCTCGCCATTCTGACCCAGCCCATTATAGCCGAGCCCAGAGAGTATACAGACGCCCTCCTGAGTCACAAAAAAAATAAAAATCCTTTTACAAACACTTAAATAACTTCTTCCTGAAAAACCTAAATAGGGTTCCACTGATATACTGGGCTCCCAGACCAGTTTCTTCTCACCTGATCTGACGTAGGTGTGCCCCAGTGGAACTATTCTGTGACAATGACAGGTATGTGGAGACAGGTGTCTCTGTAAAGGTTTAATTTCCAGGCTGCACCCGCTTCCAAATGAGACGTTTTACATACCAAGTGCTGCTACTCACCGCTATGACCCAGCAGCTCACATATTTGTACAGGATGACTTTGGCCCAAAGGAGGATGAAGACACAGCGGTACCAGAACGGCTGCGCCTGGAGAGACACGCATTTTGACTAAGGACGGTGACATTTGTCAAACAGAACAACGGATGGAAATGTGGCTTTGGCTTCAAATCAGTGATGGTAAAAGCGTCAGGAATGCCGTTGCAAAAGCAAAGCTTTCTTACATCGTACTCATCTGTTAGGTAATAGCTATCTGGGTAGTGCGGACTAAATATTGCGTAGATCACCAGGCAGAGGAGGCCGAGGGAGAAACGCTTCATAGCAGGTATAACACTGAGAAAAAGAAAAAGATTGTTAAAAAACCATGTATCCATCCCCTTCCTCCCTCTGCGCGCCCGCCCCCGCCCTTCCCTCCATCCATTCCTCTACCTGTTAGGTGGCTGTCCGGGGCAGTCGGTGAGCTCCCCTTTGACTAGCCTCTGGTAGCTACGCAGTGTGAACTGGGGTCCCACCAGAAAGCCTCCGTAGAAGTAGGAGAAGCCGATAACCTCCAGCAGAGAGGGAACATTGGCCAGGGCTGACCTCTTCTGCTCCTCATTCAACTTGGACTGGTGGGGTGGAGCGAGAGGGAGGAGGGTGAAAATAGTGGTTGGGAGCCAGGGAGAGGGAGAAAGGGGAGGGTTAGGAGGATTTAGAGTAAAAAGGGGAAAAGTTGGGTAAAAGACAAAGGGAGAACAGAGAAAGGGAAAGCAAAGAGGGGAAAAGGGTAGAAGGAATGTGAAAGAAAGGTCAGGAAATAGAGAAGCATTTTCAACAGTGCACAAAGTCACTGTCTGAGAAAGAATAAGCTCCCTGCATATCCAGGGTTCTTATTGAAAGCTGCTAATGGTTGGACCGCAAACTCAATTCAACCAAATAGGACTACTTAACAGGCATTTAACTAGGGGGCATAAAACTGCTGGGTTTCCAAGTACAAACCCGTGGCATGTTTCCAAAACACTACAAAAGACAATAGTCCAACAACAGTCTGCAACAACAACCACCCAAGGTATTCGGACTCAGAATGGTAAATAAAAATACAGAAACATTGTGCAACAAATGACAGAGACGAGGGTGATGATATTTGTAGACATACAACAGGACCTCATGCCTGCCTTTTGTGGGGCTTTTTGATGAGGCAAAACAAGACAGTACCCAGACTACGGGGGCGTCCCAAATCGCACGCTATTCCCTACATAGTGCTCTACTTTAGTCCAGAGCCCTATAGGCGGTGGTCGAAAGATGTGCCATTTAGGAGGCCCCCTACATAAACAAACAGAACAGGTGAGTAGCAACTGTAACAGAGTAGTGTAATGAATGATGACCACTAGACATTTGCCTGTTTGTAAATAGACAACTTCCTCAATGCAAACACACGCTACCTCAACTCATCTCTGACTGGATGTGTGGACAAAGTCTCACTCAAACTGCCACACACACAGGGAGGAGAACTTGGAAGAGGTTGAAGCACAAACAGACAAGTACACTGAGAGCAAAATAACAAATAGAACAGAGAAGAAAAAACACAGATTTGACCAATAATCAAATGGCAATAGAGAGATCAATCAACTCACTGGTTCCTGGCCACCGTCATAGTAATCAAATGACAAACCTGAAATCAAAGAGAATGCAATTGGCATCAGTCACTATGTTACGAAAGCTGCTAGGATTGCCACGATCATTGGAGTTAATACTTTGACTGTAGATGTTCCTCAGCTGCAGAGACGTAAAGCCATGACGGAGTTTAGTAGGATTGTTAGTACACTACGCAAAATATGAGCCATGTTATCTCTGAGGCTAATGAACAACTACTACAACACAAGTTGTCAATAAGAAAAGAAAAGGATATGGGACAAATCATTCAGCAACGGGTGTTACACAAAATAAGTGGGAAACAAAAAGAGAGGTTGTACAGAGGAGTGGAGAGAGGGTGTTCGTGGTGAGGTGACCATACCGATAAGTTTGAGTGCAAGGACACATTGGGGCATGGTCCATTTGATATCGTATTCTTCTGTAGCTGTGTAGTAGTAGCCTGACAGCAGGTATGCCTACAGAGAGAGAAGGGGGATAAAGAAACAGAAGGGGGGGGGGGGGGGGGGTGACAATTGTTTTGATCAAGTCTCACACTTAAAAAGGAGGGGGAGAGCATTACGTCATAAAGTGGCAGTGCTCGACCGTGCTTCAGTACGCCAGTGAAAGCAAAAAGGACAGAGGAAGAGGATATCCTAACATGAACAGCAGAAATTACACACAGACAGTGCAGCTCTTCAACTACTGTAGAAAGGGAAGGGCAACAAGAAAGAGAGAGCGAGAGAAGCTGCCTCTACCACCCGACCCTGCATCACAACAGAACACAGGAAGAGATTGAGAGAAAAGGAGAAAAAAAATAAAGAGCGAGAAAGATTGAGAGAGAAATCTCACCATTTGAAAAATAAAGCTGGACAGGACGGTTGTTATCGTCCTTCCCATAAGCCTCATCATCAGGAACTGGACAAGGACGCATAATGCAGAGTGATAGAGCTGTGTGCCTGAAAGAGACAGAAAGGTGGAATGATAGTGGGACAGAGGGAGGAAGGGAAAGGGGCAGAGACATGGATTTTAGCACAGAGAGAGAAACAGAGGAAGAAAGAGTGCATTCTTGCAAGTTGAAGATGAGCAAGTCACAGGTTGTGAAGAGGATTTTTTATTAATTTATTTAAATGATAGATTCCACAAAGACAGGGAAAGTGCAACAGACCTGCTGTCAAATCCAAGTGCAGCAGAGAACAAGGGGGAAAAAGGTTGTGTTATTAATCCCCTACCATTATGTAAACTTCAAACCATCCATCCCTCTCTCGACTCCCTTAGTCAAACTCTTTACTTCTTCACAATTACTCATGACTTGGTGGAAACTGGTTAGGTTAGATATAGCGTACAAATTGAACAAAAGACCTTGAGCTAATCCAGGCGTGTCAAACATACGGCCCCTGGGGAGTTGAGCAAAATACACACATATATTTCTGGGGGAATTAGCTCAAGGTTGCAAAGGGTCAGAAACTTTTCCAGAAATTTTACATGGGAATTTAAGCCCGGGAAATCTGTGCATTTAGCTTAAATTCATCAAAAAAAGTTAAGATTCACTGTTAATAAGCTTTTTGTGGGACACACAAGGCAATTCTAGGCATATTTTGGTTACACTATCCTCAATTCAATGGAATTGCAACCCTCTGCATACCGGGTGGGATGAATATATTTTGACATACAGTTGAAGTCCGAAGTTTACATAAACTAGTTTTAATGACTCCAACCTAAGTGTTTCAACCACTCCACAAATTTCTTGTTAACTATAGTTTTGGCAAGTCGGTTAGGACATCTACTTTGTGCATAACAAGTCATTTTTACAACAATTGTTTAGACAGATTTAACTTAATCACAATTCCAATAGGTCAGAAGTCTACATAGACTAAGTTGACTGTGCCTTTAAAACAGCTTGGAAAATTCCAGAATATGATGTCATGGCTTTAGATGCTTCTGATTGACTCAAATGATCTCAATTAGCCTATTGGAAGTGTACCTGTGGATGTATTTCAAGGCCTACCTTCAAACTCAGTGCCTCTTTGCTTGATATGATGAGAAAATGAAAAATATATATAAAAAGAGACCGCCACAAGTCTGGTTCATCCTTGGGAGCAATTTCCAAATGCCAAAAAAAAACAACATCTGTACAGACAATAGTACGCAAGTATAAACACCATGGGACCACGCAGCCTTCATACCACTCAGGAATAAGACGAGTCTCCTCGAGGTGAACGTAATTTGGTGCGAAAAGTGCAAATCAATCCCAGAACAACAGCAAAGGACCTTGTGAAGATGCTGGAGGAAACAGGTACAAAGGTATCGATATCCACAGTAAAACGAGTCCTATAATCGACAACCTGAAAGGCCGCTCAGCAAAAAAGCCACTGCTCCAAAAATCGCCATAAAAAGCCAGACTATGGTTTGCAATTGCACATGGGGAAAAAGATCGTACTTTGAGAAATGTCCTCTAGTCTGATGAAACAAAAATAGAACTGTTTGGCCGTAATGACCAGCGTTATGTTTGGAGGAAAAAGGGGGAGGCTTGCAAGCCAAAGAACACCCTCCCAACCGTGAAGCACGGGGGTGGCAGCATCATGTTGTGGGGGGGCTTTTCTGCAGGAGGGACTGGTGCACTTCACAAAATAGATGGCATCATGAGGAAAATGTGGACATATTGAAGCAACATCAAAACATCAGTCAGGAAGTTAAAGCTTGGTCGCAAATTGGTCTTCCAAATGGACAATGACCCCAAGCATACTTCCAACGTTGTGGCAAAATGGCTTAAGGACAAAGTCAAGGTATTGGAGTGGCCATCACAAAGCCCTGACCTCAATCCTGTAGAAAATTTGTGGGCAGAACTGAAAAAGCGTGTGTGAGCAAGGAGGCCTACAAACCTAACTCAGTTACACCAGCTCTGTCAGGAGGAATGGGACAAAATGCACCCAACTTATTGTGGGAAGCTTGTGGAAGACTACCCAAAACATTTGACCCAAGTTAAATAATTTAAAAAGGCAATGCTACCAAATACTAATTGAGTGTATGTGAACTTCTGACCCACTGGGAATGTGATGAATTTAAAAAATAAAAATAAATCCCAAATCTGGCCAAGTGCATAAAGTTCAGCAACCCCTGACAAAAGTCCGTCTACTTCTATTTCAGGTGAAAATTTAAACCAGACACCTTATCGATAGCAACAGCTCATGGTCTTCCTGGAATCAAAAGTTGTTTTTTTTACTCAGTGGAGGAACATAGTCAAAGAAATGCTGATGAATATCTTGCTCAAGCTGTGTATGCAACTGTTTCACCTCTGATGCTCACAGGTATTGGAAGAGATTTCTGAATGTTCGTCACCCAGCATAAATCCCCTCCCCCAACCAGACATACTTTATCTACTCATTGACTGGATGCGGAGTTCAAGTTAAGGTCAAGCAAATCATAGAGAAAGCAGACTGTATTGAAATCATCTCTGAATGGTGGTTGAATGTTCATGGGCAAGGAATAATTAACTACATCACCGCCACCCCTCAACCAGTATTCTACAAGAGCACAGACACACCGGTCTCTACATTGCAGAAGGGCTGAAGGCAGTCATTAAGTTATAGCAGCAATCTACCTCACCAAGCAGTGAGAAGAATAAGAACACCACATTGAAGCTGCCCAGCAACACCCATTAGGGTGGTGTTGTCATCATGTTTGGCAGTCTCCTGGAGGGGAAGGAGTCTCTCCAAGAAATGGCCGTATCACAGTATGCTGATATGGATAGCCCCATCAAGAGGATCCTCCTGTATGATGTATTTCGGGAGAGTGGTAAGCAGCCTGAAACCTATAGTAGTAGCCATTGCATAGATTGAGGGAGACAATGCCATCCTGTCTGATGTTCAGACTCTGCTTGCAGATTTAAGAGAAGAAATCTGTACTGCCCTGTCCAATTCACTGTTGCTCCAAGCAGAGGGAACTGCAGTTCTGAAATACATAAAAAAGCGTGAAGACTTCTACCTGAAGCCCATACACACCGCAGTGTACATGTAGGACCCCAAGTATGCTGGCAAGAGCATCCTGTCTGGTGCAGAGTTCAACAAGGCCTATGGTGTCATCACTACCGTGTCTCGCCACCTTGGCCTGGATGAGGGCAAGGTTCTTGGCAGTCTGGCGATGTACAGCCGTGGCCAAAAGTTTTGAGAATGACAAATATTAATTTTCAAAGTCTGCCGCCTCAGTTTGTATGATGGCAATTTGAATATACTCCAGAATGTTATGAAGAGGGATCAGATGAATTGCAAAGTCCCTCTTTGCCATGCAAATTAACTGAATTCCCCAAAAACATTTCCACTGCATTTCAACCCTGCCACAAAAGGAACAGCTGACATGTCAGTGATTCTCTCGTTAACACAGATGTGAGTGTTGACGAGGACAAGGCTGGAGATCACTCCGTCATGCTGATTGAGTTCAAATAACAGACTGGAAGCTTCAAAAGGAGGGTGGTGCTTGGAATCATTGTTCTTCCTCTGTCAACCATGCTTACCTGCAAGGAAACACGTGCCGTCATCATTGCTCACAGGCAAGGATATTGCTGCCAGTAAGATTGTACCTAAACCAACCATTTATTGGATCATCAAGAACTTCAAGGAGAGCGGTTCAACTTTTGTGAAGGCTTCAGGGCCACAGGACCGTCTCCTAAAGTTGATTCAGCTGCAGGATCGGGACAACACCAGTACAGAGCTTGCTCAGGAATGGCAGCAGGCAGGTGTGAGTGCATCTGCACGCACAGTGAGGCGAAGACTTTCGGAGGATGCCCTGGTGTCAAGCAGGGAAGCAAAGAAGCCACTTCTCTTCAGGAAAAACATCAGGGACAGACTGATATTCTGCAAAAGGTACAGGGATTGGACTGCTGAGGACTGGTGTAAAGTCATTTTCTCTGATGAATCCCTTTTCCGATTGTTTGGGGCATCCGGAAAAAAAGCTTGTCCGGAGAAGACAAGGTGAGCTCTACCATCAGTCCTGTGTCATGCCAACAGTAAAGCATCCTGAGACCATTCATGTGTGAGGTTGCTTCTCAGCCAAGGGAGTGGGCTCACTCACAATTTTGCCTAAGAACACAGCCATGACTAAAGAATGATACCAACACATCCTCTGAGAGCAACTTCTCCCAACCATCCAAGAACAGTTTGGTGACGAACAATGCCTTTTCCAGCATGATTGAGCTCCTTGCCATAAGGCAAAAGTGATAATAAAGTGGCTTGGGGAACAAAACATCGATGTCTTGTGTCCATGGCCAGGAAACTCCCAGACATTAATCCCATTGAGAACATGTGCTCAATCCTCAAGAGACGGGTGGACAAACAAAATCCCACAAATTCTGACAAACTCAAAGTATTGATCATGCAAGAATGGGCTGCCATCAGACAGGATGTGGCCCAGAAGTTAATTGACAGCATGCCAGGGCAGATTGCAGAGGTCTTGAAAAAGAAGGTTTAGCACTGCAAATATTGACTCTGCATCAACTTCATGTAAATTGTCAATAAAAGCCTTTGACTCATGTAATTATAATTCAGTATTCCATAGTAACAAATGACAAAAATATCTAGACACTGAAGCAGCATACTTTGTGGAAATTAATATTTGTGTCATCTCAACTTTTGGCAACGACTGTACACTTCCAAGGGCTTTGGGATGGAGATGCAATATGGCAGTCGTGCCAACATATCTCATCAGCCACCTGGTGGAAGGGACTTTGTGGATCTGAGGCTCTTTCCCCTGTTGCCTCCATCATCCTCCAAATCCCACCAACATCAGCCGCCTCAGAGCGCAACTGGTCCTTGTTTGGGAACACACACAAAAGCACACAACAGGCTTACCAATACAAGGGTTGATAAATTGTTGGCCATCCGGGCAAATGTGAGGCTTTTTTAGCCTGACAATGAACCATCCTCAACAAGGTTGGAAAGTAACAGTGAAGATGAGGCCTCAAAGACTGATGTTCAAGAGGTGGACATTGAGGAGGTCCGGGGAGAAGACATGGAAGCCTGAGAGGAAGACAACCAAAGCTTTAGTTTCTAGACTATAATTTTACAGATGTATGTTGAAAATGTTTTTGGGAGCTGCGATGGATCATTGGGGATCATTCAATATTCTCTTGTGTTGTTCAGTGAAATCATCCCATGTGAAGAGCCAACTCATTTAAAGTTAAATTCGTAACTAAATTGTTTTTTTTACATTTCTATTGGAAGGATTTAATCATTTACAATGATGTCTACTTATGATAAGATAAAAGGTTTGTTTGTCTCCATATATTGTAAATATATCCAATGCAAAAAACATCTACATTTAAAAATTGTATTAATATTAATTTGCATACATTTCTGTTCATTCCCATGGAAAGTTTCCACCTCTGAATATTCCCCAAAATATGCAACCCAAAGCTCAACCAAATCAAAACTGTGTAGAAATTATAAAGGACCTACATTTATAGTCTTCACTTTGTCCAGCTTTCTAACAATCAGTGAACGAAAGCTAGAAAGTCAGGGAGCATGGAAAACTCAAAAAACTATGGATAGAGGACTGTGTTTGTCATTTTGACGGTGAGGAAATATAACAAATTGTGTGTGCAGCCCCCCGGACCTCGGTGAAGACTGAATCAGGCTCGCGGGTCAAAATGAGTTTGACATCCCTGAAATATACAAATCCCACCCTTAAGATACTGTCCTGTTCTAGGCCCTGTTCCCTTGCAGCGTTACACACTAGGGATTTTTCTTAGTATGGCATGGAAGGCCCTGAAGCAATAATCAAAGCTACAAAACACCAACATATTTCATTTGAAACAAATAGAGAACACATTTCTTTGGGGTGGGTGGTGGTGGGGTGGGGGAAATCAGAGCTGGGGAGGGGGGATGCTTCTACATAAGGTCGCAAAAATATTTCAATAAATTCCCTGGTTTTCCCCAGAAATCCCAGTTGGAGAGTGGCCAGAATCAGGAAGGAACCAGGATTTCTGGAAGACCAGGGAATTTATTGAAAGTTCCCAGATTGTTCCAATCCAACTCCCACTGCCGCAAAGTAATGGTGAGGCAAACTGTTTTCAGAAATGAGCCACTTTACCCTGTCAATATCCTCCCCTACTGAAGTTAACACCAAGAAAATAGGTCCACATCCCAACTCCGCAACAGTTTCCCTGCCAACATGACCACCATAAGGAAATCATTACCCATTCCCCACACCCCACTACTCATTCACCAGCCACTTGGCTGAACTTACATAAGACTCCTGAACAGCTAATCAAATGGCTACCAAGACTATTTGCATGGCTCCCCACACTGCTGCTACTCTATTATCTATGCATTGCCACTTTAATAACTCTACCTACATGTACATAATTACCTCGATACCGGTGCCCCCCCCCCCACATTGACACATTGTGCCGGTACCCCCTGTATATATCCCTGCTATTGTTATTTACTGCTGCTCTTTAATTATTTGTTAATCTTATCTCTTAATTTTTTAGGGATTGTCTTAAACTCCATTGTTGGTTAAGGGCTTGTAAGCATGTCACTGTAAGGCCTGTTGTATTCGGCGCATATGACAAATACAATTTGACTGTTTTCTCAACAACCCACGTGCTCTCTCACCTCCCCTTCACCTGAAGTTCTGATGTTCCAATATTGTTAAAAGTTATTGATGACACTATTTAGCTATTTCATGTAGCACTGCTCAAAAACAAGCTCCTGGTCATAGCAAACTTCTTAATCATTTTAACGTATTACAAATGTATAAGCATGAGCTGAAATACCTACCAACTTCCACCTTCATTAATTTCCTCTCCATCCCCCAAACCACTTCCCCACCTCCTTTCTCTGCCTCCCTCTATTTGCCTCCCTCCGTCCCCTCCCTCCGTCCCTTTGCGTCTCACCAAAGTTGAAAGCTGCCAGAGACAGTCCGGAGATGGCGTGGTATAAGTGAATGACAGTGGGTGGCTGGTGGAAGAAGAATTGCCGGTACAGCAGGGCACAGGGGTACCCTGAAGGAACGACAGAAAGAGAGAAAGGAGACAGTTAACATGTGAATCAACACGAGTGAATCATTCTAGACAAGAGCCCTTAGTGCTGACAGCAAAATGATGACCTTGTAGTTCAGTGCTACAACCTCAAGATAAAACGGAGACGTTTATCAGCGCACACCCAGGGATGCAATTGGTCTGGGTCCCGCCGGGGCCGAGGTTCTGTACCTTATACACAATTCATACCACAAGATCTAATGAACTTTTTATTTTATATAAATGGTTTTGTACCGTGTCTCCCACCCAACGTAGTCACTGCATACGAGACTCTGCACGCACTTTTGACTGCTCGCACAGGCTGCGCAACTATATGAAATTGCCCACACACCCCCAAAAAATGTTTAACACTGGAAAATGCCTCTGCCGAGACGCACTCTGAAGATGCTGCTGTCCACATGTACTTCTCCTCAGCCAACACCACGTGTAGCCTAACAAACACCAAAATCAGACAACCCCATAGTTGAATATGGGAACCTTTTCAATTGGCTTGTCACATTCTATGCAAGAAAATAATACATTCAAATTGTGTGTACCACAGGGAGAAAAACATGTATGCATTTGCCTAGCCATTGCACCATCACAACACACATTTGAAAGGGGTTATTGGCCACTTAAAAAGAGGATGCCAGCTTTCCATTACTCCATTTATTATTTCTCAACTCCTAAAAAAATTGTGAACTGAACCATTTTCAAACCGGAGTATGAGCCGAATGGTTTAGGCGCTTTTAGCACTTGCTGTTCACGAGAGGAGATAAGGGCATAGAGGAGATAAAGGGCCAAATATAACATGGGTCAGGAGTAACAGGTTAAACAAACTAAAACAAAATATATAGTCTGTTGCTTTTACGGTAACTTACTGGCAGCCAGTTACAGTTGAAGCAGGAAGTTTACATCCACCTTAACCAAATATATTTTAACTCAGTTTCACAATTCCTAACATTTAATCCTAGTAAAAATGACCTTATGTCAGTTAGGATCGCCACTATTTTAAAGAAGGTGAAATGTCAGGATAGAGAGATTGATTTCGGCTTTTATTTCTTTCATTACATTCCCAGTGGGTCAGAAGTTTACATACCAAATACTAATTGAGTGTAGCATTGCCTTTAAAATGGTTTAACTTGGGTCAAAAGGTTTGGGTATCCTTCCACAATAAGTTGGGTGAATTTTGGCCCATTCCTCCTGAGAGCTGGTGTAACAGAGTCAGGTTTGTGAGCCTCCTTGCTCGCACACGCTTTTTCAGTTCTGCCCACAAATTGGTCTATAGGATTGAGGTCATGGCTTTGCGATGGCCACTCCAATACCTTGACTTTGTTGTCCTTAAGCCATTTTGCCACAACTTGGAAGTATGCTTGGGGTCATTGTCCATCTGGAAGACCCATTTGCTGACTGATGTCTAAAGATGCTGCCACAATATAGCCACAATTTTCCTCCCTCATTGATGCCATCTATTTTGTGAAGTGTACCAGTCCCTCCTGCAGCAAAGCACCCCCACAACATGATGCTGCCACCCCCGTGCTTCACGGTTGGGATGGTGTTCTTTGGCTTGCAAGCTTCCCCCTTTTTCCTCCAAACATAACGATATAGATACTTTTGTACCCGTTTCCTCCAGCATCTTCACAAGGTCCTTCGCTGTTGTTCTGTGATTGATTTGCACTTTTCGCACCAAATTACATTCATCTTTAGGTGATAGAACTCGGCTCCTGCCTGAGCGGTATGACGGCTGCGTGGTCCCATGGTGTTTATACTTGCGTACTATTGTTTGTACAGATGAACGTGGTACCTTTTTAGGCGTTTGGAAATCACGCCCAAGGATGAACCAGGCACTGAGTTTGAAGGTAGGCCTTGAAATACATCCACAGGTACACATACAATTGACGCAAATGATGTCAATTAGCTTATCGGAAGCTTCTAAAGCTATGACATCATATTCTGGAATTTTCCAAGCTGTTTTAAAGGCACAGTCAACTTAGTGTATGTAGACTTCTGACCCATTGGAATTGTGATTAAGTGAAATAATCTGTCTGTAAACAATTGTTGGAACAATGACTTGTCATGCACAAAGAAGATCTTGCCAAAACTATAGTTTGTTAACAAGAAATTTGTGGAGTGTTTGAAAAACGGGTTTTAATGACTCAAACCTAAGTGTATGTAAACTTCCAACTTCAACTGTACATTACTGTAAATTCTAAATAAACAGGTTTAACAATACATTGCTGTAAAATGTACTGTAATGGAATACTGCTAAACATAACATTATTTTGAATTTACGGTAACAGTGTACAGTGCATTTTTGGGACATTCAAGTCATCAATATGATCCTAACTAGCAACAAGATCATTTTTAGAGTTTGCAATGTAGCTAATTCTTAGCCCAATGGGGTAAATGCAGATGTAAACCCCATTCTTCAGCCCATTTATTAGCCACCATGATGCATCAGTTGGGCTACAGCCAGGTGATAGTCTAATGCTTTTAGCTAAATAGTGCACCTGCCAGATCATGATATGGACCAATATGTTTTGGGCTGGAGGGGCAAATTATATTTTAGATGGTGTTAGCATCATTTTATATTGTAGTGGAATGTCTTTAAAAAGTCACCAGAACTGACCTTCTCACAGTCATTCTACAAAAATGTTAAATGTCCATCTGGGACCTTTGCCACCACAGCTTAAAAAAAAGAATAACAATCTGGAAACAATGACCAATCATTGATGTTTTGGATCCCTGGACACTTCAAATTAATTGAGAGCTTCAGCTCAATTTGTATGCCTAAAGCAGAGTGACTTTTCATGTTTGAATATGACAAGTCATGCCACTGGAATGTCATCTGAGTATTACACAGAAATCACATGCTATTTGGTTGTGAAGAAATGGGGTTAACAACTGCCAATGACAGCAGTTTGCTAACTAAGAGCCTGTAGTTTTGCAGTCATATGTGCTTTTGGTGCATATTGTTTAGGTTAGTGCATAGAAAAAAATCTCCCAATTGAACCACTCTGCACACACTCCCACACTCCCAGTTTTCTGGTGTGTGTGTTTATGTTTGAGTAACTGACAACAGTAGACATTGGCAGTAGAATTAACAGCTGGTAATCACATTTAATTTACTTCCATAAAGTATAGAGGTGGGGAGGTCTTGCAATCTGATACCTTCAGTGTGTCACAATCACAATGACTGGTAAAGGTAGTATAGTAGTTTATATCAATTCTAAACATTTACAAGATTGTAAACATGGGGCCTACTGTGATACAACATGAGCCAAAGGCTAGAGATCTACAATTATAGGCTACAGCAAGAATAAACCATATCAGGGTTTCAGAAGCTGAAAAGCAACAGCAATTCATTTAAGACAATGATACTGAAATACTGCACTATTTGTTGGTCAATCCCTGCAAATGTGACTTCAGAAGAAAATAATGTTCAGAGATGGACAGACACCCAGCTACCTGGTATACACCGACCATGTAAAGTAAACCTGTCCGTACTGTATGTTACAACCGCTTGTAGTGACCTCTTCTACCATAATCGCTAGCTAACGTTAACACATTATTTCATATTTTAGCTTTCTGGGAATCAGCAGAGCAGAGATTGCGCTCTGCTTAGTCTTGTGCCCGCTCAACCTTGCAGCCCGTCTGGTCAGCTTGTCAAAACAAGGCTAGCTAAGTGCATTTAGCTATTGTATTATCGTTCGGCTTGCCAGCGGGTCTACTCGCTGGCTAGCTAACGTTAGTCTGGCTAGTCACTGCAGCTGAGCAAGAGACATCAACGTTACCTGGTTTAGCAGTGTGTGTTGCTGCACTGTTTTAAAGGTGTAAATCAATATTACATTGGCACATGGTTATGTCAGAGAATCCACTGAAAGATGTCAGAGATGACTGAATTGAACTCACCGACTAAAACGGACAGAATCAGGCGAACCGCAGGTTCTGGAGAACCTAAAGATTCCGACAATTTCTCCATCAAGGGAGCCGCCATCTTTCGTGTGGGCGGAAGTAGCTCTGGTAATTCCGTAGATGTGTACCTTGGCGAGCGTTCCACTCTCTCCTTTATATGCCCTTGTCGATTTAGCGCTCTCCACCCCTTTCCCCTACTCTTTCTTTAATGTTCATTCTTCGCCTTTCTCACCACATCGACTTTCAATCTCTTTTGCCCCCAAATTTCGCAACATCTGTTCAATCTACTGCAACCTCTCTCACTTAAGTAAAATAATATACAGCCTACTGGTGTTGTAATATAGTGCATGTTGATCTTAAATTGTTACGAAAATAATACAACTTTTTTTAGTGGGAAAACATACATTAGGTTGTATCTACACACCTCCATCAATACAGTAGACACGGTTTTCCTCCATCCACTGCCTAACATCATATTACATTCTGTTGTCAGTGCTGCTCAACAGTGGTGTAAAATCCCCCCCGTGTGGCATTAGTTGGGAATTACGAGTTTGTAAGTGCATGCACCACCAGGTTTGTTTTCCCCAATGGTTAAAGGTCCACTCTTTAATTCGAAAAACAACAAAACGTTTTCCCTTTCTATATAGGTCTAAACTGAGGGATAGGGCTGGACACTTAAATTCATAGATTGAGCAATGTATGGTACTGACAGCCCAATGACATGAGGTCAACAACATGGCAGTTTTAACATGAATTTGAAGCTGTAGTTTGAGGCATTCATAATTGATATTCTTTAAGAATTAGTAGCCATTATAATTATAGATTAACACCACAGCTGTGTCAGAAGTCGGATAGGAATGACCTGTAAGGGCCATCGAAAGCACGGACGGGTGTGCTTGGGCCCTGAAAGATGGCGAAGCACAAGGACTTGCTTCCGGTTCAGTTGAGGTAGGTAACCATCCTGACCTTTCTAAAAACCGATTAACGCTCCCCAAACCGTAACCGTTGGAAGCCTGTTCGTGCTTCGACACGGAACCTCGCTCTGCCCTCAGAAACACTACAACATTATTAATTAAATGATCAGAAATGGCTGTAAATATTACAAAATGGGCCTAGAATTTGGGGAAGGTAAACAGATCAAGATCGGTCATGTAAAGAGTGACGCAGTTAAATAAACATTGACATTGAAAACTGAAAACTGCTGCTGACTAAACAAGTAGATCATCTTTATCCTCCCTTTCCCTTTTTGTACATGTGAATAAATCCCACTGTAGACAATATGCACCCACCATGTTGCTTTCACCTGTCCTGTCATTTCAGATCCTCAGTGCAGAAGATGAGCGGGGAAGACCGGCAGAGAAGCCGATTCAGACTATTATTGTACCGACACTCAATTTTTCAGCATCAGTCAATTTACAAAATGAAAGTAGGCCTATTGTATTGTTGTATACAGTGACGACCTTAACCCGATACCTAGCCACTTCCTCAAGAGGGCAGGTGTTGGGTTGACAGTTGGTTTAAACCCCGGGCTGGAATTCAATTCAATTCAATTCAAGGGCTTTATTGGCATGGGAAACATGTGTTAACATTGCCAAATCAAGTGAGGTAGATAATATATAAAGTGAGTATATAAAGTGAAATAAACAATAAAAATTAACAGTAAACATTACACATACAGAAGTTTCAAAACAATAAAGACATTACAAATGTCATATTATATATATACAGTGTTTTAAAAATGTACAAATGGTAAAGGACACAAGATAAAATAAATAAGCATAAATATGGGTTGTATTTACAATGGTGTGTGTTCTTCACTGGTTGCCCTTTTCTAATGGCAACAGGTCACAAATCTTGCTGCTGTGATGGCACACTGTGGAATTTCACCCAGTAGATATGGGAGTTTATCAAAATTGGATTTGTTTTTGAATTCTTTGTGGATCTGTGTAATCTGAGGGAAATATGTCTCTCTAATATGGTCATACATTGGGCAGGAGGTTAGGAAGTGCAGCTCAGTTTCCACCTCATTTTGTGGGCAGTGTGCACATAGCCTGTCTTCTCTTGAGAGCCATGTCTGCCTACGGCGGCCTTTCTCAATAGCAAGGCTATGCTCACTGAGTCTGTACATAAGTCAAAGCTTTCCTTCATTTTGGGTCAGTCACAGTGGTCAGGTATTCTGCCGCTGTGTACTCTCTGTGTAGGGCCAAATAGCATTCTAGTTTGCTCTGTTTTTTTGTTAATTCTTTCCAATGTGTCAAGTAATTATCTTTTTGTTTTCTCATGATTTGGTTGGGTCTAATTGTGCTGCTGTCCTGGGGCTCTGTAGGGTGTGTTTGTATTTGTGAACAGAGCCCCAGGACCAGCTTGCTTAGGGGACTCTTCTCCAGGTGCATCTCTCTGTAGGTGATGGCTTTGTTGTGGAAGGTTTGGGAATCGCTTCCTTTTAAGTGGTTATAGAATTTAACGGCTCTTATCTGGATTTGATTATTAGTGGGTATCGGCCTAATTCTGCTCTGCATGCATTATTTGGGGTTCTACGTTGTACACAGAGGATACTTTGCTACACTGGTGTCAGAAGTGGGATGCCCCCCAGTTGTGGTCATCGAGAGCACATCCCAAGGATGCCGGTGTGATCAATTTACGGGAGTAAAGAGCAAGGACGCGCACTCTGAAGAAAGGGGGCGAACTTAACCCAATAATAGCAATCTCGTCAAGGGGCTCTGATCTCTTGGCGTAACTAATAGCTAAAGTATTGGGTTGACATCACTGAGTGTTCAAACCTACATCAGGATTACTACCCCATGATTTTAAAAATTGTATTTAAACTTTATTTAACTAGGCAAGTCAGTTAATAAGAACAAATTATTATTTACAATGGCCTAACCATCCAAACCCTCCCCTAACGACGCCGGAGAAATTGTGCCCCGCCCTATGGGACTCCTGATCACAGCCAGTTGTGATTACAACCCTGGATCGAAACCGGGTCTGTAGTGACGCATCTAGCATGGCGATGCAATGCCTTAGACAGCTGCACCACTCAGGATTTCATAACATACAGTGAGTGATTGATTCCAAATTATAAACCTGGTGGATCGAGCCCTGAATGCTGATTGGCTGACAGCCTTGGCACCGTATATCAGACGAATAACAGGGGTATGACAACATTTAGGTGTACTACTCTAATTACGTTGGTAACCAGTTTCTACTAGCAATAAGGCACCTCTGAGGTTTGTTGTATATGGCCACTTTCCCACAACCCCTCGGGTCTTATTGCGTAAATCTTCACTCTGCTTCAATCTGTAACAGAAGAGACAAATATTTAATTTACTTTCTACAGAGTTCGGGGGCTTCTTCAATTGAAGACGCCTACTTGACAAATACTAAAAGAGCAAATTTTCCATAATCTCTTGAAGGTCACAAGCGGTCTTGTAAATTTACAGTGAATGTTTGTGTCAGAGTTAGCTCCTATCAGGCGTACAAAAAAAAACATGTTTCAGTTATTAACATATTATGTGACAAATATGTTGTAATGTTACTCAATATGGCTTGCTTTGTTGTTTAAAAAAAGTTATTTTAAGTCAGATTGCGGGAAATATAAGGCGAAATGCATTTTGGGTATGCAAAGTAAAAGATAGAATGCTAGCCAATCAAAGCGCTGAATTCTCAGCTTTCTTGCGTGAGAATGGATTCGTTCGATTTATCAGGTCCCGCTCGCCGTCTGATCGGAATGGCCATTTTATTTGAGATAGCCGGACATTTTCTCAGTGGGTGCTCTGTGGGAATGTTCGACATGTTTTCAATATATTTCATCCCCATGTACTGAAACAGTCATATTATTTTCACGCTTAAAACAAAGATAGCCTCATTTGAAAAACATCCATAAAAAATAAAAAAAACAGTTGCCTGTACTCTTTATTCTACTGAAATAAAAGGCTAACATTGTACATAAGGAAACGCTATTCTGGGCGTGTCTCTGTAAACCAATAGAACTAACTGAGAGGTTGGGTTACGTGGCCCATGATGATAAATACAGTGATTTGCGCCGGGCTCGTTGCTCTTCTCCCCGAAGTAGGTCCGCCTGATAAGAATCCAGCTCAGTTCTAAGGCCGAGAAACAACCTTATACTGCAAATATGTCCCGAAAATTCTTCGTTGGTGGTAACTGGAAGATGAATGGCGACAAGGCAAGCCTTGGCGAACTCATCAAAACTCTGAACTCTGCCAAGCTCGACCCCAACACTGGTGCGTGGTTCTGTGTGGCTTCTGTGCTTTTAATGTCTGACTCGTGTAGTAGGCTTAGAGTTGATCTTTGAAATGGTGTAACTTGTCGCATTGGGTTCCTGGTGTAGCCTATCCAGTTGCAATGACAGTCGCACCGCACACTTGCATTTGTGAAATTAGACTTTTGTAAGGTAAATTGTTTTAGCTCTCCAAGAGAAGGGGGGGGGGGAAGCGTGAAACAAAGGTTAGGGAAGGTCATTTTTTTTGGTATCAGTGCACGAATCAATGGGTGGCAAGCCAAGCTATACTCCGATAGGTCCCATTTCATTGCCATTTTCACAATGGTTTTAAATTATAGGATACCCTGACACTAATGTTTACATAATTATGATGCGATATATGCGATGGTGACAATTTGTGGAGAATACAATGCAGAATACATAGGCATATGTCTATTTTGTTACTGAAGCCCCCTATAATCATTTGTAACCGGAGAACTCCATTGTGTCAAGGGATTTTTAACCAGTATTTTAAACTGAACTAGGATAGAAGAACATGACTTGCTAAATGGATTTTCGTTGACAGTGGGCGTACGTTCCGAACAGCACGTAGCCACAACAGTCTGTCTGGCGCAAGCGAGGGGCGGAATGTCTGTTTTGTTCTTTGATGCATTATAATGATCCATCCGATCGCGAGCCCTGTTTTTAATATAACTACCAGGAGGACCAAGGGTGGATATCATTGCACCATCACAATACTGTAATTTAGAAATGCATATTCTACCGTTCGACCCGAATTCATTTATGCGCAACATACTAATTGTGTTAACCAATAAGAGTTCCCCACTCCGCCAGAGAGAATGGCGGAAACACCAACATCGTGCATTTCCAAACTGCCACAGATGCGTATGCCCTGATCGCATGTTTGTATTTGAACACACAGGTTCAAGAACAGGCTACAAGTACTTAGTCAGGTTTTGTGTCGTTTTTGTAGGCGTTATCTGCTGCACCTCGGAGTGCGCCGAAGGACACGTTATGTCCGTGTAGTAACCCACATCTGTATACAGCCTCGGACTTTACCCCACAGAAAGAGCCACCCCTCACAACTCTAGCTAATCTGCATAGTACAAATTTACTGACGCCTGAAAGCAGACGACTGAAGCTCGCGTATTGCTTTTCCCACGTCTCTTTCTAGAAATGTAAAGTCAATGGTAAGTCACTTCTTCCCTAAGCCATTTTTATGAACCTGCAGAGTATATATTTTTTTTAAATGTATCCTGTGGTTGACCTTTTAAATTTAAGTTCCAGTTCGACCCCAGCAGAATTTGACCACATGAGCGACCTTTGTGAGCTGAGTTCTAGTGACCTTTTGGAGGTTGAACTAGGACCTTTTTGCAGCGGGGGACTGACTCTTGGCAGGGATAAATGACCTTTGCAGAGGGAATAGTGACTGTGTGGGTTTAATATAGACACACTTAACCCCAAGATATAGTTACAGTGCTAATGTCAGTGTCTGGTCTACTGTACCCCACAACACTGGGGATATCCCACTTGTACAGTGTGTACTAATGTGGCAGACTCTGGTATTGGACTGTATAACCAACACGGGCTCAAATAGGCCTATCATTCTGATCGATAGGCCTTGTTTTGTACACTTAAGTGAATAGTAGAGTGAGCCACTACATGGAGTTGTCACCACTCGAAGGAAAGACTTTCCCACAGATACTAGATGTCACCGACAATCGCTGTGTGCACTTCCTATTTCAGTTTCTAAAAAATATTACTGTTACATGTAAGGATCAAGGTGCAAATCTTAACTTCCGCTTAGAATTTTCACTTAGTCTCACACATTGACATCATTGCATGACCGTGTTGGTTCTCTCTCTCTGCTTGCAGAGGTGGTCTGCGGCGCCCCGTCAATCTACCTTGAGTTCGCCAGGGCAAAGCTGGACCCTAAGATCGGAGTGGCCGCTCAGAACTGCTACAAGGTCAAGGGGGGTGCCTTCACCGGGGAGATCAGGTAATGGACATGCCCTGTAACTGCGGATGCTAGTGTCTTCAGGACACTATTGCTTTACTGAACCAACCCTGCAGGAGGACTGTACTTTGTGTGCTAATCTCTTTTACTCACACGCTCTTTCTTTTTCCGTTCTCTCACTTCCTTTATGGCCCCTCTCTCTCCTTCTCAGCCCTGCGATGATCAAGGACGTTGGCGTGCACTGGGTGATCCTGGGCCACTCTGAGAGGCGCTGGGTCTTTGGAGAGACTGATGAGGTAAATAGCTTATTTGGTCGAGTGCTCGTGTTTATGAATGTGTAGTCTCAGGAGGAGGCAGGAGACTGTGTCACAAGAACAGGGCCGTGACACAGTATTGGATTAAGTCTCTTTCAACAGTGAATTGACCTTGAAAATTACAGAATTTGAGGAGCAGTGACAAATCTATGCGTCATAATTTTAATCTCCATTTTACACTCAAGGTGTTCTTCAAGTAGAGGAAATGTGAAAAATATGACAATAAATGAACAACCTGTCTGATCGTTTGTGTCCTGACAGCTTATTGGTCAGAAGTGCGCCCACGCCCTGGAGAATGGCCTGGGTGTCATTGCCTGCATCGGTGAGAAGCTGGACGAGAGGGAAGCTGGAATCACAGAGAAGGTCATCAACGCACAGACGAAGCACTTCGCAGGTATTGTCACTGAAATCACTGATTCATAATGAGTGTGTTACACAAAACCACAGATTCTGCTCAGGTGTACACATATATTATCAGAGCCTGTAATCCGCGTGTTAGAGTGCTGATCTAGCATCAGTTTTGCATTTTACATATTTGAACATGGGCCCTGAACTTTACAATGCACAGAGTTAAACATGTCAAGAACCATGACAATAATATATAATAATCGTATAACCTGCAAAGGCCTCTTTGTATCTGGAAAGTAAGCAATAAATTCCAAGTACAGTATGTACCCTGTATTACTTTGTAGTGATTCTAACATTGTTGAATGTAGTAATACTACTGCTGCGTGAATACATCCTATTGGTAAAGGGATAGTGTGCCACAGACGTGATTGGGTCTTTCAGTGTGATTAATTAGTTTTCCTTTTCGTTAACAACTTGGTTACATCCAGTGTGTCCATGATGGCACCTGTGTCCATTTTTGAGTTCTCATTTTTGATTCATGTGAATGCAGTACTGTATTCATTATGTCAATTCTGTTTGCAGACAACATTAAGGACTGGTCCAAGGTTGTTCTGGCCTATGAGCCCGTGTGGGCCATCGGCACCGGCAAGACCGCATCCCCCGCCCAGGTAAGCGTTTCTTCTATTGTCATCCATTACTATTGTATGACCGCAATGGAAAGAACCTGGGACGGATGGGGACGTGTGACTAAAAGCCTGAATCTCTTTATACTGCATATATTCAGTCTGGACTAGAGCACAATGTGTTGTCCATTTGAGATTCATCACTAAATTGAAGGCTAAAGTCAGAGCTTACTGGACTTTGGAACCCATATTCATGGTTTTATTTCAATCTCTTTTTTCCTTATCTTTTCTTATCTTTGTCTCTCAGGCCCAGGACGTTCATGACAAACTGAGGCAGTGGGTCAAGGCCAATGTGTCTGAGGCAGTAGCCAACTCTGTCAGGATAATCTATGGAGGTGAGACCAAACTCCTATGCTTCACGTTTAAACACACTTACGCTGTTAACGCCACAACCACAAACGGGGGTTAATAGGTTTTGTCATTGCATAGCTAATTCAAGTCAGGGGCATGCGGTGGTAGGAGCATACAGTGGTCTCTTCCCCCCCCCCCCCCACCACACTCTGTCCCTCATCACTCCATTCCTCACTCATATCTGTCTGTTCTCTCTCCTCAGGTTCCGTGACAGGTGGCACCTGCAAGGAGCTGGGAGGCATGAAGGATGTGGACGGTTTCCTGGTTGGCGGCGCTGCACTCAAGCCAGAGTTCGTTGACATCATCAACGCCAAGCAATAAAAACCCTGAAGTGGTCAGACCATATTTGAGGCGAACTCCATTCAGACGAAACCTGAGCCATTCTCCTCAAAACTCGGCACTTAGAACCCCCTTCCCTTAGCCTTTTTTTAAAATTCTATATATTTGTGATGTCTTTACCTCTTTTTTGTTTTTTTTGTTTTAATGTATCAAAGAAAAGGAACAGTTTGACACTCATACTATACAGCAGTGAAAGGTGTTAGTTCCACTGAGTTTTTTTTGTACTAGCCTCCACTACTGTTTTTTAAAGGGACTGCGCTTGACCACACCATCCTGGATGGAACAACCCATGCCTTTACTTGAAAGTTTACAAACTTTTATGTATACAGTGTCAAAACTAGCAATCAGATTCACTTGTCTTTGTACTATAGATGACTCTTTGTGTAATTTATGTTTTGGGTCTTATCCCTTCCCATAGAACACATGATCCGCTCTCTCATTGGCTACTCGGTCAAGAGGGAGGCATCCATTACATGTCCACCATGTTTTGTTAGGGGGGGCTGACTGTTGTAATAAAAGGTTTAGAGACTAGTTGTGTCCTGTTTTTATTGTGTTATTGACACACGGCACATAATCTTCCACAGCATGATCTTGAATACTAGCAGACTGCTTTCCTACCTTTGTGTAAAGCCAGTCAGACTACAGTCTCTGGGGGTGGTACTTTGGTAATATTATGGCAAATTCCTGAGAGTTCATGTAATGGTGCAATTCATATCATGTCCACTAGGCCATGCCCAATCACCAACATCCTCAAACAAAATGGATTATTTCTCTTCTGCAGCATTCTTCGACAGTGGAGATGTTTCAAAAGGTCAAGCGCTATCCTCTTTTCCTATGTGGCTTCTTCTCTCCTTACCTTGAATTGTGAAGCTGTCAAGTAAAGTCACAGGGTAAGGAAAAAAAGCCAAGAATAGGAACACAGCCGTCTTCAGCATTCCCTACACAATGCTGAACTCTTTATGACAATCCCACCATGTACAAATCTGGCAAGAGGCATGAATGAATCTACTTAATAAATATTGATGATTTGATTAGTGGGAAGGAAGGTTAGCAGACAGAACAGCATAGGAGGCTGCTGAGGGGAGGCTCATAATGGCTGCAATAGAGCAAATGGAATGGCGGCAAACACAAACCACGTGTTTGACGTATTTGATACCATTCCATCCCAGTCATTACCGAGAGCCCCTTCTCCCAAATTAAGGTGCCACCAACCTCCTGTCCTTCACAACAAATATGCTCAACAGTTCTGCGCTGCTCCATGAAGTGCAAGAAGTATGAATGCCCTGACTTCTGCAGAGGCTATATTACCGTAAATGTTGCATGTTGCACATATTGCCTGGATTGACGCATGCTGTAATGCAATTTGTATGATAAAATGAGACGTTTGCTTTGCGTTGAACCCAGCCATGCATGCGGTAATACAAAGTGATAGGGACACTTATCTGACTCAATGCCTGCCTGATGAGTGCCTCGCATTGTTACACATAAAAATATATAATGGATTTTTTGCCACTGCTATATGCAATGCGTGTAATTGGAAACTCGCCAACTAATGTAGCTATGGTAAAAGGACCATTTTGCTGAGATGATGGCCAATTGATTGCCACATAACATATGAGGTGTAGGCAAAGCATGACCAAAGATTTAGTTGCTGCAGGGTGAGGGTGGAATTATACCTAGTGTTGCTGCTGTGGTTGCAGCTCTAGTTCATATTACTTGAGAAAAGAGGAGTGAATCAGAATTTGGAAAAGGGTTGGTCCAAATTCGAGTAATTTTTTGAACAGAAGTTTAAAACATGCACACACAGGAGAAAATCCAAAACCACACCATAAAAAAAGCATCTCTGTATACAATTTTTTTTTTATAAAATAGTATGGTATTATACAACACATACAGAACTCACATTTGATTAATTTATGTTACGGTTTTCTTCTATATCCTCCTCTGACGAAGAGGTAGAACAAGGATCGGACCAAAATGCGGCGTGTTGATTGAGATTCATGTTTAATCAAAACAAAGAAACACAAACTTACAAAAACACTACAAAACAAGAAACGAAACCGAAACAGCCTATCTAGTGCAAACTAACCGAGAGTACAATTCAGACACTAAGGACAATCACCCACGACAAACTCAAAGAATATGGCTGCCTAAATATGGTTCCCAATCAGAGACAACGATAAGCACCTGCCTCTGATTGAGAATCACTCCAGACAGCCATAGACTTTGCTAGATAACCCACTAAGCAACAATCCCAATACCACCACCAAAACCCCAAGACAAACACACCACAATTACAAAAAACCCATGCCACACCCTGGCCTGACCAAATACATAAAGATAAACACAAAATACTTTGACCAGGGCGTGACAATTTAGTCTGAGCAGCACATCTGTCCAGTGAGGAAAAAATGATGAGGAGCAGAGCTTTCTGTGGTGGGAAAATACGTATGAGTTGGTAATGTATACGTATGAGTTGGTAATGTTCTAGTTGCACCGTAATTGGCTCAGTGTTCTGTCACTCATGGGGACACTACATCACTGAAAAATCTATGGGAGAGCTAAAAAATTCAAGTCCATTGGGTGCTGCCATAGAGTTACATTAGAAGGTCATTGGTCACAGATAAAATTACGTCAAATCACGTTATATCTACAGCTTTGATTGGACTGATCATGTCAACTTCATACTTTCAAGATCTTTGCTAGCAATCTAGCAGTTATCATCATGAATCAAGTCAACTATCTAATGGCAAATCCTTTTAATAGGAAGAGAAATGATAGATAAAACATATCGGTGCTCATTGGCCATTGGACATAGACATTACACAACAAGTTGTAAATCGCAAATTCAACAATGAGTGGTTTGGAAGTTCAAGAGAACTGGGAATTCGGAAAAAAGCGAGATCCGATTGGGAAAATAAATTTTGAACGGTGTTTCAACTCGTAATTCCGTGTCAGGAACTCAGGCCTCTTTCTAGACCTCCGACCTGAAGATCACTAACATCATGATGCAACTTAATTTTTTTCAGAGTTCCCCGTTGTCTTGAAAGCAGCATAAATCCAGAGAATGCCAGACTTTGATGAAAAAGTTTGACAGAATATTCCCATTTAGGACCCAGCCGCCCCACCTTCCTGTTCAAGTGAGCTCAACACAATAAGGAGAGTCCAGAAATGTCCTGTATGCTGCTGCATAAATGATGCAATATGCCAGGGAGATAGTATTACTTTCATAGCTACAGTATACATAAGTGTATGTTGTGTAGTAAGCTGTTAGTAGCCCATGTGCCTCACCGTAATAATTTGGTCCCTTTTACCCCCATAATTTAGCATACTGTTCTGACTTGGTGGTGCACATGTAGCCTATAGCCTGTTTTAGAGAAATGTCATCATTGAATATTGTAAGAGCTTTCATTGTCTGTTTATATGCCCCCTTTATTTATCCTACGGTTCTGACTTGGTGTACGGGGAGAATACTGTAAGAATGGCCCATGTTCTGAATATTTACATTGATTGTGTCAGTCCTAGCTCTCTCATTAATGTCTTAATCTAAATTACGGATTGCCTCTTATCCGCTCGTCGTCCCCTTATGCCATAGTTACATCTCAATTGTCAGTAGAAACCACGTTTGTTTAAGCAAGTCAGCCATATCAGCTATGTTTTGTTTTAAAGGCGGTAAATGAGGCTGAATGAACTGTTTCGCAGTGGAAGGTGTTGGGACCGCTTTATGTAGGCCCTAACAGTTTGTGGGCACCGTTTGTCCAATTAATGTATTGTTTAGTGTTGTGTAGTGGCTTTGCTGGCATGAATCTAAACTATTTTTTTGAGTTTGCTCCATCAAGATTTCCAGTTGAAGTCGGAAGTTTACATACACCTTAGCCAAATACATTTAAACTCAGTTTTTCACAATTCCTGACATTTAATCCTAGTTAAAAGTCCCTGTCTTAGGTCAGTTAGGATCACCACTTTATTTTAAGAATGTGAAATGTCAGAATAATAGTAGAGAGAATTATTTATTTCAGCGTTTATTTCTTTCATCACATTCCCAGTGGGTCAGAAGTTTACCCACACTCAATTAGTATTTGGTAGCATTGCCTTTAAAATGTTTAACCTGGGTCAAACTTTTCAGGTAGCTTTCCACAAGCTTCCCACAATAATTTGAGTGGATTTTGGCCCATTCCTCCTGACAGAGCTGGTGTAACAGAGTCAGGTTTGTCGGCCTCCTTGCTCGCACACACTTTTTCAGTTCTGCCCACAAATGTTCCCCTTTTTACTCCAAACATAGCGATGGTCATTATGGCCAAACAGTTCTATTTTTGTTTCATCAGACCAGAGGACATTTCTCCAAAAAGTATGATCTTTGTCCTCATGTGCAGTTGCAAACCATAGTCTGGCTTTTTTATGGCGGTTTTGGAGCAGTGGCTTCATCCTTGCTGAGCGGTCTTTCAGGTTATGTCGATATAGGACTCGTTTTACTGTGGATATAGATACTTTTGTACCTGTTTCCTCCAGCATCTTCACAAGGTCCTTTGATGTTGTTCTGCGATTGATTTGCACTTTTCGCACCAAAGAACCCATCTCCTCCTGAGTGGTGTGATGGCTGCGTGGTCCCATGGTGTTTATATTTGCGTACTATTGTTTGTACAGATGAACGTGGTATTTGGAAATTCAGGCATTTGGAAATTGCTCCCAAGGATGAACCAGACTTGTGGAGGTCTACAAGTTAGTTTGTTAACAAGACATTTGTGGAGTGGTTGAAAAACGAGTTTTAATGACTCCAACCTAAGTGAATGTAAACTTCCGACTTCAACTGTACATGCTAAAATCGTTACTGATTATAATCAATGTGGGATGGCGCAAATCTTAGAGATGTAATTATGAAGCGCTCTTCTCCAGAGGGGAAACATGGAGCGGGGAACATGAAAATTTCGAAAACGATAAATGTTACCACAAACTTTGCGATGGAAAAGATATGCTGTTCCCTGGGAACAGAGGTTTTAAAGACGTTTTTTTTATATCTTCACAAGCCATGACCCTCCAGTCACACTCGTGGGAGGGCAGCAAGATGCTGACGTCTTTCCCTTGAAGGATCTTGGTCTTCAGGCAGTTAGATAATATGTATCACCCCTCATAACGAGCCGTGCATCAACAGAGCCCAAGGTGCCAAGGAGGGACTGGATAGCCGCCAACACTGGGTCGCGTATCGGCAGCAGGAGCCCGGTGTAGACGGTGGACGTAGCCGGAGCGGCGGTGTTGCCGCGGAGGAACAAGGACCAGCCGGTTGTGTAGAATTGCAGGAAATAAACTTTAAACCTGCTAAATGGTCTCTCCACCAACAAGAGGGGTGTGAATAGTTTGGGTCATGAACAGTGCTTGCGCAGGATGTCCCCCAATGCTGGATGGGTGACCTGAGTGAAAAAGTTTGGGAATCCCTGCTATATCGCACAGTAATAGGCTACCCATACTGTCAAATATTTGACATAAGCTACCAGTCTATTTACTGTGTTCTGTAATCTTTTGCAGTAATTATCTTACCGGCAAAGGACTGTGTCCGTTTCTGAAAGAGAAAATAATGGCAAATGGTTGTGCACCTGTTAGTGAACGTTTCAATTCAACATTGGGGGCTTTCCCCCCAATCTAAATATGATGGAATGCCCGTGAATTCTTAAACATTGTCCAGGGCAAACTACAACAAAAATGTACTTACTGTACTTACAGTAGCATACATAGAGGCCTACTTCAATGTAAAACATAAACTGTTCACCTTTTAAATTCGAATGTATATTGTGCCAGTGGCTTCCCTGAAAACAGGTACTGACAGGAGGAGCAATATGATTCTGTTAGGGGTGGTCACACTGGATGGGGATGGTGATGGAAGCTTTGGTGGTCCACACAATGAAGAAGCAGGTGTCCCTTCCAGTGATGTGGAGCTGACCTTGTACCTGGTGCCAGCAAGACCCTCCCTCCCTGATATAGAAATCCTTCGACTTCACGGCCTCTTCAATGGTAAGGTCCCTTGCACCATAGGGACACTTGACCTCCACCACTACTGTGACCCCCCGGTGTGGCACCCAGGATCCCAGACCCTGTGACCTAAAGCCCTGACTCCTGCATATCCATCCCTGTAGTCATTTGAATGCCTTGATGCGCTCCTCTTCATTATCTGTGGCCCACCTTACAGACAACAGCCCATCCAACGACTGATCTGAGGACCTTTTTTTAGCAGCAACGGAGTTAAGCGCTTGGCTCTAACCACTGCTCCATAATTGCTGGCCGTCAACCTCCCTCTCCTCATTGTGTGCCAGTTGGGGTTTGTGCGCTGTACAACTGTTGCCTGCCGTATAGCCTCCTACTGCTCCGCTGTGTAACGGCTGTCATCGGTGGAAGCAGAAGAGGACCAAGGTGCAGCGTGGTATGTGTCCATATCTTTTAATCAAGAACTTGAACACAGAACAAAAAACAATAAACCGACAACCGAAAACAGTTCTGGCTGGTGCAGACACACAACAGAAAACAGAAAACAATCACCCACGAAACACAATAGAAAACAGGCTACCTAAATATGGTTCTCAATCAGGGACAACGATTGACAGCTGCCTCTGATTGAGAACCATACCAGGCCAAACACAGAAATAGCAAATGATAGAAAAACTAACATAGACAACCCACCCAACTCACGCCCTGACCATACTAAAACAAAGACATAACAAAAGAACTAAGGTCAGAACGTGACACGCTGACAGCGCCATGCCAGCAAGGGTGCCTGCATGCCCCAGGTGCCCTTGTTTTTTAACAATGTCCGGTACAGACCGGGTGACAGGGAGGGAAGCTGTTTTTCTGGCTCAGGTTCCAGGAGACATGTCGTCCCACTGAACCTGCCCCGGAGACGGTTCCTTGGCCACTGAAGATCCTCCTGTGAGCTCTCACGACAGAGGGTTGTTGTCTTCAACCGGGTTACAGATCTTCCACTGACTGCACCTGGTTGGGCACGGCTGTCTTCCTCAACTCGCATTCCACATCCATATGGCCATTATTGTGAACCACTAAAATATGCTGTATGGCTAGGGCTGTTGCGGTGACCATATTACCGCCACACTGGCGGTCACGAGTCATGAAGGCAGTCAAATTCCATGTGACCATTTAGTCATGGTAATTAGGATTCTCAAAGCTCTGATGCTGCTGATGATCATTAGTAGCCTACCAAACGAATTTAACCAATCTACACTCTTACATTAATCTTCTGTAATGTATTATTTTCTATTTAACTCGGCAGGTCAGTTAAGAACAAATTCTTATTTACAATGACGGCCTACCCCGGCCAAACTCTAACCCGGACGACGCTGGGCCAATTGTGCACCACCCTATGGGACTCCCAATCACGGCCAGTTGTGATACAGCCTGTAATCAAACCAGGGTCTGTCGTGACGCCTCTAGCACTGGGATGCTGTGCCTTAGACCGCTGTGCCAATCTATCAATAGATTATAGATTTTCTCAAAATATGTTAAATAGCATAGCCTATATAGTTATAAACATGTATAGTTATATAGTTATTAAATAGTTTTGTCTTTCTCTTAATTTTTTTCTGGGAGCATGAATTATTACTCAATCCAATTTCAATTTAATAATACAATTGTCACATCTTATTTCAGTTTATCCCATTTCAGAGTGCTCGACGTGACTTTTATTTAGAAAATCGTGAGAGAGAAACACGTGACCGGAAGTAAGAACCTCACTGTTTTGTTTATGTTACTTGGGGTAGCTACTCGACTAGCATTCCTCAAAATGTCAAAAATAGAGTTGCTGAGATTGTTTCTCAACGAAAGATTGACAGCTGCTGCTGATGAGATATTTGGAACAATTGAAAAGACAATTATAGAGTACCAGGAAGAAGTTTCCCGCACGAAAGAGGAGAACAGCCGTCTACGGGGGATGCTAAGGTTACAAAAAACAGGTTTGTGACCTTTTTACAACGCTTATGGGCACTAGCTACTTAGTTTATACAGCTTTGATATTACTGCATCTAGCTACTACAGATTGATGTGAAGCTCATTAATATCTGCCCTTCCGACTCAAATTGCATTGCCAGCATTGCCCCTTGGATTCTCAAGAACAAATTCAGATAGCTTCCTGCATTCTACATGTTTTGTCAGACCCCCAAAAGATGCAGGTTTGCCTGGCCTGCTTCAACTCTGCATGCTCACTATGCTGTAGGTTTTACAAAAGTAAGAATCAAAAGACAATCTTGTGCATGGGGTGGGAGGACGCATAAGCCATGAGTGGCAGGTGTTCGAATCCCGGCTGTGGTTTGAATCCAGACTTGGCGTGTCTTTGTTTTCTACTTATTACTGCTTATATGTATTGCTTTCATCATGTAATTTGATTTTTTTTTAATCCATTCTCCCTCAGACCCCCAGCCGCTGACTGTCTCTGACGAGGATCTTCCCCCTGAGCAGCAGCACTGTGAGCAGCAGTGGAGCCCTAGTCTGGAACCGGATGGTCCGGAGGCCACACAGATTAAAAAGGAGCAGGAGGAACTCCGGACCAGTCGGAGGGAAGAGCAACTTCAATGGCTAGAGTCTGGTACCAAAGACTTCACATTCAGTCCTTCCTGTTTGAAAAGTAACTATGATCCAATTCAGAACCCAACTCATTCATCACATCTTCACCAAGTACAAAGTGAGGAAAGCAGAGAGAATCCAACACATTCATCACATCTTGACCAAATACAAAGTGAGACAAACAGTGAGAACCCAAGTCAGTCCTCATACCTTCACCAAATAGAAAGCGAGGAAGACGGAGAGAACCCAGCAGCTCAGTCCTCATATCTTTACCAAATACAAAGTCAGGAAAACCGAGAGAAGCCATGGCAATGCCGTGTTTGTGACAAATGTTTCAGCAATATTCATCATCTGAAAGCGCACGTGAGGAGTCACACAGGGGAGAGACCATATAAGTGTCCTATATGTAGAAAATGCTTTATGACAACAAGCGCATTGAATAGGCATCAGACAATTCACACTGATGGAAAACCGTTTAGGTGTAATTATTGTGGCAAATCCTTCAAATGGATGAACTCCCTTGGAAGGCACATAAGGATTACCCATGAGAGGGAGAATATATGACAGCACCTTGTGTGGGGAAAGGGCAACAGTTGTTATGAAAAAGTTACATCCTGATGCTTTTTATTCTATTTCCATATAATATTATAATATGCCATATGCTATTGCCATATAATTACAGTATAACAAAATAGAACACTATGTTATGGTTAATTATAGGGGCGTCAGGGTAGCCTAGTGGTTAGAGCATTGGACTAGTAACTGGAATTTTGCAAGTTCAAATCCCCGAGCTGACAAGGTACAAAACTGTCATTCTGCCCCTGAACAGGCAGTTAAACCCACTGTTCCTAGGCCGTCATTGAAAATAAGAATTTGTTCTTAACTGACTTGCCTAGTTAAATAAAGGTAAAAATAATTAGGATATCTATGGCTATTTTGTGTGTGTTGTCTTTTACATGTTTGTAACCACTTTCCCAGGGACTGCAGATGGAAATATGTCTTGATCAATGTGCGTTGTCTTTGTCAAATAAATCAAATAAGGTCAAGATTTAGAGGCGTATCTTGCACCTGTCTGTGCATAAAGATTGTTTTTGTCATGTTCATATGGTGTAATGTCATGTCACATCAGTTTTGACCATTTCCTCCAGTGATCACAAGATCCAAAACATTTTCCATATGCCTACATTACTGTCCTTTTTTTATACCTCAGTGATCTTTCTAATGTGCACACCTGATGGCAAAAAATAAATAATCAACACACCAAATCTGTTGCCATAGTCTTATCCCTACTTAGCTATTTGATGCCATTGAAAAAACATGTTCAATAATTAAAGCATGTAAATAATTCAGTCTGAGAACTAAGGAGATGCCACATGACTTAGATTTGAGACTGATGATTTGAAATGATCTGGCCAGGTTTTGTAATGTTTTGTCACTGCCTACTCATTTTGTGGCACTGTCTCCATGGATTAGGCTACTCTCCACGCACCCAGAGACAGTATCGCACTTCCAAAAAACTGATTGGCTAGTGATACGCATACTCGACCCTCTGGTTGGACCAGAAAACTGTCAGTCAACATGGATCTACAAATACGTATGGGGTGAAGTTGGAACATATTCTGGCGAATTAATTACCGCTACATTGGACACCTTTCTCTAAATATATCTGGTTAACGTTAGCTCTATTCAGTCTGGGGGTGCGTGTGATTTATCAAAAGTGTAGTGGAATATCCCCCCAGCTTTTGTTATCCTTATTAGTCCATTAAATTAATTCATCAACAGCAGGCACAGACTGATCTTTTTCCCTGCAGGATATTAATAATGTTATGTTTTATTTTCATTTTCTTCAGATTGTGTGGTTAGTTTGCTAGCATTATTCAGGGCGATGGTCGTGGCATTTTCCGTGTGAGTTAGATTTTCCTCGTGCTTTGCTAGTCTTTCAGAAGTTTTCCTTATCCAACCATTAATTAGGCAATGTTAAATTAGTGATATCTGAAACATCAGGCACGGACTGATATTTTATTTAGCCTTGTAGTCTATTTTTTTCTTGAGATTGTGTGGTTGGCATGAACTGCATAGCTCTTTTGGTGTGTTCATGCAATTTCGTGGCTGGGGGTAGTGTAATTTTCATATTGCAGGCTGGCTGGTAGCTGGGAGTAGCTTTATTGGAAATGTACAGGTGTAAATCCTGCAATTTCTGTTTCCTAAATATTAAAGCATTCATTACTCATGCAAAAAAAACATAGAAATGTGGCGAACTACAGTTTTACTTGTGGGGTAGAGTGCCCTTGCACCAAAGCATCACTACTTGTTACACTACCCCGACCTCATCCTGCAATTTGGGCAAGGTCCCCCTGCTCAAGCCAGCGCATGTCCAGGCCCGTCTGAAGTTTGCCAATGACCATCTGGATGTTCCAGAGGAGGAATTGGAGAAGGTCATGTGGTCTGATGAGACAAAAATAGAGCTTTTTGGTCTAAACTCCACTCGCCGTGTTTGGAGGAAGAAGAAGGATGAGTACAGCCCCAAGAACACCATCCCAACCGTGAAGCATGGAGGTGGAAACATCATTCTTTGGGGATGCTTTTCTGCAAAGGGGACAGGACGACTGCACCGTATTGAGGGGAGGATGGATGGGGCCATGTATCGCGAGATCTTGGCCAACAACCTCCTTCCCTCAGTATGAGCATTGAAGATGGGTCGTGGCTGGGTCTTCCAGCATGACAACGACCCAAAACACACAGCCAGGGCAACTAAGGAGTGGCTCCCTCCAAATCTTTGGAGGGAGCTGCATGTCCGTATTGCCCAGCAACAGCCCCGAAACCTGAAGGATCTGGAGAAGGTCTGTATGGAGGAGTGGGCCAAAATCCCTGCTGCAGTGTGTGCAAACCTGGTCAAGAACTACAGGAAACGTATGATCTCTGTAATTGCAAACAAAGGTTTCGTTACCAAATATTAAGTTCTGCTTTTCTGATGCATCAAGTACTTATGTCATGCAATACATTGCAAATGAATTACTTAAAAATCATACAATGTGATTTTCTGGAGTTTTGTTTTAGATTCCGTCTCTCACAGTTGAAGTGTACCTATGATAACAAATTACAGACCTTTACATGATTTGTAAGTAGGAAAACCTGCAAAATCGGCAGTGTATCAAATACTTGTTCTCCTCATTGTACACATAGGTTGGAGTCATTAAAACTCGTTTTTCAACCCCGCCACAAATTTCTTGTTAACAAACTATATATTTTTGCAAGTCGGTTAGGACATCTACTTCGTACATGACACAAGTAATTTTTCCAACAATTGTTAACAGACAGATTATTTCACTTATAATTCACTGCATCACAATTCCAGTGGATCAGAAGTTTACATACACTAAGTTGACTGTGCCTTTAAACAGCTTGGAAAATTCCAGAAAATGATGTCATGGTTTTAGAAGCTTCTGATAGGCTAATTGACATAATCTGAGTCAATTGGAGGTGTACCTGTGGATGAATTTCAAGGCCTACCTTCAAACTCAGTGCCTCTTTGCTTGACATCATGGGAAAATCAAAAGAAATCAACCAAGGCCTCAGGAAAAAAATTGTAGACTTCCACAAATCCTTGGGAGCAATTTCCAAATGCCTGAAGGTACGAAGTTAATCTGTACAAACAATAGTACGCAAGTATAAACACCATGGGAACATGCAGCCATCATACCGCTGAGGAAGGAGACGCGTTCTGTCTCCTAGAGATGAACATACTTTGGTGCGAAAAGTGCAAATCAATTCCAGAACAACAGCAAAGAACCTTGTGAAGATGCTGGAGGAAACAGGTAAAAAAGTATCTATATCCACACTAAAACAAGTCCTATATATCAACATAACCTGAAAGGCCGCTCAGCAAGGAAGAAGCCACTGCTCCAAAACTGTCATAAAAAAGCCAGACTACGGTTTGCAACTGCATATGGGGACAAAGATCATACTTTTTGGAGAAATGTCCTCTGGTCTGATGAAACAAAAATAGAACTGTTTGGCCATAATGACTATCGTAGGTTTGGGGGAGGCTTGCAAGCTGAAGAACACTATCCCAACTGTGAAGCACAGGGTGACAGCATCATGTTGTGGGGGTGCTTTGCTGCAGGAGGGACTGGTGCACTTCACAAAATACATGTCATCATGAGGTAGTAAAATTATGTGGATATATTGAAGCAGCATCTCAAGTCATCAGTCAGGAAGTTAAAACTTGGTTGCAAATGGGTCTTCCAAATGGACAATGACCCCAAGCATACTTCCAAAGTTATGGCAAAATGGCTTAAGGACAACAACGTCAAGGTATTGGAGTGGCCATCACAAAGCCCTGACCTCTATCCTATAGAAAGTTTGTGGGCAGAACTGAAAAAGCGTGTGCGAGCAAGGAGGCCTACAATCCTCAGTTACACCAGCTCTGTCAGGAGGAATGGGACGAAATTCACCCAACTTATTGTGGGAAGCTTGTGGAAGGCTACCCAAAACGTTTGACCCAAGTTAAACAATTTATAGGCAATGTTACCAAATACTAATTGAGTGTATGTAAACTTCTGACCCACTGGGAATGTGAAAGCAATAAACGCCAATGCCATGATTACTGTAAACCTTTGTATGCTTGCAATGTGCAATGATGGAAAAGTACTGCTTTAGTTCTCAGGCTGAGAACTGCCTGCACCTGCTGATAGTCACACAGCCTCAAGGCTGAGATAGTAGAGTGAGAAACCACAGTCTCGACATGTTTTTCTCATCTTAGATACTTTGTATCTAATCAAATGCAACAATGTTAAGGTATGATTGACCGTAGGTTGTTCACACCAACTAAGTATAAAGAGTGTTGTCTCATGTTTCGCCACACAGATCTTTACTATAGACTACTGAGGTATTCTGTATGTGAATCTCTGTCTGCAATTGCATTTTATTACTAAATAGTTTTATACTAAGGTTCCTGTGTCTGTATCATCTATCTGGAAGACTAATTGTTGTAGGAAACTTGCTGTAAATGTACAGCAAGGATGCTGTATTAAGGAAAATCATACTGTAAACTATATTACAGCACCACTGCTTTTAAGCAAAATTACAGTATTAAACTGGCCGCTGTGGTGCCAGTATAAATGCTGTAAATTTACCGGGAAAAGTTTTACAATGTACCTTTTCTTAAAGAAAATGCCAAAAAGTGCAGGCCTACCCATTGTTAGTTTAAGATTTAGAAGAAAATAAAACAGATCCGATCATTTAAAGTGACGCTAGAAACAAGCTGTAAAATACCCTGGAAAGACGTGACTCCGATGCACGTGCGATATCATTGTTTAGTTTCTTTGGCATTGAGGCTCAGACTAGGAGACTGCTTGGGAAATAATCTAATTATGTCACTATGAATTGATTAAGCTATTCACTTTCTGTACACTAGATGTTTACATTGGGTTAATCCATAGAAGAAGAGTAGCCAGACTAGGCAGGGCGTCCACTCCACTCCTGTAGGTAGCGACATTGCACAATGCGTTAAGCCGTGGTGCACACCACTACGCAGGCTTTTGGCACAGCAGATAAATATCTATCATTGATGAACGGAGTTGTTGTCAACGAAGAGCGTTGTCACTGATTGTTAGCTAGCTAGCACTAGCATTCTGTAAAAATGTCTAAAATACAGATGTTGAAAGTGTATAGCAGTGCAAATGGCATGAAATGTACTCCATGTTCTTGTAAGGTTTGTGGGAGGTCTTTTCGGTACAAGCGTCCCTTTTTTTAATCATGTGCGAAGTCATGCACATATAGAGGATAAAGAACATCTCTGTGGGGTGTGTGGAAAGCACCTAGATTCTAAAGAGTATGAAAGATCACCTCCAAACTCACGTCATAGCTGAGCCTGAGTTTTGTCATGTTTGTGGTAAAATGTTCACCACGAAGTTTAGGCTGAAAAAGCACACGAGGGTTCACACAGGAGAGAAACCATATCGCTGCGATGATTGTGGCAGATGTTTCAGTGATGCCGCCAATTTGATCGGACACAAAAGGACTCACACCGGCGAGAAACCATATTGCTGCCAGGAATGTGGCCAAGGATTCACTCAAAGTGGACATCTGGTTTTGCACAGGAGGAGACATACTGGGGAGAAGCCATATTTCTGTTCTGTTTGTGGCAAAAGTTTCAGCACCAGATCAAATTATACAGGACACATGAGAAATCACACAGGGGAGAAATCGCACAGCTGCCATGATTGTAGCAAATGTTTCAGCAATACTGCTAATCTGAGAGCGCACAGGAGGATTCATACAGGGGAGAAACCATATTGTTGTGATTATTGTGGCAAAGGATTTGCTCAGAATGGAAATCTTAAAATGCACATGAAGACACACAGGAAATAAATCATACAGGCTAATTGCTGTGTTTGTGAGAAATATCTCAGCACTGACCCCTACCCAACTTGAGAATCCAAACAGGAGAGAAATACATATCTTTTGTGACTGTGGCAAAGCCTTTGCACAGTGGAAATTTGGCAAGGCATAATGAGAATGCACAAAATATCAGAATTCAGCATGCACAACAACATTTCAACAGGTCGTTTACACTGGAGAGAATTGTGATCTGGCTCATCTGAAGATGCTTATGAGTTTTCACACACAGTTGTGAGAGACTATACAAGTGTCCAAAAGAAAATGCTTTATCACAAGTGCATTAGCTAGGCTTCAAACAAGTCACATTGAGGAAAAATTATAGGCCTACATGCAATCCCTGCTGCAAGTGCTTCAAATAGACTCACTAGGAAGGCACATTCACAACAGGTAGAAAACATGGCAGGGCCTTCGGGGGAAAGGGCATCAGACAGTGGAATGAGAGGCATATTTTCACTTCCACCAGTAAGAGGAGAAGAGGTATAGTACATACACACAATATCCCGGCTCTTGGATCAACAACATATGACTGAACTAGCTTGAACTTACAGAACATTGTTAGAAGTCCACATGAATATTGCTCATCAGATTGCTGAGCAGTAGGAGTCCCTGCTCATTAGTATGACATGGGACACACATTTGAGCTGCTGTCCTGTATCTTGAAAACAAAACTTTGCATTTTTTGTCTTGAAAGTAAAATGCCTTCTCCAGTAATGCATAATGTCTGTTTTTAACACTGTTGTGATGTTGTCTTACTTTTCAAAGTATTTGTTACTTCATGCCTTTCATACCAAAACTATTGTCATACCTCTGAGTTTGATGTCAATTTGCTCGCAAAGAAAATAAATACTTGTCTATTTCAATGTATATGTATTGACAGGTATAAATAATTAGCATACTATGTTCCAGGTGAACTATTAAGTGTGCTTCTTAATTCAACCAGAAGCTTAAATATGATAAAATATGAAATTGTATGATCATTTTTACTTCATACATTTTCCAGACATACAGAAAGTGGCACAGAATAAATAACAGCTATGCAGTAATGGGAAATTATTTGGGTAATTATTTCCCTGTATTTGATTTACTGTTGATATGTAATAAACATAATTGTGTGGGGAGACACAGACGGATGCATTTCCTTGGGTAACCTATCTATATTTAATTAAGTCGCTTTGCGTCTGTTAGTATAAATTGATCTATTGTAACTAACTATTGATTATATATTTTTTTAACCTGTTTAACTGCCAGTATCAATTGTCTGCCAGTGTTGATTGTTATGGTTAAAGTTTGACGCAAGACTGAATTTGGATTTGAGGACACAATGATAATGTATCTGTGACACTGTGTGATTATGTAGCAGCTGATGTGACTTCCTACAAGTCACTGGCTGGTGTTTACAGAACATTCAGTGCCGTGTCATTAATATATAAGGACCGTTAGACATGGTATATGCTTCTGTTCTGTGGGTGTTTCCTGTAGTACTGTATTAAACCGGATTGATTTTGATTGGACTTCATCAACGACTGCTCTCCTTTTTGTTCACCTGGACATTCCTGTTACATAATGTTCATTGATAACTCTTCATAAATAGCTACTCCAGTTAAATGGATCATATTTTTCCAGTAATAAATGAATAAAAAGACATGGTCTTGATCAAGTTCACATGAAAAAGTATTCTATCCTATTTTTGACTTTTAATTTGAAATCCATAATTTATTTATTTACCGGAAGTTAGACCCAGCGTCCAATTTCGTTCCACGGCACATCCGCTGAGCAACAGCACAGCAGAAGTACATTTATGTGTTTTTTGTATTTCTGAGCACAGCAGTAAACATTTTAATCAACTGTGAGTATGCCTTCAAAAATATGATTTATGTAACTATTTTGTTTGTAGCTATTCGTTTTCATATGCAATGATAGAATAGTGGCTAAACGTAGCAATAATTGACATGAAGGAATGGTGATGTGGCTGTTGTTAAGGCTTCTTCGGCAGGAATCGTTATTTACTATTTAAAAAATGTAAAAAAGGGAGATATTCAAGGTTTCGAGTAATGACAGTGAACAACGTGTGTGTTAGCTAGTTTCTGTGATTCAGTTATTTATATTCTAACGTTAGCTAACTAAACGATGTGGCAATTGAACTGTCTGTGGGCAAGCCCATCAACGATGACAAACATTTTCCATTCCGTAACCCCAGACTCCCTACAGTCTCTAGGTTTTTCACTGTGCATTATTCATTGGTTACAACAATTGAAAGTGTAGTTTTGCGTTGTGTGAGAGGATTTGTTATCACTTGTGAAGCAGTGCCATTAACCCTTTCTGTCTATTTTCTGTCACTGCCGTATTATATTTTAGCCTACATCTTTCCTACATCGGCATCAGTTACTCTAATGACATCTGGTGTCCCAAAGGGTGAGAACTGCCTTGTAGACATGGACTCCAAGGCAGGGGATCTCTTCAGTGCTGAGCCAGCCGACGCTGCTGGATCCGGAGGTGTCGTGGGAAAGTGTGTGCCGCTGTTTTTCTAGCTCTATCTGTTAGTTCATCTGTCTAGTACATGGCTTGCCAATCCTGTTCCTGGAGAGCTAGATGAGTTGTAGCACTATGTATCCCTCTGGGATCATGGTTGGTGACGAGTTCCGGTCCGAATTCATTTTATTTACTGTCATTCTTCTGTGGCTATTATTGTGTCTGTAGGACAATTGTGATCTGAATTTGTCTCATATTCTTTCTTAATCTAGCCTACCACTAAAGGAACTAGATGGGTCAGTTTGTCCTTTCCTTGTATTATGCCTGGCTATGATGTGTTGTTGTTCATTCTGTCCACCATCAATCAGTCTCTTGAATTGATGCTATAAAATTATTCCATCTCCCCATACCTCCTGTTTAGTTTACCACCCTGGCTTTCTGCCTTGCCTCACAGGCTGTGGCTGCCCAAAGGCCTCTCGGCCAGTGTGGCCAAGGAGTGGTTTGATCGTCGCCGTGCGTCTATCCGTCCCTGGGGTGGTTTCGTGGATCATAGGAAGTTCACCAAGCCCCGCAACTTTGGTGAACTGTGCCAGAGGGTGGTGCGCAATTTTGACACCTACAACAGCAACTACACCTTCATCTTCCTCGGCCTCATCCTCTACTGCATGTAAGAGCTGCGGGACAGGAGTTTAAAGACACTGTTGTATTCAGTGAATATAAAAACACAGTACTTACATATTGCATCTAGACAAAATAGGCTGCTGACAGCAGTCTATTTTCAAATTCAAAATCTCAGTGGTTCGAATAGGCTGAGATCTATGCTGGATTGAGTTTATTTAGAATCTGGGATTATCAAACGATCACTCTTTCCCTCTTCCAATCTCCCCCTCTTTTCCTCTTCCAATCTCCCCCTCTTTTCCTCAGTATCAGCTCTCCCATGCTGTTGATTGCTTTGGCAGTGTTTGTTGGTGCCTTCTACATCATCCACCTCAAGTCCCTGGAGTCTAAACTGGTCGTCTTTGGTGAGTAAAGCAGTCATGATCTGTGAATTTGTATTAGGATATTGAGTTTGAATGTAATATTTTTGAATATGTAATGCACAAATGTAATAATTGTATTCTTGTATTTCATGATTTGATACTGAATTGAATGAATATTGCGTTGTTTTATTTTATTTAACCTTCAAATTCAATATTTATATATTCAGTTTCAATATGGCAGATATTGCATTCATTGTCTATGCATCTAGTTCAAACTATCAAGTTGATCAAAGTTTCATATATTCAACTTCTCAGATGCATTCAGATTCAGTTCAGTAAATTCAGATTCAAAACCAGAGACCAACATCCTGGTACTTTGCCAGCCAGGAAAGGTAGAGGAAAGAATCAAATGCTCTCTGTGGTAAACAGAAACTTCTGCCGGTTTCTGAAGCCAATGTGGCATGTTGAATTTATTTTCTTCCTATGAATTTGGCTCTAGCATCTGAGCTGTAACCTATTATGACCCCATTCCTGATAGGTTAGGCTCTCTGAAACATGGACGTGCCTTCTGTTCCCATCTATGATGTTCCGCGCAGGACACGTTAGAAGGGAGTCTCACAAAAATTTGACCCCCAATAAGAATATAGTTGAATAGCCCTGTTGAATAGCCTGGTTAAAGCCCTTCCAAGGAAAGCTTTTCCACTCCCTATTTAATCTTGCTGTTGTGACTGACTGGGTTCGAACCAGGCCTCCTGCATGTAACAAGACTGTTAGCCCGCTTAGATAAAGCCCATAGGGGTGAGTTTAGGAAGCTATCATGTTTTCAAGTCTCCAGCAAGGTTACTCAAAAGAGCCTGGTTCATCGAACCTCCCAGGTTACATTTAACACCACTTTGACCTCATACTGAGATCACAGCACCAATAAACAGTGCATTCGGAAAGTATTCAGACCCCTTGACCTTTTCCACATTTTGTTACGTTACAGCTTTACAGGTGCATCCTGTTTCCATTTATAATCTTTCATGTTTTTAAAATTGATTGGAGTCCACCTGTGGTGAATTCAATTGATTGGACATGATTTGGAAATGTCTAATCTAAGGTCCCACAGTTGACAGTGCATGTCAGAGGAGAAAAACAAGCCATGAGGTCGAAGGCACAGATCTGGGGAAGGGTACCATATAACTTCTGCAGCATTGACGGTCCCCAAAAACACAGTGGCCTCTATCATTCTTAAATGGAAGAAGTTTGGAACCACCAATACTCTTCCTAGAGCTAGCTGCCCAGCCAAACTGAGCTATCGGGAGAGATGGGCCTTGACCAGGGAGGTGACCAAGAACCCGATTGTCACTCTGACAGAGCTCCAGAGTTCAATGACCCTAAGCACAGCCAAGACAACGCAGGAATGGCTTCGGGACAAGTCCCTGAATGTCCTTGAGTGACCCAGCCAGTGCCCGGACTTGAACCCGATCAGACATCTGTAAATAAGAATGGGAGAAACTCCAAGCTTGTAGCAAGAAGACTCGAGACTGTAATCACTGCCAAAGGTGCTTCAACAAAGTACTGAGTAAAGGGTCTGAATACTTATTTCAGTTTTTATTTTTCATGGAAATTGTTTTTGCTTTGTCATTTCGGGGGTATTGTGTGTATATTGATCAGGAACATATAGCCTTATTCTGAAATAATTGTTTAACATAACAAAATGTGGATAAAGTCAAGGGGTCTGAATATTTTCTGAATGCATTGTAACTGGGTTTGAAATCAGGCCTACTGCACAACAACAACACTTTCAGTGGCAAACAGAAGCAGATAGATCTGTGCAGCCTGTTTAATGAGAGTGCAACAGAGTTGGTTTGGGGATCCATGCATGTGATGCGCAACCTTGTCTGAGACCTGAAGACGTGCTTGTTTGACTGATGGGGTTCTAACCCAGGTCTCCTGTGTGCCAGACCATGCAACTCTCAGACAACTCTCGACTCGTTTTCGTTCATTTGAGTCACACAGGACCCGCACATTAGTTTGTTGAGCTGTGTATGTTTTGGTTATACAAAGCCATGTCCATCATAACATTACATTTGCGCATGTTAGAGTTCCACTATTGGGTAAAATATATGATCAGGACCGTTAATGAACAGAAACACGTTGAGCATCTCCAGGCCTCCATGCATACAAGCCGCTGAGGTGCGCCTTTGGAACATCTACATTTTTAAAGTGAAATAAATACATTTTAATATACACCATCACAATAAATCCATTCTTTATTTCAGTCAGGTCCTAAGAAACATTACAACACGTTTCTTCTGAAGAAGAACAGAATGTGAGTTGGCCTACTCTATGTCATCTGGCCATGCTCCATGCCATAGTCAGAAGAATATAGTTGAACTCAGCTGAATAAAATGGACAGGGTATTTTTCCATTCCAGAACGAGTGCGCGTGAGAAGTGGCTATGTTGAGCATAAAAGTGAACCTTTGAAAAAGGGTTTAGGTCTATGTTTAGAGTTATTTGGCAACTTTAGTTGTGACCGATACAAACCTTGGAATGTCTTAGAAATCAAAACACATATGCGACTATAGGCTATTGATGTTTCGAGAAAGTCGCAAAGAAAGCTTGTGCTCTGTTCCTTGCCTCAGGCTGCCACAGCTGTTCTCTCATCAAGTAATCATATTTTCACCCATCAGACTATTCGCAATTTAATCTTGTCTTTACTAATATTTAACATTTAGATTTAGAGTGGCACATTATCAAATGGGCAGGGGCAGGGGGAAAAAAACATGTCATCTGTATGCACTCGAATAGCGAATGGATGCTGCGCGCTCTCCCGCCGGTCCGTTTTTCAATGATGCCTGGTAGGCTACTTCGGTTTTATAGCGGAGCTGTGCTTAATATGAACTGCTGAGAAATGCATAGAGGAACACCTTTTACGCATCAACCACTGTTTGAGAAGCATGCTCTCGTTGCGCGACAGATGCTATTCCTCCCGAACTCTGTGTCATGGGCTCTCCAACCTTGTTACTGCAACTACCCAGTGCTTAATTTGGGAAACCAAGTGGAATCTGTTTGGGAACATCGATAATAACATGTTTTCGCAATGGAACATATATTTCACAAAACTGTTGACAGCCCCTCTGCACCCTCGAGAAATAAAGGAGAGAGGAGATGGAAACGCATGGTGGTGAGATATTCTGTAGTTTAAGATAATGTGCCGACCCAATTATTTATGAAAATATAAAATAAATCCCTATTACTAGGCTATTCAAAATCCAATACAAATTCACTATAATTGCAGTCTACCTGTATGCCCCCTGTACAGTCAATGAACCAACATAATCTCCTAGGGCTATACAATCTCTCCCAGACTCATGGATAGACATTTTGGAGCGTAGCACTCAAAGGCTTGAACAATTACAGTTGAAGTCGGAAGTTTACATACACCTTAGCCAAATACATTTAAACTCAGTATCTCACCATTCCTGACATTTAATCCTAGTAAAAGTTCCCTGTCTTAAGTCAGTTAGTATCACCACTTTATTTTAAGAATGTGAAATGTCAGAATAATAGTAGAGATATACATTTCAGCTTTTATTTCTTTCATCACATTCCCAGTGGGTCAGACGTTTACATGCACTCAATTAGTATTAGGTAGCATTGCCTTTAAATGGTTTTTAACTTGGGTCAAACATTTCAGGTTGCCTTCCACAAACTTCCCACAATAAGTTGGCTGAATTTTGGCCTCCTGACAGAGCTGGTGTAACTGAGTCAGGTTTGTTGGCCTCCTTGCCCACACATGCTTTTTCAGTTCTACCCACAAACTTTCTATAGGGTCGAGGTTAGGATTTTATGATGGCCACTCCAATACCTTGACTTTGTTGTCCTTTAGCCATTTTGCCACAACTTTGGAAGTATTCTTGGGGTCATTGTCTATTTGGAAGACCCATTTGCGACCAAGCTTTAACTTCCTGACTGATGTCTTGAGATGTTGCTTCATTATGTCCACATAATTTTCCATCCTCATGATGCCATCTATTTTGTGAAGTGCACCAGTCCCTCCTGCAGCAAAGCACCCCCACAACATGCCACCCCTGTGCTTCACGGTTGGGATGGTGTTCTTTGGCTTGCAAGCCTCCCCCTTTTTCCTCCAAACATAACGATGGTCATTATGGCCAAACAGTTCTATTTTTGTTTAATCAGACCAGAGGACATTTCTCAAAAAAGTATGATCTTTGTCCCCATGTGCAGTTGTAAACCGTAGTCTGGCTTTTTTATGGTGGTTTTGGAGCAGTGGCTTCTTCCTTGCTGAGCGGCCTTTCAGGTTATGTCGGTATAGGACTTGTTTTAGTGTGGATATAGATACTTTTGTACCTGTTTCCTCCAGCATCTTCACAAGGTCCTTTGCTGTTCTGGGATTGATTTGTACTTTTCGCACCAAAGTACGTTCATCTCTAGGAGACAGAACGCGTCTCCTTCCTGAGCGGTATGATGGCTGCGTGGTCCCATGGTGTTTATACTTGCCTACTATTGTTTGTACAGATGAGCGTGGTACCTTTAGGCATTTGGAAATTGCTCCCAAGGATGAACCGGACTTGTGGAAGTGTTTTCCTAAGGTCTTGGCTGATTTCTTTTGATTTTCCCATGATGTCAAGCAAAGAGGCACTGAGTTTGAAGGTAAGCCTTGAAATACATCCACATGTACACCTCCAATTGACTCAAATGATGTCTATTAGCCTATCAGAAGTTTCTAAAGCCATGACATCGTTTTCTGGAATTTTCCAAGCTGTTTAAAGGCCCAGTCAACTTACTGTAAGTAAAATACAGTGAGCTACAAGTGAAATAATCTGTTTGTAAACAATTGTTGGTAAAATGACTTGTGTCATGCACAAAGTAGATGTGCTCACTGACTTGCCAAAACTATAGTTTGTTAAAAATACATTTGTGTAGTGGCTGTAAAACGAGTTTTAATGACTCGTATGTAAACTTCCGACATCAACTGTATGTACCAAAGACATCTTAAATCAGTTTTGTTGGATGTTTTTCAGCCATGTGTAATATGCGGTAGGCTATGTATTGTATAAGGCACAATCATAATTTGAATTCATTTTTTTTCTCTTTTTTTTTTTACGGGTTTGGGCTCATAAGCCTATGCATAGGCTCTAATATGCATATGGGTATTTTGAATGAATCATCGCTTTAGAAAGCGCTGTCCATTTTGTTGTGTTAGTCTTTGAAACATCATCCACAATGACCATCTTCTACACTCAGTTTCAACCTGCTGTTAAAGTTTTTATAATAGCTTATAGCCAAAATGGTTCAAACGCTAGTGCCAAATTCATAGGAAGGAAATAAATTCAACATGCCACAATGGCTTCTGTTTACCACAGAGATATACAGACAATGAATGCAATATATACCATATTGAAACTTAATATTTAAATATTGAATTTCAATATTCAATTAAATTGAAATATAATTTTTAAACCGAATGCAATGTTTATTCATTTCAGTTTATTTTAAACAAATTACAAATTGAAAAATTCAAATTCAGTAATCTAATACAAATTCATCATTTATGGAATTTAAATGTAATTTCTGTTGGCACTGAAATCAATCCATCATTTGGGTGTAGGGTGACCAGTATTTGAACTCTGAGTGATTTTATTTTGCCCACAGGAAAAGAGGTGACCGGACCTCACCAATTGGGTCTGGCTGGGGCGGTCTCTTTACCTGTGTTCTGGTTGGCTGGTGCAGGAGCTGCAGTGTTTTGGGTCCTGGGTAAGTTACAACCCCCATCTCACTCTTTACTTTACACATCAGACCTGGGATAAATCTTGGCATAGTTCTAGATATGCATTATGGAATGTATTTCAAATGAATCTTTCTTTGAAGGAGACAAATTATTAGGGATGTAACATTCACGGATTTGCATGGCAGCCCAAACCGATCCAAATGTAGCTTACATCAGTCAAAAAGAGTCACTAACATGTTTTGCTCATATTACATACTTTCTACCTTCCGAAGGTACCTCATATTTTGTGACAAATGACACATCCTCTCCTTCATTGTCGGACTAAGCATGTAACTGTTTTGACAGCAGTGGAGGCTGCTGAGGGGAGGACGGCTCATATAATGGCTGGAACGGAGCAAATGGAATGGCATCAAACGGAATGGCATCAAACTCATTGAAACCATGTGTTTGGTGTATTTGATACCATTCCGCTCCAGCCGTTACCATGAACCCGTCCTCCCCAATTAAGGTGCCACCAACCTCCTGTGGTTGACAGTCATTGATTTTACAAGTAATTTTGTTTGCAAACAACACCAAGAATTCTCAGTTGCCTTGTCAAACTGCGCACTGTGCCCAGCTTTGTTTGCTGACGGCCTGTACCTGATCTTGCTCATCTGCGGGCATCTTCAGTATTCAAATACTAAAACGGCTTGCGTGATATTAGGCTTTATATCAGTTGAGTGACAACCTCTGTAATTTGCTAGAATTATTTATTTTTTACCAGAATAAAAGTAAGCTACCGGAGACGCAACTCCCGTCTGTCTTTACCTGCTGAACGGAGCTTACCATAGATTTGACTTTGATTGTTCACCATCAGCAATAGTTTTGGTAGTTTTGCTTTAAACAGTCCGTGTATATGGTCTTTTTTTCTTTTTTTTTACATGTATAGGGTAAAGTTGATCATTTCATAACGAGGAATCACTTTTGCGAGGCACACTGCGGAGAAAAGAAGAATGAATGCCTTCCAAACGGCAAAACCATTCGACTTTGAGATGGGGGTGATATCCAAAGTTGTGCGTATACACTGAGTATACAAAACATTAAGAACAGCTGCACTTTCCACGAATTAGACTGATCAGGGGAATCCAGGTGAAGGCTATGATCCCTTATTGATGTCATTTGTTAAATCCACTTCAATCAGTGTAGATAGGTTAAAGAAGGATTTTTGAGCCTTGCGACAATTGAGGCATGGATATTACTTTTTACGACACCACTAGAATTTGCGCCCTTAAATTCCCGCCATGGAAAATGGTAAAATGATAGCGATATAGTGCTAAGATTAAGCATTGTGTTTGGTTTCTCATAATGGAGCCCTAAATGTGTGACCTAGGCTTTTACTCTCATTTTCCCTCAGCCTCTCCTATCTCTTCCATTTGATTGACTGTCTCTCATCTCACTCAGGAGCGACGATGTTTGTGATTGGCTCTCACGCTGCCTTCCGAGAGCTGGAGGGAGGATCGGAAATGGAGGAGCTCTTCATGGAGCCTGTGTGAAGGCATAGCGATAGAGGAATCTTTATATCTGTGCCATTATTGCATCTGTGAGCATTGGCAGTGCCATTGAGGCTACAACCCATAGGAATCCCCACACGGGTCATTACTTTAAAATGGTGGAAGCCCTCAATGGTACTGCCCATGCTAAAGCAGCCTTTTGGCCACTAGAGGCCTCTATCTTTCTCTGTGTGAACCCTCAACACTCACCTTTTACCTTTTCATAATATAACACAGAATGCACCTTCTCTTGCCTCTGAAGTGATTTGCTGTTACTGACCCTCTACAACTCTTTTAAAACTACAATAATACTCAATTTAGACATATGGATTGCCTGTCATACACACAGAGTGACTGAGATGTTCATATACCACATACTTCATACTGTATGTCTTTTCCAAATGTAACTGATACCTCTCGATTTGTGTTTAATACACATTTCTTCCCGTGAAGTATCAGTCAGCCCTTTGTTTAATGCCTCTGTACCTTCTGCTTAATGTTACCTTGTGGATATCTAATAATACAAAATGTCAACTCAAGACCTGAAATGTTAAAAAGAGCTTTAACATCGCCACAGTAATAATTCAGATTTAAATTTTAAAAATCCTATATAGCTGATGTTGAATTAGTCCACAGTGAGCACATGAGCAACTGGATGAGGCAAGTGGCATCAAATCGCCAACACTTCTCTGACTAGGGAAGAAGTGCCATTTGCAGCTTTACAATGTATTTATCCAACTAGAAGAAATGGTTCTTTTAGACAAATTGCATTTACTTTAAAGCAATGCTTGGTGGATATCCCAGATACCTAATGGTGATAAAGCATCATGTTTAAATCCTACTGTTAGTTGTATGCAGGCATGTGGTGCAGTGTTGTTGGGTCATTTTTCATAATTTATTAGCTCTGCTTTAAATGTCAATATTATTTTTTTTAAATATATTTCATACTTGTCATGCTATTTTTTTAATTTTTTTTTATGACAATTGGGAAGTGCAATAAACTATCCTACCTGTAAGATATTGTGTTGTGTCCGATTGTGAGTGTGTTTGTGTGAGGACTCAAGTCCAAGCATGAATTCTAAAATATTTGGGTCCCTTTTGCACATATTTATTTGTGGTGATTTAAAACATTACATTAAAGGGTATTAAAGGTTGTGTGTATATTCTCTATATACAGTATACAGTGGGGCATAACAAGTATTTAGTCAGCCACCAATTGTGCAAGTTCTCCCACTTAAAAAGATGAGAGGCCTGTAATTTTCATCATAGGTACACTTCAACTATGACAGACAAAATGAGAAAAAAAAAATCCAGAAATCGTACTATTAGAAGACACCTGTCCACAACCTCAGTCACACTCCAAACTCCACTATGGCCAAGACCAAAGAGCTGTCAAAGGACACCAGAAACAAAATTGTAGACCTGCACTAGGCTGGGAAGACTGAATATGCAATAGGTAAGCAGCTTGATTTGAAGAAATCAACTGTGGGAGCAATTATTAGGAAATGGAAGACATACAAGACCACTGATAATCTCCCTCGATCTGGGGCCCCATGCAAGATCTCACCCCGTGGGGTCAAAATGATCACAAGAACAGTGAGCAAAAATCCCAGAACCACACGGGGGGACCTAGTGAATGACCTGCAGAGAGCTGGGACCAAAGTAACAAAGCCTACCATCAGCAAGGGTATTGAAGGAGTGGCTTCGTAAGAAGCATTTCATGGTCCTGGAGTTGCCTAGCCAGTCTCCAGATCTCAACCCCACAGAAAATCTTTGGAGGGAGTTGAAAGTCCATGTTGCCCAGCAACAGCCCCAAAACACCATTGCTCTAGAGGAGATCTGCATGGAGGAATGGGCCAAAATACCAGCAACAGTGTGTGAAAACCGTGTGAAGACTTACAGAAAACTGTCATTGCCAACAAAGGGTATATAACAAAGTATTGAGATAAAGTTTTGTTATTGACCAAATACTTATTTTCCACCATAATTTGCAAATAAATTCATAAAAATTCTACAATGTGATTTTCAGGATTTTTTTTCTCATTTTGTCTGTCATAGTTGAAGTGTACCTATGATGAAAATTACAGGCCTCTCATCTTTTTAAGTGGGAGAACTTGCACAATTGGTGGCTGACTAAATACTTTTTTGCCCCACTGTATGTGCCAAAATTGCAATACTTTGTAGGCCCTTTTGTGTCCTGGATGTGCCGCCCCACAATAGGGTGTAGTTTTCCCTACTTTTCCCTTTCTCTCCATGTCCTCCCTGTCCTTCCCTCCCTTTGTGTGACACTTCAGATACCGCAGTGCTCACCACCTCCCCTTTTCCCCCCTTTATACATGACCCCTGTCCACTGCTCATCAAGACAACACCATGCACAGGTTGCCATGGAGATTACCTTGGAGGTTCACCCATCCACACACACACTTCCCTCACTGGCATACTGCACACTGCGGCAAAGCCAGGCGATCGATATTCTATTATGCGGAGGGGGAGATGGAGGAGCCACACTGCAGTGAGCTCACTGCATGGACATGTGGGAATTTAGGAGGAGGGCTGTGTGAGAGAGAGCGAGTGTCAGTGATGTAGAGTGTCAACGCAGTTTATACACCTTTTGTAAATAGCATTTACCCACCCATTACGCTTACCTCGTCATCTCGATCAATGCCAAGCGTTTACTCACATTTCTCCCACCCTACTACAATCCCTGTTGTGGAAAGCTGCATCACAAATGGCAACTACTGTATTCCCTGTAGTGCACTATATAGGGAATAGGGTGCCATTACGGACAAACCCTAAATGTGTGAGGAACAGAGGGAGTGTGTTTAAAACCATAGGTGCAGGTACAGGCTCTGTCATACCCCCATGACAGGTTTATTTGACCTGCAGTAATAACTATAGCAGATTTTAGCCACTGAACACATCTATTTAGCCCAGATTAATCTTACTCCAGGATTAAACATGTTTTGGGGAGAACGAAAGTGCTTTTTTAGTCCAGGATTAGGTTTAATCTCAGTCTGGGAAACTGGCCCATACTGTATCTGTACTCCTGTTACCAGTAGGTACTGAACACAAGGCAAGACTAACAAAGCTTCAGAAATGTAAAATGAAGATGACTTGATATTCTTTACTCGCAGAAAATTGTATAAATCTGTTTTACTAATGCGGAATATCAGTTGTCTGGGAAGGACTACTGCCTTTCTTCTGTTTGTAGTTTTCTTTTAGGGTTTAACATCAACGCCAAAATGTATACCTGATTTGGTCGTTTGGTGCATTACCCTGGGCTCTTGCTAACTCACAGTCTTTTATCAGCTGTATATGTTGCAGTGTAACCTGATGTGATTCTCATCATTAGATGGCATCCTAGCGCTCTGCCAATATGTACCTCAACACTATAGATAGATACAACACGGGAACACAGTAAAACACTAGATACAGCAGCAATCACTTATTCTCTTACAGATATTTCATTGTGTATACACAACCCCAGGTGTTGTCCAGGTGAAGACAAAAAGATCATTTACTGATCGTCCTACAACATTTCATCGATTCAGGCCTACATTTAGCATTTAAGCCATGTAGTATCAGACTGACAATGAGAAAAGAGGGGGAAAGGAAGCTGAAAGTCAGTGTAGCGAGTCGAAGGCAGGGAGAGACAAAGACACACAGACAGTGCTAGGTTGTATTAAATGTTCTAGATGTTTTATTGGTGTTGGTTTCATATTCTTTCACACACAGACTGTTTTTTACTTCCTCTGTAGTCTCAACCCCCTACAGCCCTCTGAGTAAGACCCAGCCTGAAATGGCTGTTTCTCTGCTGGTCTCCAATGCAGACATTCACACGGAACTCAATCCCTGGACTGTGTCACCTAGACTGGACCGGACTCCAGGAACATGGACTCATCATCTCACACCAAATAATCACACCACATTGCACCGGCACGTCAGAAGTGGTAGCAGGAATATGGACGTCATAGTTTCTGTCTCGCATGTTTTAATAATAAAACACAACCTTGTCGCTGTTGTTTTTTGTGGGTTTTTTTTTTGTTACATTTTTGCATCGGCTTTCTGAAAACCCGGCGAAAAAATGATTGGAAACCATACAAAACAAGGAAACAGAGTGATCTTTCCTCTTTTCCCATAACACGCTCAACAATGTCGCCGATGTTCTTTTTCATTGAATGTATATCTTGAGATGTTTTATTTTCAACATATCATTTTTATTTCTTTAAATCGGTATAGAATTATATAGTTTTCCTAGAACACACAGAAAGATTGAGTTGTATTTTCCAACTGGGTTGTGTACTGTAGTATTTAACAAGGACAATGGTTCACACAGTGCACACAAACGTAGACAAACAGGGAGTAGAGGGGAGAGGAGGTTGTGAGAGACAGAAAGGGGGACCGGGGACGCCATGACGGGGTGTGCTTTGTTATGCCTAAATGAGGGAAAGCAGCTCTCACACACTCCCCTCCCTTTATATAAATAAATAAAAAACAAGTAAAACCATTGAACCCCCACCCCATATTATAAAAAAAAACAACAACACTGTTGAGGAAAATGGTCGGAGTGAGAAAGACATCCGCTCTTCCTCCTGGAGAAAGGAGAGGGCGAGAGGGGACGGCTCGATTGGTGTCAGCTGTGGGATCTCGCTCGTGATCTGTATGTCTGTGTATGACCGGAGGGCGAGCAAAGGGTCGCAGGAGGAGGAAGAGAGAGAGGAACAGAGGTATAGAGGGGGGGGGAGGGGGAGAAAGGGAAGGGAGGAAGGAGTGGTATGGCCCTTTTTTTGCCGAGCGTCGACACTCCCTTTAAGATCATAGCTCATTCAAATCTACATACACAATATGCAGCTGCCGTTTGGTAGATATATTGGTTTATGTACACAGCAGTGAGAGAACACATGCAAAGAGTATCATAGGAGATGGAGAGGGGGGGTTGATGTCGAAAGTCGTAAAGGTGCTTTGCTGTTTTTAATCTTTGGGGCAGTTGTGATGAAAATTGCTTTGAAGCGGTCGTTGTCTTTTACGGGGTGGGGCATCTGAAGATGTGTCTTGCCAGGGATGGAATGAAGGGGGGGAGAAACAAATGGAAAATGTAGGGGTATGAGTAAAGACGGTTTCCATCGCTCAATAGTATGTCTCCCTTTCCACCCAACCTGTAGGAGGAGAGGGGAGGGGAAGCGAAAGAGAGGCGTCAGAGAGTTTTCCTGTTTTTGTGTCAATTAAAGATTGGCGTGAAGTTACAAATGCAAATCTCATGTTAGGATTTGGGCCTAAATGTTATACGTAGAGAAAGAGACAGCCATTTACCTCCTGGGTTCCTACGGATGAGCAGTTTTCGGATCTCATCATACACAAAAATGAGGACACTGTAGGGGACCGCACAGAACCACCAGCTGGGCCTGGAGGAAGGAAGGAAGGAGAGAGAGAGAGAGAGAGCAGAGGATAAGAAACACACAACATGGCAGACAGGAGATCAATAAAAGGACCCCACAAGTTGTCAGTGGAGGTGTGTGTACAGTATGTGTGTATGTGTATCTGTTTGGTTTGTGTAGGTATACGTCTATGTCTATCTGTTTGTGTAGATGTATGTCTATCTGTTTGTGTAGATGTATGTCTATCTGTTTGTGTAGATGTATGTCTATCGGTTTGTGTAGATGTATGTCTATCTGTTTGTGTAGATGTATGTCTATCTGTTTGTGTAGATGTATGTCTACAGTATGTCTATCTGTTTGTGTAGATGTATGTCTATCTGTTTGTGTAGATGTATGTCTATCTGTTTGTGTAGATGTATGTCTATCGGTTTGTGTAGATGTATGTCTATCTGTTTGTGTAGATGTATGTCTATCTGTTTGTGTAGATGTATGTCTATCTGTTTGTGTAGATGTATGTCTATCGGTTTGTGTAGATGTATGTCTATCTGTTTGTGTAGATGTATGTCTATCTGTTTGTGTAGATGTATGTCTATCTGTTTGTGTAGATGTATGTCTATCTGTTTGTGTAGATGTATGTCTATCTGTTTGTGTAGATGTATGTCTATCTGTTTGTGTAGATGTATGTCTATCGGTTTGTGTAGATGTATGTCTATCTGTTTGTGTAGATGTATGTCTATCTGTTTGTGTAGATGTATGTCTATCTGTTTGTGTAGATGTATGTCTATCTGTTTGTGTAGATGTATGTCTATCGGTTTGTGTAGATGTATGTCTATCTGTTTGTGTAGATGTATGTCTATCTGTTTGTGTAGATGTATGTCTATCTGTTTGTGTAGATGTATGTCTATCTGTTTGTGTAGATGTATGTCTATCGGTTTGTGTAGATGTATGTCTATCTGTTTGTGTAGATGTATGTCTATCTGTTTGTGTAGATGTATGTCTATCTGTTTGTGTAGATGTATGTCTATCTGTTTGTGTAGATGTATGTCTATCTGTTTGTGTAGATGTATGTCTATCTGTTTGTGTAGATGTATGTCTATCTGTTTGTGTAGATGTATGTCTATCTGTTTGTGTAGATGTATGTCTATCTGTTTGTGTAGATGTATGTCTATCTGTTTGTGTAGATGTATGTCTACAGTATGTCTATCTGTTTGTGTAGATGTATGTCTATCGGTTTGTGTAGATGTATGTCTATCTGTTTGTGTAGATGTATGTCTATCTGTTTGTGTAGATGTATGTCTATCTGTTTGTGTAGATGTATGTCTATCTGTTTGTGTAGATGTATGTCTATCGGTTTGTGTAGATGTATGTCTATCTGTTTGTGTAGATGTATGTCTACAGTATGTCTATTTACATGTGTAGATGTATTTCTGTATATTTCTAGGGTTTACTCTACTCACTTTAGGGGGAACATCCTGAGTGCCACGTCCATGCCTGGGGTGTAGGATAGGAAGGCAGCCAGAGCTGTCTCCTCAAACAGGCCAAAGATCAGGATCTTGTTCCTAAGAGGAGAGTAGTGCAGAGAGACATGAGAATGAGAATACATATAACAAACGGACGGACAGACAGACAGAAACAAGACAGACAGGGAAAGAGAGACAGAAACAGACAGGCAGACAGGCAGACAGACTTACTTCATGCCCTGCTGGAAGACAGAGTTACGCCTGGTCTTGCAGACAATGACATCAGCCCACTGTACCACCACGATACTGACGAAGAAGGCTGTGTGACACGTGAACTCCACGATCTTCCTCTGTTCATATGTCTACACACACAGAGAGGAGAAAGGGAGAGACACACAGTATTTGAATCACAGAATGAAATAGAACAATAGAATGGACATTGGCATCCCGGCGATGTGACTAAAAGGACAGCCATCTTGGTCAGGGAATATTTATTTATAGAATCTGATCAAATATGGTGAAATAGTGTAAACAATGAATTTGCAGATATACTTGTAATATACTGTATTGCTATGTTTTGAATACTTATTTTGCCCTGGAATTGTAGCGTGTACCTACCCATTGCTGGCCATAGCTGTCTTCCAGGTCATTGCAAGCGCGGTCGTCCCAGTTGAGCCTGATACCCACAAGAATTGAGGGTAGGAAGCCATTCTCAGCCAAGATCACAAAGTAGGAGAAGAAACCTCCCAGAGCCTGGATCATACCTTCACACACAGACATAGACACAAAGCGTTAACACATGTTCACTCTGGAAATGATGTTACCGGATCCCACAAGGAGAAGCCATTGACTTGTCATATAGACTCGTGAACTATAATCCACTAGCCATAGATTTAGGATCTATAAGCATCGAAGCACTCATCAGTCTGTCAGATTCTACCACAGGGTGGTCGAAGACTAATCAATCATACTGTCCACAGAGTATTACTCAAGGACTTCATGGGGAAGTATTGAGTATCTGGCTGTGGGTTATGATAACATGTCCAGCTACATATGCACTGTCGTTATGGCCCCAACCAGGTAGAGGAGCTAATGGGGACCCACCGATTTGTCCGTATGCGATGCTGATGAGCCTCTCGTTCACCAGCTTGTCTCTGGTGGGGTTCCTGGGCTGACGCTTCATGATGTCACTCTCGGCTGCCTCATAGGCCAGGGAGATGGCGGGCACCTGGGGGAGGGGGGGTCACAGGTCACAGATGTGAGTTTGTATGAGAAACAAATATTTTGAATGATTGCTCCACTGTGAGATAGGGCATATCAAGTTTACGTGTGCCATTTTTGTCAACGATGCACATTTTTGAATTTTCAGAGCTTTCTGCCGTGTGTCTGTGTGCCATGTGTGTGTGTGTGTGTGTGTGGGTGCCGCATGTGTGTGTTATGTGTGTGTGTGTGTGTGCCTTACCATGTCAGTTCCCAGGTCGATACAGAGGATGGTGATGGTTCCCAGTGGTAGGGGGATGTTGACGATGATGAAGAGGAGGAAGGGTGTGATCTCAGGGATGTTACTGGTCAGGGTGTAGGCAATGGACTTCTTCAGGTTATCAAAGATCAGACGACCTGCAGGGAGATAGGAGGACACACACAGAGGTCACACACTGAACTCTGACCTCTAACCTATGTAGAATTGAGCGAAGGTCACTCAAGGTTGGATCAGGGTCTGCCCTTATTCATAAAGTGTCTCAGAGTAGGAGGGCTGATTGAGGATCAGGCCCCTCTTGTCCATGTGATCTTATTCACTCTGATCTAAAAAGTCCAAACTGATTTGCGATCAGCACCTACTCTGAGATGCTTGAAAAATACAGGCTCATATTACCCGTCCCTCCTCTCTTCTCCTTTTCTGGCCTCTTTTACCTTTTGTCCACTTCTCCCTCTCACATGCCCTTCTACTCTTTCCATCATTTCTCCTCTCTCTCCCTATTTCTCACCCTCTTCCACTCCGGTGACGATGGAGGCAAAGTTGTCGTCCAGCAGGATCATGTCAGCGGCCTGCTTGGATACGTCAGAGCCGGAGATTCCCATGGCAACGCCGATGTCAGCCTTCTTCAGGGCAGGAGAGTCATTTACACCGTCACCTGTCACAGCCACGATGGCACCCTGGGAGCGACAGAAGAGTTAGCTTGTGTCCCAAGTAGCACCCAATTCCCTTTATAGTGCACTTTAGTAGTGCTTTTGACCATGGCCCATAGAAAGTCACTATTGTACCAAAACTTGGGGGAAGTGATGGGGTCAATTCCCTGTTCAATTCAATCAATTCATTTTCAAATGCATGAATAGAATGTCAACAATCTCCCTGAACTGAAAATGGAATGAACCCCAACTCTGTTTCCAGACTTATATTAGTGTAGTATTAGTGTAGTTGTGGAAAGCACGTTCACTTTTATTGATCGGGTGATGGATTCAGGTGGTGTGTGTCTTTCTGTTTGTGTGTGTGTGTGTGTGTGTGCGTGTGTGTGTGTGTGTGTGTGTGTGTGTGTGTGTGTGTGTGTGTGTGTGTGTGTGTGTGTGTGTGTGTGTGTGTGTGTGTGTGTGTGTGTGTGTGTGTGCGTGCGTGCGTGTGTGTGTGTCTCACCAGTCGCTGGCAGCCCTCTACGATGATGAGTTTCTGCTGGGGGGAGGTCCTGGCAAACACAATCTCAGTGTGGTTTCTAAGGATGTCGTCCATCTGATCCTGAGACAATTCCTTCAGGTCTGTACCATGGATCACACAAGCCTTGGCGTCCCTGGAGACACACACACATTAGAATAGCTAGCTTGGATCCACAGAGGCAGGGCGAAAGTGACATGAGAGTGAAAATGAACGAGAGCAATGAATTAGCAGAACAGGATCCTGTGTGGCCTCACCGTCATTGTGAAATGATGTACTGTGTGTGTGTGTGTGTGTGTGTGTGTATGTGTGTATGTGTGTATGTGTGTGTGTGTGCGTGTATGGGTGCGTGTGTGGGTGCGTGCGCGTGTGTGTGTCTCATGTTTCTCACCTTGGGTTGACCTGGCTGACAGGGATATTGAGGCGAGAGGCGATGTCCTCCACTGTCTCGTTGCCCTCGGAGATGATGCCCACGCCCTTAGCGATGGCCTTGGCAGTGATTGGATGATCACCTGTCACCATGATGACTTTGATGCCAGCCGAACGGCATTTTCCCACAGCGTCGGGCACGGCGGCACGGGGAGGGTCAATCATGGACATGAGGCCCACGAAGCACAGGCTCTCTGTGGTGAAGTTAACGTCATCACAGTCGAAGGCAAAGCCCTTGGGGTACTGGTCCTCTGGCATTAGCAGGTGGCAGAAACCTGGGGAATGACAAGAGGTGCTAGCTTTATTTACCTGTTCTACTCATTCTCTACTAAATCAGTCAATCCTTCAGCTCTCACTTCTGTTCATCATTAGATACGGTACATTTGACCCATTCTCCATGAACCAACATCCTGACCTTCCCCCCTTCCCTCTTCCTCCTGCCTCTTCCTCTCTCTCTCCCCCTCCCTCTAATAACCCTCCCCACTCCTCTTATGCATTTTGGAAGGCCCATTTCTTTCTCTTCCTTCTTCACATCCTTTCCCTCCACATACACTCTATCTCTCTCACCCCCCCCCCCCCCCCCCACCACCACCACCACCACCTCTTCCTCACTCTCCCTGTCTCACCGAGTACTCTCTCTCCCAGTCCTCCCAGCTCCATGTAGGCGTTCTGGAAGGATTCCTTCATCTCCTCGTCCATGGGCTGCTCCTTGCCCTGGATGATGATGGTGGTGCAGCGGTCCAGGATCCTCTCTGGGGCTCCCTTCATCACCAGCAGGTAGCGGTTGTCATTGGGATCCTCTGTCTCGTGAACTGAGAGCTGTGGGGTTGGTTGAGCATGGTAGGGGAGAGAGAGAGAAATAGGTGGGAAGAAGGGGGAGAGGTGAGATCGGACACGGTCACGGTGTTAGAAACCAATCCATTTGAGTGTTGTTGTGTTTGTGCGTGTGCACACGTGTGTGTTACGTACCTGGTACTTGTTGGTGGAGTTGAATGGGATCTCGGCCACCTTCTTGTTCTTCTCCCTTATTTGTTTGACAGAGCCACAGGACAGCTCGATACACTTGAGCAGGGCAGACTCGGAGGCATCACCAGCGGTGTCCCTCTTCAGGATGGGCAGTTGGTCCTGGCCGGCTTTGAACACGGCGCGGTTGCAGAGAGCTGCGACGCGAGCCAAGGCAGCCCATGAGGCTGAGGTCTTGTCGAAGGAGGCACCTGGAGAGAGAGGTGGCCGATTAGAGATGATAAAACAATATCAATTCCTAGCCTGTAATTAAACTGTACTTGTCTGTGTAACTACCATGTGAATACATAGGTTAATGAACTACTTAAAATCAAGAGGGATTCCTATACTTAAAATTGTCTCTAAATGTGACTGTGACCCAAACTTGAACCCTAACACCAACATCCAGCCCAAACTCCAGCTCTAACACTAACTCCAACCAAAACAATAACTCTAATACTAACTCTAACACTAACTCTAACATTAACTCTAACACTAACTCTAACATTAACTTCAAAACTAACTCCAACCAAAACGCAAACTCTAACACTAACTATAATATTAACTCTAACACAAACTCTAACATTAACTCTAAAACTAACTCTAACATTAACTCTAACATTAACACCAACATTAACTCTAACACTAACTCTAACACTAACTAACATTAACTCTAAAACTAACTCTAACACTAACTCTAACACTAACTCTAACATTAACTCTAACACTAACTCTAACTCTAAATCTAGCATTAACTCTAACACTAACTCTAACTCTAAATCTAGCATAAACTCTAACACTAACTCTAACATTAACTCTAACACTAACTAACATTAACTCTAAAACTAACTCTAACACTAACTCTAACACTAACTCTAACACTAACTCTAACACTAACTCTAACACTAACTCTAACACTAACTCTAACTCTAAATCTAGCATTAACTCTAACACTAACTCTAACTCTAAATCTAGCATTAACTCTAACACTAACTCTAGCATTAACTCTAACACTAACTAACATTAACTCTAAAACTAACTCTAACACTAACTCTAACACTAACTCTTACATTAACTCTTACATTAACTCTTACATGAACTCTATCTCTAAATGCTAGCGCACATCACACTGAATGTGGATCTAACATTCGCCAGCCAATCTTTCAGTGCGCCAACATTTTTCACCCTCGGTTCTACTTGTAAAATTATTTCTCAAATTATGTTCAGAGGTGCTAAGTACTCTTGGCCAGAAAACGCTATTGGTGTGTCTGGGCCCTAACATTATATCTAACACTAACTCCAACCCTAACCCTCCTGATCTCCTCTTACCAGACTGGTCCTCTGTGGTGTCAGCCTCGTGGATCTGGTTGTCGAACCACATGTGGGCCACAGTCATCCTGTTCTGGGTCAGTGTGCCAGTCTTGTCGGAGCAGATGGTGGAGGTGGAGCCTAGGGTCTCCACAGCTTCCAGATTCTTGACCAGGCAGTTCTTCTTAGCCATACGCTTGGCAGTCAGAGTCAGACACACCTAGAGCACAGAGACAGATGAAAGACAGGGGTTATCCAGGAGCCAGAATGAAGGAGCGTACTGGTACGAACAAACTAGAAAGGGTCCTTATTCTGGAGAAAATGAGTGTGCTTCTTCAGCTGTCTAGTTGGTCTGGAGATCTATAATGTATTTCTGTAGAGCTATCATTGGTCTGGATCTAGTCTCAATCAATGTCTTATTATATTAATTGTGTAGTTCGCTGTCTAGTTGGTCTAAATCTACAGTCTAGTTGATCTAGAATGAATCTCATTTACAGTATGCAAATGTGACATTTCAGTCCTTTATTTTGTATATATTTGCAAAAAATTCTAAAAACCTGCTTTTGCTTTGTCATTGTGAGGTATTGTGTGTAGATTGATGAGGGGAAAAAGGTAAAGGTTTCTGAATACTTTCTGAATGCACCGTGTATAATACATGATATTTAGCAGATGCTTTTATCCAAAGCGACTTACAGCCATGAGTGCATAGATGTTACGTATGGCTGTCCCCGGGAGTCAAACCCACTATCTTTGCATTGCAAGCGCCGTGCTCTACCAACTAAACTGAGGAGGACCACTAGAATCTGAAGTCTAGAGGTCAGGTATGAGGTTCAGTCGAGTTTCAGAGAGAAACAGCCATAGAGGGGAAGGGTCAGATGGAGAGGGGACCATGGTCACTCACAGTGACAGTAGCCAGTAAGCCCTCAGGGACATTGGCCACAATGATGCCGATGAGGAAGATGACGGCCTCCAGCCAGGTGTATCCCAGGCAGACGGCCAGGATGAAGAAGGTGATGCCCAGGAACACAGCCACGCCTGTGATCAGGTGGATGAAGTGCTCGATCTCCTTGGCGATGGGGGTCTTGCCCGACTCCAGACCGGAGGTGAGAGTGGCAATACGGCCCATGACGGTACGGTCGCCGGTACACACCACAATGCCACGCGCCGTACCTGAGAGGGAGAGAGAGAGAGAGAGAGAGAGAGAGAGAGAGAGAGAGAGAGAGAGAGAGAGAGAGAGAGAGAGAGAGAGAGAGAGAGGGAGAGAGAAAGAGAGAGAGGGAGAGAGAGAGAGAGAGAGAGAGAGAGAGAGAGAGAGAGAGAGAGAGAGAGAGAGAGAGAGAGAGAGAGAGAGAGAGAGAGAGAGAGAGAGAGAGAGCGAGAGCGAGAGAGAGAGAAAGAGAGAGAGAGAGGGAATATTAATTCAGGAAAATAGAGGTTGAAATGAGAGAAGAGAACTAAGGCGGGAACTCTTGTACGCTTATGTGGGTAACTTCTGTGTCAACAGCAGCTCTATGGTATAATATTACGTTTGAATCAGCTTAGCTGAACCAGTCAAAAGCTTAGCAAGCCTTAGTGCTGCTGGGGTGCAGCATCCAATACTGCAGTAGGACCCTGTTGACTGAATTTGATATGCCGAGTCTGACACGCAGGAATAGAGAAAAGAGGATAGGAGACTTGTCGGGGACAGAACAGCTGATGTGTCTGTCTGTTTGTCTGTGAGTTAGCCGTTTCTACGGTTACCTTCAACGCAATTGGTAGAGAAGAAAGCGACATTGCGGGTCTCCAGGGGGTTGTCATGGGTACAGTCAGGTGACCTGCTCTGGGGTTCTGATTCACCAGTCAGGGAGGAGTTATCCACCTATAGGAGAAGGACAAAACCAAGAAGGACAAAAAATGTTATGTAAAATGTGTAGCTGTGTGAGTGTGTAATATATGAACTATGTATGTGTGTGTGTGTGAGTGTATGGTACCTTGCAGCCGTGAGCAGAGACGACTCTGAGGTCGGCGGGGATCCTGTCTCCTCCCTTCACCTCCACCAGGTCTCCTGCCACCACCTCCTCAGCGTTGATCGTCATCTTCTCGCCCTCACGGATCACCAGCGCTTGCTACAGGGAGAACACAGAAGGAGGGTTAGATAGTCCATACACGCATTCATTTATTCACACACACACATCACTGGGGGAATTAGACTGCCATTGTGTGACTTCGTAGCATAGGGTCTACATTTCACACACACACACACCCACCCACCCACCCACCCACCCACCCACCCACCCACCCACCCACCCACCCACACACACACACACACACACACACACACACACACACACACACACACACACACACACACACACACACACACACACACACACACACACACACACACACACACGTGTTTACCTGGGGCACCATGTTCTTGAAGGACTCCATGATTTTGGAGCTCTTGGCCTCCTGGAAGTAGGAGAAGCATCCGGTGACCACGACGACAACAGAGAGCACGATACCCAGGTACAACTGAGGAGAGAGAGAGAGAGACAGGAAATCCCATTGTCACACTGTGTACACTGCAGGTCAACGCATAACAGGAGTATTTAGCTTCAAACTGAACACAGACCACCGCGGTAATAGTCACTAGACTAGATGATCATGCAAAAATAGAAAAAGGTGCAAGTACATTAGCCATTTGGGTGTATGTTAGAATTAAGGCTTGGGACTGGCGCTGCTGGCAGTGTGTGTGAGGTTTGGTCAACTTAGGTATGTGTGATTCAGCTGTGTGTGGCTCAAACTGTCCCTTATTCTGTGGCTGTGTTTACGTTTAGTGTTTGGGTGCATGCGTGTGTGCGTGGGTGTGCTTGTGTGTGACTCACGTTGTCTCCTGCCGGCTCGTCCTCGGTGGCGGCCTGGATGGCGTAGGCCAGGAAACAAAGGATGGCGCCGGTCCACAGCAGGATGGAGAAGCCACCGAATAGCTGGCGACAGAACTTGATCCACTCGGGGGTGGTCGGGGGAGGGGTGAGGCAATTGGGACCGTCCCTGATCAGAAACTCAGCCGCCTTGGCGTTGGTCAGACCCTGGGTGGGGAGAGAGTGGGGTGGGTTAAACCTAGAACTGAATGTGTTGAAATTAGGGGTGACGACATAAAAATCCATTAAATTTAATATGTAATTATAAGCCTGCAGGTTGAATGCTTTGTGACTACGTATAAGCACGTCTTTACAATATTATAATGAGGATTAAAACGTGTTGTGTATTTTACGTAGAACGTTTTCAACTGACTCAAAAAAGGCTGTAACTTAGTAAGGATCATTATAAGATTAGAATTGAGACTTTATAAGGGGGCTTGAGATGTCTCAGAATGCATTAAAACGTTGCTCAAACTGATCCCCTCAAATACACCGACCGTGTGGCATGAGTGAATGTAAAATACCACCATCTAGTGGCCTAGTAGCAGCTCTGTTAGTGACGCAGCAGGACTCAGTGATGACTCTAGTATCTCTGTGGTATTACATAGATAGACCTCTATGGTACAGTGCAGGAGGAGGACTCACCTGAACAATGTCGGTGTTGAACTTCCTGCAACACTCCTCTATGGACATCTTGTGTTCCGTCTGAAAGGTAGAGAGGGAGGGGGGAGAGAGAGAGAGAGAGAGAGAGCATAGGGAGGAAGAGAGAGAGAGAGAGCATAGGGAGGAAGAGAGAGAGAGAGAGATAAAGAGGGAGAGAGAGAGAGAGAGAGAGAGAGAGAGAGAGAGAGAGAGAAGAGAGAGAGAGAGAGCGAGAGAGAGAGTGTGTGTAGGTGTATTTGTGTGGGAGAGAGACACAGAGAAAAATTGAGAATATGCCACAAATATCACAACAATGAATTTAAAACAAACTAGGAGAATTTGGTTTAAAGTTTTTCTCCAAACTATTTAGAGTTTGTGCGTTCCAGTTACACATTGACTCTTGGGGGGGTACCCTGAAATGGTTAGATATTCATACTCTAACTTATGGAGAGGCATATGTTAGTATTTCAATAATAGTTATGGGGGTGCCCAGCACACCCCTTGAGCAGGGCAGAGTGTGCGCCACTGTGTGCCAGTCACTTACAATCGGTACTTCTTTCTTGAGTTCATCCATGTCCTTCCCCTTCTTGTTCTTCTTGCTGGGAGAAGATTTGCCATCTTTATCCTGCGTGGTAGCAACGCGGTAACTGTCCGACCGCCCATACTGGGCGGGGGGGGGACAGTAAGAGAGGGGGGAAGGGATTAGGGGGGGGGATACTTTCATTATTATTTAAATAGAAACATGGTTAAAGCACCAGACACAACAGACGGGGAGAGGGACTTCATTATTTTTTCTCTGATACCCATTTGATCTTCACAGAGATCACAGACAGAAGGATCAAACAGCCGTCTGGCTTTACTGCAGTGTCTGTCTCCTCTCGGAACCCGCTCTCACAGTTTGTATCCACTGGCCACCTGCTTCATTTGTCATTTATGTGAACTGTCACCAGACTACTGTATGTTCTCCACACACGCGCACGCACACGCGCGCACACACTAGCTGGTGGGGCACAGAGGCCCGGAAAGAGAAACAGAGTGCAGACACAGTGAAATATCTCATTCCTCAAAACCCCTCTAATTATTTATTTGATTTAACTAGGCAAATCAGTTAAGAACAAATTATTATTTACAATGACGGTCTACACCGGCCAAACCCGGGTGATGCTGGGCCAATTGTACGCCTCTCTATGGGACTCCCAATCACAGCCGGTTGTGATACAGCCTGGAATCGAACCAGAGTGTCTGTGGTGACGCCTCTAGCACTGAAATGCAGTGCCTTAGACCGCTGCGCCACTCGGGAGCCCCTAGATTAGATTCATATCAATTCAGTTAGATTGGATACATCAATGTGACTGTGATGTGTTGAATATGAAACAGTTTTGCAGACACACAAGCGCACACACACACACGTCTCTCTTCTAGGGAGCTCAAAGTGTTGCATTAGCTCAATTTCCGATTTACACTAACTGATGCTCAAATCAAATCAATACAGAAGCCCCTGACCAGAGTCCCTCGGTTGACAGAATGAGAGAGAGAGATAGACAAAATGGCTTCCAGGAGGGTTCTATGGGTCCTAGTGGAAAAGCCGCTCATTGACACAGCCAACTCATCAAGGAAACTGACCTTGCTGCAGGATCAATACAATCAGTGATGTAATAAAGGACCAGAAGGGTTAAAGGACCACAGAGTCCAAACGGTTACCGGTCTGTATCTTACCACACCAAGAACATGTAACTCACACTTTATCATCAATTCTGACAATATGGTGACTTTTGTTGGTTGTAGCATCATCATCAAGTGACTGTACAAAGAAACACAGAGGAAGACCCCTGGTGGCTAATGTCAAGATAACATGCTCAGTCTACAGCTCATTTTTTCTTTAACTAGGAAACTAGGAAACTCAGAACAAGTTCTTATTTACAATGACAGCCTATGGACGACACTGGGCCAATTGTGCACTACCCTATGGGACTCCCAATCCCGTCCGGATGTGACGCAGCCTGGATTCGAACCAGGGACCGCAGTGTCACCTATTGCACTGAGGTCAAGTGCCTTAGACCCCTGCGACACTTGCCACTCGCCACACACTGCTTTGGTTTGACTGGGTTTCAACTGTGTTACTGCTTGGTTGGAACAAAAGCCTGCACCTACACTGGCCCCCTTTGGATATGATGGCCCCCACCCTGTTAGTTTATTCTGAATAATAATGGGTGAATACACATTCAAGTCTAGTTTTTATTATTGCCCTGGTCCATCACAAACCAAATAAATGGCCTATTTTCCAAGCTAAACACACATTACCTAGGCTCCCACACCCTGATAAACACACTTGACTGACTAAGTACAACGCCATGAATGGGTGAGGAAACTTGCCACTGAAAGTCCCAGTGCTTAATGCCAGTTGAGTTGAGAAATTTCGGTCTTGAATCTTCCACTTGCAAAAGAGACCAGTCTTAAGCGGTTCATTGTGGTCCGAAAGGTTTGAGGAGGATTTATAGTGAGCACTGCAGCTCTCCACTCTGCCCCTGATTTACAGAAGTAATACTGGAAGACACTAGAGTCTCCCTTGAACACAAACTAACCCTGAAAAGATTGGTTCAAACATTCGACCAAACACAACAACACACAATATGACTACAAAATGTACAAAATCAGCCTTCCCACATGCGCATGTGGATGTCATTATCCGAGAATGTGAGTGAACTCTTGCTGCAACAAGACCAGACAGGCCTAGCGAGCCGAATGCAGAACAAAGGAGAGACCGATAGAATACTGCTACTCAAACCCTTTGAGATTGGCCTGCCCGTGTGTGTGTGTGTGTGTGTGTGAGTGTGTGTGCGTGTGTGTGTGTGTACTTCAATACAACATGCAAATGAAATACTCTGGTTGGCATCGATATAAGCATCGTCTGAGAAACAGTGTAGGGGTAGATGTTATAGATAAGCTAACAGGTCTGCGTTAGGCACACACAGGTGTGGAGTTTCTAGCTAGGCAGGCTTTTTCGATGGCTAACACTGAGTGGGCCATAGAAACGCATTTACAGTACACTGTTAGGTCCGACAGCACACCTGCTCATCACACACACACACTTACACAATTTAGTGCTAATACAAACACTGGAAGAGCGCAGACGGGTGAAACAGGCATTACAGGAGAGGGATGGACAGAGAGAGATTAATGAAAAAAGAGAAAGGCCGTGATGGGGGCAGATGGAAAGAGAGACAGCAATGGGAGGTGAGAGAGAGAAGAGCTCTTCTCTCACACCACTAATTAGATATTGACCACTATTCTTTGTCTGTTGACTCAGGCTGTGTATATCAGTGAGTGACAGCGTGACTGGGATCCCACTCTAACAGATTGTTCTATAACACTGTAAAACAAACAACCCCACCGGCAGGGTCGCGACCTTATAACCTGCAGACCCAGAGAGCGGGTGTTGGCCCCTTACCGTGCGTGTGTATGTGTGGTAGGGGTGTTAACGTGCATGCAGGCACGTGTGTGTGGGCTAATGCCACTCAATCTTTCCTGACACGCATGGGACAACACAAGCTGCTCCTTTTACCCACAAGATTTCTTCATTGTGGTGACGAGGTCACGACTATCGCCGAGGTTACAAGGCAAAACATTTAGAGAGCGTGGTTTTGTTCCTCATTGTTCAATGCAACATGGTATATGTCATCTATCTGTCCCTCTATCTATCGGTCTGTCTGCTTGCCTGTCTGTTTCTAAGCATTTGTTGTGGAGGTGAAATGTAAAGCAGAGACCGCAGGCTGAAATTACAACCACTAGCTCTCACACAGTCAGACAAAGGAAAGAGAGACGGACCTACTGACAGACACAGACTGGAGGAACTGGTGTCGGTGACTTACAAACAGATAGACACCACAGTATAGAGTACCGCATCTCCTCCGCACATTGTCATCTTTTCAAGTAGAAGACAGACTGTCTGGAACAAGGAAGACAGACACATTAACTTTGAAGCCGAAAGCTAAGGCTACTAGCGTGCTAATCTAGCAGAGGAAAGTCGAACATCCTTGGGTGTGTGTACACCGTGTTTGGAAAAAAAAAAAAAAGAGCCAGAGTTCATCGGGTTCTACTGATGTCATGCTGCTGTGGTTTGTCTGGTTCTAATGTTCTGTTCTGGTCACATTACCAGGGAGGTTGGCATGGTGACCAAGGCTTAGTGGTGGGCGGTGGCCTTGTTCTGTAGGATCCCCTGATCTGATCGCTCAGTAATAATTGATGTCTAGGTAACTGGACATTGTCGGAAATAGCCAACACATACTGTATGTGTGTGTGTATCTTTATAAGAAAGAAAGAGATACTTCCTTATATGCGCAAGCTATAAGCCTGCCAACAGCTAGGCAGAGGTGAGTCATTGTCGAGGTGGCTACAGACTGTCTGCGCAGCGAGAACACGCACTGCGGCAGACAGAGAGGGCGAGTGAGAGGGGGCGGCGGGGGGGGAGCAGAAAATAATAGGAACAGAGAAGGGAAAGGGTATGAGAAGAGGGTGAGAAGGGAAGAATAGGAGACTAGGAGAGATATTAGAACAGACAATGGCCTATATGTAATGGTTTCTCTGTTATTAATCAGACTCATTCGTTCTGAAGTGAACACGGGGCATGTTTCATATGTTGAACACTTCCACCCTTTCAGTGAACCACAGTAGCCAATACCATCCCTCAGGAGCATGCCAGTCTGTCTGTCTAGGGCACACAGGCTTGGGCATGCCTCCTAATGGTGATGGACCTGCGTGGGCATAAGGTGTGGCATCCCAGCCTCTCCTACTGGTACGCACGAGAGGTGAGGGGTTTCACAAGAGGCAGGACGAAGTTGCAGCGTTTGGGTTTCCATTTTAGGGAATCAACAAAGAGGAAATAGTAACTATTGCAGAAAAACAGTTTGACTGTGTGAAAAGCTTGCATTGACTAAGATGTTAGATAGATGGCTCCATACTACACACATCCTAAAAGAAGTGACATAAACATCATTACCTTGACTGGTTCCCAAATGACACCCTATTCCCTATATAGTTTGATTATCTCTTGTAAGCCTATCAGGCCAGCCTGTGACACTACTTGTTGATAGGCTGCTGTGAAGGGATCCTAGCCATTGGGGAAGGTTTGGGGGCGGAGGATAGTGATGATGACAGTTAAATGTCGATTCCGTCCTGCTGTGCCCTGTGGCAAGCTTGCATGTGGGGGTGGGGGTGCGTCAGAGGAGGCTGGTGGGGGGAGCTTCAGGAGGACGGGCTCATTGTAATGGCTGGATTGGAATTAATGGAACGGAGTCAAAGGTGTTTTTCATACGTTTTGATTTGTTTGACACTGTTCCATTCAATCCATTACAATAAGTCTGTCCTCCTATAGCTCCTACCACCAGTGTGTCTGTGTGTGTGTTGTTCGGCATGTGCTTACGTGTGTGCTTGCCTGTTTGTGTGCGTGCCTGTGCTTATTTGCATCTTTGTCTATGCCAGTTTTCTTCAATGTTGGGGTCGTGACCCTTAGTGCTGTCCCGGGGAAACTGTAGTGGGATCGCCAAAATTATTATTATTATTATTTTTTTTTACAATTGGAACAAACAATTAAGAGTACAGTTTATTATATGGGACTATATACAAATGTTCTTGAGAAAGATCATTTGAAAAAGAAGATTGAATTGAGTGTATCTATTTATTGGTTTTGATAAGAGATGAAAATGCACTGTATTAAATGGGATTTGTTGATGTAAAAATCGAAATTGACAGATTTTAAGGTTGTGTTATTAGAGTTGGGATGGGGTGGGGTCATAACAAATTCTTGGCGGAAAAAAATGTGATCCCTGCTGAAACAGTTTGAATATGACTGCTCTAGGCCTTAGTGTGAACTGTATACTATTATGTGTGCACAAAATTGGTGGGGATAAACTGCATTGTTGGTTAAGGGCTTGTAAGTAAACATTTCACTGTAAGGTCTACACCTGTTGTATTCGGCGCATGTGACAAATACAATTGGATTTGATTTGATTGGATAGGGACATTTGGTTCCAACAGCCCTTGGGTATAGGGCTAGGTAGCCACAGGGGGAATGGCCTAGGGGTAGGGGGGATGATCTGGGTAGGTGGCTGGGCCTGGAGGCTCATGCTAATAGGATTAGCTAGACTGATTGCTCTTGTCTTGATTAGCCTACTATATTGTACACCAAATACAGTAACTCTACCTAGCTAACTCCCAGTAGAGAGTTTCTTCTCCATATTAAAGAGTGATAATGAAATGGGGAATCACTGCAAAAGACCTTCAGGAAAATCAAATCAAATGTTATTAGTCACATACACGTATTCAGCAGATGTTATTGCGGGTGTAGAGAAATGGTTTAGTTCCTAGCTCCAACAGCAGTATCTAACAATTCACAACAATACACACACATCTAAAAGTGAAAGAATGGAATTAAGAAATATATAAATATTAGATGGAGCAATGTTGGAGTGACATTGACTAGAATACAGTAGAATAGAATACAGTATATACATATGAGATGAGTAAAACAGTATGTAAACATTATTTAAACATGATTAGTGCCTAAGTGCCTAGTGTTCCATTATTAAAGTGGCCAGTGATTCCAAGTCTATGCATATAGGGCAGCAGCCTCTAAGGTGCATATCTAAAAATGGTTTCATATCAAGACACGTCTTGGTTGTAAAATATTTGGTGTTGCTTTTTGTCACAATGACAGTTACTTTAATTTCTGGATTCTCAACTTCTTCTCAAATGGTGATTTTCTTAATTTAATAAATATATAAACAGTGGTGGAATACAACCCAATTGGAATGTAGTGAAGTAAATGTAAAGTTGTCAAAAATATAAATATACTGAAAAAAAATATAAACGCAACATGTAAAGTGTTGGTCCCATGTTTCATGAGCTGAAATAAAAGATCCCAGAAATTTTCCATTCGCACAAAAAGCTTATTTCTGTCAACTTTTGTGCACAAATTTGTTTACATCCCTGTTAGTGAGCATTTCTCCTTTGCCAAGATATTCCATCCACCTGACAGCTGTGACATATCAAGAAGCTGATTAAACGGCATGATCATTACACAGGTGCACCTTGTGACCACTCTAAAATGTGCAGTTTTGTCACACAACACAATGCCACAGATGTCTCAAGTTTTGAGGGAGTGTGCAATTGGCATGCTGACTGCAGGAATGTCCACCTGTTGCCAGAGAATGTAATGTTTATTTCTCTAGCATAAACCGTCTCAAATGTTGTTTTAGAAAATTTGGCAGTACCTCCAACCGGCCTCACAACTGCAGACAATGTGTAACCACGCCAGCCTAGGACCTTTACATCCGGCTTCTTCACCTGCGGGATCATCTGAGACCTGCCACCCGGACAGCTGATATAATAAAGCCCTTTTGTAAGTAAAAACTCCTTCTGATTGGCTGGGCCTGGCCCACCCAATAATTTATTTATTTAACTTGACTGATTTCCTTATATGAACTGTAACTCATTAAAATCGTTGAAATCGTTGAAATTGTTGCAAGTTGCGTTTATATTTTTGTTTGTTATAGTAAAGTACAGATACCCCAAAAAAACGACTTAAGTAGTACTTTAAAGTATTTTTTCTTAAGTACTTTACACCACTGTAAATAAATAAAGTTATATTAAATTCTATTAAATTGTTTTGATGTTCAGAGGTATGGAATTCCAGCCAGACCCTGAGGTCATGACCTCTTATAGCAGAAATGATACACTGTGTATCTATTTGCATGTGAACACACACACACACACACACACCAAACATTCTGTATCCTAATTTAGCTCTCGTGGACAAATCATTTGTGTTCCCTTCCAAAAAAACTAACAAAACCAAAACAAAATCCCATCTTATGGCATTACCCCTCCTGTCCTACCCTCATCCCTTCATCCTTCCCCCATGGCCATCTGTCCAGCCCCTGATCTGTTCATCCTGACAGGCAGCTGTGCTCCAGTTTAGAGTCTGCATGTGTCCTTGTCTCTTGTCTCGCCCATTGTGAGTGTATGTCAGAGTTTTCTTTAGGAAAATGTGACGCAGGACATAGACTGTTGCCTATATGCACTTGAATGACGAATGGGAAGAGCGCTTCAATTACCAGTTTAGAAGTAAAAATAGTAGTTATTTTTAATCGTGGCCATCAAAACTGTTTTTAACATGCAATTGCATTTAGAATTGTTATGCAATGATTGGGCTCATAAAAGCACGTTTCACTCCAGCAGCAACGAATGAGCTGTTTGAGAATCTGTAGTAGCAGCTCTCGCACTGTCTGACAGATAAACGACTAACGAAAATACACCAATTTAATTCCACTAAATTATGCAAATGAACCTATAGACCAATAAGCATGACGGGTATTGATGAATAGGCTAAAAAGCATTATCGGCCAAAAGTCGGCTATTACCGGCTAACGGGAACCCTGGTATATACGTGTGTGGATGTGAGTATGTGTGTGTGTGTGTGTGTGTGTGTGTGCTCCTCAGTGAGAATGGTGTTGTCTAGATTGGTATGGTAAATTCTCTCTGTCTTTCTCCTATGAGGGGTTTCCTGAGGACATTCTGTGTGAATGCAGATGATCTCGGTGACAGAGGATACATAGCAACTCCTGCTCCGTGTACTGTCTGGTCTTATAAAGTCTTCTGGCCTCTGACGTACCGTGCTACCTGTGACACAGGTCTGGGAAAGGAAACATCATTCGGGCAGAATGGAGATCAATAAATACATTTAAGCTTTTCTGTATATTTTCAACTGAGACCTATTCAATGTACGTAGTTGATAATGAAAGGGGGAAGAAAACACACGCACACACACACACACACACACACACACACACACACAGACACACACACACACAGACACACACACACACACACACACACTCGCAAGTGCACACAACACACACACAAACACACACACACACTCGCAAGCGCACACAACACACACACAACACACACACAGACAAGCTGGGAGTACATTCTGAATTAGTAATGTCTGTGTTGGCAGGGAACCCAACTCTCCTCTGTTTCTCACTCTCTGCAAACCCCCACTTAACATTTCCCGAGCATTGCAGCAACGTTAACCAACCAGGCTGCCCTATCTTACATTACAATCGATTAAATGTTTAATGTTATTTGACTAACTCATGACCTTAGTACGGAATCCAATATGCTTTGAAGGGTAAGGGAGTCAACAAAATTCAAATAAAACCATAATGCAACATTTCCCAAAAAGTCCCCATATACTTACATAATACCCTACCGTATTACCCTACCCTTAAAGTAGGTCCTTCTAGCTAAGCTAGAAGACTGACATTCAAAACCATGTCCTTCCAAATGACTCTTTAAGGACAGAACCCTCATGAATATCCCACTAGTATATTGATTATGGACTATCAGTAGGATGCCCAGGACGGCTCGGTGGATATACAGTGCACTGCACAAACCCTCCAGACTCAGCAGCGGGACACGAATGACTGCAGATGCAGTGAGGAGGGGAGTGAACTAGCACTCTGCACCAAACTCTGGGCTGGACCACAGCTATATCTACACTATTAGAAAAAAAAGGGTCTGTCTAGAACCTAAAGGGGTTCCTTGGCTGTCCCCATAGGAGAATCTTTTAAAGAACCCTTTTTGGTTCCAGGTAGAACCCATTTGGGTTCCATGTAGTACATGGAACTCAAAATGGTTCTACCTGAAACCAAAAAGGGTTCTACATGGAAACAAAAAGGGAACTCCTATAGGGACTGTCGAAGAACCCTTTTGGAACCTTTTTTTTCTAAGAGTGTACCTTGTCCCATCATGACCAAGCAGGCCTTACCTAAATACCTACACCCTTACCCTTTCCTATACCCGTCCTGTACACACCTGGCCAGTCTAAGGAGATCGCCAAGCGTACAGCTCTCTACCTCTGTGTCACTGCAATGATTTATCCCCACACCACCTACACCAATATGCCCTTCCTTTATACTATATATCCCTTCCATTTCTTCCCTTCAATGAGAGAGGTGATGGGGGATATCAGGGGGAGCAACCCTATGCTCCTCAGTCCCTGTCCAGTGAACTCTCCCTGATATCCCCCATCACCTCTCTCTGTATCCCATGCGGATGAATACCTATACCTCCCCCTGTCCTGTCATCCCATCTGCCTCCTGTCTCTGTGGTAACCAATCCCCAAGCAGGGGAAACAGGAGCCATGGCCATGTGAGCTCAGGTCATTCTCCCGCAACAGGGTACAGCCCTCCCCCTCTCTCTCTGCACCTACAGATCAGTCACAACTCATCTTATCCCCCTCCCTTCTTCACCCTGCACCCGCCCACCCTCCATCTCCTTTTCTCTCTTGCTCACATGTCTGAAGGTGAAATGTCTGCAACCATCTTCACTTGCTCTCCTCTCCCATTTCTCTAACTCACTCACTCCCTCCCCCCCCCCCCCTCTCTCAGCATCATTAGGTTACCCCATCCCTGACTGCACCAGAGCAACTATACACACATCAGCAACCTCAATTGCTCACAACTGGTGTGTCAAATTAAATAGGCTGTCTGTCTTCAGTGTCCCTGACACTACGCCTCAGTGTTTGCTTGCTAAAGCATCCCTTTCTGCGTAACTCGCCGAGTCTGCCAATCACAGCTTTTTAAAGGGAATTTCCACTCAACAGGCACCGCCCCCATTTTGACGCCGCAGCCCGGCGGCCTTGAGGATGGACAGTTGGCAGTGTCATGGCATGGCATAGCGCGTCAAGCGCCAGATCGACTTGGCAGAATGTCTTGTATGTTGTCAAAGAATCATAGGTGTGAGATGGGTTAAGGTAAAGGACATATTCCTTCCAATTATATGAAAATGCAATTATTATCAGAGGTCACACACATATTTTATTTGCGCCCCCGGATGAGGACCCCCCCCCCCCCTGTCTCATTCACACATAGATCAGACAGTGTAGCCTAACTTTGCCACGGAAGTGGTTCGTGGTTCACTTTTTCCACCTCATCCCATTTGACGCAGTGCTTGGTGCTACAGATGATTCTCGCATCCTCATGAATAGCCTATCACCAACGACTGCTTCATTTCTCGCCGCTCCACACCAGACTTCGACCGAGAGAAATGCCCCCAAGGCCCACTCAGGTCATAGATGGAGATAGCTGATATCATTCTGTCGGTGTCTCTTCAATAACGTTCGGTAACCGTGGGCGATCCAGCTTCATCAGCCACTTGGATTTTGTGGCATCGTGTCATCAAATTATTTCAACCCCTAGAACCGAGTCGGGGATTACATTTTAAACTGTCATACAATCAAGATAAATTATGAGACAGAAATTGCGCAACAGTCCATAGCGATAGTCGCAGCATCACCTCGAAATGTTCCTACAGAACTATTCATAGTCAAATTATTATTGGCTTTACAAAACAGTGAAAATATTGGTGTTATTATGAACAATCAATATTTTTATTGAGACGTGATGTTTTTCAAAAATATCAGCCAGGACCGGGCCGCATCCACCATTTGACGCAGTGAGGGATTCAGAACTTCGTGTTCACTTACAAATCCAGACCCAAATGTATCATCACCCAGCATTCACAGGACATATTTTTCAATCTATCGTGTGTTTTCACTGTCAACGATTATCGAGTCCCTATTGTCACAAATTAAAGGGGAAATAAGCTGGTGAATCGCTTATTCCTGGTAACCGCATTATGACGCATGGGTAACGGAAGCTGCAGTGCGCTCAGGCATTGCATACCATACCGACATACGCAATCTCCTCAGTAGCCTGGTAGACTAGGGTAGGTTTTTCAGGTAACTACTTCTTCGTCAAATGCTGCGAAGAAGAAGTTACATGCGCCATCGAAGATTTAAAGCAGTAGACAATTGGGTCGCGATGATGCGAGGATAATTTACATGGGCAATAGGGTGAATAATCATGCACCCATTCGAATACACAGCCACGTATTCTAAAGTCATCAAATACAGGCCAATAATAACGGATGTGAATAACAGAACATTGTGTCCCATTGAAATCCCTCAGTGACATGCCAAGTGAAGCCTATACGCAGTGGTCTCTCTCGCTAACTCAATCTCTCTCTCTCCCCCTCTCTCTATCGCTCCCTCTCTCACCATAGCCGGCTGTCAGAATAAACCGATTACCATGGCAAGGTTATAGACAACGTGTCACGATATGCCTAATATAGCCTATAGTCTATATTAATGCATATGACAAACCCCTGAATTAGACAATTCAATCATATTGTTATCACTAATTTGTTCGTTCCATATCGTATGAGAAGCAAAAGAAACAGCAGCAAATGACAGTAAATTACATTAAATCATTCCATCAGCAGATTGTAACCATTTCATTGTCAAATTGAAACCATACAATTGCAGTAGAAATGACAGAGAGCTGTTTTGTGCCTGCTCTAGCCTACTCGTCACATCAATTTGTCGCAGTCTATGAGACCGTAGACTATATAGCCTAAAAAAAAATCCGCATTGGAGTCAATGTCACTCAAATATTTCCAGAGGAGAAAAAACATGACACTGCAGTATGGTGCCCTTCCCCGTCAGCATCTGGGGTTTTAAACAGTTTTCAAGGCATTTTATAACTTTCATGCATCATAAGGCAGTTATAAAGTTGGTAGACGCCGGGCTTACCCCCATGTTGGCGCAGTCAGGCTTCTCTCCTCAGGTGATGCAAAGCTTGAGAGGTGTCAGCCCCTCAGGTGGAATTATATCAAAATGGTATTGCCTTTTAAAAACGTAAGAAAGATTTGTATTCAGTTATTCAGGTAAAAACGAAAGGAAGCGACAAAGACGTTAGTCAAGCAAATTTCTATAAAACAAATGGGTTAAATGATTAAATAAACGGATTGTCTCTAACCTCCAAAAAAGGTTACTGTCTTTTCCCCCTCCACCTAAACGTCTTTCAAATGAAATGTTGCGGTCTCAAGCAGAGCATCACGCGAGGATGCAGGTCCTTCTCTTGCTCTCTGATAGTTGCGGTAAAAGACCGGTGAAACTCAGAAGCCACACTGCTCCGGTTTTTTAGGATTTGATCTCCCTCCGCGGCTCTGTTGGCTGCCGCAGTACTCTCTTCTCTACACACTACCACTCCGCCTATGGAAGAAGCGCCGGTGGGTGTGAGCGATCGCAGCGCCCCATTGTAGCAAAGCTGATAAACCATGGACCTGGTAAACCCGCCCAAGGACCACTGAATTGACCAATAGGAATTACGAGCAACTATTTGATGACAGAAAATCTAGCCAATCATCACAAGCACGTAACACTGGCCAATAGAAGACCTAATCAGCCCCTCCTTCTTTACTGCAGAATTCCAAGGCCGTTAGCCATCAGCATCCTGAGCCCCTAGGCCCAAATTTTGTGTAAATGGACAGACAAGGTGAGATACTATTGTCGTGGTTGTCTTGTATTCATGTAACTTATTTATGTTTTATAGATTGATGGTATTGTGTGCTGTATTGCATGTGATAATCACCCCTGTCTTTCTGGCCGTGTTGGTCACTGTGCACTTCAATGCCTCCCCTAGGTCTGCAATTACATAGCAGACAATTGAGAGAATAGGCTACACTGGTAGAATATAATAGATCTAGGTCCAACAATTATGGTTCTTATTGGACAGTAGACTAGAATATCAATCAATCAATCAAATGTATTTATAAAGCCCTTTTTACATCAGCAGATCTCACAAAGGGCTTATACAGAAACCCAGCCTAAAACCCCAAAGAGCAAGCAATGCAGATGTAGATGCACGGTGGCTAGGAAAAACACCCTAGAAGGGCAGGAAACAAGGAAGAAACCTATAGACGAACCAGGCCAGTTCTCTTCTCGCTGTGCCGGGTAGCATAGAATAGATAGAATAGAATAGAATAGAATAATTACAGAATAATATTCCGATATCAGACAGTAAGCATGGACAGGCTATGACTGGTCTCACACCCATTGCTCAGACAAGCAGATTCTCTCCATATGAGAGTGTATGTCTCACACTTTAAGGAACATGGACATAGCCTATTCACCGTATGGCGCGTGTGTGCGAGACGACAGAGGTGGACGAGAAGAGTTCGAAAAACAAACAACAGAGTTAACAACCGTCAAAATTAGAGTGAGAGATTATCAGGGGTGTCCAACTGCAACTGGGTTAAGCAAGCCATTATCTGTATGTCTGTTGCAGATGTTGTATGTCTGCTTATCAGGCAGATTACACCCATGTATCTACCTCTTTTTTTGTTGGTGTAAAAAAAGCATTCTCTCTCGCTCTCTTTCAGAGAAAGTGAGATAAACAGACAGCAGAGGTGTGGCACTATGTAGTATGCAGTATGAAGTTGATAGAACTGGAGAGAGAGTGAAAGAGAGAGGCCGTGGAAAAGGAGAGAGAGAGAGAGAGAGACAGAGAGGAACTGACACACAGAAAGAGACAGCTGGCCTACATGTAGAAGTAAGTGAGTTGCCATTTGCAGGTCACTCATTTCCCTGTGTGTTGTTTTAACCCTGAATGTATTAAGTGGAGAATGAATGCTGCAGTACACTGGCTGCACGCAGCCTCACGGCTGATTTGCAAGGGGAGAGCACAGAGTCATGGTTCACCTTCCAAGGGAGATGCATAGCACTGCTGCCTCCACTGCACCTCACAAGATGGCCGAAAGGATGACTCGAGAGAAAAAAATAACCATACATAAGAAATAACGGTTGGACAAGGGTTAAATTAAGGTTATACGTCTTAACAAGGTGTTTTTCCAATTCATTCTCACTGAACTTTAGATAAGGGACACACTTGACATGACACAGGAACCTATGTCAGATGAACTAGTAGTGAAATAACCTTTGTAGTTATGCCGTTTCAGAATGCAATGTCCTGTATGTCCTTGCGGTGATATTGCCTTCAGTGCCTTGACTAGCTCTGCTATTGAGGCAATAAAATATCCCCTGATTTCCACAGATCAGGCTAAAATGAGGGAAAGGGGATACCTAGTCAGTTGCGCAACTGAATGCGTTCAACCACAATGTGTCTTCCGATTTTAACCCAACCCCTCTGAATTAGGGGGAACGGTGGTGCACATAGATTACATGAAATAGGGCTTATAGCAATGTAGAGCAATGTAGTCTCACATTGTTTATTATTACCTTATTACCTCTATTACTGTCTCTGTTTCAAATTATTCAAATAAATAATAATGATTATTATCAAAGTAATTGTATATCTCTCTCTGTCAAGCACATTTCCTCCCAGGCAATGTAATGTAGGGATGGCAAGAGATGTACAGTGCATTACAATTCCATACAGCAATATAGCATTTTGTCATCGTATGTATGCTACTAATAAAGTTATTCAAGACCCTTTTAAACAAAATGGCTGACAGCAGTATCCTTCTTTAACCTCTGCTATCCTGCTTCCATGCCCCCCCACTACTCTCCCCCCCCCCCCCCCCCCCCCTTCTCTCGCTGCCCTGCAGTAGAGGGAAGAGGCGGAGGGGGAAAATCCCCAAATTCTCAGTCTCCATAGCAACAGCAGTCAGGTGACCTTGTCTCCGACTCATACTGCTGAGTCAGATAAATTGAAGGATTGAACAAGATGGAGAACAGAATATAGTGGGACAGAGAGAGAGGGAGGGAGTGAGAGTGAGAGCGAGAGAGAGAGAGAGAGAGAGAGAGAGAGAGAGAGAGAGAGAGAGAGAGAGAGAGAGAGAGAGAGAGAGAGAGAGAGAGATGAAATGGAACCCACCATAATTTCATTCTCTGATGCTCTGATGCTGGATGTTGTGCAAGCCTTGATGTGTAAATAATGTCGTGTAATCCTATTTCTCCTCTCCTCTTATAATGTCAGGCATAAGTGACATAATCAGGGTTTTCCCCTCCTTTTTTTATTTTAGGAACTCAGTCCGGATCTCACCTTACCGTTGAGAGTTAAAATGGTAGAAAACACAAGTAAAATTTGAAATTTGTTTGTGCATCAGCAGTTTCCTCTTGTTTTGTCAGTCACTGACAGTCACTCAATTAGCCATGTCAGCTAACCATTTTTTGATTGGAAAATTGGTTTAGCCAGTTATCTAAACTTGTAGTAATCATGTCCGAATACCAACTGGGCTGACAGGGCACGTGCCCCGGGGCCCTGACCTCCATGGGGGCCCGTATTGATTTTATCAGTCACTCTCACACAGATATCATAAAACATGACATACGTCATGGCAAAATGTGTAGAATTGCAGGAAATTAGCTTTAAAACCACAAAGAAATGTCACTCCATCCCATGGCAAAATGTGGAAATTATACTTAAAACTACTAAATCTCACTTAGGGCCCCTAAAAGGCTAGAATGTCAGTGTCTGATTGTTAAACTGTTACACTCTCAGGAGAGGTCGTGACGTGTGGCCGTGATGATGTGCATGCGTTTGTGTCTTACGGAAAGGTGATGCAAATGTCATCCTACTGTATCTCTACATACCACCCTAATGTTAGTCTTGCATTGTTTAATGTAGTAGCGGTGTCATTGCATGTGGGAGAAAGGCTGAAGTATGTGTGGGAATATAGTTACAGAAATGTGTTCATTTGTTCAATGGTTTAAGTCAGGCTGCATGAGAGAAAGAGAGAGAGAGAGAGAGAGAGAGTTTCAGTATGCGACTGTCAGGATGGGTGGAAATGTGTGATGCAGATGCTGCCATGGTGCATGTGTGCGAGGGTCAATATGGGATTCAGTGTGTGTGAAGGTCAGGGACAGGGTGTGTGTTTATATTCTATGTGTGAAGTCGGCAAGGAGGATGTGTGAGTGTCGTGGAGCATGTGGGAGGTAGAGTGTGAGGATGAGAGAAAGAGAGTGTGTGTGTGTGTGTGTTTGTGTGTTTGTTTCTGTGTGTGAAGGTGATCCTTGTTAATCCGGTTTTGTAAATGTCTGACATAATCTATGTTCCACTCACAGCGTCCTGGACAGGGGGAGGGGAGGAACAGAGGAAGAGAGAGACAGAGAGAGAAGGACAAAAAGAGGAAGGGAGTGAGATCATACGGTACAAAGGACCGCGTCAAATGATGGAATGAACGAGAGAAGGAGATGACAGAGATAAAGAGAGGGACCAATAGAAAAAAAAATCTTCTGCTTTTTTTTAGTGGGGGGGGGGGGGGTGTAAAGAGCTTGTATGAATGTTGGTATGAAAGGATCTATACATACTTCCTAATTTTTGTATCATTATTTTTGTATCATCATTCATATAAAGAGATGGAGAGGAGGATCGCCAAAGACCCCACAGCAGGGGTAGACAGACAAGCATGGAAATGGAGGAGTGAACTAAGAATTATACATGGGACGAAGTAACATGGAAAGTGTGACATGGGACAGTTGATTAGGGATAATGTTGCCATGGAACGAAAGTATCACAAGAGAGGGCAAAAGGCCCAAAAAGGGGATGAGGAAAGAGGAGGACTTAAGGGTAGAGATCAAAAGTGCCGATCGGATTAATAACGAGCTAAAGACTCACAGGGAGAGCATGGCCCCAAAACACATGCAACAGTAGCCTACTAGTCTATATTCGAAAGAAACATTTCGGCAAAATCAGCTCCAAACATGAACCCCCCCCCCCTGCTACTAAACTGTACATCTGGTCCCAGACATTTTCCCCACCTCCCTCTCTTCTCCCCCGTCTCTCTCCCCCCCCCCCCCCTCCTCTCTCCTGTAGCTGTCCTTTTAGAACCACCACTGCAGCAAAAGGAGCACAACTCGGCTGCACTCACTCATCCCGGCTAGCCTCCACTCCCTGCCTCTCTACTCCAATCTCTGCAATACTTACACATAATTGACTTTAGTGTGAATTTACTAGCACAGTGAATTTGGAAAATATTCAGACCCCTTGACTTTTTCACATCTTGTTACGTTACAGTCTTATTCTAAAATGGATTAAATTGTTATTTTCCCTCATAAATCTACACACAATATCTCATAATGACAATGCAAAAACAGTTTATTATTTTGAAAATATATAAAAAATACAAAACTGAAATATTACATTTACATTAGTATTCAGACCCTTTACTCAGTACTTTGTTGAAGCACGTTTGGCAGCTAATACAGCCTTGAGTCTTCTTGGGTATGACACCACAAGCTTGGCACACCTGTATTTGGGGAGTTTCGGGGGTGTCACTGTACAGCTATTTTCAGGTCTCTCCAGAGATGTTCAATCGGGTTCAAGTCCGGGCTCTGGCTGAACCACTCAAGGACTTTCAGAGACTTGTCCCGAAGCCACTCCTGCGCTGTCTTGGCTGTGTGCTTAGGTTCATTGTCCTGTTGGAAAGTGAACCTTCGCCCCGCTCTGGAGCAGGTTTTCATTTAGGATCTTTCTGTACTTTGCTCCGTTCATCTTTCCCTTGATCCTGAATAGTCTCCCAGTCCCTGCCACTGAAAAACATCCCCACAGCATGATGCTGCCACCACCATGCTTCACCGCAGTGATGGTGCCAGTTTTCCTCCATACGTGATGCTTGACATTCAGGCCAAAGAGTTCAATCTTGGTTCCATCAGACTAGTGAATATTTTTTGTCATGGTCTAAGAGTCCTTTAGGTGCCTTTTGGCAAATGCCAAGCGGACTATAATGTGCCTTTTACTGAGGAGTGGCGTCCGTCTGGCCACTCTCCCATAAAGGCCTGATTGGTGGAGTGCTGCAGGGATGGTTGTCCTTCTGGAAGGTTCTCCCATCTCCACAGAGGAACTCTACAGCTGTCACAGTGACCATCAGGTTCTTGGTCACCTCTCTGATCAAGGCCCTTCTCCCCCGATTGCTCAGTTTGGCTGGGCAGCCAGCTCTAGGAAGAGTCTTGGTGGTTCCAAACTTCTTCCATTTATGAATGATGGAGGCCACTGTGTTCTTGGGTACCTTCAATGCTGTAGAAATGTTTTGGTACCCTTCCCCAGATCTGTGCCTTGACACAATCCTGTCTCAGAGCTCTACAGACAATTCCTTCAACCTCATGACTTGGTTTTTGCTCTGACAAACTGTCAACTGTGAGACCTTATATAGACAGGTGTGTGCATTTCCAAATCATGTCCAATCAATTTAATTTACCACAGGTGGACTCCACTCATGTTGTAAAAACATCTCATGGATGATCAATGGAATCAGGATGCACCTGAGCTCAATTTAGAGTCTCATAGCAAAGGGTCTGAATACTTATGTAAATAAGGTATATATTTTTTATTTTGAATACATTTATAAATATTTGTTAAAACCTGTATTCGCTTTGTCATTATGGGGTATTGTGTGTAGATTGATGAGGATTATAAATAAAACATTTTTTTAGTATAAGCCTGTAAAGTAACAAAATGTGGAAAAAGGGAAGGGATCGGAATATTTTCTGAATGCACAGTATAGTATATTCACTGTTAAACAGTGTTTAATAATGTTAGTTTGCTTCTGGTGCAGTTTGCTTTTTGTGTCATTCGTGTTTCAAAAATGAGCTTCGAGACACTACTGAGAAACTGAAGACAAATACATAAATTTCATAAAATTCATAAATTTGAATCTTTTTTGAATTGACAATATTCTATAGTATCTCTGTGTATTTAAAAAAGTATACTTCTACTGCATTGTCCATGGCCATCCAGAATCACAACATGCCGACTTCTGCCCCATAGAAGAGCTCTCATCGCTTTTGTGACGTTGTCAGCTAATCCATCTTTAAGCGGGCACAGCCAGAAGAGGACTGGCTACCACTCAGAGCCTGGTTCCTCTCTAGGTTTCTTCCTAGGTTCCTGCCTTTCTAGGGAGTTTTTCCTAGCTACCATTATTTTACATCTGCATTCCTTGCTCATTGAGGTTTTAGGCTGGGTTTTCTATGTAAGCACTCTGTGACATCAGCTGATGTAAAAAGGGATTTATAAATACATTTGATTTGATTTAATGTCAATTGGATCCAAATACAGTATGTGGTGTTAGCTAATATCTGTACCATGAATAAGGGAAAAATGGCTTTTAAGTAAGATTACTCAGCAAAGTGAACTTTTGACCTCTACTCAAGAGAAATGAGCTGGCTAAACCCCTGATCCATTTCAGCCAACTCAACATTCTGGATTCCATTTGGATTTGCCATTTCTCTATCTACAGTGTTTCACTCCCATGTTTTCGGCTAATGACTCTGCAAACGACAACAGAATTTGGGTCTGGCTATTTAGGAGCCATTTTTGCGGGTGATCTGCCATAGTTTGTGTGGAGAGGTTTGCTTTCTGATGCTGGTGATGTGTTACTGCTAGTTATTGCAAAGACAGTGTTTGGTGTCCGTTTTGAGTGTTTGTAGTGTGTCCTTAACACTATCATGCATTGAGTGTGTGTTGTATATGTGTTTTGCTGACAATTGTCCTAGGTGTGCGATGGTGTGATCAGGAGCCTTAGACTTGCTTTGAATGACAGGGCTGTGTGTGTCTGTTCAGTGTGTGTGTGTGTGTGTGTGTGTGTGTGTGTGTGTGTGTGTGTGTGTGTGTGTGTGTGTGTGTGTGTGCATTCGTGGGCTGAGCTGTGGACAATAAGCAGCCTTGGGAGTGCCGTGCCTGACCGTTAGGCGAGCTCAAGACAGGCCATGTGCTCAGCGGGGAGCTGGCCCTTTAAGTTCCAGCAGCCAACCAGAGAGGAGATGCTGGGAGCAGGCTGTCCTTGGAAATGACCTTGCAGAGGGGCTGAAAAATGGAGGGAGAGAAACAAAGTGAGGGAGAGAGAAAGCGGAAGAGGGAAAGAGTAAGAAATATGGGGGAATAGAGAAAGGATGAAGGGGGAAAGAGAGAATATGAACAAGAGAGAGGGTATATAGGGAGCTGGGGGGAATGAGAGAGAAAGAGGGGGGTGAAAGAAAGGGGGAGGAGAGAGCGAGAGCTGAGAGAAAGGGCATAGTGAGATTTATAAAGAAGGAGAGGGGAAGAGAGAAAGAGAGAGAATCCTTAGGCTACAGTGTCCATTGCTACTGCATAGGTCACTCTAATACAATAGCATATCCAGTGAGGTAATAGATGGAGGGTAATCCTTCAGTCGTGATCATATGCAAATACACACCTTGTTCAGAGAGAGAGAGAGAGAGAGAGAGAGAGAGAGAGAGAGAGAGAGAGAGAGAGAGAGAGAGAGAGAGGAATGGTAGAGACAGTTCGAGACACTAAGAGGATTGAGAGTTCAACTAGTTCTCACTCTTGCTCTCTCCCTCCTTCCCTCCTTCCTTTCTATCCTCTCCCTCTATCTCGCTCCCTCACGGTGACAAGCATGAACGTCATCTAGTACGGCTTACATTTACAACACACCACTCTCCCATTGCATAAGACATTCTCTGAAAGGGATGCAAGAGAGGGGGATAAGAATAGAGAGGGATTTGAGACAGGAAGCGAGGGTGACAATCAAGGTAGAGATAGGAAATGAAGGGAGGATGAAGGGCAGGTAATAAAGATAAAATAAGTATTATTCTTATAATGGCTTTGAGTTTTGACAGTGAACAAAAAGGATGAGAGCGAAAATGATAAGTCAGCGCTCAAATCAAAATGGAGTATTAGACTTTCTGAATTGCAGCGTTCCCTAAATGATCTTAGTATCTATATTAGAGGTTGCACTTGCGACATACCTCTCCTTCATTGCACCTGTACCTGTGTCACTAGTAGGGATGTTGTACCCTAGCCGGTTAGCTGGTTAGCCAGTTAGCCGTTCGCATACACTCAACTGGCTAAGGCTAATGCTCATAGCACATCATCACTTCACCAAGTAGGACACGTTCCTGTGTAGTCTTTATTATGTTGTCCCTGGATCAACAAGTCCATCAAGCAATCAGACCATCGTCTACCTTGTGAGATCGCCAACATGCGCAACATGTGCAATGCCCCCCTTGTACCCGCCAAAAGTAAACATTCCCAGTGCAACTGACTGACCTGCTGTGCGCCGCTGCAAAATCTGAACTAGCTCTTCAACATAAGAGGTAAGCTGACGATGATAAAGATAAATACATTTCTGAAGGGGTCAAAGGGCAAGTTTAACCTGCATAATTTAAAAACATGCAATTCTGCATGTCCCAAGGACAAAGCTGGGAGATACTATTTGTTCCTTTACATGTGGTCTGGTCAGACTTTCAAATGCAGTCAAAGTGTTACACGCTGAGGGTGTGAGACGGAGTTGGGCAATGTTCTTGAGGTGATAGAATGACGCTTTACACAGTTGTTTGACGTGGCTGTCAAAGGTCAGGGAGGAATCAAGCTTTACACCCAGATTGAAAACTGAGGGGGAGAGAGGGATGTTCTGTCCTTCAATGGTGAGGCGTGTTATTGGTGAATGCCGGACCTGGTGGGGGGAGTCAACAAGTAGGGCCTCGGTTTTGCTGCTGTTTAGTTTAAGTAAGTTTTGCTTCATCAATGCCCTTATTTCCTTAAGGCAGGCGTTCAGACGGGCACATGCATCAGAGGGACCTGGGGCAGTTTCTACATACAGCTGGGAGTCATTAGCATAGCAGTGGAATGAGATTCCACACCGGCTAATGACACGACCGAGGGGGAGCATGTACAGGACGAACAGGATGGGTCCAAGAACAGATCTTTGTGGGACACCGCAGGGGACGTGGTGGGTTCGGGACCTGGACCCACCTAGCGACACATACTCAGTCCTGTCTGAGAGGTAGGAGTGAAACCAGCTCAGGGCTGCTCCAGACAGCCCAATGGTGTCCCAGAGGCGTTCCAGGAGGATCAGGAGACATCCTACATCAGCCGCCATCAGCAGGTCGTTGGTGACCCTGAATAGGGCCATTTCAGTGCTGTGGGCCTGCCGGAAACCTGACTGTAACTTCTCAAATAAGTTGTTCTGTTTAAGATAGTCCTGGAGCTGTACAGCAACCCCTTTTTCCAACACCTTAGAGAGGAAGGGCGGGATGGATATTGACCTGTAATTGGCCAGAATTTCTGGGTCCAGGGTGGGCTTCTTTAGAAGGGGGCTGATGACAGAGGTCTTAAATGCAGGTGGGACACTGCCAGATTGGAGAGAGTGGGTTATTAGAAGGCTGAGTGCAGAGGTGCATGCTTTGAGCAGGGCGGTTGGAATAGGATCCAAGGTACAGGAGGAGGTTTTCATTATGAAGATAGTTTTCTCAATACCTCCCTGGGTGAGGAAGCAGGAAAGAGGCTGAAGTGATGTTGGTGGGAGAAAAACAGTAAATTATGCTGTTACACTGCTCTTCCGTTGTCTCGATGGCGGACTGGGTCTGTGGTTTGAAATGATGGTTTATGGTAGAAAACAGGTGCTTTGAGTTTGCAGGATTTTTATGAATGATGTTGGAGTAGATCGTCAACCGTGTCTTTTTCAGTGCTTTGGAATAGGCCCTTTGATGCTCTGGAAAGGCCAGTTTGTGGACAGTGAGGCCCGAGTGTCTGAGACGCCGCTCCAGGATGCGTTCAGTCTATTTCATGTTTCTCAGTTCTGAGTAAACCATGGAGCGTGTTTTTGTGGGGGCATGCAGGCCAAGCACACTGCTCAGGGATTGGTTGTAAAACTCCACAGTTTAATCTCATCCACCGACAAATTAGCTGGAAGAGACAGGCTCAAGATGTCCTCTGACATGCTGGCAGGATCGATGTTTTTCCAGTTCCAGTTGACTTGGTTGGACTTGGTTAGAGGGTTAAGGAATGTCAAGTCCAGTACGACAACCTTGTGGTCAGACACACCAAGGTCATAGACCTACATGTTGTTGATGAGGGCGGAGTCAGTGATGACCAGGTTAATTATGTGCCCACAGGTGTGTGTGTGGGGGCGTCAACGAGTTGCTTCAGGTCAATCAAACTCAGAAACTCAGCAGAAGAGTGACATGAGGAAGAGTCACCTATTGCTAGAACCTGCTTCATGTTCATTTCATTATTTATTTCAGGTTAAATATTAATACTATTTCACCCTTTTATTCATATGAACAAATAGTAGTATTTATAGTTTAATAGTGTCTTTATTAATCAGGGCCAGCTCCAGGTATAAGCAACATACTGTACGCGGTCGTTTAAGGTCCCCGGTCACTAGGGGGCCCCCAGCCCAAAAACGCAGTCGGGGTTTCAACTTACTGTTGAGAGTTACAATAGTAGAATACACAAGATGCAGGTTTGAAATTTGGTTGTGCATCCGCAGTTTCTCTTGTTTTGCCTGTCAATGACAGTCACTCAATTAGCCGTGTCAGCAAAACTATTTTTTTTACTTGTAGTATTCATGGCCGAATACCGACCCGGGCCCAGGGGCCCTGACCTCCAGGGGACCAACGTTGATTTTGTTAGTCACTCAGATATCATTAACATGGTAGAAGTCATGGCAAAATGTGTAGAATTGCATGAAATTAAGTTTAAAACTATAAAAATGCCCCATTTCAAAATGAGTAGCATGACATTTGTTATAAATTTGCAAAAATCGATCTCCCTCACGGTAAAATGTGTAGAACCGGAGAAAACTTGCTTTAAAACTGCAACCAAATCTTGCTTAGTGCTCCAAAAGGCTAGCGCCGGCCCTGTTGCAGCTAATTTATAAAAATGCTTCATGCTTTTTAAATGCATTACTAAATGGTTCATACATGTGAACTACTGCATTAATACATGCTAGTTAATGTATCTTTATTGTAAAGTTCTAACTATTAATTTGCAAACATGCCCATAAATATTTGATTGTATAACAAAGTCGTAACTTCACACAGAAGGCACACATGAGAACTGCCTTTTAATAGGCACTTCTGATGATAATGCCCATAACAGCCATGACACTTGATCTAACATAGGAGATAACAGATGTAAAATGTGGAATATAACACAAGTGTATATTATTGAGTAGCTGACACCTCTGCAACAATTCCTGAGAGCTATAATGTAAAGGTAAGTGAATGTTGAAGAAGTTGTTGTAAACTGCCGGTAAATTAGTACAACAGCTTACATTTTAAAATCACAGCCCACCCTGTTAAAAACATATACATTAGCATTTCAAATGGCTCTTTTTGGTGAACGTCTGGAACCGAATCGCATCTGTGAAAGAGCCGTTCATTTGGCACCCTGATCTGCATACTGTTACTACTGCTTTCGGAGCTCCAGACGTCAATTATCTGCAGATGAATTATAAAACACTATCTGAAGATGAGTGAGTTGCTTTCCCTCACATTCTGCGGTAAAGGTCATCTTTTGCATCTTTTGCCATTTTTTTCAGGAGGTGCAGCCCTAGGCGAACTGAAATAATAGCACGAGTCAAGACAAAAGGTTGCAGAAGGTTGCTGCTGATATGCCTCAAAGATATCACCATAAGTATTGCAAAGTCAACTTGAATCAAAGCTAAAAGTTCATCAATACTTAACAATGTTGAGATAGTATTGTCATTTTTTTTACTAACAAAGTGTATGTAGCCTCCAGAGTGTCCAGCTTTTTGTAGGGGGTGTGAGATCATATTACATTTCCAGTCCCCGGGCATCCCCTTTGAAGTGGCAAATGCTCTAAAACACAGCACATTGATATGTCAGAAGAGCAGAAGCCCTTCTCCTACAGGTTACTTGAACCATAATCCTCATCTGAAAGAGTGAGAAGCGCACAATGTGAAAAACAGACCACATTGTGCGCTGCAACATTTCGACTTGATTCAATCGTGCCGTCTAAAAATGCATATAGTATTTCATGGGAAATGGTGTCATGCTTCATCAGGAAGTGCTTTCAGAATCAAACGTTTTTAACTGTGCTGGAGAATAAGCTGTGGTACAGAACCAAGCTTTATTTTCCATCCAGGGATGAACATTTGACATAAAACAACAGTCACATAAAAACATGAAATCATCATCACCATAATTCATCATACACAGAAAACTGCACATTTACCAGGAAGTTTGAGAAGACAGGCTGAGTGGGTGGGTAGCTTACATTTTACAGGCAGCTCTTTGAAACGCCTATGTCAAGAAACTTGGATGCATCTAGCAGTGTTGCAGGAACATCATCTCAAGAAAATGTGTTGGTACACAAACCAACACGAACAACATATAAATTGCATAAATGATGCCTTTGTTTGATACATCTCCCGTTTGGCATGTCTCTTGTGATGCGGTTCACGGCAGCACTGACGGATATGTTGACATTAACGACCTTTACCCCCCCCCCCCCTTTTGTTCCATCATGGCCGAAGACTGGCTAGCCAGTACCTAGCTCACAACAGACATAGATGAAAGGGGAGACATATAAGTATTTTTTTGCCATAGATGAATAGTGTAAACTTTTAATTATATTTGCTGACACCTTACAGTCATATTTTGGCACCAGTAGGGTAGCTATCTAGCTATATAAACCATGCCCCTCCGCAAACACACCTTCGCCGATGTTGGCGGTACTTATTCAAATTAGGTAAGAGAATCTCATGTTACCACTGGTGTATTAAAATGAGAGTTAGGGTGATGTAACCCTATACCTTTAATAATCCCACCTCCCCAATCCAAGTGTTTGACATGGGAGAGGGGACCAGCAACTTTATGATCAAACTATATCAGTTTAGAAGCAATTGTCATTTCTCATACGTTGGTCATCATTCTTTGATCTGGTTTAACCCAAATATCATGAAATGTAATAAAAAACACAATTTTGACTGTTCATGACCTTTAAACAGATTCCAGCAACTCCAGCTCCATTGTACCTCCCTCTATCACGAGGCTGTTGAGGGGAGGACGGCACATAAAAATGGCTGGAACAGCGCCAATGGAATGACATCAAACACAATGGGTTTGATACCATTCCACTTCTTCCGTTCCAGCCTTAAACACGAGCCCGTCCTCCCCAATTAAGGTGCCTCCAACCTCCTGTGCTCCCTATGTCTCTTATTTCTCTCTCTATGATTAACTAGGTCCTACAGTATTACATACAAACTCTGAATTAAGGAATTTTAATCCCAGGTTCTCTCTAATTCGGTCTCGTTTACACCAGACTGTGTTCCTAGGGCACAAAAACCCACGTGCGTCAGCAGTAGCATCGGTAGGTAGCATCGGGGCCGTAGCCCCAGGAGATGCAACTATGATACGGCTGTGCATCTCCCTTACTCACTCTGTCACACTGAACAGAATGGAGCACGTGCTCCTGCTGTGAGAGGGGCTCATATGGGAGAGTCAGAGCCTGTATTTCTGCTGTTGCTGCTGTGCCCAATGAGTCAGTGTGACAGACTGCAAGCCTAGCGCAACGCTAACGTCTCTCTTCCCTTTCCTTTCCCCTCTGCTATATCATCATTATCGCTGCACCTGGTCACCCCATCGGCCTAGCGTACTCAAGAGTCTCACAGTCAGTCTGCTGCTGCACCTCATTCTACTGCACCAATCCACGGCCAGACTCGACTGTCAGACACCCTCCTCTGCAATATGTAACTGCCTATGCACCGCTGGGTGTCTGCCTGTCTGCTAAGTCCCATGAGGGTGTGTGTATGTGCTCTTTTCCAAGGCAGCTGTGACAGAAAGAGGATGGTGTGCACACACACACACACACACACACACACACACATGTGCACACACAAACACACACGCAAGCACACATACACACGCAAGCACACAAACCCACGCACATGCACATATACACACATGTGCACACAATCACATATTCAAACACGCGCACACACACACACACGCAAGCACACGCACACACACAAGCAAGCACACAAACCCACGCACATGCACACACACACACACACACACACACACACACACACACACACACACACACACACACACACACACACACACACACACACACACACACACTGTTCCCTCTCTGAGAATGAGTGGGTAATAATTGGCGCTGCAATGCTCCAGCTTCTGCATCTGATTTACCAGATGCACAAATATAGACTGGAAGCCTGTCACCTCTGTATTACAAGTATCTTTTGATTAGTTCTTGGAATTCATCAGATAATACAATATGTACCATACCTTGCTTCAGTATGAATATGCATAGAAACACCTGGAGTGGGGGAGAAGTGTTGATGAGAAACAAACAGCACTATTTGTGCTGGACTGAAAAAATACCTGTGTCAACTTTGCGGCACTTTTGATGCCCCCTCCCCTCTCCTCCACTGACTCCTCTCCACTCCCTCCTGTTCCCTTCCTCTGTCTTCTCACCCTCCACCCTCACTCTCTTCTTGTGAGTAAACTCATGGAGTCTATTTTTAGAAGAAGCGCGTCAATTGCGCTCGTCTTTTATCTGCTCAGCTATTTGTGTCTCTCACACACACACACACACACACACACACACACACACACACACACACACACACACACACACACACACACACACACACACACACACACACACACACACACACATTTTCTCTCTCTCATATTGACTGTGTGTGTGAATGAAGATGTAATGTGATAAGGAGAGGGATGAAAGAGGGTTGGCAGTTTCCAGAGTGACCGACGGCTGATTGGCTTATTCCCCATCCCTTAATGCTTAGAGGAAGGATACTCACTCAAGGTTACACATGCCAAAAGACAGGATATCACAAACACATACGCTCGCGCCCACGCACACACACACACACACACACACACACACACACACAGACACAGACACACACACACACACACACACACACAGTATCAGCCTTACCCTTGAGTTAAGGCTTGCACCTGGGTAAAGTCAAGGTCTTTTCAAATTCCTCTGTTCCTCTCTACACATGTATTCATGTATTACTAATGTGCAATATGAGTGTGTTTGTATGTGACATGATGGATCCACTGAGATAAATGGACACTGTAGCACGAAACAGTTCCACCTGCTAGGACAAACCTACTCCAACAGTTCTTCCTACAGACTGCAATCCGACTGTACCACAGCAGCAAAATCACAGCAGATACTGTATCAACAATTTGGATGTTAACACTGAACTTGATCAATTGAAATAGTTTTTAAATTGGATATATATTTTTGCTGTTTAAAAAAAGTTTTCCAATTCCTGTCTTAAATGTTCTTGTAATGGGGAAACAAAATTCATGTTTTTGTAGAACGTGACTAATACAAACCCTAGCACCAATAAACCGCTGATAATGGCCTACAAATCAAGCTTAGATGTTTGCCTTTTTTAAATGTATTTATTCTGGTATTTTCTGTACTATGTTTCTCTTGTGTAAAAGCCTACATGTAATTCTTAAGTAATGTAATTCAGATGTCTGCACATTTTCTACAAATAAACTGAAAGTGAAAATCTGAAACAATACAGTATGTACAAAACATTAAGAACACCTGCTCTTTCCATGACATAGACTGATCAGGTGAATCTAGCTGAAAGCTATGATCCCTTATTGATGTCACCTGTTAAATCCATTTCAAATCAATGTAGATGAAAAGGAGGAAACAGGTTAAAGAAGGATTTTTAAGCCTCGAGACATCCGAGTGCCTTTGAACGGGGTACGACAGTAGATGCCAGTCGCACCGGTTTGAGTGTGTCAAGAACGGCAACTCTGCTGGGTTTTTCACGTTCAACAGTTTCCTGTGTGTATCAAGAATGGTCCACCACCCAAAGGACATCCAGCCAACTTGACACAACTTCGGGAAGCATTGGAGTCAACATGGGCCAGCATCCCTGTGGAACGCTTTCGACACCTTGTAGAGTCCCTGCCCCGAGGAATTGAGGCTGCTCTGAGGGCAAAATGGGGTGCAACTCAATATTAGGAAGGTGTTCCTAATGTTTTGTACACTCAGTGTATTGTGTGTAAGAATGTGTCAGAGGGAATTTGTCTTTCTAAAACAACTGAAACAAGGTGATAGATGGAGGACATGCTGTGAGTGTACTGAGGTGATGCTAAGTGCTAAACTAAGCTAGTAGCCACACTGATACGTCCAACATAAACCCAAGGTAAATTCGGATAAAAAATATGTCACATTGGTGGTCAAAGTAGAATCAAACTACAGTGGGTTTTCTACTTTCTCTGGTAAATGTAAAGTTCAGCCCAAAGCTCAAATGTTCAATTAAATCAGGTTGAAAATGAAACAGCACAGTCCTAATTACTAATGACTACACATATACATTTGTTGATGACATTTACTGATACATGCGAACAGTAGCAGGGACCATATGTGACGATCATATATACACACATTGGATGATGCATTTCACACTGTGATCTACAAGCATGGTCAATGGATTAGAGGTCTTGGGGAGGATTGTATCTCACACACAGTCCTGGCCTGATTTGAGTGAACATCTGGACGCAATACAGACACACTCACACAGCCGGTTCTCCCTGGTTCTGCTTTATGACGTAACCAAACACTGATGCATCCAGGAAGCGGCTCTTTTTCATCCTCCAATCAGAGCAGAGAGTCCAGACTAAGGTCCAATCAAACTGCTTTGGCATAGAATGGTGAATTTACAGCGGATGACATTCTTAAATGTTCTGCTCAGATTTTTGGTTTAGCAGGAGTTAAAGTATAAAACATTATGAAAATGGACATCAAAATGACACATTGTATTTGAACCTTCATCAGATGAAGGACATGTAGGCCACACTTTATAGTTCAAATGAGTGTAGTGTTTTTTCTAAACCCTCTCATCTTCTGTCTGCTGCTTAGAGGTTTACAAAGTAATGTATTGGAATGGCCTTCTTTGTAGACGCAGCAAACTGATCACACACACACACACACACACACACACACACACACACACACACACACACACACACACACACACACACACACACACACACACACACACACACACACACACACACACACACACACACACACACACACCTCTCCTCATTAGAGAGGGTAGCTGGAACCCATAGAAAATGTGATTAATTAACCAATGCTACAACACACTAACAAATCATGCCTATAAATCACTGTTAATTTGCCTTGAGAGGCTATACTGAGAGGTGGTTTATCACTCGGGGCTGCAAGGAAAACATCTCAGCACTTATTGGAATAGTAAAAAAAAAAAAAAAATGCTTTGGTTGCCAGAGGCTGTTTCTACTTTAGTCAAATCCTCAGTCATAGGAACAAACAGCCAAACAAGGGGTGGTTGGGTTGGTTTGGCCAGATGTGGATTCGGTAATGACTTCTCCCCGTTGGGGGAGAGCTTGTGTTGCCAGATCTGTTTCTACTTAAATCAACTACTCTGTTGTTGTCATACATTCATGCAATGTTTCCCAATATCGGTCCTGGGTCCAAAGGGGTGCACATTGTCCTTTTTTTCCTTAGCAGTAACACACCTGACTCAACTAAAAACCTTTATGACTCTATCAAACAAAAGGTGCGCACCCCTTTGGACCTGGGGACAAATACTGGGAAACATTATTGTAAAGGATATTCTCCTTTGTATAGGAAAGAAGAACTAAACAGCTCAAGCAGAATCTGAATGACTGGCCCCCAGGCTAGGGTGGATGTGGGTGGATCCTAGGTTTGACCATATTTGATCAGTTACTAGAATGAAACATTTTCTTGACTGATATGACAGATTTTTTTCATGTTGCTAAGCTGCCAAATTCCACTATAGTGATTTATTAGGTTTCTATGGTGGGCCCCGTACATTTTTCTTTATATACTGTACTTCCTATTGAATGGTGACGTGCTTAGACCTTGTTACCCCAGGCTTGGTTTTGAAATAGAATTCAGTTCTGGGTTTGTTGTTTGATTGAGTGAGCTATTTAAATACCCTTTAGTGTATTTATATACTAAGGCCGGGACATTTAAAGGTAATTTCCAATTGAGCCTTCATCTGTAGCGTTTACCTTGAATGCCATCTCTGCGAACGCGGTAACATTGCCTTTAAAAAGCTGCATTGAGGACTAGAGAGCTCAGATTGAATCCCTGCCCAAACGTCTGTATAATAATGGCATCATCACCATTTGACAAACAAAACCACATTACCTGCCTGCCCTCCCCATCATCATGGCTGACTGATATTAATAACGCATGAGATATATGATTAGAATAGAACTCTGTTCAATAAGGAATGATAACTAAGATCATGAACATTTGACAAATAAACCCAGATGTCATCTTCTCCGATAGGTGTTGCCATTCCTACCCGTTGCTAGCTCCGCCTCGGGCCAACGTATGATCATGTGTAAGATCCCATCACCCTTTATCTCCCTCTATAACCATACTGTAGTAGGAGGAAAGATGTCTGACCAGACAGAACATTCTTTACCTGCCTAACAAGGTGATGAACAGAATATTGTCACCGTGTCCACACTCTGCATCTGCAGTGCAGGCCTCAGTTTGGGATTGGAAAAGAGATGGGATTCGGGCACATTTTGATTGGAGGAGAGCTGGGACTTGGCAAGACATGATTGGAGGGTGAGACCCTGCATGTTGCTGGGCTGTTGGTGTAGAAATACACACATTCTTTCTTGCCACCCAAAAACAGGGCGGAAGGTGGAGAAAGGAAATTGGAAAAGAGAGAAGAAGGAGGTGGAGAGGAAGGGAAGGACATGGAATTGATGAGAGCTGAGAGAATTCAGGGTAGAGGAATATGAAAAAAGGCCAGGCACAGTAGGGAAGTGACAGAAAAATGCACTATGTAGCTCTAGGTGTGCTGAAGTATACGCCTGATTATGTGTCCCTGCTTGAATCAAACTGTCTGAGGTGCAATTTAGCTCAGGAGAGTTTTCCTTATTCAATCTTGTTCCAAGGGCAGCTCTGCCTTGATGGCGGAACCAATGTTCCCTCTCGGTGTATTGGGCGCGTGTCGGTGGCAGGGAAGTCAGGCGCATAAAAACGAATTTGGTATAAACGGAGTCGTTTAATAGGTGCTCATAAATCTCCAAAAACCAAAATATACAAAAAATAATAATAGTGGGTACAAAACCCACCGCACACCGACACATGACTTGCACATACATGCGATAAAACAATCTCTGACAAAACATCAGGGGAAACAGAGGGTTAAATACACAACATGTACTTGATGGGATTGAAACCAGGTGTGATGTAAGACAAGACAAAACCAATGGAAAATGAAAAATGGATCAGCGATGGCTAGAAAGTCGGTGATGTCGACCGCCCAACACCGCCCGAACAAGGAGAGAGACCAACTTCGGTGGAAGTCATGACACTCGGGGGGATGGGAAACTACGTAAGCTGCGAAGGCAGAGTTTGCCGATAGTAATCAAGTAGAGGCGACAAATGTCGTCCCTAACTAAAATACCACAGACGAATCTAAGAATGAAGAATAGTGACACTCCCATTTGTTTCTGATGTCAATGGTGCTGTAATGCCTGTTCATCGAATAAGTTCTACCCTTCACAATGTGTTTTCCACCATGTGCTTTTCACTGTTGTTTTGTTTTTTGGCGTTTACTGCCAGGCCTCTAAAATAGAAATCGAGCAGTACCTACGCCTACCCAGACAAGAAACGTAATAGACAAAAGGCTTGCTAAATAGTAGGTTGGTGGTAGATGAGGGGCGTTACACGTGGGTTGCCATAGACACGTGGGTTGACATAGACAAGTTTACTGGTTGGATTTTCTGCGTAAACTCTGCAGTGATTGGTCAAATTTGCAATCCCCCGCATTTTTTATTATGTGTTTAATTTGGTCACATAGTCACAACTTCCCTGAGGGACTAACTGAGTGAATGTCAGCAGTAGGTACAGTAACCAGAACCCCTATCATTAAATATTAACAGTAATTGTTAAATCAGCTGGCATCTCCACAACCCAGGGGAAGCTTTAAAATGTCACACAGGGATCCTGTCCTCACTCAGTAGCTCAGTTACATTTACACTCTGGCTAGAAGTTGTTCACAGATCTAGGATCAGCTTAGTCAGCCTTTTCTGTTACTAGCTGTTAGAGAGTTGGGCCAATAAGCGAAAGGTTACTAGTTCGAATACCCGAGCCAACAAGGTAAATAATCTGTCGATTTGCCCTTGAGCAAGGCACTTAACCTTAATTTACTGCAGGGGCATTGTACTACTATGGCTGACCCTGTAAAACAACACATTTCACTGCACTTATCTGGTGTATCTGACAATAAAAAATGTTGTTTTAAATAATCCTAACCTCAACCATCAGGGTGAAAATGAAGAACTGACCTTAGATTAGTGATAGATCAGGTGGAGCGGTTTCATCATATTCCTATTTCTACAACTGGTAGCCCAGCTCCATGGAATTATACACATTGAACCACTATAGACACCAATCAGTGAATTAGTCATTTTAGTCTGTCTGATGGTATGGGAATGTCTGTCCTATCTGCCCTAGATTGTGCTGTGTGTTTGCAGGTGAAGTGCGACTTTATGAAAGAGAAGAGCCTCCAATATGTTCCCTTATTAAATGAAAAGCTGACCAGTTTGCCCATTTATCCAGATTGTTTTTGATGCACCAGTTTTTTTCCAGTCAATATTGTGCATATTTAGATACTTTATATAAATGGTGTAGCTAGCTTGATATCTGAAGCCTTTACTGCATAAATGACACAAACTTTACAACGTCTTCCTCACAGAAGATATATTTTTTCCTCTTCATGGTGGTATTGCATTCTATGAGCTCTGAGCTGCATTTTGTGAGCTCTGAGCTGCATTCTATGAGCTCTGAGCTGCATTTTGTGAGCTCTGAGCTGCATTCTATGAGCTCTGAGCTGCATTTTGTGAGCTCTGAGCTGCATTCTATGAGCTCTGAGCTGCATTTTGTGAGCTCTGAGCTGCATTCTGTGAGCTCTGAGCTGCATTCTGTGAGCTCTGAGCTGCATTCTGTGAGCTCTGAGCTGCATTCTGTAACCTCTTAGCTGCATTCTGTAACCTCTTAGCTGCATTCTGTAACCTCTTAGCTGCATTCTGTGAGCTCTGAGCTGCATTCTGTAACCTCTTAGCTGCATTCTGTGAGCTCTGAGCTGCATTCTGTAACCTCTTAGCTGCATTCTGTGAGCTCTGAGCTGCATTCTGTAACCTCTTAGCTGCATTCTGTAACCTCTTAGCTGCATTCTGTAACCTCTTAGCTGCATTCTGTGAGCTCTGAGCTGCATTCTGTAACCTCTTAGCTGCATTCTGTGAGCTCTGAGCTGCATTCTGTGAGCTGTTTGAATGTCAAGTGACCACTTCAAGAGACTGGTGACACTCAGCCAGGCCACACTGTGAGTCAGAGATTCCACCATGCACTCAGATCAGTGGAGGCTCCTGCGGGGAGGTCGGCTCATAGTAATGGCTGGAATGGAGTGAATGGAATGGTATCAACTACATGGAAACCACGTCTTTAATATCCAGGCTGTATCACATTCGGAAGTGATCGGGAGTCCCATAGGGCGGCGCACAATTGGCCCAGCGTCGCCAGGGTAGGCCGTCATTGTAAATAAGAATTTGTTCTTAACTGACTTGCCTAGTTAAATTAAGGTAATATGAGTCAATGGAATGGTTTCAAACACATATATATATATATATATATACACTGCTCAAAACAATAAAGGGAACACCAAAATAATCCTAGATCTGAATGAATGAAATATTTTTATGAAATACTTTTTTCTTTACATAGTTGAATGTGCTAACAACAAAATCACACAAAAATGATCAATGGAAATTGGAATCAATGGAAAACTCATGGAGGTCTGGATTTGGAGTCACACTCAAAATTAAAGTGGAAAACCACACTACAGGCTGATCCAACTTCGATGTAATGTCCTTAAAACAAGTCAAAATGAGGCTCAGTAGTGTGTATGGCCTCCACGTGCCTGTATGACCTCCCTACAATGCCTGGGCATGCTCCTGTTGAGGTGGCGGATGGTCCCCTGAGTGATCTCCTCCCAGACCTGGACTAAAGCATGGATGGAGCGATACATGATGTCCCAGATGTGCTCAATTGGATTCAGGTCTGGGGAACGGGCGGGCCAGTCCATAGCATCAATGCCTTCCTCTTGCAGGAACTGCTGACACACTCCAGCCACATGAGGTCTAGCATTGTCTTGCATTAGGAGGAACCCAGGGCCAACCGCACTAGCATATGGTCTCACAAGGTGTCTGAGGATCTCATCTCGGTACCTAATGGCAGTCAGGCTACCTCTGGCGAGCACATGGAGGGCTGTGCGGCCCCCCAAAGAAATGCCACGCCACACCATGACTGACCCACCGCCAAACCGGTCATGCTGGAGGATGTTGCAGGCAGCAGAACGTTCTCCACGGCGTCACCAGACTGTCACGTCTGTCACATGTGCTCAGTGTGAACCTGCTTTCATCTGTGAAGAGCACAGGGCGCCAGTGGCGAATTTGCCAATCTTGGTGTTCTCTGGCAAATGCCAAACGTCCTGCACGGTGTTGGGCTGTAAGCACAACCCCCACCTATGGACGTCGGGCCCTCATACCACCCTCATGGAGTCTGTTTCTGACCATTTGAGCAGACACATGCACATTTGTGGCCTGATGGATGTCATTTTGCAGGGCTCTGGCAGTGCTCCTCCTGCTCCTCCTTGCACAAAGGCGGAAGTAGCGGTCCTGCTGCTGGGTTGTTGCCCTCCTTTGGCCTCCTCCACATCTTCTGATGTACTGGCCTGTCTCCTGGTAGCGCCTCCATGCTCTGGACACTACGCTGACAGACACAGGAAACCTTCTTGCCACAGCTCGCATTGATGTGCCATCCGGGATGAGCTGCACTACCTGAGCCACTTGTGTGGGTTGTAGACTCCGTCTCATGCTACCACTAGAGTGAAAGCACCGCCAGCATTCAAAAGTGACCAAAACATCAGCCAGGAAGCATAGGAACTGAGAAGTGGTCTGTAGTCACCACCTGCAGAACCACTCCTTTATTGGGGGTGTCTTGCTAATTGCCTATAATTTCCACCTGTTGTCTATTCCATTTGCACAACAGCATGTGAAATTTATTGTCAATCAGTGTTGCTTCCTAAGTGGACAGTTTGATTTCACAGAAGTGTGATTGACATGGAGTTACATTGTGTTGTTTAAGTGTTCCCTTTATTTTTTTGAGCAGTATATATATATATATGTTTGAAACCATTCCATTGACTCCGTTTCAGACATTATTATGATCTGTCCTCCCATCAGCAACCTTCATTGACTCATTGACAAGAAATACAACTAATGTATTTAACATGAATGAATACATGTATTTCAGAATATTGAATAACATTTTATTTGTGCATTCGGAAAGTATTCAGACCCCTTGACTTTTTCCACATTTTGTTACGTTAAAGCCTTGTTCTAAAATGGATTAAATACAACGTTTTCCTCATGAATCTACAGACAGTACCCCATAATGACAAAGCTAAAACAGATTATTAGAAATGTTTGCAAATGTATTAAAAATAAATAACAGAAAGACCTTATTTACATAAGTATTCAGACCCTCTGCTATGAAACTCGAAATTGAGCTCAGGTGCATCTTGTTTCCATTGATCATCCTTGAGAGCAAAAACAAAGACATGAGGTGGAAGGAACCATCGTAGAGCTCCAAGACAGAATTGTGTCGAGGCACAGATCTGGGGAAGGGTTCCCAACATTGAAAGGTCCCCATGAACACAGTGGCCTCCATCATTCTTAAATGGAATAAGTTTGGAGCCACCACGACTCTTCCCAGAGTTGGCCGCCCGGCTAAACTGAGCAAGAGTAGACGGAAGCCACTCCTCAGTAAAAGACACATGACAGCCCAGTTTGCCAAAGGGCACGTAAAGACTGTCAGACCATGAGAAACAAGATTCTCTGGTCTGATGAAACCAAGGTTGAACTCTTTGGCCTGAATGCATGGTGGTGGCAGCATCATGCTGTGGGGATGTTTTTCAGTGGCAAGGACTAGGAAACTAGTCAGGATTGAGGGAAAGATGAACGGAGCGAAGTACAGAGAGATCCTTTATGAAAACCTACTGCAGAGCACTCAGGACCTCAGGCTGGGGCAAAGGCTCACCTTTCAACAGGACAACGACCCTAAACACACAGCCAAGACAACGCAGGTGTTGCTTCGTCTCTGAATGTTGTCTCTAAAAGTCTCTGAATGTCCTTGAGTGGCCCAGCCAGAGCCTGGACTTGAACCTGATCAAACATCTCTGGAGAGACCTGCAAATAGCTGCGCAGCAACGCTCCCCATCTAACCTGACAGAGCTTGAGAGGATCTGCAGAGAAGAATGGGAGAAACTCCCAAAATACAGGTGAGCCAAGCTTGTAGTGTCATACCCAAGAAGACTCGAAGCTGCAATCGCTACCAAAGGTGATTCAACAAAGTACTGAGTAAAGGGTCTGAATACTTATGTAAATGTGATATTTCAGTTGTTTAAAAAAATTAAAGAATTAGCAAACATTTATAAAAACCCGTTTTTGCTTTTTCCTTATGGGATATTGTGTGCCGATTGATGAGGAAAAAACAATTGAATACATTTTAGAATAAGGCTGTAACGTTACAAAATGTGGAAAAAGTCAAGAGGTCTGAAAACTTTCTGAATGCACTGTATATAAGGACTACATGACACCTGGCAAACATGAAAATATATCGAGCTGATAACTTCAATGGAGGGTTTCAAGACATTTTACTCATTTCTAGCTCAGTAGCAATATGGCTAAAGAGTCTGGTGCAGACTGTACTGTACTGTAGTCTGCCCCAGGATTTATCTAACAGCATCGTGACACTGATGAAGCCTGCTCTGATAGAAATCTAAACATGGAATAACTACATTTTTTTGAAAATGTCAATTTATATATATTTTTTAAAGCTCTCCCTTGCCCCCCCCCCCCCCCCCCCCCCCCCCCCCAATGATACAGCATACTACAATAGAAAATCACTGTTTCATCACCAACCAAACCAAACACTCTCCATACTGACTAACTCAGCTAAGCGCATTAACCAATCGAGCAGTGCCAAACTACAGCTACATTTCACTCCAGCTGTCGATGGCCCTCATTTCGACCACAACTCCAACCCATGCTTAATCCACAAAGCCAATTTCTTTCTCTCCATCTCCCTCTGCCCACTCCCTTATCCCTCCCTCTTTGCCAACAGCCTGTTTTCCTTAACCCCCCCCCCCCCCCCCCCCCCCTCTCCTTCTATTCCCGTGACCATCTTATCGCGAGTGTGTCTGGGCCTGTGTGTCACTCACCATGCTGCGTGTCCCTCCTTCATCTTCTTCTTGTCCTCTCCAATAGCATGTCTTTCTGGCCTGGGGTCACAGAGTGCAAGTCCAAAGAAATAGGAGGATGGATACAAAGAGAAAGAGAGCGAGGGATCAGAGGTCGTGAGGCCTCCAACGGTGTTGTCGGCTTCCTGTTTGTCTCCTGAAAGGCTGCTGTGGAGACTAGCCACTATAGTAGAACCATTATCATCGTCTTATACGATTTGCCTTCTCTCAAACTTTTTCTGTTACCATCCCAGAGACACACAACCGTACACAATAGCCACAGTGTGTCCCGTCATGTGGTCGTGTCATCTTCTTATAGACAGTATGACGGCGGGGGACCGTGGAACTTGTTTGTTCGCCCACTGTAAGATAGCTCTTTATAGTGGTACAAATGCTGCACTCGCGTCTCTGTGGTAATGAGTGATAACTGAAATGTGTAAATGTTTTTCCACCAACACTTGCGCTCTGACCTGTTCATGTTGTTTTCTTTCAATTGACGTCTGTTAGTGGATGTGTTTCTATTGACATTGACATTTTTTCGAAGAATCTATCTGTTGTCCAAAAAAAGAAAAACATGGCCACTTAGGGGTCTGAAAATATTGTGGTGTCTTCCTGTGAAATTACAATGTGTGCATACTCACCATCCAAGTCAACACCATACAGCCAAACATGCTCATCATAGTCAGACACATGATGAGGGAGGGTGGCAAACGTGTGTGTCCAGCTGCAAGTGGCTTGAAGAGCACTCGAGACGGGACTGTGCACACGGTGTGTTGTGTGTGTTTCTAAAACTGTACCCTCTCTTGATTGGCAGTCAAGGCTGCCTAGTAGACAACAACAAATCCCCATTCACATCCTTACCCGACAGTCAGTTCCACCATCCCCCTCTGTCCAACTGTCATCGCCCAACCTCTCAATCCCCTGTCTCTATCCCTTCCTTCTCCTCTATTTGCAGACAGCTTTGGCTCCGGTGAAAGGCTTACCGGGTTCATTCTTTACCAATTTGCTTTGGTCAGCTGGCTAATTCATGGCACAACAAGGTTCTCTCGTGAACAATGAGGCTATTGTGTTCCATTTAAAAAGGGCACATCAAACAAAAAAGCTATACATCTAACCTTAGAATCAGATATATTTCTAGTTATTAGATACAGGTTCCCAAAAGTATTCCAATTATCAGATGTAAGGTGTCTACTTATTATTCTTTTCTTTCCTAGCCTTGTTGTTTCAGCATAATAAGGACACTTATTTGGCTCCTCATTGATGCTTTATCACACTCCGTCTAGATTCCTAATAACAGTCAGTGCATTGGTGCCATTGTAAGACGACTCCAATCAATACAATCAGTGGCATAATGGGGTTTATAGAAGGAAAAGCAGCCAGAGAGGCTGACATGTGCTCAGTTTCGATGTTTATCTCCCCGTCTTGTGACTGAGCTCATTCAGCTTCGTGTTAATTGTGCTCCCCAATAACGGACGATGACGTGTTGGGCCATCTTCTTAGGATGACTCCTATAACAAAACACAAGGCAAAACACACAGTATTCTTGCTGGCATGACATTACACAGTAACGTGGACATACTGTTGACCATCTAATGTTATGGCCATGAATGACGCGACGTTTCTAATCTCCGATAAAAGCAAGCGGTGCGCACACAACACATCCTCCCACACTCTTACATTTGACTGGAATTCTGGCGGAAGACACACCCAGTTAGTGTGTTTATTGTGTTACAAAATGTCCCTCAGATGCTGACATCATGAAACGGACACAGATGTGAACAGAAGTGTAATAAGGTGCATCTGTTTTAGCTTGCCCAGGGCACCGGATGGGTGGAGTTTGTACATTTTAGACAGAGACTCAGAATTGAGCAGATGCGTCATGGGCTATGTTTATACAGCTGGCCTAAGAACCCGATTGTTTCTTTTTGTCTGACTACTTACCCTCGGTTTTAAATGACCCATATCAGATAGGCCTTTGCACATTTAGCTAAGGTGCGTGGTAGATAACTGTTATCTTGGTCATCTAAGGTCACTCACCTATGTAACAAAATCCGTAGAACTTCCAACTTGTTTAGAAAGAGAGCAAAGTATTTACTTGAAATGATACCCGAGCGAATAATCCAACCCTTTGTTGGCGAATGACTGTTCTGTGGCAGGGGGAAATGCAACAGCGGGTGATATTAGATTGAAGTAGAAAAAAACAATTACAAGGCAGCAAGAACAGTTTTAAAACGGAAGTTCGACTACAACGTTATGACTATGCATAATACAATGGAAGCCTGCCGCCAACTGATGGACATTTCTATAGGAAACTCAAAGATGGCCCCGCTCCTGAATTTGAGATAAACATAACCAATTACCTTGCTGCTGCTTCAGAACATAAGTGGATTTCTACGTATGAATTTGATTACCTCAACTGTAAATGTCAGTTAAATATGTAATACAGTACTTGTTTTATACGCTCTTTCCTTAAAGGCCTCTACAAGCCTACAGGCAGAATTATTCAATAATGACTTCATTGCAGCCCCTGTACAGTTGTGTTGATAACTTCACTGGGACATTTATTTAAACATTCCCTGCATTTGTTAAAGTTTTCAGAGAGGTGATCAATAAATCTCTATGACCTCCATGAAAATATCATAATTGCTACTTTTGACGTATAGTCTCTGTACTACTACTAACATGACAAAGGGCTACAAGCGCTTGAAATGATCTAAAATAACATAGTGAAGAAATGGCTCCACCTAGTGAATTTATTTGTGAACTGTACTCCAGCAATTAGTTATTCTATATTTAGTTATTAGTTAGTTATTCTATATTTTACACATTGTTCATGATTTATCTTTTCTTTATGTTATTTCTATATGGAATAAAACACAATTCCTTATATATGGCCCTCCTTTGTATTTGTCGCACAAGGTAACCAATAACTACAAAAAGATATATGTGGATTTTGATTATATTAACACATTTATTTTCTGAAAATATGTTTGCATTTTTTATTTCTAATCTAGAAAGTCCTTGCTACCTCTTTCTAATCATGTAAGAAGGTTTTTACAATAGCCTACTCTCCCTGGAGGGCATAGGCCAACCTAACAATGAGTTGGGTCTGTGGGGGCATTGAAACTGAACCAGTTTGATATAAAAGGACATAAGACTATTCAAATGAATTGGTTAATTACCAACAATTAACATTTGGTGAATAAATACACTTACCAACAAAACGGATTCCTTCGATATTCTAGTTATCTGAAATGGATAATTTACCAGTAAAATTGGATCATTTACCAGTAAAAAAGTGCCGTTGCTGCTTCTGCGGATTGTCTGGATGGAAGAAAATAATCAAGTTTGGACTTGAGGCTGACTAGGAACGGATGTAGGCATATGATACATCTCTCTTGCAAGGATGGCTAAGAACAAGACGTCTTATTTTCTATATTACAATATGTAGGCTGTCAATGCTTTTTTATTATCCTACTCAAGGATTTAACAAACACATTTAACACATCAGGAGACAGCCACCATTGTAGGAGTACAGGCTGGTAGGCTACTACAGGCCGGAAAACAAAACACACATAACAGTTCTATTATTTACATTAACGGTTATTGTGTATTCCTAAGTATTGCTCCTAATACATTGGGCACATAGGAACAAATGAATCTAATTAGCTGCCAAATTATCATACAACATCAAAGTGCATCGGATGGTGTCCGGATGGTGCTCATGTTTGGTCAGTATATGCCTATGGCTAAACATTTTGTGCAAGTTGCAACGTTGTCATGCATCTCTAGAAAAAGATGCCGTGTAACTGTATCTATTGTGGTGCAAATATAAACAGTTGTATGCTATTACAAATGTGTGTTTTTGAAATACTGCTAAGAGGCACACTAAATCTGGAGGTAGCCTACATTTAAAAAAAACTATGTTCATGGAGAATCCTTTCGGGGTTCTTCAAATTGCATCATTATAATTAACATATTGCAACAATCTCCATCAAAAATCCATCTGTTTTAACCTAGAGATATCTGTTTTGTATGGGCTGCATCTCAATCCACCGCATCCTCCTATGTGGTCCTTCTGCATCTGCAGTGGCAAGTGGCAGAGATACACCTCTGTTTGTCAGACCAGGAGACATCCCGAAAAAACGGTCTTCTCAAGAAAACATCTAGTGTCCGAATGTGATAAGGTAAGATGAGACTCTCACTGACACGATGTGAAGTCGTTACCTTCGATGTGCCAACTTCTGTCTGTAGTGTCCAAACCATTTAGGCTACAAACCTATACCCCACTATGGAAAGTGGAGACTCTCACAATCTCTAAGATCCCCACAAGCCCCACCAACCCCCACAGCACATGTCTGACGGTTACCCGGTGTCGGTTTTTAAAAAATGTATTGAAGTAGATTTGCGCCCCAAAAAAAGGGGTAAATATGTGTCCAAAAATACATATTTTTTCTGATCTTTCTTCTAAATGTAGGACAGACACTTCCAAACAAACCCTATTTCTTATGTAATATTTTTGACTTCCTGTTTTGCCATTTATGAATGTGTTATTCAATGTGTTTTTATGGGCTATAGTAGTAAAGGCCAAATTCAATATTTGATCATATATATATATACAGTACCAGTCAAAAGTTTGGACACACCTACTCATTCAATGGTTTTTCTTATTTTTTAAAACTATTTTCTACATTGTAGAATAATAGTGAAGACATCAAAACTGTGTAATAACACATATGGAATCACGTAGTAACATAAAAAAGTGTTAAACAAATATATAATCTACAGTATCATCTATAGTTAATTTAAATGAATGACTTCTCTAAAACCTTATAGGACTCATTCACAGCAGCCATCTTCCTCCTCCCTTACATCTTAAATGAAGAACCCAGAGGCCTCTACATTATGAAGGTATGTGTATGAAAACCGTTGTCAAAAGTGAACAGACATGGTTTTTCCTTCACATTTACCACAAGAACCAACAATTGATATTTTTTTATTATTTCAAAAAAATACTTTTTTTATTGCCGTTTAAATTTTTAGAATGTGGAAGGACAGTATATCTCCAGTGATGATTTCAGTTTGTGGAAGAACAGTTTATCTCCAGTGATGATTTCAGTTTGTGGAAGAACAGTTTATCTCCAGTGATGATTTCAGTTTGTGGAAGAACAGTATATATCCAGTGATGATTTCAGTTTGTGGAAGAACAGTATATCTCCAGTGATGATTTCAGTTTGTGGAAGAACAGGATATCTCCAGTGATGATTTCAGTTTGTGGAAGAACAGTATATCTCCAGTGATGATTTCAGTTTGTGGAAGAACAGGATATGTGACATTTTGCATGACTCTTGTAAGATGTCCTTTTTTAACACCTGATATGATGTTTTAAGTACTTTCAAGTACAGATGCCCTTCAACTAAATAACTTAAACGCAATATGTAGTTAATTCATTTGTATGGAGGTTCATTTAAAGGTGGTCTATCAACTTTAGCACTGATGACTTTTCTTAAAAGTTGAGTCATGAAATCTTAGTCTCGTTTCAAATGAAGCCCTCAATGTGAACATAACATAGAATAACTACAAAAATAGAATACAATTAAATGAATTCAATCAAAACCAGCACAACTTGTACATATCAAATATGGATCAATGTGATGTGCCAATATGCATGTCCATTATGCAGGTCTCTAAGGTCAATATTACAAAACGTTCAGAAAACCATTCTCTTTGTGTTTAACACTATGACCAGCAATTAAGATTTGAATTGCGTTAAACTCATGCTAAAGGCAAGAAATGTCCTTCTGTACTGAGGTGACAGCAGTAAATAAGTATTAACTGCTTAGAGTTCATGCTAAATGTGGTGACAGAGAGACACTGTATATTGTAATGAATAAAAAAGGGAATCAAGATCAAATGAATACTCACATACTGTATGTGATGACTTATTGGTTTTTTAATTCATTCAGATTAAAAAAGGTTCAAATGTTCACACACAAAATAATTATCAACAGAAAACGTCTAAGGGTTAAGGTTTTGGATAGGGTTAAAACATTCAAGGGAAATTCACAAAATCTTCATAATCTCCAGCACCACCCCACCATCAACATATGTGAAAATGGTGTGTTTCTATGTTTTGTAGTAAAAAATATATAAAGATAAGTGTTTCCAATGACATCATCAACCAATTAGTAGACACTTAGTAGGCAATGCCTACTCGCAATTGGTTTATATCACATGATGCACACCAATTATGTCATTATCTTCTATATATTTTTTACTGGAGATGATGAATATGAAGTTGAAAATCTGTGACGTTTCCCTTTAAATTTAGGCACTCATTCCAAATTATTAAGGTATGGGTTAACATTTGGCATAGGTTTAAAAAAAATCTATATATTCTTATTGAAAAAAGAAAGAATCTGCGATCATCCTGCCAGCATAATATCCTGCTGCTGGGAGAACGGTAGTGCAGCTGCTAACCTATTTGACTCATGCAGTTTCACTACACGTGAAAACACCAGCTATGCGGCTGTCAGCTACCGCTAGTTAACGCTTGATCTGATTGAATCTAAGCCCTCATTTTTATTAACTGCTATCATAACATGTTGGTATGAGACAGTTAGATATCAGCGTATTTTTGTGCCTGCTTGCTTCTTGAATCGTTGGTCCCTACCGGCATGTCAGCAAAGACTGGATAGCCATTGTTGCAATCACATTAAAATCCAGTTGCTTTTCTATAGAAAGAGATGGATACGGTATTAGTTTGTGAGGGATGCTTAATTCTCAATTATACTTTCCCCTAGAAATATTAATGATACGTGTAATAAGAGAGTGTTAAAGACTTGAAATAGTAGCCATTTGGTGATTCCATGCCGATAACTTCACAGTAGCAACTGATTTAGAGCAACGCCCAGCAATTCAAATGTTTTTAAAGGGGCAATCTTCGGTTCAAACAACAACAAAGTGGGTACCGCATCACTGTTTTTGATGGATGACGCTGAAGTAGTGTAACCACTCTCAAATTCATAGACTACGCCATGGTTGCAAGGACTGACCATCCATGATATCAAAATGATAGTTTTAACCATGTTTTGAGGCTATAAAGTGTCTTTTTACAAACAACGGAATAAAACCATTGTATGTTTTGGGTTCGGATGGGCTAAGCTCATGAGGCATTTGAAGTTATATTCTTCAAGAATCAATGGCTATATATGATGAATTTAAAAGCAAAATAACGTATGTACCAATCCCGGTTTGATCCTTTATTGGTCACCTGGCAGTGCTACTAATACACATAATTTCAGCCTACGCTGGGGCACTTCTTACTGAGGCACCCCCTGCACTCCAGGCAATTATGTTTGGACTCACATGGCGAGAAGGGTTAATTACCGCCACCCACTCGCCTGATTGGAGCTGCTTCACGCTTGTCAGGCCACATCGCATCAAAGGGCTCCCATCCAGAGGGAGTTACTCCTCACAGACCGGCACTACACACACACACACATACGCACGCACACACATACGCACGCACGCACACACACACACTCAATCAGGTCCTAGATGAGAGACTGCATGTTTGTTTTTTTAAATGGAGGCAAATTTTAAAAGGTTGATATTTCACAAGTGACAATAGTCAAATCAAATAATATTTGTCACATGCTCCGTTAACAGTAGGTGTAGACTAACAGTGAAATGTTTACTTACGGGCCTTTCCCAACAATGCAGAGAGAACAATTTAGAAATAATAGAAAAATTATAATAATAGGAATAAATACACAATGAGTAATGATAACTTGGCTATATACAGTGAGTGGACAAAACATTATGAACACCTGCTCTTTCCATGACATAGACTGGCCAGGTGAAAGCTATGATCCCTTATTAATGCAATTAGTTAAATCCACTTAAATCAGTGTAGATGAACGAAACAGATAAAATTAGGATTTTTCAAGCCTTGGGACAATAGAGTACCACATTATGAGTCATAATACCCATAAAACATTCAAACAGGGAAATGGTTCCAATCGTTTTTCCATCATTAATTTTTCCCATAAGTTATTTTGGTATTTTGGCTGCGTTTTGTGTTTCGTGTAGACTTACCCTGCCATGACGTTTTAATAACCGTGTAAATCTCTCCTGGACAAGGTGACTTTTATAAATATATAAAAGTCCCCCCCCCTAATTAGCTTCTTATGTGGCTATCATGAAGAACTACAAATACCATGATAATCGGGACATGATTATCAAAACGTCATTTCAGGGTAAGCCTACACAAAACAAAGCCCTTCTGTTAAATGTTTCTAAAATCCCCTATGAGAAAAATGTATGGTAGAAAAATTATTTGGCCTATTTCTCTGTTTGACCGCTAGGTTTTCTGAGTATTATGACACCTCCACTGTGGGGCCCTATGAAGACATGGATTGTGTATGTGTGCCATTCAGAGGGTGAATGGTCAAGACAAAAGATTTAAGTGCCTTTGAACAGGGTATGGTAGTAGGTGTCAGGCTCACCGGTTTGTGTTAAGAACTGCAAATGCAGCTGTGTTTTTCCACGCTCATCTGTTTTTTTTTATTACATTTTTTATTTCACCTTTATTTAACCAGGTAGGCCAGTTGAGAACAAGTTCTCATTTACAACTCAGACCTGGCCAAGATAAAGCAAAGCAGTGCGACACACACAACAACACAGAGTTAAACATGGAATAAACAAACGTACAGTCAATAACACAATAGAAAAAAATGTATATACAGTGTATGCAAATGAGGTAAGATAGTAAGGCAAGAGGTAAGGCAATAAATAGGTTCGTAGTGGTGAAGTAATTATAATTTAGCAATTAAACACTGGAGTGATAGATGTGCAGAAGATGAATGTGCAAGTAGAGATACTGGGGTGCAAAGGAGCAAAATAATATCCCCATAATATGGGGATGAGGTAGTTGGATGGGCTATTTATAGATGGGCTGTGTACAGGTGCAGTGATCTGTGAGCTGCTCTGACAGCTGATGCTTAAAGTTAGTGAGGGAGATATGAGTCTCCAGCTTCAGTGATTTTTGCAATTTGTTCCAGTCATTGGCAGCAGAGAACTGGAAGGAAAGGCTGGCCAAAGGAGGAATTGGCTTTGGTGGTGACAAGTGAAATATACCTGCTGGAGTGCGTGCTACAGGTGGGTACAGCTATGGTGACCAGTGATCTGAGATAAGGCGGGGCTTTAACTAGCAAAGACTTATAGATGATCTGGAGCCAGTGGGTTTGGCCACGAATGTGAAGCGAAGGCAGTACACAGTTTCCTTTGAGTAACAAGAATGGTTCACCACCCAAAGGACATCCAGCCAACATGACTCATCTGTGGGAAGCATTGGAGTCAACTCTTCGACACCTTGTTGAGTCCATGCCCAGACCAAATGAGGCTGTTCTCAGGGCAAAAGGCAGGGGTGCAACTCAATATTAGGAAGGTATTCTTAATGTATTGTACACTCAGTGTATATACACGGGGTAAGTACCGAGTCGATGTACAAGGTCATTGAGGTAGACATGTACATATAGGTAGGGATAAAGTGACTGGGCAAGAGGATAGATATTAAACAGTAGAAGGATCCAGATACACGGCCGTAGTAGGTTTGATAGCGCAGAAATACAGTAGTTGATTTACAACACAGTATATGTCATTATACGTCCAGAACACTAGAGGTCAGTGTTGTGTTGCTTAAGAAAATTGCTGATACTGTCGCTCTTTCCTCACCGCATACTCTCTTATTTTAGCTATACTTATGAATTTGTGTTGCAAAATTCCGGTAATCTCCTGGTTTTTCAAAAAAAGCCTATTGGAGGGTTCCCGAATTTCCTGTTTATTCCCCCCAGATTGCCACACAATGGCTCATATTGACAAAGAGTCTCACAGTAGGAGTGCTGATCCAGGATCAGTTTAGCCTTTTAGATTATAATGAACACAATCATGGGGCAACCTGATCTTAGAACTGTCCCATGTGTCCCTCCCCTGCTCACATGTTCATCATATGAGAGCTAAGATCCGTTCAATGTCACTGGGGGAATTAGACTGCCATTGTGTGACTTCGTAGCTTAGGGTCTACATTTCGCACGCACACACACACACACACACACACACACACACACACACACACACACACACACACACACACACACACACACACACACACACACACACACACACACACACAGAGAGAGAGAGAGATACTTCAAATACAGTTACTTGGAATCTTAGGTACTACATGTCACATGTGGTCTGAGTTGCCTCTGCAGCTTATTAAATAATACAACCACTGAACTACTGATAGTCGATGAAAATCCATCAGCCATTGTGCAAGCCAGTTTTCTTACGAAAGAACAGTGATGGTTTGGCCTCTCCAGCCCGCTGGGCGCAAACGTCAATCCAACGTCTAGTTTTGATTCAACTTTGAGTTGTCAACTAACATTAATTCAAAGTAAAATCAACAAAACATTTAACCATGTCATTGGATTTATAAAAGGTTCAAAGTTGATTTTAAAATACTAATTGTTTAGGTTGATGACTTCTTGAATATCCAATCAGTTTTGCACGTTGATTCCAATGTCATCAGACGGAAAAACGTAGCATTTTGTTGTTGTTGAAATGATGTGGAACAATGTTGATTCAACCAGTCTGTGGCCAGTAGTAGAGCTCGAATACTACTCCACACCTCCTCTCATGGCCCACACATGGTGCTCATAGAGAGTCTCAGAGTATAGGAGTTCTGGTCTAGGATCGGTTTTGCCTTTTAGATCATGATGAATAAAATGACATGGACAAAGGGGGACCTGATGTTAGATCAGCACTCCAAGCCAGACACTGGGCCACTGTGTAGTATGGATTTATGTCTCCTTCATACTTCCTATACTTCTTTATACAAGGTACCGTATGTTGGCATGTATGGGTTCTATTTTGGAAGGCAAGAAATATTGTAGTATCACGTTTTTCATTAAATCCATTTCAAATTGTCTAAAAACATCTATTTCAATCATCTCCAATACGATTTTCTTTGCTCCAAACACACGTCTCTACAGTGTAGGTCTGCACCTGCCAAAGGCCGCATTCACATCCACAGGCTTCGAGCAGAGAAGTGAGCTAAAGTTCAGTTTGGATCGCATTGTGGCTTCCTGTCACTCTGAGCATACTGGCAGACACACACACACGCCACACACACACACACAGATACTCTCTCCGTATGCACAAAACATTTTCAAAAACTGTGTGTTCCCCCTCCAATGTGCCTCAAAGGACCCCAAGCTACTCCACAGACTGGGAGCCACACAGACGTACCGACATTGCTTCCAGGGAGAGAGACAGAGGGTGAGAGCATATGTTGGATAAGGCGTACTATGTCTCGTTGAGGGGGATATTTCTCTTGGATGTTGTGTCTTACAAGCCAGGACTGTGCGGTGCAGAAAGAGGCATTTTTTCGTTCAATTTATTAATCCTTTTAGGCAATGTTCCCTGTTCAGAAATGCAAATTGAATCAATCTGAGTCTGACTTTAAGACTTTTCAAGTGGGATTTAATTAGAAGCTAGAGCCTGCAGTTTTTAATGAGAGAGGGGGTGGAGAGAGAGGGAGAGTGAGTTAGGGGGGGGGGGGGGGGGGGGGGGGTTGATCTGAGGTCCTGCTGGAGAAAGCTAGTGCACACAGAAAAAACACACACACACACACACACACACACACACACACACACACACACACACACACACACACACACACACACACACACACACACACACACACACACACACACACACACACCAGTATGCCCCTCAGTGCAGAGTGTGAGATGGATGCCAACTGTCTACTTTCTCTCTTGTATGTGTTCAGTCAGATTTCCAGCAATGGCAAACCTCTTCTCCTTCTATCCGCCATCCCTCTATCCCTTCCAATGGCTCTGAACCTCACGGTGTCTCTCTTCTACACCTGTTCTTAGTCATTCCTGTATGTTCAAAGCAGAGTCGCTCACAGAGGTCACGCATGGTAAGCTTCTCTGATCACCAAATCTTAATTTGAAATCAATCTTCCTTTACACTCTCTACCTAAGAGTTCCTCCTTCACATCTCTCTCAGTCCCTCTCTTTTTTACTCCTATTACCACACTTCTATCACTCCCACCATCTTTTTCAATCTCTGTCTGGATTCTCTCTCCTTCATCTCTATTTTTTTCTCTTTCTCTCCGTCTCTCCTTCCTCTCTCTCTCTATCCCTCTCTATGTCTATCTCTCTCTCTCTCCCCGTCTGCTTCCCTCTCTCTCCACTCTCTCTCCCTCTCCCTCTCTCCGTGTCAATAGCGGGGTGATGCACTAGCCCTAGTGTGAGGCTGGCCAGGGTGATTGAGCGAGAGCGTGTTGTCCAGTCTATCACAATTATTAACAACCTGCTAGATCCGCCTGTCTCTCTCCCTCCAATAAATGATCTCAGTGGACAGACAGCAGCCCACACTCCCCAATATATATAATATTCCTCAGGAGAAAATGTGAAGAAATGTGAAAAACTGGCCATTTATCAGAGATTTTAGCGGAGCTTCGGAGTGGGTGTGGATCTCTGGCTGATACATTTTAGGAAATATGGTGCTGTTAAAAGGGGTGAAGCTGGTCTGCGGTGCGACTGGTCTCCGGGTGGGGATAGGGAGCTCACGCTCTTGTTTGGCTTGATCCCCATGAAGTGCTCAGAGAGGGGCTGGGTTGGGTGTCTGGGGGCAGCATGGGTACGTCCCAAATGACACTCTATTCCCTATATAGGAATAGATGGGTCCTGATCAAAAGTAGTGCACTATATATGGTATAGTGTTCCATTTGAGAGGCAGCTCCTCCAAGGGCACTTTGTTTGAGTCGTTTTGTTTCCTTATTTAAATTTTTGTGGTCAAGTCACAAGCCAGACCAAAGAAAATGGAAAGGGAAGGGAGGGAGAAATTTTGCGTGCCGCCTTGTCGATGTTTCAAGGTTGACATTTTCACAACATAAACTATATATACAAAAGTATGTGGACACCCATTCAAATGAGTGGATTTGGGTATTTCAGCCACACCCGTTGCTGACAGGTGTATAAAATCGAGCACAAAGCCGACGCAATCGACATAGACAAACATTGGCAGTAGAATGGCCTTATTAAAGAGCTCAGTGACTTTCAACATGGCACCGTCATAAGATTCCAACAAGTCAGTTCGTCAAATTTCTGCCCTGCTAGAGCTGCCCCAAGCAAATGTACGTGCTGTTATTGTGAAGTGGATACGTCTAGGAGCAACAACGGCTCAGCCGCAAAGTGGTAGGCCAAACAAGCTCACAGAACGAGACCGCCAAGTGCTGAAGCGCGTAAAAATTGTCTGTCCTTGGTTGCAACACCCACTTGTGTGTGGCTGCTCGGCCTGGTTTCCATGGCCGGGCAGCCACACACAAGCCTAAGATAACCATGCGCAATGCTGGAGTGGTGTAAAGCTTGCCGCCATTGGACTCTGGAGCAGTGGAAAAGCGTTCTCTGGAGTGATGAATCACACTTCACCATCTGGCAGTCTGACGGACTAATCTGGGTTTGGCGGATGCCAGGAGGATGCTACCTGTACCAAGCATAGTGCCAACTGTAAAGTCTGGTGGAGGAATAATGGTCTGGGGCTGTTTTTCATGGTTTGCGCTACCCTTAGTTCCAGTGAAGGGAAATCTTAACGCTACAGCGTACAATGGCATTCTAGACGATTCTGTGCTTCCAACTTTGTGGCAACAGTTTGGGGAAGGCCCTTTCCTGTTTCAGCATTACAATGCCCCCATGCAAAAAGCGAGGTCCAAAAAGAAATGGTTTGTCGAGATCGGTGTGGAAGAACTTGACTGGCCTGATCGCAACCCCATCGGACACCGGTAGGATGAATTGGAGCGCCGTCTGCAAGGCCTAATCGCCCAACTTCAGTGCCCGACCTCACTAATGCTCTTGTGGCTGAATGGAAGAAAGTCCCCACAGCAATGTTCCAACATCTAGTGGAAAGCCTTCCCAGAAGAGTGGAGCAAAGGGGGGACCAAAGGGGGACCAACTCCATATTAATGCCCATGATTTTGGAATGAGATTTTAGACGATGAGTATTTCCACATACGTTTGACCATGTAGTGTAGTGTTGTCTCACAATATGTTCTAAGGAGTAGGCTAGTAAGAGATTGATAATTGCATTTGTTTCAACAGTGCTGATTGCTTTATCAGGCTTAAAGATCAACTGTCCCTAAAGACCAACTTCTCATTTAGAAAACAGCCTATGCGGCATCGATATGAGTCAGAAACATGTATTATACTGTCAAAATTGACTACAAAGTGTAAATAGGATAATTTTGGTCATAAAGTCAGTCTCGTCTAAAACTAAGTTTTGCGAGACTTGTGGTTGTGACTGCATCACAATGTAAATGAAGGTTGGGTTTGTTTAAATTCTGCCCACATGCCCACAGTTGGCAGCATACAAGTAATCATCAATTTGGAGTGCAGCTGCACACGACCTATTTGTAATACCCATGGTAAATTTGGGTTAACTTTGGATATCCCTTTGGGGCTTGTTAGGGACCATAGGTAAATTACACAAAGTACATCGTGCAACAATAGCTCCGAATTTCAATGACTTAAAAACTCCAAACCAACTACACATTTTATGAATTCATATACAAATAATGAAAGCATTTAATGAGAACTACAAGGTGTGCAACATACAAATATTGTATCATTTACATTGTGTAATTTATTGACAGCCCCTAACTAACCTGGGAGATAGGCTATTCAAATTCAAACCAATATTGTCACTTGTTGCACACCAGCCTGCTAAAGCTAATTAGCAAAATAATTAGGCTACATCTTCCCACCTGCAAACACAACCAAATCTAAAACAAATCAGGAAGTGCAGTCACCATTTATCATGCAGGTAGTAGATCATCAAAATGGGATGCAGAAGAAAAACTGCTTGGAAGGACTCAAAAGAGTTAATGACAGCCTATATAGGAGGAGATAAGTACTACATTTGCTATTTAACAATACTGAGCCAAGCCTAACTGGACTGGCTTAGTTATTCACCCACCATAGTTTCTGGATTCAGTGGCTGGAAAGGACAGTGAAAAGAAAAAATCAGAAGCAGCATGGTACAGTTTGTGTCAGCTCAGTAGTGTGAAAAGGGTATTAACTTTGACTGCATTACTCTTACTGATAAAAAAAACCCAGGCATCATTTCGCCAGAAACGGACACCGTTGCTCAAATTAACCGATAACTCTTGTGAATGCATCCAAAAAATGTGAATGCATCCCAAAAATAAGTTGACGCTTTCAATATTTCAATAATACCAATGAATGCTCATTATTTAGGCATGTTGTGAATCGGTGCCAGTCTTTGTGAACAGCTCCAGCAGTGACAGGACACCGTGAGATTTAATAAGACATGAAAAAGGAGCTACAAAGAGAGAACACCATAGCTATGGTCCTGAGGGGGAACTCTACATCAGAGACACACACACACACACACACACACACACACACACACACAACCACACACATCAGAGGAGTAGACGGCTCGCTAAGCCTGTTTAGAAAAACAGACATTTGGTCCAAAGTCATCCTCCCCTTCTCTCTGCCGCCCTGAGAGCGCAGCGCACCACGCAACACTCTCCGTGTCTCTGGTTATATCCCAAATGGCTCCCTATGTAGTGCATTACCCATTTGCCCAGGGCCTATAGGGCTCTGTTAAAAAATAGTGCACTACATAGGGAATATAGTACCATTTGGGACTTAAGATCTATCTTTAGAGCTGATTAACAGGCCGGGAACACAGGGGTGTATGTACAGTGGGGAGAGCAAGTATTTGATACACTGCCGATTTTTGCAGGTTTTCCTACTTACAAAGCATGTAGAGGTCTGTCATTTTTATCATAGGTACACTTCAACTGTGAGAGACGGAATCTAAAACAAAAATCCAGAAAATCACATTGTATGATTCTTAAGTAATTCATTTGCATTTTATTGCATGACATAAGTATTTGATCACCTACCAACCAGTAAGAATTCCGGCTCTCACAGACCTGTTAGTTTTTCTTTAAGAAGCCCTCCTGTTCTCCACTCATTACCTGTATTAACTGCACCTGTTTGAACTCATTACCTGTAGAAAAGACACCTATCCACACACTCAATCAAACAGACTCCAACCTCTCCACAATGGCCAAGACCAGAGAGCTGTGTAAGGACATCAGGGATAAATTGTAGACCTGCACAAGGCTGGGATGGGCTACAGGACAATAGGCAAGCAGCTTGGTGAGAAGGCAACAACTGTTGGCACAATTATTAGAAAATGGAAGAAGTTCAAGATGACGGTCAAACACCCTTGGTCTAGGGCTCTATGCTCACCTCGTGGGGCATCAATGATCATGAGGAAGGTGAGGGATCAGCCCAGAACTACACGGCAGGACCTGGTCAATGACCTGAAGAGAGCTGGGACCACAGTCTCAAAGAAAACCATTAGTAACACACTACGCCGTCATGGATTAAAATCCTGCAGCGCACACAAGGTCCCCCTGCTCAAGCCAGCGCATGTCCAGGCCCGTCTGAAGTTTGCCAATGACCATCTGGATGATCCAGAGGAGGAATGGGAGAAGGTCATGTGGTATGATGAGACAAAAATATAGTTTTTTGGTCTAAACTCTACTCGCTGTGTTTGGAGGAAGAAGAAGGATGAGTACAACCCCAAGATCACCATCCCAACCGTGAAGCATGGAGGTGGAAACACCATTCTTTGGGTATGCTTTTCTGCGAAGGGGACAGGATGACTGCATCGTATTGAGGGGAGGATGGATGGGGCCATGTATCGCGAGATCCTGGCCAACAACCTCCTTTCTTCAGTAAGAGCATTGAAGATGGGTCGTGGCTGGGTCTTCCAGCATGACAACGATCCGAAACACACACCCAGGGCAACTAAGGTGTGGCATCTCAAGGTCCTGGAGTGGCCTAGCCAGTCTCCAGACCTGAACCCAATAGAACATCTTTGGAGGGACTGAAAGTCCGTATTGCCCAGTGACAGCCCCGAAACCTGAAGGATCTGGAGAAGGTCTGTATGGAGGAGTGGGCCAAAATCCCTGCTGCAGTGTGTGCAAACCTGGTCAAGAACTACAGGAAGCGTATGATCTCTGTAATTGCAAACAAAGGTTTCTGTACCAAATATTAATTTCTGCTTTTATGATGTATCAAATTCTTATGTCATGCAATAAAATGCTAATTAATTACTTGAAAATCATACAATGTGAATTTCTGGATTTTTGTTTAGGATTCCGTCTCTCACAGTTGAAGTGTACCTATGATAAAAATTACAGACCTCTACATGCTTTGTAAGTAGGAAAACCTGCAAAATCCGCAGTGTATCAAATACTTGTTCTCCCCACTGTATGTGTGTGTGTATATATATATATATATATATATATATCGGATAGGGGAAGAATGTGGAGAGGTGACTGAATGGTTGTGTGGGGTGCACAGGTGAGAGACAAGGAAAGAAGAAAAAGAATAGGGGAAAGCAGAGAGAGAGAGAGAGAGCGAGACATTGGATAGAGAGGGAGACAGAGAGAGAGGGAGATGAAGAATAGGGGACAGGCAGAGAGAGAGAGACATTGGATAGAGAAGGAGACAGAGAGATAGAGAGAGAGAAAGACGATGAATAGAGAGAGAGAGAGAGAGAGAGAGAGGGAGGGTTTGGATGTGCCTGTCCTGAATTAATCACTGTTCTCATAAGAAGATGAATGTACGCACACTCTCCCCTTGGAATGAGCTCAAGAATAAAAGGAAGTCAACCCAACAAATAATAAATAAACAAATAAATAAATAAATTGATAAATAAGTAAATAAATAAGGCATTACTCCTGAAAGTACTCATACAATTGGTGTGTATGTTGGTGCATGTGTGTCTATTTGTGTGTTTGTGTGTGTGTGGTGCGTCTCTGGTGAGCCTCCTTAACATCAAACAGCTGGAAGTAATAAAATATTTAGGATGCGCTGGGAGTCTGTGAATATTAATATAGCCTTTTTCCTCTGTCTCTCAAATCTCTGTATTTTTCCTATATATTTTCCTCTTTCTCTCTCCCCTTTCTGTCTGTCTTTCTCCATGTTCTGCTCTTTCTCTCTTCCTCTTTTCCCTCTGTCACCTATGTCTACCCCCTCTCCTCTACCTTCTCCTCTCCAGAGTTGCGTAGGTTACTTTCTTAATGTAATCCATTACAGTTACTAGTTACCTCTGTCCAAAATTGTAATCAGAAACGTAACTTTTGGATTACCCAAACTCAGTAATGCAATCTGATTACATTCTGTTACTTTTAGATTACTTTCCCCTTAAGAGGCACGAGAAGAAGACAAAATGTGTATGACCAATTGAACGACATCTACTGCAGAATAAATCAATGTTAAAGTTCACACAGCTGGCCATATATGGATGTTACATTTTAGTTTATGGGTTGGTTATGTGGGCTTCTTCTAAACCCATCACTTTCTACTACATATACAAACACAATTAAATGATATCTTTACATTAAAAACTATCAGAAGTCTATCAGAATTCCAGTCATTCCAATAAATGTTATACCCCTTGATATTCAAGAATAGGACTTGGAAATATGGAAGTATAGATTAGCAAAATTGTTTTACCTGACCGTGACCCCAGAACTAAGGATTTATTAGCCAGCCCTACTCTGTTGTTTATGATTTTGCTGTCATGGAGGACTGATTGGGCTCATTGATTCGAGTTGAAAAATAATAATGAAATAATGAAAAGTTCTATTTACATGTGAAAAATGAATGCCATATGCTGCATTTGCTATAGGCCTATTGTTGACCTTTTTGCTGGTGACACTTTGATATCTTGATAATATGCAGCTGTTGCTACCATGTTGTTGTCATGTTGTGTTGCTACCATGCTATGCTGTCATGTGTTGCTGCCATGCTATGTTGTTGTCTTTAGGTCTCTCTTTATGTAGTGTTGTCTCTCTTGTCGTGATGTGTGATTTGTCCTATATTTTTATTTTATTGCATTTTTTAAATCTCAGGCCCCCGTCCCCGCAGGAGGCCTTTTGACTTTTGGTTGGCCGTCATTGTATAAAACAATTTGTTAACGGACTTGCCTAGTTAAATAAAGGTTAAATAAAAATATATAAATAAAAAGGGCAAATCCACAGATGAAACAATAACAAAACGGCACCCCGCCTCTGTTTTGGTAAAAAAAGCTGAGGGTTGGGCCTGGAGAAATGTAACCACTCTCAGATGAATAGACAGAGCTATGGATGCAAGGACTGACCAATCATGATATCAACATGATTGTTTTAACCATGTTATGAGGCTATACAGTGTTTGTTTACATTTTCAATGTTTACAAACATTGGAGAAAAACAAGCTTATATTTTGGGTTCTCAAGGAGTGGGATAGTTGAACTAAGCTCGTGAGGCATTTATAAGTTATATTCTGAAAGAATCAATGGATATCAAAAGTGTGTGAGTTTGAGCATGTGTCCATTAGGCCTATGGATTTGTAATTTTTTTATCAGCATGAGTTAGATTGAGCAATAAAAGCCCACTTTTATTCCATAGGCTGGGGTCCGCGCTATGCAGCTGTTGAAATAGCACATTTTGACTGGCTGTCCACTGGTTTCAAAAACAATGATTGATAGGCAGCTTAAACTAATTGAATTCAACCATTATTGAGTTCAAATACACATGTAGATTTGTGAACAGCCATCCACAACAACCACAATCCGTAAGACGCAAATAGCTAAATGAGAGAGCAGCAGTGTGAGTCACAACGTTATGTAGACATCAATAATAAGTGATATCCGTATCCCCGAAGACTACACCACTGCTGTCATCCTTACCTCCAAGCGTTGATTCAAGTTGGATAATCTTAATCTGGATAATCGTACCATTGGAAGACAGCTTGGACTGTAGCCTACAAAAACCTATTTTCCCGCGATCAATCAAACACCTTTGGTGTGTCATCATAGTGGTTTCTGACTCTGATGGAACAAACTTAAACTTGCACCATTTCCAATGTTGATTTGAATGTAATTGAGAAAGATTTTTTTCCGGCAAACATTCTTTCTGAATTTAAAAGTAATCCTCGAAGTAATCTAGTTTTTCAAAAGTCTCTGTAATCTGATGACAATATTTTTGGTGTAACGTAATGGAATTCAGTTACCAGTTTTTTGTTGTAAACCCTGTAACAGATTACATGTAATCCTTTCCTCCCCAACCCCGCTCCTCTCCCTCGCTCTCTTTCTCCCCTTCATATTTCTGTCTGTCTTCTGTCTCTACACCCTTATCTCCCTCTCTCTTCCTCCTCCCTATACCTCTCTCTCTACCCCTCATCTCTGTCCTCCCTATCCCTCTCTCACTTCCTCTTCCTCTCTCTCCATCTGTGTCTCTCCTCTCTCTCTGTCTGTCTCACTCCCTCTCTCTCTCTCTCTGTATGTTTCAGTGTTGACCTTCAGTCTCTTGTGACCTTGTTTAAGAGAGAGAGAGAGAGAGAGGGAGAGAGAATGGAGGGGATGAATGGCGGGTCGCGAGGAGACAGTGACAGGATTTATGAGTGGAGCTGCTGTGTTGCTCACTATGGTCTCGCTGTGGTCCACACCTCTGTAATCGACGCGGTTCGTCAGGCTCCGATGTGTCTGCCTGGGGGCCAGTCTCTGTCCCTCCTCTTGCCCCATCCTCAGGAATCCGGGCCGCTGCTGTGCAATTACATCACTCACTGCCATGGCATTGGAAAACAGGCCCCGGTTTCCGCTTAGCTTACTGTCTGTCAGTCGGTCGGCCAGTCTGTTTATCTGTTTTCCTGTCTGCCTGCCTGCCTGCCTGTCTGTCTGTCTGTCTGTCATTCACTCTCCGCCAGACTGTCAGTGTGTCAGGGTGTGTGATAGGAGGCCGTAGGCAGTGTCTCTTCTGTTATATGGACATGTGTGTGTGGGTGCTGTCTGATTTTGACACACACACACACATTCACATACACATGCGCAGGCACGCTTTTGCAGGCATGAACATGCATACCCATGTATGCACGCCCATGACTTTATATATGATGGACAAAGCCATTGATCACATGACACCATTCATTACAATGTGAAGATGCAATAGCGTATTGAAGCCAAATTAAATTGGTTATAGATGGCGTCGCATGGAGATGTAACATGCGCAGTTTGAGCTACTCCAGGAAGTGATGTTGCACTCTAGCTCAGTGCTGCCCTCTCTCATTGAGTAACTCAAGTTGAAGGCCGACCGGGGTACTGCAGGCTTCTGTCAGCAACTAAATGATCCTTACAAATTCGTTGTGCGATTAAAAAAAACATTTTGATTCAAGGACATACATCTGGTGTAATAGAAGCAATTATTGGTACCGTGATTGTCTTAAGATATATATATATATGTGTTTACACAAAAGATTGACCATGAAGATCGTTTCTTTCCCCATTCACTATAATGGGGGATCCTGTTTTCTGCTAACAACGCCTGCAGTACCGCAGTCAGCCCTCACCGTCTCTGGCACTTTGGTTTTGTGCTGTAGAGGGTCACAAAGTGTGGCTGGGGAGAGAGAGTCAGCCCTTTAATGTCAGTGTGAATAAGGACATCTGTGAGGCATGTCCATGTATTATTCAGTGGACCCTGCTGCCTCTCCGATGACACTGCTCTATTACCCCCCAGCACCACACACACACAGCACACTGGCCTGGTCCACACTGACTAGCACAGTGGGAGTGTGGGAGACGCTGACCAACACTGGACAGAGAGAAGGCGGAGAAGGGGTGAGAGAGAGAGAGGAGAGATGGACAGACAGACAAAGACACACCGAGACAATATATAAAGAGAGAAAATACAGGGTTTTCAAATGATTTACTGTTTGTGTGTGTGTGTGTGTGTGTGTATGTGTGTGTGTGTGCATGCGCGTGTGTGCCATAAAGTGATTGACGGAGGGAGAAATAAACACAAGCATACAACATCTTAACCATCATCAGTAGCATCAAACAGAGGAGCAGCAGAGAGGAGGAGAGGGTGAATATTTTGGCGTGCGTCCAGAGAGGGTCTGACTGACTTTCCACTTCCCCCCCTGAGCAGTGTCGGCCCCTTCAAGCTGCCACTTCAAATCCCCCGTCCCACTGATATGAGGCCTGTAAGAAGTTCACAGGCCCTTCAAGAGGACAGAGCTAAAGAGAGAGGAAGAGAGCGAGCGAGCGAAGGGGAGAGAGAGATAAATAGAGAGGGAGAGATGAAAAGAGAGATGGGATGAGAGACACAAAGGGAAAGAAAAGAGATGAAGAGAGAGAGTATTTTTAGTATTTTATTAGGATCCCCGTTAGCTAAAGCAGCAGCTACTCTTCCTGGGGTCCACACAAAACATGGAACGTGACAAAATACAGAACATTAATGGACAAGAATAGCTCCAGAACAGAACTACATCAATTAGAGGCCCATAGATGCAGACAGAGAGAGATGGAAAGAAAGAGAATGATAAGGGGAGTGAGAGAGGAACACAGATAGAGAAACATTAATATAGAGGCGGAGGAAGACAGAAGCTCATACAGGACTGTTGTAGTTTGCGAGTTGTACCCAGTCGGCACTTCTAGCCATGTAAAAACAGCATGAGGAAGTAGATGAGTGCCGGCCAACGGTTTGGTGGCTGTCACTGTTGGGACAGGGCTCTGTGCACACAAACACATGCACACACGCACGCACGCATGCTTCCAAATACTGTGTGAGAGTGCTGATCTTCCCAGACAACGCCCCAGCCTCTCTGATGACACTTTGAGGTTTATATAGACTCACAGAAGAGAAACACTCGGCCTGCCTCTCTCTGTCCCTCTCTCTCAATTCAATTCAAGTTTCTCTCTGTCTCTCTGTATTTCTCTGTCTCGCTGCCTCTCCCCCTCTGTCTCCAGCTTATCCAGCAGAATTGAAAGTGTTGTTTTAATGGCTTACATGTTGTACCGATTAAGAATCTGGCACACGAGCAAGCCCCTTTAAAGGGGCAATCTAGGATTCAAACAAAAACGAAGAAAACACCCCACCATTTTTTTTTGGGCAAACAACTGAGCAAATGGGGCTGGAGAAATGGAATTCTTCTCAAATGTATAGACGGTGGAATGATTGCAAGGACCGGCCAGTATGTTAGCTTTAACAATGTTTTAAAGCTATGAAGTATGTTTACAATTACATTGTTCACAAACGATGGAGTAAAACAGTCTTTTTTATGTTGGGTTGTGATTGAGTAACACAGTTCAATTGTCTTTAATGGGGCAATCTGGGATTGAACAGCTAAGGGATGGGGCTGAAGAAATGTAACCACTCAAATTCATAGACAAACCTTGTCTATGGAGGCAAAGACAGACCATCCATTTATTTAAATTTTTTTTTACAAACAATGGAGTAAAACAAGCGTATATTTTGCATTCGGATGGGGTAAGCTCATGAGGCATTTAAAAATTATATTCTTCAAGAATCAATGGATATATAGCAATGAATAAAAAAAATAGATGTACCGATCACAAATTGCCCCTTTAATAGTGTTGCTTTACTCATAGTTTGTTGTTGCTCTGTTCTCTGCCGAGGGGATTTGGAGGTAAGGGTTTTTTATTGCCTGGGTATGGCAAGAATGTATTTCGTGAGACTGTAGGTATTTTGCATAGCATGGATTCTCACACACTCTGCTTCAAACACACAACGTACACAAACATGTAGTGTTTGACTAAAAAGCATGCTCAATGGAGAATCTCAGGTTAGGCCTGGACTAAGCCTAATCTGTGTCTGGGAAACCAGCTCTAAAAGTATTAGAAAGATTTCAAATAGTATTTGAACCCAGGTCTAGTACTGTGTCTATGTACTGAATGAAGGCATCGCGTGCATGCCGTACCCAAATATGACCCTCCCTATTCACAAGCTAGCCAGTCCTCCACCAATGTGTGTGTATTGGTTGCATCCCAAATAGCACCCTATTGTTATTATGTAGTGCACTACTTTTCACCAAATCCCTATCTGTCCTGGTCAAAAGTAGTGTACTACTGTAAATAGGGAATAGGGTGTCATTTAGGATGCACATTATGGGTATGGCAAGTGTCAAAGTGTCCTCCGCTAGGACCAGGGTGTCTCTCTCCCCTGTAAAAGCCAGCATGGCAGACACAAATGACCCTGTGGCTGAATAAAAAAGCCCAGGCGTAAAACTAACCCAGGCCTGTAAAAAGGAGAAAGGAGCGCGCCCACTGCTGCCTGGCCTGCGCCATGTGTGTGTGTGTGTGCCATGTGTTGAGCTGAACTAATGAGGGATTGGGGGGAGGATGGGGTAAGGGTGGAGGTAGGGGTGTAATCAGTACAACTCAGCCGTGGAGGGAGCAGGGGGCTCCTCTCGGGGCGATGCCCAGGCTCTGCAGTGTGCCCGCAGAGTCATGCCAGGGCAGATGTGGGTGTGCCTGGCATGAGGGGCACAGGAAGGGATGGAGGGGTGTAAGGGTGGCGATTGTGGGTTAAGAGCATGAGTGTGGGTGGGACTGAGAGACAAGGTGAACATGCCGAAAGAAGGAAGAGACGGGTGAAGGGAAGAATGGAGCCGGTACACAAGTTTGACCCAAGTTAAACAATTTAAAGGCAGTGCTACCAAATACTAATTGAGTGTACGTAAACTTCTGACCCACTGGGAATGTGATAATGATTTATTTCAGCTTTTATTTCTTTTATCTTGTCACACCCTGACCATAGTTTGCTTTGTATGTTTCTCTGTTTTGTTTGGTCAGGGTGTGATCTGAGTGGGCATTCTATGTTGTGTGTCTAGTTTGTCTGTTTCTGTGTTTGGCCTGATATGGTTCTCAATCAGAGGCAGGTGTTAGTCATTGTCTCTGATTGGGAACCATATTTAGGTAGCCTGTTTGGTGTTGGGGATTGTGGGTGATTGTGGTTTTTTTTCTTTGTGTTTGTTACACCAGATCGGGCTGTTTTCGTTTTTTTTTCTTTCACGTTTTCTGTTTTTTTTGTATATTGTTCTATTTTCATCTTTATTAAAGATGTTTTGGCGTTTTGGCGTTTTGGTCCGCCTCTCCTTCAACAGAAGAATCCCGTTACATCTCTGCTATTATTCTGACATTTCACATTCTTAAAATAAAGTGGTGATCCTAACTGACCTAAAACAGGGAATTTTTTATGATTAAATGTCAGGAATTAAATGTATTTGGCTAAGGTGTATGTAAACTTCCTACTTCAACTGTATGTAGAGCAAGGTTATTGTTTTTGAAGAAGCGGCACTACACACACACACACACACACACACACACACATCCACAAAGATGTACATAAGCAAGCATACACACACGTACACAAGCATGATGGCACACACACAGACACACACATATGCACGCACACACACAAACTTAAAAGGGAGTGTTCCACTTATTTCTCAATGCCAGAAACGCATATAATAGCAACTTAGAGCACCCCAAGAAAACATTCCCAAATGACTAACTATTTGTGGTAACTAATTCAGCAATTCTGTGACTCCGGGGGAGTTTTCTATACAGCCTGCCGAGTGCAGGCTGTATGACCTCCGTCATTGCCAACCTCTGTCATTGCCAACAAAGGGTATATAACAAACTATTGAGATAAACTTTTGTTATTGACCAAATACTTATTTTCCACCATAATTTGCAAATAAATACATAAAAAATCCTACAATGTGATTTTCTGGATTTTTTTTCTCATTTTGTCTGTCATAGTTGAAGTGTACCTATAATGAAAATTACAGGCCTCTCTCATCTTTTTAAGTGGGAGAACATGCACAATTGGTGGCTGACTAAATACTTTTTTGCCCCACTGTAAATGACATAAAACACAATGGAAAAAGACGTTGGAGTACCTTAAATGACATCATGGGCAGAAAACACAATTCATCAATTCATCTTCATTGTTCATTGCAGTTGATGGGTCATTTATAACAAAACCTTTCGATATTTGCCAATCATTTCAATGACTAGTAAAGTAGAAAAACTCTTAAAGTGGAAAAAAACTTAAATGAACATCAAACAGCGAACCACTATTTTTGTATAAAAAAAATCTAATAATGAAAGAGATGGATTGCTGATTTGAATTTTGTCAAGTTAGCGTGGTCTGCCACCAGGTACAAACAACCTTGATGTGAAACTTTTGAGAATGGTGGCAGACTGTATTACCTCCCCTATTTGCTATTCTTTAAAGACTAAAAGAGTGTGTGTCTCTACAGGCGTGGAAGGAAGCTAAAGTAATTCCACTGCCTAAAAATAGTAAAGCACCCTTTGCTGGCTCTAACAGCTGCCCAATCAGTTTGCTGTCTGTTCTGAGTAAACTGATGGAGAGAATTGTATTTGATGAAATACAATGCTATTTTTCAGAGTTAACTACTGACTTTCAGCATGCATAGAGGAGGGTCCGCAATGTGTTCTATACCGACTCTGATGATAATAATAATAATAAAATGAGTTGGAGCTGTATTGTTTGATTTCAGTGCAGCCTTTGATGTTATCATAAATGGTTATTTTTTTTAACTCACTTGCTATGGCTTTACACCACCTGCCATCACATGGTTGGAGAGTTATTTATCCAATAGAACCCATAGATTGTTCTTCAATGGAAGCTTCTCTAACATCAGATATGTGCAGTGCGTTGTCCCTCAGGGCAGTTCCCTTGGGCCGTTACTCTTCTCTATTTTTACAAATTATTTGCCACTGGTCTTACATGAAGCTAGAATGACTATGTATACAGATGATTCCACACTCCACATGTCAGCACCTAAAGCCAGTGAGCTCACTGAAATTCTAAATATGGAGTTACAGTCCATATCAGAATGGGGGGATTAATAATTAATTGGTCTTAAATACATCTAAAACTAAAAGCATTGTATTTCTTTCAAAACATTCTCTAAGACCTAAACCTCAACTGGAATTGTGCATACAGGGTGTGACCATTAAGCAAGTTGAGGAAGTTAAACTCCTAGGTAAAACATTGGATGGTCAATTATCATGGTCAAGTCCTATTGAGGAAGGTGAGCAACCACCTTGATTCGGTCTTATGTAGAAACATTTGAAATTGTGTTTTTTACATTGGATAAAAGCAGAGACACAGAGCTACACAATTGTATAACATACACTGCATTTGAGGAACAATGGAAAGCTCTTGTTTGTCTACACCCATTCAGGATCATTCACACCCTCTTGCTTTAACCCCAACCATCTATTTAAGGGTTGCTTCGACTGCAACTGTGCTGCTCGCAAAACTGTACGCTTTTTTGCCAACGTTTACTGACACTGGCCATATTCAACAGGTGTTGAGCGTTTGTAAATTTGTCAATTATTCTGCGCTCTGGCACACTCAGACGAGAGTGCTCTGAAATCAGAGTAGATAGCAGGTAAATTCACTTTGGCTATGTCTATCAACAGTTGTCACAGTGACATTCTATTGAAATGATTTCTTGCATAGTGGAGTATTTTGTTAAGACATGTAGCTAGCTAGCTAGGTAAACAATGAACCATAACTTCCAACTCATGACGTTACTACCCTGCATGAATCTGCAGGTAGCTAACCAACCAGGTTCAATGTTAGCCAAATAACATTAGGCTATAACTAGCAAAGAATATGGTTCTGAGATACCAATAATAAGATCATACACATAACGTTAGCTAGCGAGCCAGCCAGCAAACACTACACTTTAACTTGAAATGAAAACTACTTTGTCAAAATTTGAAATGTGTAATATCTGAAAATGTACCCTTAAACATAATGGATGGACGCTTCTCCCTGTCACGGATGCCATGGTTGCCCTTAGTTTGAAGATGTAATCCGGAGACAGGTGTTTTCTCCATCTCCTTAGCTGTCATAGTCTAATTCCACTGATTTCAAAAATCGGTCCTCCAGAAAGTGGAGAGCAACACTTATGCAGTTCTACTACGCTATATATATATATAAATATATATATATATATATATATATTTTTTTTTAAAGCTGGGTCAGACAGGATTACATACACATACTGACCGGTTTAAATAGACATGAGCGTGCTATATGGCAGACCAATCTGAACTCATCTCTCAGCATGTCCAGCCCACTCGTTATCTCAGCCAATTATGGCTAGCGAGAAGGTTGCTGACTATTTCTGTGGCTAAACCATCTAGGCTCGTAATTTAACATTTGTTTTGTATTTCCAGATGGTATACAAGTTGGTTATTAAGGCATCTGAAAGTTCACATGTTCCAGAAGACATTTCTGCCACAAAAACATGTTCAAATGTCTCTCCTGTGAAGTAGTGACTTGCAACATACACCTAGTTTCCTGAAACGAGTCACAACGTTGTTGTGAATATGGGGGAGGTGTATGTCTGTTATAAAAATATGTTCTGCATTTTTTACACAAAAATCTACTGAACTAGTTGCTCAGGCTCTGGTCTTGTAACATCTTGATTATTGTCCGGTAATATGTTCAAGTGCAGCAAAGAAAGACCTAGCCAAGCTGAAGCTGGCTCAAAACAGTGCGGCATACCAGTCTTTCCTGGTTGAGGGTTGACGAGAGATTAACTGCTTCTGTGATGAAATTTCCAGATTGTCTGCATAATCAAATAACATACAGCTCAGACATACCCCACAAGACATGCCACCTGGGGTCTTTTCACAGTCCCCACGTCCAAAATAAATTGACAGCAACGCACAGTATTATACAGAGCCATGATTGCATGGAACTTTCTTACATCTCCAATTACTCAAGCAAACAGCAAAATGACCTTTAAAAAATGTTTAAACATCTCATGGCACAATAGGGACTGTGAAATGACACAAACACATGCACACACTCTAGAAAACACAATCTACACACACATTATTCTTTAGTTGTATTGTTTGTATATCGTTGTAGTTTAAATTTGTGTGACTGTTCTTTATCAGAGTATCAATGTTTTGTTGCCTGTGATGTTTTATGTTTTTGTGTGAGCCCCAGGAAGAATAGCTGCTGCTTCGGCAAAAGCTAATGGGGATCCGTATAAACCAAAATAAACCAAAGCAAACACACACACACACACACACACACACACACACACACGCACACACACACACGCAGACACTTCTCCTTCTCCAGTCGACCTCTCCTCTCTCTGAGGCATGGCAGAGCGTTGGCACACAGGGTGCCCTGGAGGGTGAGTGAGGGTGCCCAGCTGCATGCCAACTTTGCCCGAGGGGCTGCCCTGCCCACAGACTCAAGGGAGCAGCCTCTCTCTCTCTCTCTCTCTCTCTCTCTCTCTCTCTCTCTCTCTCTGCGCCAGTCTGAGTGATTGACAGGATGTGAAATGCTCTGGGGTTATGCTACAGCTAAGGCGCAAGAGCCTACATAATTGCAACGCATACAAACACGTCTAAAAACTCTCCATCTCTTGCTCCCAGCCTTACACACAGTCACACATCTACAGTATTGTCACATAGTCATTTGTCAGATCCGCCTCTCATTTTAGTGCTCCAATCCAGGAGTGACACTCTCTTTGTCTGTCCCTGTGGCCTGTCTGCCTGGTCATTGGCTTTAATGTGCATCTTGGCGCCTCATGTCTCTGTGGCTGTGTTGCAAATTGTGCCCTATTCCCTATATAGTGCACTACTTTGGGTCTATAAGCCCTACAGGCCCTGGTAAAAAAGTAGTGTACCATATAGGGAATAGGGTGCGCCATTTGGGACTAACTCACTGTCTCGCTATGTGTCTGGTTATATGGCTCCCTGTGTGTCTCGCTGCGTCTCTCTGTGAGTGCCTCACACTGATTACAGTGTTCAACCACTCACTCCCCTCACAGCCTGCTGGCAATGGCTATGGCGATCCAGCCTTCAGCTCCACAGTAGCACCACTTAGCCAGGCCATCCATGACTGTGTGTGTTGTATCTGAATCAACCAGCCATGCCCTGCTTCCTCAACTCAGGTTGTGACCCGAATGGCACCATATACCCTTATATATTCCACTACTTTTGATCAGGGCCAGGGAATAGGGTGCCATTTGGAACGTTATTTGTATGTCGCTGTAATGCTGCTGTAGGAAAGCTTACCTACAGATGTAGGATCTTAATTTAAAACAGTTTGCTACATTAGGAAAATAATCCTGCAGTAACAGGAAATGATCATTGTTATGTGGATTATAATTTATGGACATTTTTGTAGGGGTTGATACCTCTATCATCAAGGGAAATCAAGTGTGAAATTTGGAAATGACAAACTTCAGAAGCCTTTTTAAACCTCAAATAGACTACAAGTTTTACAAGTTCTGATGCAACAGGGTCATCAAATTAAGACCCTACATCTGTAAGTCCCTGTAATGCAGGATGTCCCCATAATGTGAACACAAATCCTAAATACATAAAATCGCACCCAGCCAGGCTATAATGTTTTAGCTAATAATACAAAAAAGTGCTAAGAGAACATGTTGTACAGTATATACAATGTGCTTGCCAATATTTTCCTCTTGTAGGACAACGTGATTCTGATTCACGTCAAAATCATTATGCTAACCATTTTTATGAGATTTGCATGCGGATTAGCGTTAGCCTTATTCTAGTTTACACGTTTACTTCCTCTTTCTCAATGTCTTGTGACGGCGTTTACAGTGAACTGGGTAATTACAGTAACAGCGCCAACTGTCTTAGGCGCAGCACTAATGTTGGGAAACATGAATAAACAAACAATCACTGTTGCACTCACATCGACTTTGAATAAGGACCCCTCTGCTCGGAGTCTGAGTGTCATCGCTTCCCCTCCTATTTTTTTCCAAAGTCATTGACTCCTTGATGCCCGGGATGGATATAAAAAGCTAAACATGCCCAACGGAGCATGTAATGGGCTGATTTGACTAACGTGCGAGTGCAGAGGAGTGGAAGGAGAAGGAGAGGCATGGGGCCTTTGCCTCAGCAGCAGCAGCAGCAGCTGACACAGACTGACCGCGCCAGACTGATGACATGGCTGCTTGCACGACTGCATGACTGAACCGTCACATTTAGGCAGAGCTGTAGGTCTATGAATGTGAAGAGCTGAATAGGACCTGTCTCTGAACTGAATCTGAATTTATTGAGCTGAATCGGAACTGAATCTGAACTGAATCTGAACCAATTGAGCTGAATCGAAACAGACTGCGAACTGACAATGCTAGTCAGTTCATTGCTGACTATGCTGATTCAGATTCAATCATGTCTTTATTCAAAGATCACATTGAATCTATCTCACCTGCCCATACAGATACAGTGAATTACTTGACTAATCAGATGAATTCTGATGTCTGTAATATGGATGATGACACTCAGACTCTCATTCACTCATATACATGTGAAGTCAACAGTGTGAATGTGTACACTACTGTACATTAGTCATATTGTGGATGCCAAACGTAAAGGTATGAAAAGCTGTACCGTTATTTTGACCCAGCCAGTTGGGTCACTTAGAAAGGGTTATTTTCTTTGAAGACTGGAGGCTTGGCTTGGTAGGGGAGTGGCTTTCAGATATAATTGTATCACCACACGTGAGAGAAAATGTCATTTTGGTTAATCTGTTCTGCTGTATTGTCATCACATGTTAAGGTTGAGCACGGACATTTTTTTGTAGCTTTTATGAGGCTTACACAAGAGTATGAGTTCCTCAAGTGCCTATTAATATCCCAATGTTGGGATAGTTACCACTTTGCTTTATAATATTTAAATAATAATGTTATAAAATGTATATAAATATATGTAATGTGCAAAAATATTGAAGGAAAATAGACATTTCCAGTGTACAAACTTAACATGATGAATAGGAATGACATTTACTCTCACGGGTACCCAAACATAACTATCTGAAAGCCACGCTCCAGTAGTCATATTGTTTATATGCGAAGTGGAACTGTTTTATTTATTTGTAGACTGCAAGAGAGATTGGATGTCAAACTTATCTAGTCCGAACCCCTGTGAATGGAGTCTGAAAGAAGAGTATTTAGTAATTTCTGAAAATGCAGCTATAGTGACATTGTCAAACAAATCAAATTGTATTTGTCACATGCACATGTACAACAGGTGTAGACCTTACAGTGAAATGCTTACTTACAAGCCCTTAACCAACAATGCAGTTAAGAAAATAAGAGAGATAAGAGACAAGAATAACAAATAATTCAACAGCAGCAGTAAATAACAATAACAGGGCTATATACAGGGGGTAAGGGTACAGAGTCAATGTGTGGGGGTACCGGTGTCGAGGTAATTGAGGTAATATGTACATATGATAGAGTTATTAAAGTGACTATGCATAGATAATAACAGAGAGTAGCAGCAGTGTAGAAGGGGTATTCAAATTATCTGGGTAGCCATTTGATTAGCCGTACAGGAGTCTTATGGCTTGGAAATAGAACCTGTTTAGAAGCCTCTTGGAACTAGACTTGGTGCTCCGGTACCGCTTGCCGAGCGGTAGCAGAGAGAACAGTCTATGAACAGTCTGTTCTTAGGGCCTTCCTCTGACACCGCCTCGTATAGAGGTCCTGGATAGCAGGAAGCTTGGCCCCAGTGATGTACTGGGCCGTACTCACTATCCCCTGTAGTGCCTTGCGGTCGGAGGCCGAGCAGTTGCCATACCAGGCAGTGATGCAACCCGTCAGGATGCTCTCGATGGTGCAGCTGTAGAACCTTTTGAGGATCTGATCCATGCCAAATCTTTTCAAACTCCTGAGGGGGCATAGGTTTTGTCGTGCCCTCTTCACGACTGTCTTGGTGTGCTTGGATCATGTTACTTTGTTGGCGATGTGGACGCCAAGGAATTTGAAACTCTCAACCTGCTCCACTACAGCCCCGTCGATAAGAATGGGGGCGTGCTCGGTCCTCCTTTTCCTGTAGTCCACAATCATCTCCTTTGTCTTGATCAGATTGTTGTCCTGGCACCACACGGTCAGGTCTCTGACCTCCTCCTATAGGCTGTCTCATCGTTGTCGGTGTTCAGGCCTACCACTGTTGTGTCATCAGAACACTTAATGATAGTGTTGGAGTCGTGCCTGGCCGTGCAGTCCTGAGTGAACAGAGAGTACAGGAGGGGACTGAGCACGCATCCCTGAGGGGCCCCCGTGTTGTTGATCAGCATGGCGGATGTGTTGTAACCTACCCTTACCACCTGGGGGGTCACCCGTCAGTATGTCCAGGATCCAGTTGCAGAGGGAGTTGTTTAGTACCAGGGTCCTTGGCTTAGTGATGAGCTTAGAGGGCACTATGGTGTTGAACGCTGAGCTGTAGTCAATTAACAGCATTCTCACATAGGTGTTCCTTTTGTCCAGGTGTGAAAGTGCAGTGTGAAGTGCAATAGAGATTGCATCATCTGTGGATCTGTTGGTTTGCTTTGCAAATTGAAGTGGGTCTAGGGTTTCTGGGATAGTGGTGTTGATGTGAGCCATGACCTGCCTTTCAAAGCATTACATGGCTTCAGATGTGAGTGCCATACTTAGTAATTTACCACTAATAATGTCTGTATTGAATTAACAGAATGCCAAGCTGTGCAACAGACTGTCTCTGTTTCCTGTGAGACTGATGCCGCATTCACCTCCCTCACAACAACAACTGCATCAACAGCACTAAGGAGGGCACCCGTAGACAAATCCTGCTACTTTAAAAAGGATCGGACCCTTTTTTAAAATTTTCACCTAAAATGCGCGTATCTCAGGACCTGAACCAAGGATATGCATATTCTTGATACCATTTAAAAGGAAACACTTTGAAGTTTGTGGAAATGTTAAATGAATGTAGGAGAATACAATACATTAGATCTGATAAAAGAAAGATAATAGCATCAGTTTGTTTTGTTCTATCATCTTTGAAATGCAAGAGAAAAGCCATAATGTATTATTGCAGTTTAGTTGCAATTTAGATTTTGGCCAGTAGATGGCTGCAGTGTATGTGCAAAGTTCCAGATTGATCCAGTGAAGCATTTCAATACTGGATAATATTTAGTATGAAGTTTGCCCAAATGTGCCGAATTGGTAAATTGATACATTTTCAAGTACAGAACTATAGAGAACATACAAAAATGATATGGTAATACAACATTTAAGTTTACACATTCCCAGAAATGTCAACATGGTGGATCATTAGCTTATACACTAAGTTTCATATCTAGATGCCTGGGCGGGTTGGGTGTGGAGCCAGACACAGCAGGGGTTCAAACTGTAGAACCCAGTTCATACATTTGAATATAAAAATTGATTTATCAAACAAAACTATGCCACATTTTATCTCTGGGACCCTCAGGATGAAAAATAAGAACAAGATTACTGAATGTAAGTACATTATTTACCTTCAGAGGTTGCCGTGAATTTTTTGTTGTTGTTGTGCATTCTCCTCAAACAATAACATGGTATTTTTCCCTGTAATAGCTACTGTGATTGGACAGTGCAGTTAGATTAACAATAATGTAATCTTTCTGCCCATATAAGACATGTCTATGTCCTGGGAAATGTTCTTGTTACATACAATGTCATGCTAATCACATTTGTGCACGTTAGCTCAACCATCCCAGTGGAGGAACACCAATCCAGTAGAGGTTTTAACGTTAGTGAAGTTTTGGATAGTAGACCTACTTTTCATCTGGATGAAACTATCACAGATGCTGAGGATGGACAAGAAAGGTTGGCTAGCTCACCCTTGCTGTTGTAGTAAGTCATATTTTTGCCTTGGTGTAAAGTTTTGACCTGGTCATCTAAAAACTGTTTGGGATATTTAGCTTGCTAGCTAGCTAGTTAGCAAGCTAACATTATGCCTGGTTTACATCGTGATGTATTTCATTATGCCGTACGTCATCTTCACGGAGTCTTGCCCCGCTACTGAACGGACAAGAGATTCCATTTATTTTGGCAGATTGCAAAATATGACCTTTTCATTCAAGGCAGGATAAACATATAGTTTCAGGTGATAATAAAACATGTTTTGTTTAGATACTTTTTCCTCCTCTTGTTTCTCTAACCTTATAGCAAAGTCAAGCTAGCTTGCATTGCCGAGCAGCTAGCTAGCTAAAAGCTAGGCAAGGTGGAAGATACCACTGTAGCTGGAGATCTCCACCTAATAATGATTGTAAAAAACAAACGTCATTACCATCACAATAAACTTAAACGGGAGGCACCAGTCATATAATATAATTAGCTTAACAGCCAATGTTTATTAATTAACATTACTATTAAAATAGTACTCAACTTATAGGAATGGGTAAGTGTTGCTAGCTATCCCATAAAGCCATCACTGAAAACCACATATTTTCATCTTCATCTGTGGTTTGGTAACTTCCTGTTCTTCGATGGACACGCAGGACTGTTCTCTTCAATAAGTATGTGAATTGTACTGCTAAGCATTCAAAATGTAACGAGTACTTTTGGGTGTCAGGGAAAATGCATGGATTAAAATGTACATGACTTTCTTTAGGAATATAATGAAGGAAAACTAAAAGCTTATTGATGAGAGAGGTCAAAGGAGAATGGCATTAATCGTGCAAGCTAACAGGCGGGCCACAAACAGGAAAATAACAGCATAGTACAACAATTGTATGCAGAACGGCATCTTGGACAACATAACTCATCAGTCTATGTCAGTTGAATGGGCTACTGCAGCAGACGACCACCCCCGGGATCCACTCCGATCAGCTAAAAAACAAAAAGAAGCTTCTCTAGTAGGCACTCGATCACCAGCATCACCAATTTGGGAGTGGAAAAACATTGCCTGGTCTGACAAATCCCGGTTTCTGTTGAGTCATGCTGATGGCAGGGTCAGGATTTGGCATAAGTAGCATGAATTCATGGGCCCATCCTGCCTGCTGTCAACGGTACAGGCTGGTGACAGTGGTGTAATGGTGTGGGGGAATGTTTTCCTGGCCCTTGTAGAGTAAACTGAGCGTTACACAGTATGGGGAAACATCACCACTGTCCGCCCAACGGCCGTTGTTATTGTTTTTGTTTTGTTTCGTTGTTGAAGCAGAGCTGGGGAGCGTTAAGCATCATAGTAAAAAAAATTGCATAACACTTGCTGCTGTTCTACTGCACGTTCAATGATGTCAGAGGGGGAAACAAATGCTGTTTGCTGTGACTTATTTTTTTGTGGTAATATTGCAAATGGATTCCAGCTTTAATGAGCGCAATAACCACTCCCGTTGTGGCCACCCATTTGACAATGTACGCACGCACTATTTGTAAGTCGCTTTGCATAAAAAGTGTCTGCTAAATGGAAAATATAATTTGATTATTATATCAAGAATGACACTAATAACAACCCAAATGACCACATGAATAAAGTCCAATCAATTCCTTCAGTCAACAGCAATGTCATGAAAGCACTCCCTTACCTCTGTAACATCTTATGTGAGACTCAAATACAGCACTTTGGCCACACTAGAGCCAATCAGCCAATGAACACAGAGGTCTCAGTAGATATGGCACCACATTCATAAAGAAGTGCTGATCCAGGATCTGTTTTGCATTTTAGATCATAATGAATAAGAATAAGAATAACATAATGAATAAGAAAGGGAGGATCTGAATCTAGATTAGCCGTGCTACTCAGAAACTATGAATATGGGCCTTGGGTGATAAATGTCTCCAGATGACTCATTTGGCCTACAGTCTGGGTGGCCAGTACACATGTCCTCTGGAACACTCTGGCTTAATCCCAAATGGCACCCTATTCCCTATATAGAGCACTATTTTTGTAGTGCACAATAAAGGGAGAAGGTTGCCATGGGCTCTGTTGAAAAGTAGTGCACAAAATAGGGAATAGGGTGCCATTTGGGACACAGTCAAAGGGTTCCAAAGCTCAGAGTAAGGTGTTGAAACAGCTGTGTCAGGAACAGGTGTAAGAGGTGGTGCAGTCCCCCTCCCCCCGCTGTTTAATGATTGTGGTTCAGTCCCTCCACACCCAGTCTTTGCAACCCCCCACCCCTCCCCCCTCCATGTGTCCTACCTTCTCAATGTGGTATCCAGATGCTCCATTCCACCTGTAAGCGAGGCTGGCTGGCTTTGACGTAGTCTACGAGGACCTCTGATGAACACACACACACATGCAAGAACACACGAACACACACACACATGCCCACTGTCAACCAAACAACAGTATCCTTCCATGCTTGTGGCCACAAATGTTCATTCCACCCACAGCTTTGGCCTGAAAATGCATTTTGGGTCAGCACCTACATACATACCACTCTTATGTTACACAACTCCCACCTCTTCCCCCTCTCTCTCACTATACAATTATACCATACTTGTCATCCTAGGGCTGGGTTACAGAGTACATGCACTACTTTTGCACTACTTAAAGTAGGGAATAGGGTGCCATTTGGGACACAGGCATAAAGAGAGGCAACCTTCTTCACACATTCCTGTCAGACAGCTTATTGAGCTGATTAACGAGACTAACTACAATAGCTCTTTATGTGTTCGCCAAGAGCTGGACTGCTGCCGAGTCGCCCTTGTGGAAGTAAAGGTGTGTGCGTGGGGAGGGGACAGGGGGGGGGGGGGGGGGGGTGTTGTGTGTGTTTCAGGCATGTGCTTCGTGCATTTGCAAATGTAAGGTTCTCTAGCTGTGGGTGTCTCTGTGTATTACTGTGTCTACACCTGAGTGTGTGCACCTGTGAGGGAGTCTTTGTGTGTTAAAAAAATAAAAGGATTCTACAGGGACAACCTGGACTCAGGGGTAGACGTAACATCGTAAATGAAAAAATTTATCTGGGACATCAAAGTATGATATTTTACATTTGGTATGGTATGTATTCATTTGTGGATATCCAGCATCCATTACGTATGATATGTTACAAATTACAATTTGTATGATATGTTATGAATTGCAATTCGTATAGTATGTTATGAAATTGCAATACGTATGATATGTTACTAATTCCAATTTGTATTTGTGGCTAACGTTAGCTAGGTGGCTAATGTTAGCTAGGCAAGTGGTTAAGGTAAGGATTAAGGTTAGGAGTTAGGTTAAAGGGTTAGGATTAGGGGAAGGGTTAGCTAACATGCTAAGTAGTTGCAAAGTAGCTAAAAAGTAGTAAGTAATTGCTAATTAGCTAAAATGTTGTCCGTGATGGGATTCAAATACGCAACCTTTGGGTTGCTAGAAGTTCGTGTTTTACACCTACCCACTCACCCTCCTTCAGTTTTTGACTTAAGTAATATTCTGTCTCATGTAACCAAACATATCATACTAATTTGAGCATCCCGGATTTTTGTTTACTGTGTTACGTCTAGTCTATGAGACCAGCCTGTGAAAGGGAACAAGCATGCTTTGCACAAATAGCAAGACCAGGCTCTGCAAACCCAACACACAAAATCTGAACACGTTTTCCATTGCAAACTGGTTTGAAGCTTTGAATGCAGCTAATTAAATGTTGGGTAGCGTTTTTTTCTACTTTAAAAAGACACAAGCACTCTTGCCCAAACTTCCCGTCCTGAAAACTTTCTCTCGTCTTTAGGTGGAGATGTTATGTTTTGGCCTGACTGTCTCTACAGAGGGAAACTAGCCTATTGGGTCTGGCTAGCAGCTATCTCCTCTATCTGCCTTTCTCTTCAGAGAATGGTTGAAAAGAAACCATCTTTCATCTGCACTGCATCATCACACCATCTGCATTATTAATGGCTTGATTACTGTAATCAAAAATTCTTATTTATTAGAGGAAAGAGAGGCGAGGCTTGGGCTTTTTCTTACTCCAGACACAGAACCTTTGGTCTCCTCTGCTTTAATTTTTCAGAGGAGAGATGCCGCAATGCCCTCCCCGAGTTAGGAGTTAGTTAGAGGTGCATAAACATGCGCATACTGAAGAGTACACATGCAGACGCTTTTTCTATTTCACTGTTTCTCTTTCATACTCTTATACACAAGCAGGCGCACACACACACGACACACACGACACACACACACGACACACACACACACACACACACACACACACACACACACACACACACACACACACACACACTAACACACACTAACACATACACACAGAAAGCAGTATATTGTGTCCCTGCATTAGCAGCAGCATTACTCTACTTCTCAAATGATCCCTATAGTATGGTGTCAGCTCGGTGTCAGCACAACTTGTTTCAATATCAGCTGGACTTGTTCCAATCTCAGCTGAGACTGTGGTTGTCCTAATATGGATGCCGTACCACAGAGGTTCCTTGGGTTCAGTCTGCCACTGAGTTGAAACAAGTTAAATTACCACGGGTTAGGTTACAACGTCACAAAAACTATGCTTGCACATCAAAGGGGCAGAAGGTTGTGTGCTGTTGTGGTTCTGGATGGCCCGATAGCTAGCAACAATGACAAGAAACTGCCATATGGTGAATCCTAAGTGGCACGTTTGATCTTTATCTTGATACCATGTCTTGTTTTGAACTGATTAGACTGATGTCACGTCTATGCAAAAAAAATTGCTGTAACTGTAACAATGTTTTTGAGAGACAACCCACTGGGCACAGACTTCAATTCAACGTCTATTGCATGTTGTTTCAACGTAATTTCATTAAAATGATGTGGAAACAACGTTGACAACCAGTGTGTGCTCAGTGGGAAGTGCTCATTGTGCAACTTTATTCATGTTTGCAATAAACATTGGAGACTAAATATACTTTACACGTTATCAACAATCTAAGCTAACTGTTTTGCCCCATCGATGTGCACGTGTCGGTTTTGTTGGGAAACAACCAAGCCGTCTATGTTTTAAAGCGAGCATGAAGTTATATGATATTGCAAAGAGAAAAACTCGTGAACTCGTTTATTATCTTAGTCTCGTGAGGAGACTAAGATAATACATGACTTGATGATAGAGAGTGAGGACTGAGGACTATGTAAAGCCAAGCCTGTCCCGGTTTGTCGAGATGCTTTTCCGTCTCACCTCCTCTTTAATAATGACTGGCTGCCTTCTTGTCATCTTCCTCCTTCAATCCCTCCCCGCCTCCATCCCTCCCTCCGCCCTGTCTAATCTTGGCGGGCGCTGCCATTTGCATGCAAATTGTCCATTACAGAGTGGCGGGGAGACACGGTGCAGCTCCAGTAGGTAATCAAGGACAAAAGAAGCTGGAGAGGCAGAGAGCGAAAGGGTGAGGTAAAGAGAGAGAGAGCGAGAGAGAGATCACAGGTGAAGCACAACATCAAGCGAGGAAAGACACAAAGCAACATGGCAGAGGAATATGGAGAATAGACGAGCGAGAGAAGATGGGAGGAGAAGTAAGGAGCGTTTTTATCGAGAAGTGATTTGAAGCAGGGGTTCTCCATAACAGCTCTATTATAGGAAAGAAAGCGTACACAAAGGTGCTTCAGCTCAGCTTGAACAAAACATTATTTTCCCGGATAGTTAGCTGTTGAAGTGTCCTGGGGTTAGGAATGTGTTTCTAGTTCTGTTATCTTACACAGTAAGATTGTAGCACTGGCAAGTGTAGCTGTGTGAAGGGTGTATAAGGGCTATAGAAGATCAGTATAGATCAAGTTATAGACCGTTGCAGTTGTGTCAATCTGTCCATCACACCCAGGGTTGTGTTCAGAAGGCACCAAATGGAAGAAAACACATTGAAACATGTAGAAACTACCTGGACTTATGTGCAATAAAATATGCACATGTAACTTTTTCATTGCAAAACACTTTCCCATTGTTTACCCTAATGAACACGACCAAGGTTGAAGTGTTTGAGGACTATATAGTAAATGGATTTAGAAAGACAACCACTCCCTTGAAACCAAATGGGTCAAGTGGAAGCTATCTCTCAAGGTTACTGTAAGTTTACTGTAGCTTCCAATGGCATTTCAACTCAGAATGGTGCTTTGGAGTTCATGCATTTCGTACCATAACAAATCAATCAAATAGTCGGGCGGGCGGGTGCGGGCAGCGATCGGTTAATGAGCATGCATTTAGTTTTACTTGCATTTAAGAGCAGTTGGAGGCCAGAGAAGGAGAGTTGTATGGCATTGAGGCTCATCTGGAGGTAAGTTAACACAGTGTCCAAAGAATGGCCAGAAGTATACAGAATGATGTTGTCTGCGTAGAGGTGGATCAGAGAATCACTAGCAGCAAAAGCAACAACATTGCTTTTACAGAGAAAAGAGTCAGCCGGAGAATTGAACCCTATGGCACCCCCATAGAGACTGCTAGAGGTCCAGACAACAGGCCCTCCGATTTGACACACTGAACTCTGTCTGCGAAGTAGTTGGTGAACCAGGCGAGGCAGTCATTTGAGAAACCAAGGCTTTTGAGTCTATCGATAAGAATGTGGTGATTGACAGAGTTGAAAGCCTTGGCCAGGTCGATGAATACAGCTGCACAGTATTGTCTCTTATCGATGGCAGTTATGATATCATTTAGGACCTTGAGTGTGGCTGAGGTGCACCCATGATCAGCTCGGAAACCAGATTGCATAGCGGAGAAGGTACGGTGGGATTCAAAATGGTCGGTGATCTGTTTGTTAACTTGGCTTTCAAATACCTTAGAAAGGCAGGGTCGGATAGATATAGGTCTGTAACAGTTTGGGTCTAGAGTGTCTCCCCCTTTGAAGAGGGGGATGACTGCGGCAGCTTTCCAATCTTTGGGGATCTCAGATGATACGAAAGAGAGGTTGAACAGGCTAGGAGTAGGGGTTGCAATATTTGCTGTGGAAAGTTTTAGAAGTCCAGATTGTCTAGCCCGGCTGATTTGTAGGGGTCCAGATTTTGCAGCTCTTTCAGAACGTTGGCTAACTGGATTTGGCAGAAGGAGAAAAGGGGAGGCTTGGGCAAATTGCTGAGGGGGGTGCAGGGCTATTGATCGGGGTAGGGGTAGCCAGGTGGAAAGCATGGCCAGCCATAGAAAAATGCTTATTGAAATTCTCAATTATCGTGGATATATTGGTGGTGGCAGTGTTTCCTAGCCTCAGTGCAGTGGGCTGCTGGGAGTAGGTGTTGAATTTATTCTCCATGGACTTCACAGTGTCCCAGAACTTTTTGGACTTTGTGCTACAGAATGCAAATTTCTGTTTGAAAAAGCTAGCCTTTGCTTTCCTAACTGACAGTGTATATTGATTCCTTACTTCCCTGAAAAGTTGCATATCGTGGGTGCTATTCGATGCTAATGCAGTACGGCACAGGATGTTTTTGTGCTGGTCAAAGGCAGTCAGGTCTGGAGTGAACCAAGGGCTATATCTGTTCCTGGTTCTAATATTTTTGAATGGGGCATGCTTATTTAAGTGAGGAAAGCACTTTTAAATAATAACCAGGCTTCCTCTACTGATGGAATGAGGTCAATATCCTTCCAGGATACCCCGGCCAGGTCGATTAGAAAGGCCTGCTTGCAGAAGTGTTTTAGGGAGAGTTTGACAGTGATGAGGGGTGGTCGTTTGACTGCGGATCCGTAGCGGATACAGGCAATGAGGCAGTGATCGCTGAGATCCTGGTTGAAGACAGCGGAGGTGTATTTGGACGGCCAGTTGGTCAGGATAAAATTTTTTTTGGGAGTTGAGGTTTAAATATACAAAATATATGCGAAGAAAAAATATGTATACACGGGACACGACAAGACGAAGACAAAGACGCCTGACTGCTACGCCATCTTGGAATATATACAGTGCCTTGCGAAAGTATTAGGCCCCCTTGAAATTTGCGACCTTTTGCCACATTTCAGGCTTCAAACATAAAGATATAAAACTGTATTTTTTTGTGAAGAATCAACCACAAGTGAGACACAATCATGAAGTGGAACGACATTTATTGGTTTTTCAAACTTTTTTAACAAATCAAAAACCGAAAAATTCGGTGTGCAAAATTATTCAGCCCCCTTAAGTTAATACTTTGTAGCGCTACCTTTTGCTGCGATTACAGCTGTAAGTCGCTTGGGGTATGTCTCTATCAGTTTTGCACATCGAGAGACTGACATTTTTTCCCATTCCTCCTTGCAAAACAGCTCGAGCTCAGTGAGGTTGGATGGAGAGCATATGTGAACAGCAGTTTTCAGTTATTTCCACAGATTCTCGATTGGATTCAGGTCTGGACTTTGACTTGGCCATTCTAACACCTGGATATGTTTATTTTTGAACCATTCCATTGTAGATTTTGCTTTATGTTTTGGATCATTGTCTTGTTGGAAGACAAATCTCCGTCCCAGTGTCAGGTCTTTTGCAGACTCCATCAGGTTTTCTTCCAGAATGGTCCTGTATTTGGCTCCATCCATCTTCCCATCAATTTTAACCATCTTCCCTGTCCCTGCTGAAGAAAAGCAGGCCCAAACCATGATGCTGCCACCACCATGTTTGACAGTGGGGATGTTGTGTTCAGGGTGATGAGCTGTGTTGCTTTTACGCCAAACATAACGTTTTGCATTGTTGCCAAAAAGTTCAATTTTGGTTTCATCTGACCAGAGCACCTTCTTCCACATGTTTGGTGTGTCTCCCAGGTGGCTTGTGGCAAACTTTAAATGACACTTTTTATGGATATCTTTAAGAAATGGCTTTCTTCTTGCCACTCTTCCATAAAGGCCAGATTTGTGCAATATACGACTGATTGTTGTCCTATGGACAGAGTCTCCCACCTCAGCTGTAGATCTCTGCAGTTCATCCAGAGTGATCATGGGCCTCTTGGCTGCATCTCTGATCAGTCTTCTCCTTGTATGAGCTGAAAGTTTAGAGGGACGGCCAGGTCTTGGTAGATTTGCAGTGGTCTGATACTCCTTCCATTTCAATATTATCGCTTCCACAGTGCTCCTTGGGATGTTTAAAGCTTGGGAAATCTTTTTGTATCCAAATCCGGCTTTAAACTTCTTCACAACAGTATCTCGGACCTGCCTGGTGTGTTCCTTGTTCTTCATGATGCTCTCTGCGCTTTTAACGGACCTCTGAGACTATCACAGTGCAGGTGCATTTATACGGAGACTTGATTACACACAGGTGGATTGTATTTATCATCATTAGTCATTTAGGTCAACATTGGATCATTCAGAGATCCTCACTGAACTTCTGGAGAGAGTTTGCTGCACTGAAAGTAAAGGGGCTGAATAATTTTGCACGCCCAATTTTTCAGTTTTTGATTTGTTAAAAAAGTTTGAAATACCCAATAAATGTCGTTCCACTTCATGATTGTGTCCCACTTGTTGTTGATTCTTCACAAAAAAATACAGTTTTATATCTTTATGTTTGAAGCCTGAAATGTGGCAAAAGGTTGCAAAGTTCAAGGGGGCCGAATACTTTCGCAAGGCACTGTAGATGTGTAAAGGTATGAGGCAATTGAGGTAGATATGTACATATAACTAGGCATAAAGTGACTAGGCAATTCGATATACATGTTGTTAGAAAAGTATAGTTCACAAAAAAATGATATATATATTTATTTTCTTCATCCACTCGGATGACTTGGGGCCCATGCTATGCCTGTTTCCACCCCCCCTTCTCTTTCTTTCAAGATCTCTCACTCTCTCTTCTTCTCTCTCATGGCGGTCGTTTGAAGTTGCAGAGGTGCCAAGGAACTTCCTTCTCTCCGGGAGGAACGAGAAAGGAGCGAGGGAGGAGTGGAGAACGACAAAACGAGAAGAGAGAAGAGCTCTCTCCCTCTCTCTCTCTCTCTCTCTCTCTCTCTGTGAGGCTGTTGATTGCAGGCCGTTTGATGTCTTAAACGTGGCACGCTAAGATTTGCTCTCTGTTCCTTGCCGAGGCCTGTTTGAAGTTTGCAGATGAGCGACACACATTTTAGACGTTACACTCCTCTAAAACGGGCAATTATTTTTCCACCCCTTTTATATGTTCAGCTTTGGATTCGCTGAGTTGGGTATGGGGGGGAAAGAGACAGAGAGAGAAAGTGAGAGAGACGAGAGAGATCCTTGCACCCACACACTTCTCTAAGACGTAAATATGCATGTCTCCAAGGACTCTGTTCTTGTTAGAGAAAAAAACATGGCTCAAAGTTGAATATTCACATATTGAGAAAGTAAATACTGTGTACTGGTATGATGTGGTTCTGTACTGTATATAACCTGTGTTGTTCAGTTGGTAAGAGCGCAGTGCTACTAACGCCAAGGTCGAGGGTTCAATTCCCGCAGGGATCATACTTGCTGTACTAGAAGGCACTTTGAATAAAAGTATCTGATAAATGCCATGTTTGTCACAATAACAACAAAAATTATTACTACTGTATGTTGAAAAGTATTTGCACCTACAGTATCAGAAGACTGCATCAATATCACAAATATCACACCTACAGTACCAGACCAAAGGTTTGGACACACCTACTCATTCCATGGTTTTTCTTTATTTTTACTATTTTCTACATTGTAGACGGTGAAGACATCAAAACTATGAAATAACACATATGGAGTAAATATATATGATATTTGAGATTCGTCAAATAGCCACCCATTGCCTTGACGAAAACTTTGCATACTCTTGGCAATCTCAACCAGCTTCACCTGGAATGCTTTTCCAACAGTCTTGAAGGAGTTCCCACATATGCTGAGCACTTGTTGGCTGCTTTTCCTTCACTCTGCGGTCCAACTCATCCCAAACCATCTCAATTAGGTTGAGGTCGGGTGATTGTGGAGGTCAGGCCATTTGATGCAGCACTCCATCACTCTCCTTCTTGGTCAAATAGCCCTTACACAGCCTGGAGGTGTGTAGGGTGATTGTCCTGTTGAAAACAAATGACAGTCCCACTAAGCGCAAACCAGATGGGATAGCGTATTGCTGCAGAATGCTGTGGTAGCCATACTGGTAAAGTATACCTTGAATTCTAAATAATTCACCAACAGTGTCACCAGCAAAGCACCCCCAAACCATCACACCTCCTCCTCCATGCTTCACGGTTGGAACCACACATGCAGAGATCATCCGTTCACCTACTCTGCGTCTCACAAAGACGGCTGTTGGAACCAAAAATCTCAAATTTGAACTCATCAGACTAAAGGACAGATTTCCACCAGTCTAATGCCCATTGCTCATGTTTCTTGGCCCAAGCAAGTTTCTTCTTCTTATTGGTGTCCTTTAGGAGTGGTTTCTTTACAGCAATTCGACCATGAAGGTCAGAACAGTTGATTTTGAGATGTGTCTGTTACTTTTTACTTTTTTAAACATTATTTTGGGCTGCAATTTCTGATGCTGGTAACTCTAATGAACTTATCCTCTGCAGCAGAGGTAACTTTGGCTCTTAGTTTCCTGTGGCGGTCCTCATGAGAGCCAGTTTCATCATAGCGCTTGATGGTTTTTGCGACTGCACTTGAAGAAACTTTCAATGTTCTTGACATTTTCCTGATTAAGACATGAAGGTCAGTCAATGTAATGATGGAATGTCGTTTCTCTTTGCTTATTTGAGCTGTACTTGCCATAATATAGACTTGGTCTTATACCAAATAGGGCTACCTTCTGTATACCTCTCCTACCTTGTCACAACACAACTGATTGGCTCAAATGCTATAAGAATGAAAGAAATTCCACAAAATAACTTTTAACAAGGTGCACCAGTTAATTGAAATGCATTCCAGGTGACTACCTCATGAAGCTGGTTGAGGGAATGCCAAGAGTGTGTAAAGCGGTCATCAAGGCAAAGGGTGGCTAATTTGAAGAATCTCAAATATAACATATATGGATTAGTTGAACACTTTTTTGGTTACTACATGATTCCATATGTTATTTTGTGGTTTTGATGTCTTCACTATTATTCTACCATGTAATAAATAGTAAAAATACAGAAAAACCCTGGAATGAGTAGGTGTGTCCAAACACCTACATATCACAAAAGACAAATTCACATAGTTACACTCTCTCTCGTTCTCTCTCTTGCTCTTCCTCCCTCCACACTCCCTCCAGACACTCTCTCTCCCATGCTCTCTCCCTCTCTCATCCACATGCTTCTCAGCTTGTCAGCTTCTCAGAGTGCTTGGCCTGGGCCCAGTATTGCACTCATTTTTATGACCCCTGCTTTATGGTTTATTTGAAAAGTAACAGTCCCTTTATAGATCATTAAAGGAGAAATAAAAAGGCAGCAGACGGCCCTGCAGTCGATTGAAGAAGGGAGCGAGGAGAGCAGACGCCAGCCAGATATGGGCAGCAAACGCAGGCCATTCCAGGCCAAGGGTTTTGACCTCCTGGTTAGTTACTACGTGTGGCTGCAGATAATGAAAGACTGTCTACACTTAAACCCCACTTCACTTCACTACACTGGGGATAGAGTGCCAGGGGAAGATAGACAGTCACACATACAGTGCATTCGGAAAGTATTCAGACCCCTTCACTTTTTCCACATTGTTACGTTACAGCCTTATTCTAAAATGGATTCAATTGTTTTCCCCTCATCAATCTACACACAATAACCCATAATGACAAAGCAAAAACAGGTTGTCATTTCTGCAAATGTATAAAAAAATACAACTGAAATATCACATTTACATAAGTATTCAGACCCTTTACTCAGTACTTTGTTGAAGCACCTTTGGCAGTGATTACAGCCTGGAGTCTTCTTGGGTATGATGCTACAATCTTGGCACACCTATATTTGGGGAGTTTCTCCCATTCTTCTCTGCAGATCCTCTCAAGCTCTGTCAGAGCCCGGGTTCAAGTCCGGGCTCTGGCTGGGCCACTCAAGGACATTCAGAGACTTGTCACGAAGCCACTCCTGCGTTGTCTTGGCTGTGTTCTTAGGGTCATTGTCCTGTTGGAAAGTAAACCATCCACCCAGTCTAAGGTCCTGAGCGCTCTGAAGCTGGTTTTCATCAAGGAACTCTCTGTTCTTTGCTCCGTTCATCTTTACCTCAATCCTGACTGGTCGCCCAGTCCATGCCGCTGAAAAACATCCCCACAGCATGATGCTGCCTCCATCATGCTTCACTGTATCGATGATATTGACCAGGTGCCTGGTTTCCTCCAGATGTGACGCTTTACATTCAGGCCAAAGAGTTCAATCTTGGTTTCATAAGACAAGAGAATCTTGTTTCTCAAGGTCTGAGAGTCCTTTAGGTGCCTTTTGGCAAACTCCAAGCAGGCTATCATGTGCCTTTCACTGAGGAGTGGCTTCTGTCTGGCCACTCTACTATAAAGGCCTGATTGGCGGAGTGCTGCAAAGATGGCTGTCCTCTTGGAAGTTTCTCCCATCTCCACAGTGGAACTTTGGAGCTCTGTTAGAGTGACCATCGGGTTCTTGGTCACCTCCCTGACTAAGGCCCTTCTCCCCTGATTGCTCAGTTTGGCCGGGTGGCCATTTCTAGGAAGGGTCTTGGTGGTTCTAAACTTCGTCCATTTAAGAATGATGGAGGCCACTGTGTTCTTGGGGACCTTCAATGCTGCAGATATTTTGGGTACCCTTCCCCAGATCTGTTCCTCGGATGGCTTGGTTTTTGGTCTGACATGCACTGTCAACTAGGGGACCTTATATAAACAAATCATGTCCAATCAATTGAATTTACCACAGGTGTCACACCCTGACCTTAGAGATCCTTATTATTCTCTATGTCTGGTTAGGTCAGGGTGTGACTTGGGTGGGAAAGTCTATATTTTCTATTTCTTTGTTTTTGGGCCAGTGTGGTTCCCAATCAGAGGCAGCTGTCTATTTTTGTCTCTGATTGGGAATCATGTATAAGTTGTCATTTTCCTTTTGGGTTTTGTGGGATCGTGTTTTCTGTTTAGTGTCTGTGCCTGACAGAACTGTTCACTTTCGTTTTTGCTTTTGTTATTTTGTTTGTGTTTTTTGAATAAAAGGAATCATGAATACTTACCACGCTGCGCTTTGGTCCACTCCGTTCGACGAGAGCCGTTACAACAGGTGACTCCAGTCAAGTTGTAGAAATATCTCAAGGATGACGAATGGAAACGCCCCTCAGCTCAATTTAGAGTCCCATAAGCAAAGGGTCTGAATCATTACAGTATGTAAATAAGGTAGTTCTGTTTTTTAATTTTTTTTATACATTTGCAAAAATGTAGAAATCTGTTTTTGTCATTATGGGGTATTGTGTGTAGATTGATGAGGATTTAAAATAAAATCAATTTTAGAATAAGGCTGTATTGTAACAAACTGTGGAAAAAGTGAAGGGTTCTGAATACACTGTATGCATGCACTCAAACACAGCTAAGCATGTACACACAAACACACTCTCAAACACAGTGAAGCTCACGACAGACAGGCAGACGCTCTGCTGATGACAATTATTTATTATCATTTTTTTATTCTGATTTATCAATGTGGTAATTCAGCACCTCTACTTCCTGCGGCTAATCATACAGTACAGTATATAGATAACAGAAACAGTATCCTCAACACTAACACTCTCCACCACAGTTGTTCATGCACATAATCATAAGCAGCAGATAGTCTGTAGGAGTGGTAGGTGCTGCTCTCCTCTCTGCTACACGGGTCACGTTCTGTAATTACATTACCGTCATTATTCTCAACTGACATTTCCCCACAGTAATCATTTCCATTCTGTCAACTGGCACAGGTCAGTGTGTGTTAGTGTGTACGTGTCTGTGTGTGGGAGGGAGGGAGTGGGTGAGAGCCAGGGGTGTGGTGAATTGATGTGAGTATGAAGTGTGTGTGTGTGCGTGTGCGTATGTGTGTTTGTGTGTCTGCCTGCATGGGTGCTAAACTGTGTTCTATTGTAATATCTACGTTTTTGTGCACCAAATTGACATCCTCTTACAACTGGATGAAAGAAATGAATCTGTGCAATGAAATTATAGTTTCGTGCAACAATAAATACTAATGTTAGACTGTTAATACATACTGTGTCCAGATTCTTATGTTGTTATCTCACACATCGGCTGCTGCCAAATGGCACCCTATTCCTCACATAGATCTCTGGTCAAAAGTAGTGCACTATAGGTCCTGGTCTAAAGGAGTGCACTAAATAGGGAATAGTCTGCCATTTGGAATGCGGAAATCGACTGCATAGCACATATGGGTGAATAGATTTCTGTACCATTATGTGTGATTGTATTTTTGTGAAATTGAGACACATATTGTGTATGTGTAATGTGTTAACTCTCCTGAAAGATTGGAGGCTGAAAATATGATCAGTTTTTAACGCTCTTAGTTTTGTGTCACTAAGGTTTGTGTATGTGTGTGTGTGCATTGCTGTGTGTGTGTTTGGAGACTGGGGATACTATACCCTGCCTCCTCCTGTGCCCTCCTCCTTCCCTCCCTTCCATCCTCACTCCTCCCTCCCTCTCTGCCCCCTCCTCCCCTCATCTGGCTGTAGAGTGCAGATAGAGGGGCCACGGCCCTTTACAGTCTTATTAGTGATAATGAGAGACTGCCACTCTGCCAATTTACATCCGTAATCTGATATTAGCGCCAGCCACCGGGGCCAGGGGATAAACACACACATACATTCATGCACACGCACACACACAAACACGCATGTGCACACACACATGCATATACTGTACATACACAAACACATCAAACACACACACCACACCAGAGGTGTAAAGTAACTAATTACAACTACTCTCGTTACTGTAATTGAATAACTTTTCCAATGTACTTGTACTTTTAGTTTAGCATTTTAAAAGTCCGTAACTAAAATGTAATTAAAAAGTAACAGTACTTCTACTTGAATAGGATATTTCAGTACTGTTTCCACCCCTGGTGAGTGAGTGAAAGAGGGAGTTTGTGAGGGAAACAGTGTGAATGGGTGAGTGAGTGTTTGTCAGCCGGTCCAATGGACAAGTAACAGAGGGGTGATTTATAAATGTATGAACTATGTTCAAGTCTGGCAACTTTATTGCTTATGTATTTTAATTTGTATTGTTTTTTTTATTTATCAACACATTTGAATTACTTTGAATGTTTAGTTAATTTTCAAATGTTAATATATATTTACAGTTGAAGTTGGAAGTTGATTTTTTTTTTTACACCTTTATTTAACTAGGCAAGTCAATTAAGAACAAATTCTTATTTTCAATGACGGCCTAGGAACAGTGGGTGCGGCTGGCTTCCGGGCAGGTTTTTTTTGTAAACTTCTGACTTCAAACTGTATATTTGACAAATCCGTAGTTTTTTTTTTAACATACAGATGTGCGTTGGTTTGCAAAGGGAGGGTATATTACTGGAAATGTTCTACGTTTACCAGTAAACTACCAGAATGTTGGTATATTTTAAGGACTTTATGTAACATATCACAAGACATTTAGTACTCCTTTTGGGCACTTCAGGTTATCACGTGTCTGTACTTTTTTCGGGCCTTCTCTATGGCCTTATCGGTGGAGGCTCCTTAGAGGAGGAAAGGGAGGACCATCCTCAATGAATTTCATAAAAACATATATTTTTAAACATTTCAAAAGTTATCCTTTTTAAATAAAACTATACTATAGTCACCAAATAATTTATTAAAACAGTAGCCTCAACAGCACTATGTAGGGTAGCACCATGGTGTAGCTGGAGGACAGCTAGCTTCCGTTCTCCTCTGAGTACATTGACTTCAATACAAAACTTAGGAGGCTCATGGTTCAACACTCCCTTCCGTAGACATGCACAGTAATTATGACAACTTCTGGAGGATGTCCTCCAACCTATCAGAGCTCTTGCAGTATGAACTGACATGTTGTCCACCCAATCAAAGGATCAGAATGTATCTATTACTGAAAGCATAAGCTACAGCTAGCTACCACTGCAATGCATAACATGTGGTGAGTAGTTGACGCAAAGAGAGAGAAAGACAATATTTGAACAGATTTGAACAAAAGTAAGAAGTAAGAGAGAGAGAAAGATTATCATATTTTTTCACTTTCAGTTTCAATTACTTAGCTAGCAAATGCAGCTAGTTAGTTCAGCCTACTAAAACACCCTGCTCAAACAGAGGTATGCTATGTTAGCTAGATGGCTATGACTATCCAACACAACACTGGAACTCAAGTTAAGCTTTAGGTTTTACTAATTTATTGCCACCGGGGCCCACCGGTGTAACTACCTCCTGTATACTGTAACGTTACTGCATGATTGTAGCGGGATTACTTACACGTTAGTTCTATTAGCTGTGCTGACTATGACGTTACTATAGCAAATGTGGTAACATCTAAATGTGTGTCTTGACCTGCGTGCACCTACTTTGTAAACTAGGTCAGACCTGGGCAATTATTTTCCATGGAGGGCCACATTAGAATATATTTTGGCCATCGCAAGCCAGAATCATAATACAGGATTATACATCATGTGTATGACTGTGTTGACAGATATTTCTACTGTAAATCACATCCAGATATGCTACTTATTTTACTTTTTAACATGCACAGAAATAAACCACATCCATGTTCTCCTTTTGGTAGGTATTCTCATTATTAAACATGCAGCACCACGGACAGAACTATTGTTAACGACTATGCACAAAAAAACAAGAAAGAGAGAGAGCTCAACATTACATTTAAACTACTCAATCGGTGTGAGGAGTGAAGTCTCTGATGGGCATTGACATCGCTATGCGAAGGATTGCTGAGAGGTGAGAGTCAGTAAGAGATGATCTGTGCCTTGACTTATGTTTCATCACTGAAAATGTCTGTTCACATACGTGTACATAGTTCGATCCAAACAGTACAAACATCTTCTGAGCATGACTCCTAATCTTTGAAAAGTTTTGTTCATCGAGAGACGCATAGAACCTCGTCAGTGACATTGTTTTGAATAGTTCTCCAATCACTGCATCAGATCGAAGATCGATAAGCACATTGAAGGTGAAAGGAGAGGAAACCGACAGTATGCCATTTTCCAAAACCTTGAAATCCTCAAAATGATGAGAAAACTCATAGTTCAAAGCATGAGGCAGTGATGTGTACTTCTCCCCGCTGGTCGTCTGATGAACAGAACAGACTAGTAGTGTCGGAAGGTTGGCTTCTACTTGGCGGGTCAGGAGAAGTCATTTTCCCTTGAAGGCTTTGACAAGGCTGTACATGTGATGTGCAAAAAAGGCCATTCCCTTCTAGTTTGGAACTCAGTTCCTTCGTGAGGGCCATCATGATGGCAAAATCAGCCAAACATTCTTTATCTTGCAGTTGAGGGAAATCCACATATTTTACTTTCATTTGCAAAAACTCAGCAATCTCCGACTTCAGGTCCCACACCCTTTTAAGCACTTTCCCCAAACTCAGCCATCTCACGTTTGTGTGGTTGGGGAGATCTGCATGACCCGACTCGGTCTCTTCCAACAGTGAGACAAACTACCAGTGGTATAAAGATGTTGCTCTTATGAAGTTTACCACTTCAGTGACTGTATCCACAACATTTTCAGAACACATTTACAGAGCACCTGTAGCCTAGTGATTAGAGCGTTATAGCGTTGAGCCAGTAACCGAAAGGGCTGACAAGGTAAAAATCTGTCATTCTGCCCCTGAGCAAGGCAGTTAACCCACTGTTCCCCAGGCACTGAAGACGTGGATGTCGATTAAGGCAGCTCTCCGCACCTCTCTGATTCAGAGGGGTTGGGTTAAATGCAGAAGATTAATTTCAGTTGAATGCATTCAGTTCGTCATGATGGGTATAGGGAACATTTTTGTATCATGTAGTAGCCTAAACCTATCGCTGTTACATTGAACTGGAGGAATGGAATATGAATGACAGTCATCCAATATGCTGTAATAGAAATAAGGCCATGCACATGAAAAGAAAATCGTCCTCCATCTTGCACTAACCACCACTGTATCGGATGTGAAAATAAATGAAATAAATGAAAGTAGAATTATGTTTTTCGAAATGTTTACAAATTGGTTCAAAATGAAAAGCTGAAATGTCTTGGGTCAATAAGTATTGAACACAGTTATTATGGCAAGCCTCACTAAGTTCAGGAGTAAAAATGCGCTTAATAATTGAAGTAATAATGCGCTTAATAATTGAAGTAATAATTTGAATTTACTCACTTTCTGTGCAATAATAGTGTTTAACATGATTTAATAACTACCTCATCTCTGTACACCACACATAATATCCCTCAGTCGAGAAGTGAATTTCAAACACAGATTCAACCACAAATACCAGTTTTTTTTCCCAATGCCTCACAAAGAAGGGCATCTATTGGCAGATGGGTACAAAAAATATAAAAAAGCAGACACTGAATATTCTTTTGAGCATGGTGAAGTTATTAATTACACTTTAAATGGTTTATCAATACACCCAGTCACTACAAAGATACAGGTGTCCTTACTGTCTCAGTTGCCAGAGTGGAAGGAAACCGCTTAGGGATTTTACCATGAGGCCAATGATGACAGTAAAACAGTTACAGAGTTTAATGGCTGTGATAGTAGAAAACTGAAGATGTATCAACAACATTGTAGTAAAGCCACAGTACTAACCTAATTGACAGAGTGGAAAGCAGGAAGCCTGTGCAGAATAATAAATAATCCAAAACATGCATCTTGTTTGCAACAAGGCAATAAAGTAATAGTGCAAAAAATGTGGCAAAGCATTTCACTTTTTGTCCTGAATACAAAGTGTTATGTTTTGGGAAAATCCAATACAACGTATTATTGAGTACCACTATCCATATTTGCAAGCTGCATGTTATGCATACCATGTTATGGGTATGCTTGTAATCGTTAAAGACTGTGGAGTTTTTCAGGATAAAAAATGAACAGAATTCAAAAATTCCAGAGGAAAACCTGGTTCAGTCCAATTTCCACCAGACACTGGGAGATGAATTGCAAACTGTCATGGTCAAAACATATAGGTTCAATGGTTGTAAAGATGGGGAGAGGTCTGTCTGTGATAAATAGATGCTCTGCTTTTTTGACACCACACTCCACAAAGCAAGTCCTGCAGTCTGTAGTTTTATCTTATCTTGATTATTGTCCAGTTATGTGGTCAAGTGTTGCAAAGAAAGACCTAGTTAAGCTGCAGCTGGCCCAGAAGATTGTGGCACGTCTTGCTCTTCTTCATCAGAGGGCTAATATCGCTATTATGCATGCCAGTCTCTCTTGGCTAAGAGTTGAGGAGAGACTGACTGCACCCTTCTTGTTTTTATAAGAAACATTATTGTGTTAGAAATGCCAAATTGTTTGCATAGTCAACTGACACACATCTCTGACACACATACACTAACCCCACCAGACATGCCACCAGGGGTCTTTTCACAGTCCCTAGGTCCAGAACAAATTCAAGAAACGCACAGTATACAGAGCCATGATTGCATGGACCTCCCTTCCATCTCATATAGTTCAGGTGAAACCTGGTTTAAAAAAACTAATAAAGCAACACCTCACGGCACAACGCCTCTCCCCCATGTGACCTACTTGTTGTGTGTATGTACTGACATGTATGTGTAACTGACACGCACGCACACTACCTGTTCATGTTTTTAAATGTATGTAAATTGTACATTGTCTTTTGTCTGTAATGTCTTTTTCATTATCTGTTGGACCCCAGTAAGACTAGCTGTCGCAATTGGCTAATGGGGATCCTAATAAAAAAAATGTTTTAAAGTAAAACAAATGTATAGATAGAGATGGTACTCATGCATCCTATATATTTCAGTGATTTGTTTCTGTTTCGGCCCAGGGTTCTCTCCCATCACACTCCCTCCCATCCTATACTTCTCTCTCTCTATGTCCCTTTTTCTCCCTCCCATCCCCTTGGTGACATCCTATGATGGTGCCACGTTGAAAGTAACTGAGCTCTTCAGTAATGCGACTGGAAATGTTGCTATGGAGATTGCATGGCTGTGTGCTCGATTTCTTTTACACCTGTCAGCAATGGGTGTGGCTGGAATAGCCAAATCCCCTCATTTGAAGGGGTGTCCACATACACTATATATACAAAAGTATCTTGATCAGCATGGGGGGGACCCTATTTACTATAACACCACACACACTTAGTAAGTCTCTGTTATGCAGCCTATATCCCATTCAAATGACATATCACACAGCAGACAATGTGGGTGGTACTCTCACTTGACATCAGCTTGTTAAGTCTCGCATTGATGTCAATTAATGATTTACACAAAAGTCTGAGTTGTGTTTATTTCAACTCTGAATCATGTCCATTATGTTATTACTGTCACTGTGCTAAAGCTCAGTCTGAAAATGTCCGTCCATACATAGCCTACTGTATAGTATGTCCAGTTTATGTCTCATTGTGGCAGTAATGGCTCAAGCAGTGGAGTCTAATCCAAAATTAAGTAATTACACTCTTAGCTAACCAGCCATTTACAGCAATACTAGTCAAGAAAAAAAAGTGTACAGCACTATATATGAATGTTTACATTGTAACCACAGCCAAGTGTCTGTTCTAGTGCAGCCATGAATGCTTTATGTGGTACTCCACTGTGGTGATACTTGGTAGTAATTTTGTGAATCAAATCGGTGAGGGATAAAGAGGGGAAAATGAGGAGGTGGATTGAATGGTGGATGGAGAAAGCGATGAAGTAGAGGGGGATGAGGGAAATGAAGTAGAGAGGTGGATGAGGTCTTCAGTAGTCCTTAAGGGGTTTACCGGGCTGGCTAAGGGGGTTTACCGGAAGCTCTCTGATAGTCCGATAGGTAGCTTCTGTTGTCTTTGATTGGATAATACTGATGTTTCCAGTGGAGGCTAGTGGAGGGAGAAATCAGAAGATGAGCTCAATGGGAATAAATGGAAATGTACCCACCATTAATTCCATTCCAGCCCTTACAATGAGCCTGTCCTCTGATTTCAAGTGACACCAGCCTACACTGGACAACTTACTCAGCCACCCGCCACCGCCATCACACATTACCCAGCATGTCCCTCTCCCAGGGTTCTAAAGTGTTGACCATTTTGGTCGCATATGCTCCCTAATATTTTGCTGTGCGAACTGGATTTTGGGAGCACCCAGATAATCATTTTTGTAATGATATGGCTTCGCTTTGCCTCAGCCTCCAAGTGCCATAGAGTCCTCTTTCTCCATTTGCGGCTGCTTGCTTACAGTTCCCGGGCCACACACACCAAGACCTGCCCCTCTGTCACTCAAGCAGGCAGCACACAGTTCCTCCATGCTGTTTATTCTCTCAGCATGCTGCCAATTCATGTACTCAACACAGATTCTTACAAAACAAGAACAATTCTGCTTTCCAAGTCGCTTCTAAATATGAATCCAGAGGTTCTCTCTACTATACTATCAGTTTCTGTATCTTGCTCTCTCTGCAAAACCCAAGTTAGTTAGGAAGCTTATGACAAAGCAAACGTTAGCTCTAATATATACAGTTGGAGTCAGAAGTTTTTAAAAAATGTTATTTTATTTCACCTTTATTTAACCAGGTAAGATAGTTGAGAACAAGTTCTCATTTACAACTGCGACCTGGCCAAAATAAAGCAAAGCAGTGCGACACAAACAACACAGAGTTACACATGGAATAAACAAGCGTACAGTCAATAACACAATAGAAAAAATGAGTCTATATACAGTGTGTGCAAATGGCGTGAGGAGGTAGGCAATAAATAGGCCATATTAGCAAAGTAATTACAATTTAGAAGATTAACACTGGAGTGATAAATGAGCAGATGATGATGTGCAAGTAGAGATACTGGTGTGCAAAAGAGCAGAAAAGTAAATAAAAACAATATGGGGATGAGGATGGTAGATTGGGTGGGCTATTTACAGATGGATTATGTACAGCTTCAGCGATCGGTTAGCTGCTCAGATAGCTGGTGTTTAAAGTTGGTGAGGGAAATTCAAGTCTCCAGCTTCAGCAATTTTTGCAATTCGTTCCAGTCACTGGCAGCAGAGAAAAGGAAAGGGAAAGGCAGCCAAAGGAGGTGTTGGCTTTGGGGATGATCAGTGAGATATACCTGCTGGAGCGCGTGCTACGGGTGGGTGTTGTTATCGTGACCAGTGAGCTGAGATAAGGCAGAGCTTTACCTAGCATAAACTTATAGATGACCTGGAGCCAGTGGGTCTGGCAACGAATATGTAGTGAGGGCCAGCCGACTAGAGCATACAGGTCGCAGTGGTGGGTGGTATAAGGGGCTTTGGTAACAAAACAGATGGCACTGTGATATACTGCATCCAGTTTGCTGAGTAGAGTATTGGAAGCTATTTTGTAGATGACGTCGCCGAAGTCGAGGATCGGTAGGATAGTCAGTTCTGCGAGGGTAAGTTTGGCGGCGTGAGTGAAGGAGGCTTTGTTGTGAAATAGGAAGCCGATTCTAGATTTAATTTTGGATCGGATTTGTTAAATATGAGTATTGTTACGAATCCCTTTTGGCCCGACAGTCTAGGGGGGATGGTAATGAGACCCGTAACATAATTCATGCAAATTATAATTGTGACAAAGTAAAAGTGTGAACGAAATAACCAGGACAACTGAAATCTACCGTCAAACTCAAAGTTTATTTATAAACACACGGTAATGGGGGGAGCAGGAAAAGGGGCTGAGCTGGACCCAAGGAAAGAAACAATAAATATACAAAAACACCCCTAAGCTAGACTAGCCTACTTTAACAACAGCTAACTAACTAACCAAAAATACAGTGGGTGGTCCGCCCAGTTCTAACTAGTGTATTTAACAAAGTTCACCTACGGGTAGTGTATGCCCATGGGCGACTTGTCTTGGTTTCCCCCTTTTCCCACCAGCAACAAACAAACTGTCACGAACCCCGCTTCCTGAGTCTGTGTTTGCCTGTGTTTCTGTCCTGGAGTGTGTTTCCGGTGTCCTGGAACGCACCCTGTCTGGTTGCCGGGCAGATTAGCTTGTTGGGAGATCGATGTTCACCCGCACCTGTATCCCATCAGTAATCTGCACACCTGTCCTGATCATCACCTCTCCCCTTCAAAAGCTCTGACCTGACATCCATTCCCTGCCGGATCGTTAGCCATGAACAGTATGTTGTGCCATAGTATCAGCCTCAAGTTGGATAGAATTTGTTTTGTTGTTTTGTACGTCTTGCTTGCCTTCAACTTACCTCCGTTTGTTCTGTCTTCAGTTACTCACCCGGATCATTTACCCCATTCCCGCCTGGTCATCAGAGGATTCCGCTTCCCCATTGGATCCACCTATTTACTCCCATCAACTCACCACCGCTGCCCGCTACGCCACCTGGATGTATCTACCCACTCACATTCACTTGTAAATAAATACTCACCTTCTTCCTACTCTCCTTGTCCTGGTCTGCTTCTGGGTTCGATTTTGAAGAAACGTGACAGAACGATCCGGCCAAGGATGAACCCAGCGGACCTGGATTCCGTTTGCCATGCCATTACCCAGCAGGGGAAGACACTGGGACAACACAAGACGACGCTACAGGAGATAGCGGGTGCAATCCAGAATTTATCTGCTAGCTTGACACAAATCCAGGATCAGCTCAGTTTGCCGGCGATTCATTCACCACCTGTTTCACCCATCTCACCTGCCGTGTCTGATGCGGTTTCCTTCCGTGAACCCAAGGTACCGACGCCTGATAAATATGAAGGGGATTTGGGAAGATGCCGTTCGTTTCTTATGCAGTGTGGGTTAGTGTTTGATCTGCAGCCCCATTCTTACGCCACTGACAAGGCTAGGATAGCCTTTGTTATTGAACTGCTGCGTGGAAGAGCTCTGGAATGGGCTTCAGCCGTTTGGGAACGACAGGAGACCTGCATGGCTTCATACCAGGAATTCACGGGAGAGATGAGAAGGCTTTTTGACCATCCAGTCCGAGGTAAGGACGCAGCTAAACGTTTGTTCACTCTTCGCCAAGGAGCTTGCAGTGTGGCAGACTTTGTGATAGAATTCAGGACATTGGCTGTGGAGAGTGGTTGGAATGAGGAATCACTACAAGCGTTTTTTTACCAGGGGTTGTCGGAGCAACTCAAGGACGAGCTGATCTCCTATCCAGAGCCTAGTGACCTAGATAGTTTGGTTACCTTAGCTATTCGGGTAGATAATAGAGTCCGAGAGAGAAGGAGGGAGAAGCAGTGGTGTCCATCTAATCAATCTGAGACTCGGTTACCATTCGGGTCAGGAAGTGGTAGCTCGGGACATTACATCTCCGTTTGTCCTCAGCGCCCGTTAAACTGCTCGGCTCGTTAAGTTTGGGAGGTTTGTTAGCGAGCCAGTTTCAACCTCTCAAGAGCCCTGTCAGACCTTGTTTTCCTGCTACCCTCATAAATAAGAATCAGAGTTTAGCGATTAACGCTTTCATCGATTCAGGTGCCGATGACAGCTTCATTGATACCGACTTAGTGGAACAGCTGGGGCTTTCCAAGGAGCAACTACCGGAAGCCATTGAAGCAACCACTCTGAACGGCAGTAGTCTGGCACGGATCACTATGAGGACCGAACCGGTTAAGATGTTGTTGTCGGGGAATCATTCAGAGGTTATTTCTTTTTTCATTTTGCCTTCCCCCCCATGTTCCTCTGGTTCTTGGATACCCCTGGCTAAGAGAACACAATCCTTCGTTCGATTGGGTGACTGGTAAGGTGACTAGTTGGAGCATTGAGTGCCATGCTAACTGCCTCAGGACTGCCTGTTCTCATGCTGTCCCCAGTCGGGTCAGTGAGTCTGCTCCTCCTGATTTGTCCCTGGTTCCTGAAACATATCATGAGTTGGGTGAGGTGTTCAGTAAGCAGAAAGCTCAGTCACTTCCTCCCCACCGACCTTATGATTGTACATTTAAGCTGTTCCCTGGAGCTGCCTTTCCCAAGGGACGGTTATACAGTATTTCTCGACCTGAGCGGGAAGCCATGGAGACCTACATAAAGGAGTCTCTTGCTGCAGGTCTCATTCATCCCTCATCATCACCCCTGGGAGCTGGATTTTTTTTTGTGAGTAAGAAGGATGGCTCTCTTCGACCGTGTATTGATTATCGGGGGTTGAATGATATTACGGTCAAAAACAAGTACCCCTTGCCCTTGATGAGCTCCGCTTTCGATTCTTTACAGGGTGCTACTGTGTTTACGAAGCTTGATCTACGCAATGCGTATCATCTGGTTCGGATCAAAGAGGGGGACGAGTGGTTGACTGGATTCAATACACCTATGGGACATTTCGAGTACCAGGTGATGCCGTTTGGACTTTCCAACGCTCCAGCAGTGTTCCAAAGTTTGGTGAATGACGTGCTGAGGGATATGATCGGTCTGTTTGTGTTCGTTTACCTGGATGACATCCTGATTTTCTCCAAGGAGCTTTCCAGCCACATCCAGCATGTTAAACAGGTTCTGCAGCGGTTATTGGAGAACCGTCTGTTTGTGAAGGCAGAGAAGTGTGATTTTCACGCCCACACTACATCCTTCCTCGGGTACATCATCTCCAGGGGTGAGATCAAGATGGACCAAGAGAAGGTTCGGGCGGTTCGGGATTGGGCCCGGCCCGGTACGAGATTGCAGCTCCAGAGATTCCTGGGATTTGCGAACTTCTATCGGAGGTTTATCCGTGATTACAGCCGGGTGGCCGCCCCTTTAACTGCTCTGACGTCTTGCACCAGAATATTCTGTTGGACTCCTGAGGCAGACCGAGCATTTCTGAACTTGAAGAGCCGATTCACCAACGCGCCGATTCTATCTCAACCTGACACTTCCCGTCAGTTTGTTGTTGAGGTGGACGCGTCTGATGTGGGGGTGGGCGCCATCCTGTCCCAGCGTAGCTCCACTGACGGTAAACTCCATCCCTGCGCCTTCTACTCTTGTCGTCTTTCACCAGCTGAGAGAAACTACGATGTGGGTAACCGGGAGCTTCTCGCTGTGAAGCTTGCCTTGGAGGAGTGGCGTCACTGGTTGGAGGGAGCGGAGCAACCATTTGTGGTCTGGACTGACCACAAGAATCTGGCTTACGTGCAATCGGCTAAACGTCTCAACTCCCGTCAGGCCAGGTGGGCTTTGTTTTTTGGACGCTTTAATTTTTCCCTGACGTTCCGACCTGGGTCGAAGAACGGCAAAGCGGACGCCTTGTCCCGGATGTTCTCCAAGACGGATGAGAGTGGGGCCAAGACTGAGACGATTCTTCCCCAGAACCTTGTCGTGGGAGCCGTTACATGGAAGATTGAGGAGGATGTGATGGCGGCCCTTCGGACGCAGCCCGGCCCCGGTAACGGTCCACCCGGTCGGTTGTTCGTGCCTGAGTCGGTCCGTTCTGCTGTTCTTCAGTGGTCCCACGTCAGCAAGATAGCTTGTCACCCTGGCGTTGCTCGGACTATGGCGCTTCTGCGCAGACGATTTTGGTGGCCTGCCATGGGAGAAGATACCCAGAGGTTTGTTGCCGCATGTCCTGTTTGTGCTCAGAACAAAAGTACCAATCGGCCCAGCTCTGGGCTTCTTCACCCCCTACCTATTCCTCGGCGACCTTGGTCGCATCTGGCCCTGGATTTTGTCACGGGATTGCCCCCTTCTGTTGGGAACACGGTCATTCTGACCATTGTGGACAGATTCAGCAAGTTTGCTCATTTTGTCCCTCTCTCCAAGCTTCCATCTGCCACGGAGACGTCCGAGATCCTTGTTAGGGAAGTTTTCAGGGTCCACGGATTGCCCAGTGACATTGTTTCTGACCGTGGTCCTCAATTTACCTCTGCTGTCTGGAAATCCTTCTGTTTGGCCATTGGAGCTACAGTCAGTCTCACTTCTGGATTTCACCCACAATCTAATGGTCAGGCGGAGAGAGCCAACCAGAAGATGGAGTCCACGCTGCGTTGTCTTGTCTCCTCTGATCCCACCTCTTGGTCATCTCAATTACCCTGGGTCGAGTATGCCCATAATACCCTTCCTTCATCTGCCACTGGGATGTCCCCCTTCCAATGCCTGTACGGATACCAACCTCCCTTGTTTCCTTCTCAGGAGAGGGATCTTTCGGTTCCTTCTGTCCAGGCCCACATTCGTCGTTGCCACCGGACCTGGCATCGGGCCAGGAAGGTTCTCCTTAAAGTTTCTGACCGGTATCAGATCCAGGCGAATCGTCGCCGTATTCCTGCTCCCGCTTACACCATCGGAGATAAGGTTTGGTTGGCTACACGGGATCTTCCTCTACGGACTGAGTCGAGGAAACTGTCACCGAAGTTCATTGGTCCGTTTGTGGTGGAGAGAATCATTAACCCTGTTGTGGTCCGACTCAAATTGCCGGCAACGCTTCGAGTACACCCCACTTTTCATGTCTCCTGCCTCAAGCCGGTTCTCATCAGTCCTCTGTTGCCCCCTCCTCCTCGTCCTCCTCCTCCTCGGATGATCGGAGGTGGTCCTGCCTACACGGTGCGCCGCATAATGGATTCCAGACGGCGGGGTCGAGGTTTCCAATATCTCGTGGATTGGGAAGGATATGGTCCAGAGGAGAGGAGTTGGATTCCTCGGCGTCAGATCCTTGATGACGACCTGCTTCGTGACTTCTACCGCCTCCACCCTGGCGCTCTAGGTAGTCCGCCCGGTGGCGTTCGTCGGAGGGGGGGGTACTGTCACGAACCCCGCTTCCTGAGTCTGTGTTTGCCTGTGTTTCTGTCCTGGAGTGTGTTTCCGGTGTCCTGGAACGCACCCTGTCTGGTTGCCGGGCAGATTAGCTTGTTGGGAGATCGATGTTCACCCGCACCTGTATCCCATCAGTAATCTGCACACCTGTCCTGATCATCACCTCTCCCCTTCAAAAGCTCTGACCTGACATCCATTCCCTGCCGGATCGTTAGCCATGAACAGTATGTTGTGCCATAGTATCAGCCTCAAGTTGGATAGAATTTGTTTTGTTGTTTTGTACGTCTTGCTTGCCTTCAACTTACCTCCGTTTGTTCTGTCTTCAGTTACTCACCCGGATCATTTACCCCATTCCCGCCTGGTCATCAGAGGATTCCGCTTCCCCATTGGATCCACCTATTTACTCCCATCAACTCACCACCGCTGCCCGCTACGCCACCTGGATGTATCTACCCACTCACATTCACTTGTAAATAAATACTCACCTTCTTCCTACTCTCCTTGTCCTGGTCTGCTTCTGGGTTCGATTTTGAAGAAACGTGACACAAACACCATAACCAAAAACAATACTCACAGGTGATGACAAAGTGCTATGGAGGTGCTCAAACAAAAGAGAGGTTAAGACACAAAGCGAGAGTGAAACACAGAGACCTACAGACATGGCATTTACAGAGAGATTGAGCTCTAGAGCAAACAAATGATGGGGTTTTTAAACCATGGGGAAGGAACTGTGATAGGGTAGGAAATAGGAGGTGTGTCTTCTGATTGATGATTGATTGTTGACTGATTGGGGAGTGATGATTTTCACCTGTGAGGGGAGAAGGAGAGAAAAGAAACACACAGGATACACACACACACACAGGATAACTGTATCCGTAACAGTATGGAAGGAGAGTTTACAGTCTAGCCAGACATCTAGGTATTTGTAGTTGTCCACATATTCTAGGTCAGAACCGTCCAGGGTAGTGATGCTAGTCGGGCAGGCGGGTGCGGGCAGCGAACGGTTGAAAAGCCTGCATTTGGTTTTACAAGTGTTTAAGTGCAGTTGGAGGCCACGGAAGGAGTGTTATGGCATTAAAGCCTGTTTGGAGGTTATTTAACACAGTGTTCAAAGAAGGGCCAGATGCATACAGAATGGTGTCGTCTGCGTAGAGGTGGATCAGAGAATCACCCGCAGAAAGAGTGACATCATTGATATATACAGAGAAAAAAGTCAGCCCGAGAATTGAACCCTGTGGTACCCCCATAGAGACTGCCTGAGGTCCGGACAACAGGCTCTCCGATTTGACACACTGAACTCTGTCTATGAAGTAGTTGGTGAACCAGGCGAGGCAGTCATTTGAGAAACCAAGGCTATTGAGTCTGCCGATAACAATACGGTGATTGACAGAGTCGAAAGCCTTGGCCAGGTCGATGAAGTCTGCTGCACAGTACTGTCTTTTATCGATGGCGGTTATGATATCGTTTAGTACCTTGAGCGTGGCTGAGGTGCACCCGTGACCAGCTCGGAAACCGGATTGCACAGCGGAGAAGGTACGGTGGGATTCGAAATGGTCGGTCATCTATTAACTTAGATATAGGTCTATAACAATTTGAGTCTAGAGTGTCACACCCTCTGAAGAGGGGGATGACCGCGGCAGCTTTCCAATCTTTAGGGATCTCGGACGATACAGAAGAGGTTGGACAGACTGGTAATAGGGGTTGCAACAATGGCGTCAGAAAGTTTTAGAAAGAGAGGGTCCAGATTGTCTAGCCCAGCTGATTTGTATGGGTTCAGGTTTTGCAGCTCTTTCAGAACATCTGCTATCTGGAATTGGATGAAGGAGAAGCTGGGGAGGCTCGGGCAAGTAGCAGCGGGAGGGAGGGTCAGGGCGTAGCTGTTGGCCGGGGTTGTGGTAGCCAGGAGGAAAGTTTACATACTCTTAGGAGTCATTAATTAAAACTTGTTTTTCAACTACTCCACAAATTTCTTGTTAACAAACTATAGTTTTGGCAATTCGGTTAGGACATCTACTTTGTGCATGACACAAGTCATTTTTCCAACAATTGTTTACAGACAGATTATTTCCTTTATAATTCACTGTATTACAATTCCAGTGGGTCAGAAGTTTACATACACTAGGTTGACTGTGCCTGTAAACAGTTTGGAAAATTCCAGAAAATGATGTCATGGTTTTAGAAGCTTCCGAAGGTACCAAGTTCATCTGTACAAACAATAGTACGCAAGTATAAACACCATGGGACCACGCAGCCGTCATACCACTCAGGAAGGAGACGCGTTCGGTCTCCTAGAGATGAACGTACTTTGGTGCGAAAAGTGCAAATCAATCTCATAACAACAGCAAAGGACCTTGTGAAGATGCTGGAGGAAACTGTATCTGGTATCAGGTATCTGTATCCACAGTAAAACGAGTCCTATATCGACATAACCTGAAAGGCCACTCAGCAAGGAAGAAGCCACCGCTCCAAAACAGCCATAAAAAAGACAGACTACGGTTTGCAACTGCACATGGGAACAAAGATTGTACTTTTTGGAGAAATGTCCTCTGGTCTGATGAAACAAAACTATAACTGTTTGGCCATAATGACGATTGTTATGTTTGGAGGGAAAAGGAGGAGGCTTGCAAGCCGAAGAACACCATCCCAACCGTGAAGCACGGGGGTGCAGTCCTTGCTGCAGGAGGGACTGGTGCACTTCACAAAATAGATGGTATCATGAGGTAGGAAAACTATGTGGATATATTGAAGCAACATCTCAAGACATCAGTTATAGAAGTTATAGCTTGGTCGCAAATGGGTCTTTCAAATGGACAATAACCCCAAGCATACTTCCAAAGTTGTGGAAAAATGGCTTAAGGACAACAAAGTCAAGCTATTGGAGTGGCCATCACTAAGCCCTGACCTCAATCCTATAGAACATTTGTGGGCAGAACTGAAATAGCGTGTGCGAGCAAGGAGGCCTACAAACCTGACTCAGTTACACCAGCTCTGTCAGGAGGAATGGGACAAAATTCACCCAACTTATTGTGGGACGCTCCCCGAAACGTTTGACCCGAGTTAAACAATTTAAAGGCAATGCTACCAAATACTAATTGAGTGTATGTAAACTTCTGACCCACTGGGAATGTGATGAAAGAAATAAAAGCTGAAATAAATCACTCTTTACTATTATTCTGACATTTAACATTCTTAAAATAAAGTGGTGATCCTAACTGACCTAAAACAGGATTTTTTTTTACTAGGATTAAATGTCAGGAATTGTGAAAAACTGAGCTTAAATGTATTTGGCTAAGGTCTATGTAAACTTCCACTTCAACTGTATACATGTATGCTACCAGTGGTGGTATATATCATCAGCGTGTTCTGAATCAGATAGCCTACTCCAAAACTTTGTTCCCAGCCCTCCTACCTGGCTTTTTTATTTGTTGTCATACCAAACACCAACCATAAAATGAGAGTAATTATTATATTTATATGACTACAACGGTTCACCCAAGTGTTTTGATCTATATCTATAAGTAAAATCCCAATATTTGTTTGAAAATCACAATTACCAATGAAAACGGTTAATTTAGAGCCATGCCCATCCCGTGAGTCACTCTGCTCTGTCAGATCAGACGTCACGTTGTCATAACGATTTGAATATCCTTGCTTTATGGTGCTAATTGTATTGCCTTTTACAATCATTTGGTCGACTCCCCATGCTTTGACTAAAGACACTACTATAAAATGATGCAAGTTGAAGAATTTAATGTAAAAGCAATGCATTTTACTATTTCCCATTCTCTACATGAGTGTCTTCTCTCTCCTTCATTTTGTGTATACCAGTACTGTACCTATCCTGCGTTCTGTCAATATCTTTCATTCTCTCATACCAATTATATGCATGTGTGTGTGTCACATTGGTTCCGTCTGTACTCTCCTGTGTGTGTGTGTGTGTGTGTGTGTGTGTGTGTGTGTGTGTGTGTGTGTGTGTGTGTGTGTGTGTGTGTGTGTGTGTGTGTGTGTGTGTGTGTGTGTGTGTGTGTACGTGTACGTGTGTGTGTGTGTGTGTGTGTGTGTGTGTGTGTGTGTTGTATATGCCTTATTTTCTGCCTCTCTGTTTCCCCTCCGGATCTCATGTATAATTAATGTTGTCTCTCATGAATATGCTAATTTGGCAATGTGCAGCGAGAGGTGAGAGGGCTTCCCCTGTTCTATTCTTACCTCCGTCTGATGAGAGAGAATGAGATGGAGGAAAAGAGATGGAGGGAACTAGAGAGTGAGAGATAGAAGAGAAGGCAGAGAGGGAAATGGTGGATGGAACGTGGAGATGTGTTTGTGAAATTCCCTAGCATTCAACAAATGAGCATTGTGTAAGTGTGACACAGACACAGAACAGATAAGTATAAGATGGAGGTGGAGAACATGGTTGCCATTGTTATAGACTCTAGAGACTAATTGAGTCCCCCATGCTGTGGGACAGAGAGAGGTGAGATTGAAACAGGTGAGTGAGAAAGACAGAGAGAAGGAGGAGGATAATTATTGTTCTGCACTTTCACACAAGATTCAAGAATAGGCAGGCATACTCATTGTTGAATACTCGTTTCTGATTGGCTAGACGGGCATGCTAGAATGGACATTAAAACCAGATAACGGGACAGTTGGAAAAGATATCAGGACACCTTGCAATTAGTCACTCAATTATCTTGACTAACCAGTGCCCCCGCACATTGACTCTGTACCGGTACCCCCTGTATATAGCCTCGCTACTGTTATTTTATTGTTGCTCCTTAATTATTTTGATTTATATTTTTTACTGCAGTTTATTTTAGTAAATACTTTAACACTTGTTTTTCTTAAAACTGCATTGTTGGTTAAGGGCTTGTAAGTAAGCATTTCACTGTAAGGTCTACTGCGCCTGTTGTATTAGGCGCAGGTGTCACGAATCCCGCCGAAGATGGTGCGGCGCTCGGCGGTCATAGTCGCCGGCCTACTAGCTGCCATCGATTCCCTTTCCTTTTGTTTCTGTTAGTTTTGTCTAATTGGTTACACCTGTTTTGAGTTTAGTTTTGTTTGTAGGCTATTTAAGGGCACTAGGCCCGCTGGCTATTGTGCGGGCTTGTTCTCTGTTTTATGGTGTTGGTTTATTATTGTGGTCTCTATTTTTCCGGACAGTTTTAGTCCTGTTTATTTGGACGGGTTGTTTCATGCGCCCTTGTGTTTTGGCATGTCTGTTTTTTCCGCTGTCATTGGAATAAAAGATCCATGTACGGAGCTACCTGCTCTCTGCGTTTGACTCCTCCACCCAACATTCATAGAAGTCATAACAGCAGGTGACAAATACAATTTGATACTTAGTTACTGAAAGCTAAACCAACAACCACACAAACCTAAATTGGATGCATCGTAAAAACAGGCCCAATGAAGAAAAACGTAGCTAGCCAGCATTGATTTGTTTTTGCAGAGACATCTTTTGTTGGAGCAGCTGATGACCTCACGTGGTGAGTGATGAACATGATTCTCTCTGGTCTCTACTGTTGCAGTGCACTCGTGACTCAAATGGCGCTATGCTGTCAAATCCTCCCACGTTTCTAGTTTAGTGGCGCTATGCTGTCAAATCCTCCCACGTTTCTAGTTTAGTGGCGCTATGCTGTCAAATCCTCCCACGTTTCTAGTTTAGTGGCGCTATGCTGTCAAATCCTCCCACGTTTCTAGTTTAGTGGCGCTATGCTGTCAAATCCTCCCATGTTTCTAGTTTAGTGGCGCTATGCTGTCAAATCCTCCCACGTTTCTAGTTTGACCAGTTGTTTTCCCGCAACTGATGTTTTTGAATTCAATTGTCATATTGGCATGTTTGCTAGCAACAAGCTATTTAGCTAGCTTTTAGAATAGAGTTTGTGATCAGAATAAACGTTGCTGTTATTCTGTCTGCAGAGTTTGTGGCTGTGTAGCTGTAGTTAGTTGGCTAGCTAGCAGCAAGCAAGGGATAAGAACGTTGCCACTGAGCATGGTAAAGGACCATAAAGAACGACTGAGTCGCTTCCATAAATATCGAACTAATTGAACAAATGACTGGGCCGTGCCTCTAGCAACCAAAAGATGAGAAAGTATGAATTTGCTGATAAAAATGTAAAGTATTTCTACTGGTAAATGTCTGCCTTCCTATTGTTTTCTTTGGCAAATCAAATGATATTGGTCACATACACATATTTAGCAGATGGTATTGCGGGTGTAGCGAAATGCTTGTGTTCCTAGCTCCAACAGTGCAGTAGTATTCACAGCATCACACACAAATCTAAAAGTAAAATAATGGAATTAAGAAATATATTAACTTTAGATAGCGCAATGTTGGAGTGACATTGACTAATAAAAAGCATGAGCTGGCGCACACCCAGAGAAATGTATTTAGTGTAGAGGTGCTGACTAACGGATAATACACTGAAAGCTATGAAAACAAAGAGTCGCACACTCCACATGTATAACCTCCCAGTCATTTATTGGGTAAAATACCACCAATCCATATGCATAACCTTCCTGAATTTATTGGGTAAAAAGCCACCAACGTTTCGGCATCACTTTCCTTCAGGGTCTAAAATACAACAGAATAGAATACAGTATATACACATGAGATGAGTAAAGCAGTATGTAAACATTATTGAAGTGACTAGTGTATTAAAGTGGCCAGTGATTCCAAGTCTATGAATATAGGGTAGCAGCCTCTAAGGTGCAGGGTTACGTAACCGGGTGGAAGCCGGCTAGTGATGGCTATTTAACAGTCTGATGGCCTTGAGATGGAAGCTGTTTTCCGGTCTCTCAGTCCCAGCTTTGATGCACCTGTACGGACCTTGCCTTGATAACGGCGTGAACAGGCCATGGCTCGGGTGGTTGATGACCTTGATGATCTTTTTGGCCTTCCTGTGACATCGGGTGCTTTAGGTGTCCTGGAGAGCAGGTAGTTTGGCCCCGGGGATGCGTTGGGAAGACTGCACAATCCTCTGGAGAGCCCTGCAGTTGCTGGCGGTGCAGTTGCTGTACCAGACGGTGATACAGCCCGACAGGATGCTCTTAATTGCGCACCTGTAAAAGCTTGTGAGGGTTTTAGGGGCCAAGACAAATTTCTTCAGCCTCCTGAGGTTGAAGAGGCGCAGTTGTGTCTGTGTGTCTGTGTGGGTGTCTGTGTGGGTGTCTGTGTGGGTGTCTGTGTGGGTGGACCATTTAAGATCATCAGTGATGTGTACACTGAGGAACTTGAAGCTTTCCACCTTCTCCACTGCGGTCCCGTTGATGTGGATAGAGGCATGCTCCCTCTGCTCTTTCCTGAAGTCCACGATTAGCTCCTTTGTTTTGTTGACGTTGAATGAGAGGTTATTTTCCTGGTATCACTCTCCCAGGCCCTCATCTCCTCACTGTAGGCTGTCTCTTCATTGCTAGTAATCCGTCGTCAGCAAACTTGAGTTGGAGTCGTGATTGAGTTGGAGTCGTGTGTGGCCACGCAGTCATGGGTAAACAGGGAGTACAGGAGGGGGCTGAGCACGTACCCTTGTGGGGACCCTGTGTTGAGGATCAACAAAGTGGAGGTGTTGTTTCCTACCTTCCCCACCTGGGGGTGGCTCGTCAGGAAGTCCAGGACCCAGGTGCACAGGGCGGGGTTCAGACCCAGGGCCCCGAGCCTAATGATGAGCTTGGATGGTACTATGGTGTTGAATGCTGAGCTATAGTCAATGAACAGCATTCTTACATAGGTATTCTTCTTGTCCAGATGGGATAGGGCAGTTTGCAGTGCGATGGCGATTGCATCGTCTGTGGATCTATTGGGGCGGTAAGCAAATTAAAGTGGGTCTAGGGTGTCAGGTAAGGTAGAGGTGATATGATCCATAACTAACCTCTCAAAGCACTTCATGATGACAGAAGTGAGTGCCACGGGGCGATATTTAGTTCAGTTACTTTTGCTTTCTTGGGAACTGTAACAATGGTGGACATCTTGAAGCAAGAGGGGATAGCAGACTGTGATAGGAGACACTGAATATGTCCGTAAACACTCCAGCCAGCTGGTCTGCGCATGCTCTGAGGATGCGCCTAGGCCGTCTTGGGTCTGCAGCCTTGCAAGTGTTAACACGCTTAAATGTCTTACTTAAATGTCTTACTGTCTTACGGCCATGGAGAAGGAGAACCCACAGTCAATGATAGCGGGCCACATCAGTAGCACTGTGTTATCATCAAAGTGGGCAAAGAAAGTGTTTAGCTTGTCCGGAAGCAAGACGTCTCGTGTCTGAGCCGTTGAATTGTGACTCTACTTTGTTTCTATACTGATGTTTTGCCGGTTTGATTGCCTTACTACAATAACTACACTGTTTGTACTCGACCATATTCCCAGTCACCTTGCCATGGTTAAATGCGGTGGTTCGCGCATTCAGTTTTGCGCGGATGCTGCCATCTATCCACGGTTTCTGGTTTGGGTAGGTTTTAATAGTCACTGTAGGTACAACATCTCCTATACACTTCTTGTTGAACTCAGTCCCCATATCCATGTATTCATCAATGTTATTGTCAGAGGCTACCCGGAACATATCCCAGTCCGCGTGATCAAAACAATCTTGAAGCATGGATTACGATTGGTCAGATCAGCGTTGAATAGACCTTAGTACGGGTACTTCCTGTTTGAGTTTCTGCCTATAGGAGAGGGAGGAGCAAAATGGAGTCGTGATCAGATTGGGGGTAGGTGGCTAGCTATCTACAGGAGGTGACTAGCTAAAGCTAACTTCATATCATTGCTTGGTGGCTTGTATTACAGATAAACAACAAACATTATTATTTTATTTATTCATCAAGAAGGAATCAATAGGCTACATAGCATGAAAACATTTATTTACAAACATACCTCCTGCAAGTCCTGCCCGTCGCCGGCAGCTAAAATCAAATCAAACCCTTGTGCACGCTATGGGCATGACACCTCTGTTAGTTGTTATAATTATTTCCCGTAACAGTTGTTAACATTATTTCAGTATTAGGGGTTACCATTATTTTAGTATTAGTTGTCACCATTATTTTGGTCTTGTTACCATTACTTCAGAATGAGTTGTTACTCCTCTAAGAGATGATAGGTGCCAGGCCTTCAAGTTGACCATAAAACCTTTTGAATGTCATTTTAGACAAAAGTATGAGCAGCATGATTCAAACACAAACCTCCAAGCAGATCAAACGAGAAGGGAAAAGGCGAGAGCAAATTAATCCAACTGACGCTAACGAACTAGCTAAAGCACTTCAAAAGCAATTCATCTTCAGAGTTGAGGAACATGAAAACCCATTTTTTCACCACATCAAAACCCACCAGACAGCTGAGGGATCTGTCTCTCCCCCTCTCCCTCCCTTTCTCTCTCTTTTCATGGAAACACATTAAACGGGCTTCATCCATCTCCCTTCTCACTACAGTTCCATCGTGGAGTATGCGTGTGTGTGTCTGGACTAACGTGAATGAGTTCATGGTTTGTGTTTGTGTGTTAGTGTGTGTGTGAGCGGGCGTGCATGCATGCATGCGTGTGTGTTTGTGTAGGGGGGTAGAGGCAGGCAGTCTCCTCCTGGCACCCTCTGGGCACAGAGACTGCCAAGGGGCAGCTGATGATTCAGCATCTGTCTCTGTGGTTATGTAACACTGAAGAACAGGCTGGCTGGGGCTGGGATAAAGGGAGGAGAGAGCGAAAGAGGGAGGAGAGGAGAGAGAGGAAGAGAGAGAGGAGCTGGGCATAGTTCATTACTGCATACTCACCGAGGGAGAGAAGAGAGACAGATCAATAGAGGCACGCAGACATGAAGAAATCTGTACAGATTGACACAGACAGCCAGACAGACAGACGCACACACACATACTGTGCCCCTGCTGGCCTCCTCCACACAGCCTGTGCTATAGCACAGGGAGCCTGTCCACTATTGTTTCTCCAGACGAAGGTTGTCAGTGGCCTGAGGCAGTGGTCACTGAGACACTCAGGCACAATGAGAGGTAGAGAGAGGTAGAGAGAGAGAGAGAGAGGTAGAGAGAGAGAGAGGTAGAGAGAGAGAGAGGTAGAGAGAGAGAGAGGTAGAGAGAGAGAGAGAGATAGAGAGAGAGAGAGGTAGAGAGAGAGAGGTAGAGAGAGAGAGAGGTAGAGGAGAGAGAGAGGTAGAGAGAGAGAGAGGGTAGAGAGAGAGAGAGGTAGAGAGAGAGAGGTAGAGAGAGAGAGGTAGAGGAGAGAGGGGTAGAGAGAGAGAGAGTGGTAGAGAGAGAGAGAGGTAGAGAGAGAGAGAGGTAGAGAGAGAGAGAGGGTAGAGAGAGAGGTAGAGAGAGGTAGAGAGAGAGGTAGAGAGATAGAGAGATAGGGAGAGAGGTAGAGAGTAGAGAGGTTAGAGAGAGAGAGTAGAGAAAGAGGTAGAGAGAGGTAGAGAGAGAGAAGTAGAGAGAGAGAGGAGAGAGAGGAGGTAGAGAGAGAGAGGTAGAGAGAGAGAGAGTAGAGAGGAGAGAGAAGTAGAGAGATAGAGAGGTAGAGAGAGAGCAGTAGAAGAGAGAGAGAGGTAGAGAGAGAGGTAGAGGTAGAGAGAGAGGTAGAGGTAGAGAGAGGTAGAGAGAGAGGTAGGAGAGAGAGGTAGAGAGAGAGGTAGAGAGAGAGGTAGAGAGAGAGGTAGAGAGAGAGTAGAGAGAGAGAGGTAGAGAGAGAGAGGTAGAGAGAGAGAGAGAGGTAGAGAGAGAGGTAGAGGTAGAGGTAGAGAGAGGTAGAGGTAGAGAGAGAGAGAGGTAGAGAGAGAGAGAGGTAGAGAGAGAGAGAGGTAGAGAGAGAGAGGTAGAGAGAGAGAGAGGTAGAGAGAGAGGTAGAGAGAGAGAGGTAATGAGAGAGAGAGGTAGAGAGAGAGAGAGGTAGAGAGAGAGAGAGGTAGAGAGAGAGAGGTAGAGAGAGAGAGGTAGAGAGAGAGAGGTAGAGAGAGAAATGTTGAGAGAGAAATGTTGAGAGAGAGAGAGGTTGAGAGAGGTAGAGAGAGAGAGGTAGAGAGAGAGAGGTAGAGAGAGAGAGGTAGAGAGAGAGAGGTAGAGAGAGAGAGAGGTAGAGAGAGAGAGAGAGTAGAGAGAGAGAGAGGTAGAGAGAGAGAGAGAGGTAGAGAGAGAGAGAGAGGTAGAGAGAGAGAGAGGTAGAGAGAGAGAGGTAGAGAGAGAGGTAGAGAGAGGTAGAGAGAGAGAGGTAGAGAGAGAGAGGTAGAGAGAGAGAGGTAGAGAGAGAGAGGTAGAGAGAGAGAGGTAGAGAGAGAGAGGGAGAGAGAGAGAGGGAGAGAGAGAGAGAGAGAGAGACCAGGAAGATGGCAGGGTGACCTTCAGCAGTGAGCAGCTGAAGGGAGTATCAACCTCGAGGAGACATGTAAGTCTCGGCAAAGTCACTCTCAAACAGCATGAGCACACACACAAACACTGACACTCCGTTGTGGACCCTCATGCACACACACAAACACTGACACTCCGTTGTGGACACTCGCGCACACACACACACACACACAAACACTGACACTCCGTTGTGGACACTCGCGCACACACACACACACATGCCCTCTACACTACACATTTCAAATCAATCCACATCAGAACGGAGGGCTGTACAGTATGTGGCCAGCAGGAGTGACATCACACCCGTGTCTAAGGTCAAATGTCACCTCCATATATCTACTGTATCTATACAGCAGCTACAGTATCAGCAAGATAGGGTCTCAGCTACAATTCACACAACTCTTAATTTAGTGGTTAGGGCAACGAGGGGGGAGGAGGGCTTTAATGGAGGAGTGTGAAGAGGAGAGGAGAAGGTCGAGAGAGAAATGTGCCTCTTCGTCTTGCTGATCCCCATGCTAAGAGGGATTTACATACGTGTTTAATCAAAGCCAAATGAAATCCCACGTCTTGCACTCCCTTCCTGCTCCATCCACCCACCTATTCCTCGCCGTTAAACGAAAGACTCTAATAGATAATCAGCACGCAGAAAAAGATGACATTGACGTGTGTGACGAATATGTGTCAAATGATGTTTTTATAGTCTAAGTGAGAACAATGTCGTTGTAACATCTCAAGGAAGTGCTGAATGGGTTTGAGGTTTGAGACAAATTGAAAAGTGAAAAGGCGTTTACTTGATTTACTTTAGATTGACAGCCAACTTGACATATATTGCAAACATGTACAAATATGGGGATGCGCCATTATTTATAGACAGACAGACGGACGGCCGGACAGACTCCACTGCACATCTTATATAGCTTTACATATTGATATCAACCTTATAGCTTGCGCTCCCCATGACTACTCACTCTTAGGCCTACAGGCATATCATACCAGTCCCACACATAGTCCCCTTCCTCACCTGTATATTCTCAACCCTTCACACCCCCACACATGCACAACCCCACATCCTCCAACAAATACACACCATGACATCCCCATACCACACACACACACACACACACACACACACACACACACACACACACACACACACACACACACACACACACACACACACACACACACACACACACACACACACACACACACACAGAGACACAAAGTCGCCTGTAGGCTTATTTGAGATGCAGACTCCTGTGTCACAGTAAATGATATTAAAAGTCATCTCATGAATAAATCAACAGACGGGGTCCTGATGTCTCCTTCATGACACATCCACACATAGCAGCAAGGGAATCAACAGAGAGTCAGGGACACAGAAAGAGAGAAAAAGAGACGGAGAGAAAGAGACAGAAAGGGGGGAGGAGAGAGAGAAAGAGAGAGCGAGAGAGAGGTGAGAGAAACAGAGCGAGAGGGGGGAGATGGGAGAGAGGAGAAAGACAGAGAGACAGAGAGAGAGGGGAGATGGGAGAGAGGAGAAAGACAGAGAGAGACAGAGAGAGACACAGAGAGAGAGAGAGAGAGGTGAGAGAGAGATAGGGGAGAGAGAGAGGGGAGATGGGAGAGAGGAGAAAGACAGAGAGAGAGACAGAGAGAGAGAGAGAGAGAGAGAGGTGAGAGAGAGAGGGGAGATGGGAGAGAGGAGAAAGACAGAGAGAGACAGAGAGAGACAGAGAGAGAGAGAGAGAGAGGGGTGAGAGAGAGATAGGAGAGAGAGAGAGGGGAGATGGGAGAGAGGAGAAAGACAGAGAGAGAGACACAGAGAGAGAGAGAGGTGAGAGAGAGATGGGGGAGAGAGAGAGGGGAGATGGGAGAGAGGAGAGGCCCACATTATTAGCCAGTTAATTCAAATCTACCTAGAAGTGGAAGGTCTATATTAAAGAGATACTTATGGAGTTTGGCAATGAGGCCCTTAATTTTCTTCCCCAGAGTCAGATGAATTTGTGGATACCCTTTTATGTCTCTGTGTCCTTCATAAATCACCTCATTGCCTAAATCGAGAACTGGTGGATTGTGGCATTTGCCCAAAATACCAGATCGCCAGTCCGCCCCTGCATGTGCACACACACACACACACACACACACACACACACACACACACACACACACACACAAACACACACACAAACAGGCTACAATGCACCTCGCCTCGATTATTTTATAAAGGGCTTCATTGCCAAAATCTAGAAGTATCCCTTTAATACAGACCCTCCACTTCTAGGAAGATTTTAACCCTCTTAATTCAAACTTTCTCCAAGTTTCACCAGAATTGTAAGGCCCTAGTTATTTTGTTGCATTGTTGCGTAATAATCCTCAGTTATTTCTGAGGATTATTTTTTTTTCATGTGATAAGTGATTTACATCTGTCCCTCATTTTAAGGTCAACCCTGTTATATGAACTGAACTCTAGTTTTAAAAGGGTGAAACTGCTCTTTTTTAAATATTTTTTTCAAAAGAAACATTGAACATCTAATAGTCAATTCATAGAGTTAAACCAGGTGAGGTGGTTCTACTCTTTTGGGCCCTTTTCTGGTGTTTTGTGGTGGAAAACTAAGAAGGTCGAGCATAACATGTCAACCCTGTTACCCATAGATAGACAACCCTGTTACCCATAGATAGACAACCCTGTTACCCATAGATAGACAACCCTGTTACCCATAGATGGACAACCCTGTTACCCATAGATAGACAACCCTGTTACCCATAGATAGACAACCCTGTTACCCATAGATAGACAACCCTGTTACCCATAGATGGACAACCCTGTTACCCATAGATAGACAACCCTGTTACCCATAGATAGACAACCCTGTTACCCATAGATAGACAACCCCTGTTACCCATAGATAGACAACCCCTGTTACCCATAGATAGACAACCCCTGTTACCCATAGATAGACAACCCTGTTACCCATAGATAGACAACCCTGTTACCCATAGATAGACAACCCTGTTACCCATAGATAGACAACCCTGTTACCCATAGATAGACAACCCTGTTACCCATAGATAGACAACCCTGTTACCCATAGATAGACAACCCTGTTACCCATAGATAGACAACCCTGTTACCCATAGATAGACAACCCTGTTACCCATAGATAGACAGGCTAGAAATGTTCTAGCAATTATCATTATTTTGCTTGCATTTAATTGCCACTCCCTGTTGCACACAAGATTCCATTCCCCCTGTCACAAAGGGATTGATGTCTGATTTAAGATGAAATTGTCAACCCTGTTACCGTCAACCCTGTTACTTTATTAATTTGTATTAATTTTTTTCTCTTGAGATGGGAAGTTGAACATGTGCACTTGATGACAATGTTAACATTAGGTGAAATCTGAAGGTTTTTTTGACCAAGTTAGACTTCTCAAAAGGCACGGAATTGGTGGAACGACCCAAAGCATTCCTTGTGTATTATGGTAATAGCATTCCTTGTTTATGGTCTGTTGCATTCCTTGAGTATTGCACTACTGTTCCTATTGAGCTTAAGAGCTATGGCCAATTGACGGTCATCAAGGTAATTTTGGTTGTCTCTTGCATGTGTGTTACTGTATGTTGCAGTATCTCAGTCACTTTACTGTACAGAGAGTTTTCCATTGGACAGACAGAGGGCTGTTTGGCAAAATAGAGAGAGAGAAAGAGAGAAAGAAAGATATAGGGAGAGACTATGTGTGTTTCTGTGTGTGTGTGTGTGTGTGTGTGTGTGTGTGTGTGTGCGTGCTCGTGCGTGTGTGTGAGAGAGAGCTGGCTGATGGGCAAAGGCATGCTCAGCCTGCAGGTTAAAACTGCCCGCGAGCCAGGCATCAAACTTTCACATCCCTGCCTTCACTTATTCACTGGGCTATGCTGTCAGGAGTTAGCACCACACAGTGGCAGACGACAACCAGGAGGGAGAGGGGGGTGAGAGGGGGGAGTGTGTGTGCAACAGGGAGAGAAAAAGACAGAGAGACGGGGGAGAGGGAGGAGAAGGAGGTGAGGGGGGGGGGGGGGGTAGGGGAGCAATAACAGATAACGGCTACTCAGACTGTACATTCACAGTATGATCAGGTCAGTGGCGGTCGGGACCGTTATAGATTAGGGAGGACGATATTTTTTTATGAGCATGGCGTTAATGGGCATGGCATATTTCTATTACAGCATATTGGATGACTGTCATTCATTTTCCATTCACTCAGCTCAGCTGTAACATCATTTGTAAATCGGGAGGTGCCGGAACAAAAAGTGAGTGCGAGAGGAGGGTGACCTGGGGAGCTCTGAGGTACCGGAAGGCATGAGGAAAAAATGTCACTGTTAAAATAAAGCATTGTATATCACTGCATTTGCCTGGTGGCATAGAGCAGTAGAGTAGAGGCACTTACAGAAGTTGCACACATGGAGAACATTTTTAGTAGCCTAGTGTCTGGGAAAAATGTGGCCTTTTATAAACGCATTTCATGCAATTCTACGTCGGGAGAATTAACAAAAAAGCAACTTGAATGAACTTTGATCTCTTTTATGTGTACAATCAATATACTAGCTGCATTAACTAAGTAAGTGAAAGGTAAACAAACAAAAAGGACCAATAAAATAAAAAAAATCACAATTGTTTATTTATTTTAATTTTAATTTAAAAAATATATATATATTTGTAATTTTACCCCTTTTTCTCCCCAATTTTGTGGTATCCAATTGTTTTAGTAGCTACTATCTTGTCTTATCGCTACAACTCCCGTATGGGCTCGGGAGAGACGAAGGTTGAAAGTCATGTGTCCTCCGATACACAACCCAACCAAGCCGCACTGCTTCTTAACACAGCGCCATCCAACCTGGAAGCCAGCCGCACCAATGTGTCGGAGGAAACACTGTGCACCTGGCAACCTTGGTTACCGCGCACTACGCCCGACCTGCCACAGGAGTCGCTGGTGCGCGATGAGACAAGGATTTCCCTACCGGCCAAACCCTCCCTAACCCGGACGGAGCTAGGCCAATTGTGCGTCGCCCCGCGGGCCTCCCGGTCACGGCCGGTTACGACAGAGCCTGGGTGCGAACCCAGAGTCTCTGGTGGCACAGCTGGCGCTGCAGTACACCCGGGAGGCCCACAATTGTTATTTTTATGAAATTCACTGAGTAGGATGGTCCTCCCCTTCCTCAGAGGAGGAGCCTACACTGATGTAGCTTTACACAGGCATACAAAAATAGTATTTTCTATGACTAGTAAGGGGGAGAGGCAGAGAGAGGGCAAGAGAGCGAGAGATAAGGACATAGAGTGTAACACCAGTCACTTAGACTTGTAGGTTCACACTACATGCACATATACACAAATGCATGGGCGCACAAATAACCTTTTCTCCTCTGACTCCCTTATCTTTCTCGCTTTCTCTGTATAGCCTCACTAGTCATCTCAAGAAAAGTAAGAAAGAGTTGAGTGGAGAAGTACACTCCTGGATTTTGTCCATGTGACATTTGCGAGACAGTGTATTGCGGAGACAGTTGATACAGATACTACGATTCAAAAGTCTCTATAGAAACATACAATGGGCTAACAGTAATAGGGTCTAGCTTTTTTTTGGTCACTCTTTTATAAACTATTCATTTATCCTCTTGAAAAGGACGAAGAATCAACGGATGACCTTTCAACGTACAGGAAATAAAAACACCAACACAGTATGGGGCCTCAATTTGAGCCGTGCAAAACTCTCGTACACACACAAGTACACCCTCACACACACTTGTGATTTCCCACTTGAGTGCGAGCCAATGGAGAAAACAAGGAAACAAGTGACAGCCAAGCCAAATGGCTGATGGTAAAGACGTCTAGAAAGACATGAAGGAGAGAGGGAGGGAGAGAGAGAGAGAGAGAGAGGGTGAAGGGTGATGGAGACAGAGAGATAGAGAGAGAAATATTCCCCAGAGACATAGTGATGGTAATATGCCTCTGAAGACACATGCCCCTAGCTATGCCACGAGGCTGCTTTGCTAGCACTGACTGGATTAGGTTCTGGGACACCGCCGATAGCATCGACGAGCTAACCACCTTTTATGCACGCTTCGACAAAAACAACACCGAGCCATGCACGAGGACCCTCGTTGACCCAGGGGACTGGGGGATCTCGCTCTCCCCGAGGCCCGCGCGAGGAAGGTTTATGATCAGGTCAACACCCGTAAGGCCGCGGAGCCTGGCAGTACTCCAGGGCGCATTCTCAGAGCATGCACAGAATAGCTGGCTGGCATATTCACAGTCATTTTCAACCTTTCAGTATGTAATCCCCACATTTCTCAAGCTGACCACCATCATTCCCGTTTCCAAGAACTCCAAGGCTACCTGCCACAATGACTACCGCCTTGTAGCACTCACATCTCTAACCATGAAGTCTGCTTATGGCACACATCAACTCCATCATTCCAGACACCCTAGACCCACTCCAAGTTGCATACCACCCCGACAGATCCATAGATGACGTAATCTCAATTCCAACAACCTCTCCCTCAACGTCAGAAAGACCAAGGAGCTGATTGTGGACTACAGGAAATGGGCGGGGGGGGGTGAACGAGCCCCCATCCACATCAACGGGGTTGCAGTGAAGCGGGTCGAGAGCTTCATGTTCCTCGTGTCCAAATCACGAAAGACTTAAAACGGTCCACACATACGCAAACAGTTGTGAAGGCGGCGCGACAGAACCGATTTGGCATGGGCACTCAAATACTCAAAAGGTTCTACAGCTGCACCATTGAGAGCATTTTGACTTGCTGCATCACTGCTTGGTATGGCAACTGCACCACCCCTGATCACATGACGCTACAGAGGGTGCTGTGTCACTGGGGCCGAGCTCCCTGACACCCAGTACCTCTATATCAGGTGGTGTGAAAGGAACCACCACCCAAGCCATAGACTGTTCTCTCTGCTTCCACACGGCAAGCGGTACTGGAGCATCAAGTCTGACACCAACAGACTCATGAAAAGCTTCCATCCTCAAGCCATATGACTGTCAAAATGGCCACACGGACTATCAGCATTGACCCATCGATTGTATTTTTTATTTTTGCACCGTCTCTATGCACACTCACTCCATGCACATTCTACACACTCACTCCATGCACATTCTACACACTCACTCCATGCACATTCTACACACTCACTCCATGCACATTCTACACACTCACTCCATGCACATTCTACACACTCACTCCATGCACATTCTACACACTCACTCCATGCACATTCTACACACTCACTCCATGCACATTCTACACACTCACTCCATGCACATTCTACACACTCACTACATGCACATTCTACACACTCACTCCATGCACATTCTACACACTCACTCCATGCACATTCTACACACTCACTCCATGCACATTCTACACACTCACTCACTCACACACATGCAGTCATCAGACACGCTACTGCTACCCTGTTTATCGTGTGCCTGGCCACCTTACCCATATACATATCTAACCCTACCACTCCAGTATCCCTGCACATATCCCCGCACACTCCAACACACACACACACACACACATGCGCGCGCACACACACACACACACACACACGCAATCATCAGACACGCTACTGCTACTCTGTTTATCGTGTGCCTGGTCTCCTTATCCCTATACAGTGGGGCAAAAAAGTATTTAGTCAGCCACCAATTGTGCAAGTTATCCCACTTAAAAGATGAGAAAGGCCTGTAATTTTCATCATAGGTACACTTCAACTATGACAGACAAAATGAGAAAAGAAATCCAGAAAATCACATTGTAGGATTATTATGGTGGAAAATAAGTAAGACAAGCAAGATTTCTGGCTCTCACAGACCTGTAACTTCTTCTTTAAGAGGCTCCTCTGTCCTCCACTCGTTACCTGTATTAATGGCACCTGTTTGAACTTGTTATCAATATAAAAGACACCTGTCCACAACCTCAAACAGTCACACTCCAAACTCCACTACGGCCAAGACCAAATAGCTGTCAAAGGACACCAGAAACAAAATTGTAGACCTGCACCAGGCTGAGAAGAATCTGCAATAGGTAACCAGCTTGGTTTGAAGAAATCAACTGTGGGAGCAATTATTAGGAAATGGAAGACATACAAGACCACTGATAACCTCCCTCGATCTGGGGCTCCACGCAAGATCTCACCCCGTGGGGTCAAAATGATCACGGGAACGGTGAGCAAAAATCCCAGTACCACACGGGGGGACCTAGTGAATGACCTGCAGAGAGCTGGGACCAAAGTAACAAAGCCTACCATCAGTAACACACTACGCCGCCAGGGACTCAAATCCTGCAGTGCCAGACGTGTCCCCCTGCTTAAGCCAGTACATGTCCAGGCCCGTCTGAAGTTTGCTCGAGAGCATTTGGATGATCCAGAAGAAGATTGGGAGAATGTCATATGGTTAGATGAAACCAAAATATTACTTTTTGGTAGAAACTCAACTCGTTGTGTTTGGAGGACAAAGAATGCTGAGTTGCATCAAAATAACACCATACCTACTGTGAAGCATGGGGGTGGAAACATCATGCTTTGGGGCTGTTTTTCTGCAAAGGGACCAGGACGACTGATCCGTGTAAAGGAAAGAATGAATGGGGCCATGTATCGTGAAATTTTGAGTGAAAACCTCCTTCCATCAGCAAGGGCATTGAAGATAAAACGTGGATGGGTCTTTCAGTATGACAATGATCCCAAACACACCGTCCAGGCAACGAAGGAGGGGCTTCGTAAGAAGCATTTCAAGGTCCTGGAGTGGCCTAGCCAGTCTCCAGATCTCAACCCCATAGAAAATCTTTGGAGGGAGTTGAAAGTCCGTGTTGCCCAGCAACAGCCCCAAAACATCACTGCTCAAGAGGAGATCTGCATGGAGGAATGGGCCAAAATACCAGCAACAGTGTGTGAAAACCTTGTGAAGACTTACAGAAAATGTTTGACCTCTGTCATTGCCAACAAAGGGTATATAACCAAGTATTGAGATAAACTTTTGTTATTGACCAAATACTTATTTTCCACCATAATTTGCAAATTAATTAATTAAAAATCCTACAATGTGATTTTCTGGATTTTTTTCTCATTTTGTCTGTCATAGTCGAAGTGTACCTATGATGAAAATTACAGGCATCTCTCATCTTTTTAAGTGGGAGAACTTGCACAATTGGTGGCTGACTAAATACCTTTTTGCCCCACTGTATATATCTAACCCTACCACTCCAGTATCCCTGCACATTGTAAAGATGGTATTGGCACTGTCCCTGAAACTTACTTACTTTCTCTGGTTCTTCTTATTTCTATTTCGGCTGTGTTTTTGTTTTCTTGACATTTTAAATAATGTTTCATAGTACTACTGCAATGTTGGGAAGAGCAAGCAACTTGAAACCCTTACTTTGCTCTCTCTCTCTACCCCCCCCCCCCTCTGATACCCATAACCCCCAACTGGAGGTCCATAGTGCACTGGAGGATACATGTGTATGCCAACGCTGTGTCTGCCATCTGATCGAGTCAATGAAGCAGGCAGAGTAAGGGAGGGAGAGAGAGCAAAGATGGAGAGAGAGAAGAGGGAGCGCTGCATGGGCCACCACAGAATTCATCTATAATTCATGGCACCTCAATTAGTGTCAGTGTTCGCAAGGGGCTGAGGGGAAGGCTGGCTGGCTGGCTTGGACTGGCTGTCTCCTCCTGGGCTGGGCCACCCACAACCTTAACCCTGTTACCAGATCAGTTTGTGCTGTGTAGCCGACTCCAATGGTAGTTGTCATGCTTGGCATGACAATGAACCAGGAGGAACCAGGAGATGGTGAGACAGCATAAACATATCTGGGATCAGGCTTCCTCGTGGTAGATGTTGTCATTAACCACGTATCTAGGGTAATATTACCTCTAGCCTTAACCAATACTGTATGTGGTCGGTGGATGAACAAATATCTTACCCTGTATCAGTCAGTGGTTAGGGACCATTGTTAGGGGCCGTCTTCTACTTTACTCCATACTTTCCACCCCTGCCTTGACTACAGATCTAGGAATCAGATTTCCTCTCATCTTAACCATTAGGTGGTCTGTGGATGTAGACATATCTGACCCGGTATCAGTAGTTATGGTGCTGGTACACTACTGTACATCTCCAGGAGGTGCGCTGTCTCCAGTCCCAGCTGGACAGATGGTGGTTAGGCACCTAAGGAGAGAGCCTCCCAGCTGGGAAACACAGCTACTCAGGTATGGGCCTGCCTCTCCCTGGAGGCTCGTTTGGGGAGGAGAAGAGAGAGTCCTCTGTACTGTGTGTGTGTGAGAGAGAGAGAGAGAATGGGGAGAGAGAATAGAGAGAGAGAGAGAGAGAGAGAGAGAGAGAGAGAGAGAGAGAGAGAGAGAGAGAGAGAGAGAGAGAGAGAGAGAGAGGAAATGGGAGAGAGAGAGAGAGAGAGATGAAATGGGAGAGAGAGATGAAATGGGAGAGAGAGAGAGAGAGAGAGATGAAATGGGAGAGAGAGAGAGAGAGAGAGAGAGAGAGAGAGAGAGAGAGAGAGAGAGAGAGAGAGAGAGAGAGAGAGAGAGAGAGAGAGAGAGAGAGAGAGATGAAAATGGGAGAGAGAGATGAAATGGGAGAGAGAGAGAGAGAGAGAGGAATATGGGAGAGAGAGAGAGAGAGAGAGATGAAATGGGAGAGAGAGAGAGAGAGAGAGAGAGAGATGAAATGGGAGAGAGAGAGAGAGAGAGAGAGATGAAATGGGAGAGAGAGAGAGAGAGAGAAGGAGAGAGAGAGAGAGAGAGAGAGAGAGAGAGAGAGAGAGAGAGAGAGAGAGAGAGAGAGAGAGAGAGAGAGAGAGAGAGAGAGAGAGAGAGAGAGAGAGAGAGAGAGAGAGAGAGAGAGAGAGAGAGAGAGAGAGAGAGAGAGAGAGAGAGAGAGAGAGAGAGAGAGAGAGAGAGAGAGAGAGAACTAATGAGTGAGAAATTGATTAAGAGTGGAACAGTGGTGAGAGAGACAGTCGCTCAATCATTACCGGTAGTCCCAACAAGGAGATACATTGTTCACACCCCTTGACTTTTTCCACATTTTGTTGTGTTCCAACCTGAATTTATATACACAACCAATCAAAAGTTTGGACACACCTATCCATTCAAAGGTTTTTCTTTATTTTACTATTTTCTACATTGTAGAATAATAGTGAAGACATCAAAACTATGAAATAACACATATGGGATCATGTAGTAACCAAACAAGTGTTAAACAAATCTAAATATGTTTTATATTTGAGATTCTTCAAATAGCCACCCTTTGCCTTTGTGCTTTGCACACTCTTGGCATTTTCTCAACCAGCTTCACCTGGAATGCTTTTCCAACAGTCTTGAAGGAGTTCCCACATGCTGAGCACTTGTTGGTTGCTTTCCCTTCACTCTGCGGTCCGACTCATCCCAAACCATCTCAATTTGGTTGAGGTCGTGGGATTGTGGAGACCTGGTCATCTGATGCAGCACTTCATCACTCTCCATCTTGGTAAAATAGCCCTTACACAGCTTGGAGGTGTGTTGGGTCATAAAATATATTTTGATTTGTTTAACACTTTTTTTTTAAATCTGTTAATTCATAGTTTTAAAGCCTTCACTATTATTCTACATTTTTTAAATGATTTTGGGGATACCTAAAGGGGTACAATGATCAACAACCAACCATTGAACAACCATTGAAGAATTTTGAAAATAATAATGGGAAAATGCTGCACAATCCAGGTGTGGAAAGGTTTTAGAGACCAAAGGGAAAGGGGGGATACCTAGTCAGTTGTACATCTGAATGCATTCAATTGAAATGTGTCTTCCACATTTAACCCAACCCCTCTGAATCTTAGAGGTGCGGTGGGGCTGCCATAATCGACATCCACGTCTTCGGTGCCCGGGGAACAGTGGGTTAACTGCCTTACTCAGAGGCAGAACGACAGATTTTTAGCTTGTCAGCTCGGGGATTCGATCCAGCAACCTTTCAGTTACTGGCTCAACGCTCTAACCACTTGAAGTGCTTCTACAAAGTATTAACTCAGGAGTGTGAATAGTTATGTAAATGTTAACTTATGTAAATTATTACATTTTCAATACATTTGCAAAACTTAAAAAAAACATATTTTAACTTTTTCATTATAGGGTATTGTATGTAGATGGGTGAGAATTTATTTTTTATTTAATCCATGTTGAATTCAGGCTGTAACACAACAAAATGTTGAATAAGTCAAGGTGTATGATTACTTGTCACTGAGAATGGATGGGATAGGGAGAGCTGCGACAGGCTAACCAATAACCATTCAGTGCAGTATGTGGCGTTAGAGGTCAGGCCCAGAGGGATCCCATGATTGGTTCTCCAGAGAGCGGGTCACGCTACAACATCTGGCATTGAGTCCATCTCCCCTCCCATCAGACACTCATCTCGTCTACCCTCAGACACTCATATCCTCTACGCACGCACTCACACTCACACACACACACACACACACACACACACACACACACACACACACACACACACACACACACACACGGCGAGACGACCTTGAGAGTGGCTGCCGGATTTTCTCTTTTCTCTCACTGAGCAATTATCACTAAAGGGAGAGAGCGAGAGTGCTCTGGGGAGGTTCTTGGCGAGGGAGAGAGAGGTAGAGAGAGATAGCGTGGGCAGGGTGGTTGGCTCTAAACCTACGGGGTCAAGGCCTCACACAGACAGCACTACTCCTTACGCACTGGAATAGCTTTAGCAGAGCGCTCGGGAGCTGGCCTGGGGCTAGGATTACTAACTCACGGCTGGGGCTTGGGGAGAGAGAGAGGGGTCAGAGGGGTAAGTGCGAGGGAGGGACTGTGTGCGCGAGCGAGTGCTGATATAAGCAAAGTATAAATGGCGTTGGCTGGGAAAGGAGAGGGAGAAGGGAATCTGATCTTAGGACAGGGGTGATACATGCACACATTTAGAAAAAGGGTTCTCAAATGGTACTTTGTGGAGATTCAGGGTTCTACATGGGACCTTTTTCATCTGATGAGCACTTTCTGGTTCTATGTCGCACCTTTTTTTTAATAAGGGCTCTATTTTAACAAAACTAACGCAATGGTCATTCTTAGCGCTAGTGGTACCATTATAGGTTCAGGTGTGTGTCAGAAATATTTGTGCTGTTTTCACATTTATTTGATGAAATAAGTTGTGGGTGTCGAGGCATGGCCCATCACTGGCCAATCAGAATGTGCTCCATGACTAAATATGTTGTTTCTTCAAGTTGTGTATTTATGGTCTTTTATGTATTGCATTGTCATCAACTCCAATTCGAATGTTGGTCCGTTATAGCCTAGTCCCTTAAATAGCCCGCTCAATATTTGCCAAATATGTTGAACAAGTTTGCAGTCTACATCGTTCTATTTGCGTTGCTTTAATATGGAAAATGCCCATGCGCCAGTTTTTACATGACAAAATTGCAAACTAACATGCGTTTGACTCCTTAGAGCCAGATGAAATTAGAGCCTTAAGAGTGCAGAGATTGAACGCCTAAAAGCCTGGCTGTGAGAGGTATACGAACAGATCCAAGAACGGTCTGATAATTGACCAAGATTAAATGACCTGGCTATGAAAGGTATAAAAACAGATCTGAGTACAGTCTGATACAGGAACAGATTAAAAGTTATATAGCAAGAGATCTAAGAACTGTTGATACAGGCACGTATTAAATACCCTGGCAGTGAGAGACACGATGAACAGATCTGAGGCCAGTGTCAGAAGGAGGTGGAGAGAAGAAGAGACGGGCTGTGGGCTGCAGCACTAACGAGTTCGAAATTCATTAAGAGGGAAACAGTGGTGTGTGAGAGAGAGAGGGGGAGAGCGAGAGAGAGAGAGGGGGAGAGAGAGAGAGAGAGAGAGGGGGAGAGAGAGAGAGAGAGAGAGAGAGAGAACGAACTGTTCGCCTGTGGGAGAGAGCCTCCTGAAGGATCAAAACAATTATTGCCATTATCATTGTCTCATTTTCTCTCTCTCCCTCTCTCTCTCTTTCTCTCTCTCTCTTTCTTGCATGTACACACACACACGCATGCACACACACTCTCTCCTGGCGGTAAGACGGAAGACAGGCCGCTAGCCCAGTGGAGCTGTAGGAGATTCTAATGAGATGTCTATCGCCTCAGTCCAGACTCTCTCTCCTCTCCTCTCAGCGAAGAAGAACCGACGCCACAGCCGCCTGCGAGGGGGAATTGCAAGAGCCTGCGTGAGACGAGATATAGCAGTGTGTGTGCGCGCGTCGGTGAGTTTGAGTGTGTCCGATGCGGCCTCACTGCCTCTCAATATTGTGATGGATGGCCTCACCAACACAACTCCCTCCTTTACCCACCACCGATACACACACACACACACACACACACACACACACACACACACACACACACACACACACACACACACACACACAAACTGCTCCCCACCCTACACACACATCACTGTAACTGCCCTCCAAATTCCACCACCCTTTGTCCCTCTCCCTCCACCCCCACCCAAGACCCTATACCCTCCCCTCCGCCCCTGCCAGGCTGGCCCTCAGTCGGGGCACTACCACCAAAGAAACCTCACCCGTGGCAAAGTCATGACGACAGCTATAGCTGCATCGGTTCCCGTGCTCACCCCTCTCTGCTCTGACCTGATTCCGTACGAACACTGCTTCATGTCAACACTCATTCCTACAGAGAACCAAGGCCACACGAAGCATCGTTGTCTTCCTCAGTTATCGTCCAAGCCCTGGTCAAACGTAGCACACCATTTGGGACACATAACATGAATATTTCCACACGCATTGCTACCATTTGAGTTCAACAATGGCACACTTCTATTTTGTTATTTTTAACAATCAGTTGCTTGCTGTTACAGTGGTCCATGACTCCACATTGTCTGTGGAAGCAGACTTGGTATCGTTTGTCGACTGGTTGTTGACGGCTCGTCCCCAGCTGGTCCTTGATAAGCTGCAGCTTCTCTCTCCAGAGGGAGGGATGTTGACTTCTCTCTCTCTCTCTCTTCCTCTCTCCTGGGTTTTAATCAGTCACTTTTTTGCAAAGCGACTTCTCTGGTAGTCTGGACGCTGCTGTGTACACAAACTCTGTGGTGATTAAGGTAGCGGGAGAGAGAGATGCTGAGAAAGAGAGAGAGAGAGAGAGAGAACGCTTGTTAGCAGCCAGGTTGAAGTGCTGCTCCAGTTACTCGGAGTGAGAGGCTCTGCTTTTTTTTTCACTTTCACTCTGTCTCTCACTCTCACTCTTTCGTATCTAGCTCTCTGAGGTCCTTTGGTACCAGGTGATGCTTACTGAGGGTCAGGGTGGACTGAACACTGGATAACGCAACACACACACACACAGAGGGCTCTCCACTACAGGCCTATTAACTACACTACTGCTGCCCTCGATTCAGAGCCTCTCTGTCTAACACACACAGCCTCTCTCTATTCCTCTCACTTCCTCAATTCAGTTCATTCAATTCAATTATCTCTCTGTCTCTCTCTCTCTCGTACACACACACTCACACCAATGATACATGAACTACCAACCACCGCCACAGCCTGCAGTTGACCCCTCTCTCTGAGCTCCGCAGTCCCCAGGCCCAAATCCAATCCTCCCCTACAGCGTCACATGACCCAGTATTTAAGCACCAGAACCGTCTCTGATCCAGAACCCATGTGCCTGCTCTTGCCCACGGGAGGCTAGTTGAAGCATTGCTATCTCCTAGCGATCAACCCTAACATTCCAAAGCCGCAGCCATAAGCAACACTCGCTAATTACTGTCTCAGTGTCAGCCCGTAATTCTAGACGCCAATCGGCCCTGTTCCCCAGAAGCTAATGCTACGCCAGTGCTGCGCTAGCTGATTCAGGCTACCGCGCTTAACGCTTAGCCCCCATGTGGGATTAGGCCATGTGTGATAGAGAAGGGGGGTGGGTGAGGGGGGATGCAGATTTGAGAAGGGGGCTCAGGGGTATTCACTTGACATTAATTGTGTCATCACCTCTGTAGCCCCCCCCCCCTCCCTCGCTCCCCCAGCCCCCACCTCCTCTGGATGTCTGACTTGGGATCTGCAGTAGTATTAGTAGGCTACAGGGAATTGCTGACTTCATCTATATTAACCCTTTAAACCGGGTGAACTAAGAACAGCAGGACAGCATGGACCTAAGTCGATAGGGCAATTTACGGCAGACGAGGACCGTGATTCCATCTGAGCAGCTGCATAATGTATCCCAATGACAGTTATATTAGCATCTACAATGAGAGTGAAATAAAGCTATACTCTATTCTAAGTAGAAACACATGGGATCAGCATTAAATCAAATGTATCTGTCTTCTGTATTATATTCTAGTATTATATTAACCTATAGGTCCTGGTAAGCAGTGCCCTCCCCTGACAGCCTTTCGCCCTGTGAATGTTTTTCCATGCTATACCATCACCGGGCTCAGTGAAGCAGACCTGCGTTGAGCTGTTTGAGTGAGAGAATAATGGCACCGGAATGTATAGCCTCTCTCTCTCTCTCCGATAGTGTGGCAACAGAAGACTGGTCCATCCCTGAGGCACAGCACCTGGGCTGGGCCGTCTGCTTTCTCTTCTCTCCTCCTTCTTTCCTGTCTTTCTTTCGGTCTCTCCTCTCTGGCTTTACCCTCCGTATGGTCCACCACCTCCCTCTTTTTCTCGCTCTCCCTCCCTCCCGAGAGCCTCTGCCGAGTGGAGTCAATTAAAAGCGCACATTTCAGTGAGAGGAGAATGTGTGTGTGTGTGTGGAGGAGGCTCCCATGGGGCCTGGCAGTATTGCGCTGCAGCGCAGCACTCTCCTCCTGTGACAACGCCTCCGATGGGACTGGGACAGCTGTGACCAACCTACAGCTTCAGCGGGGATGACAAGCCTTATTAGACACTCACCCCCTCATCACCCACCCCCCGCCCCCATATCTCTCTCACACACAGGCAAACACGTTTTTGCTTTCGCACATACAGAAGGAGACACACTAGCATACAAGTACACACTTTCACACCGAAGGGCACATATGCACAAACACACACAGACTGTACACACACACATTTCCCTTATGCACATACACTCATCAACATATGCATACACTCTTTCAAACTAAAAAAAACCCTAGTCGTTCACAAACACACACTTTGGAAGCAACGTGAGTCTGTGTGTGCTGCATGTACAAAAAGAGAACCTTGTTGGACAGATTACCCTTGGATAATATCAAATCAAAGACCAAATTCATATGCAACACAACACATGCATTCGCTCACACAGGTATACGAAAGAACAAGGACTCGAGGACACACCAGCACAAGACAATGGAAATGTCATCACACAATTGTGACAAATCCTCGCACGGAACCACACAAGCGTAGAAAGAGCATGAAACAGATACTTTCTTTTCATTTCATTTATTTAACAGTCACCAGATAAGATACATTCGCTTTAAAAAAAAGAAATAGACGACAAAATTCATATTTTCTTTTTGAGTTTAAAAACTATTATACAATATCCTCAATATATAGATTTTTGTACAAAATAAAATCCTTACGACTGTAAAGGAAGTGTGACGCAGAAAAACAAAGACAAAAAAAAATGCTAAGGAAATTGGAGTTGGCTCACAAACTACCACACTCAGGGGTGACAAAGACCCACCTCTTTCATAAATAAATATGTGTATGATAACGTTTGACATTATATATAACTCTATTTTCCAATATCGGGGCATCACTAAACCTTTTTTAGCGCAGGCTAAAACATAGCCCTACCAAGGGGTCCTTTCGCACAGACTGAGATTGAACAAGAGACGACATCCTAGAATAAGGATGTTGATCTCGAAGGATAGGGCCTGCTAGTCTGTGCCATACTTGACCTTTGGCTGTAATGATATGCCCCTTGTACGGTGTCCATGTTAGGAAATCCCTGGTACGGTGTACATTTTAGGACATTCCTGTTAGAAGTATTCAGTACAGTCCACAGCAGAGTGTGTCTACTGAGGGAGACAGGAGAGCTGGTTCATGTTCTTTAGACATCAAACAAACAAAAGCTAACTGAATCAGAGAGGGACAACCTGGACTTTGTCCAATAAGAAACACACATTTTCGGTTTCCGTTGCAAAGCGCTTTAAGGCGGTTCGCAATGGTGTGCGGCGTGTGGCCTAATGAACATGACCCATGGCTCTCTCCTGTCCCGAATCTTTGTATGGTGGCTAGAGCTACAGTAAAGAGACCGTGGTCCAATTCATGAGGGCTTGTGTAGCCTAGCGTATAGGGTGTGGATCCGGATGTCCGCCTTCACACATCACCATGCCATATACACCCTGTCCCTGAATGTCCCTTCAGAGCGTCAACATTACAACGACAACAAGAGAGAACGACGAACAAAGGAAACGCGCTGAACGTGGACATGTGTGGAAGGAAGGTAAAGAAGGAACAACAACCCTGTTTGACAGAGATTAATGCCAATCTGATTGGCTGATGGTTTTCATCGGTCTTTTCTACCCCTCTATGTACAGTACCTTATATCAGAGAACCAGTCTCAACTCACACTCCCAAAAGGCCCAAAACACAGCCAAGACGACCTCATAACATGTGATAGGGAACACAAGATACAGATGATGACAACGATGCTGATGACTTACAACACAAACACACTACCCGTTTAAGACACACGCGCCCAGAAGGGACGGGGAAAGGGACATGATCATGTGATTATATTGCTGTCGACCTACTATCAACCTGCGTTTACTTATTTGTCCCCCCCCCTCCCCCCCATCGGTGTCCTTTCCGAACAGACAAACGCGGACAGTGTTGTCTCCCTCTGGGCCAGGATGACTAGGTGTTAATCACGGCGATCAGAACAGCACATTTACGTTAGCGACAACTGCAGGGGTGAGAGAGAGAGAGAGAGAGAGAGAGAAAGAGGGAGGGAGGGGAGGGGAGGCTGTTGCGTTTAGATCCCCGATAGTGATGCATGGCTGCAGCATCACTTTGGAGATTAAAAGCAAGGAGCTGAATTTCAATCAAGCACAGTTTAATGGGTCGGTCTGAGGGATGATCACTTTGTCTCTGTTGGTGGTGGTGGTTGGGGGGGGGGGGGGGGGGGGGCAGAGACAGAGAAAGCAAAGTTAAAGAGAAAAGCTGGCGCCACAAAGGAAAAAATAAACCCTGGTTGAGGCAAGGTGATACGCCATTTTCCATTTTGTCTTCTGAATATTCCAAAGATGAATTCAATTAACATAATGCAACCAACTAATATAACATACACTTTCACTTGCACAGTAAAGTAAAGCACCAGATTATAGTTTTCAATTAGGTCAGTGAGGAGGCACAGATCATTGTAAGTCTGTCCCAAAATGTATCATTTGATTTGACCGAATACGAGCCAACAACAAAGAGCCCAAATAACCAATCAATCAGACATTTTTGATGACATTTTCCCTGCTTCCCACTGGCAGTAAACATATCAGCATAGCAACCCCCATTATAAACATTGCAGCATAGCAACCCCCATTATAAATCTATGCCACAAATGTATCTATAGATCCGGATTCTTGCACTTTCTTGGTTTGTTCAGCAAAATTATATGTCAAATACCGTACCCACATCGCAAACAGCCAAACTCTGCATGAATTTGTCTGCTACAGTACGTGACAAGACCTGGGTCCAAATACCATTTGAGATATTTCAAATACGTTTAGCGTTTACTGCAGTCTGCCATGGAGTGCAAAATAGGCGGGGTTTGCACGTTTGCGACAATTCTATTGGCTCCATTGCGCCAGGCAAACTCAATCAAGCCCAGATAAAGTGCCTGAAAGGATTTTGAATAGTATTTGAACCCGGGTCTGTATGTGAGTGAGCTGTGGAGTCTGACCCAGTTGTTTTAAAGTGCTTGGTGAGTTCAGGTCTCATGATAGTAGATGAGAAAGGGACAAGGTTGGGCAACAACACAGTTGAGATTGTCATCACAGTATACAGCTGATGTGAGAAAAACCAATGTGACATGAGCTACAGTCTCCAGAGAGAGTCCGGGTAGGGAGAGATAGGACCGGGGCATTTTATAGCACAACACAGAAAGGTATGGGGGAGTGAGCGACTGAGTGTTTGTCTCATCTCCTCTGTTTTCAGTCCAGGAATGACACAGTTAAGCACAGTGCTCCCCAACATGTTAGTGAGGAGGGGTGGAGTCTGTCTATCTGAGGGGCAGTGAGGGCTGGCCTGCAGCACTCTCTGTAGTGGAGTCTTTTCTGAGGCCTGCCCTGAAGCACTCTGGGAAATGTCTCAGCCGGGCACCCAGCTCTGGTTGTTGTGGGCTTGCTGAGGGCCTGCCAGTCCACTCATGCCCATCCCAAGGCCCACCCCCATGCCCATCCCGATGCCCAACCCCTGCGCCAGGGAGCTGTCAAAGTTAAAGTCCATTTCCTCTCCGGAGTCCATGATATCGTGGAGGAGGATGGACTCCACGTCGCAGTCCAAGCTCCCGTGGAAGATATCCAGGTCCAGATCAGCTGGTAGTCTCTCGTGGGGGTGAGGCTGGTGGTACGAGCTACCATGGTAGCTGCCTCCTGTGCAGCCTCCCACCATGCCCAGTTGGTGGTGGTACAGTCCACTGCCCATTCCCTGGTGTTGGGGGCTGGGGTAAGTGTTGTGGCAGGGGTGCGAGGGGTGGGGGGCGGTGGCCAGGTGGCAGGAGTCCTGGGGCATCCCCAGCATGCCGGCCGGGTTGGGTGGCAGGGTGGTGGAAGCGGGGAGGTGGGCGTGGGATGGGGGGCTGTAAAGATAGGGGACTTTGTGGCTGTAGGGCTGGAGGTGGCCACTGCTGATGCGTGGGGCCAGGGCTGGGGCTCGAGTCGGTGTGTGCGTTGTGTGGTTCTGACTGAGGTTGTGGCCAAGATGAGGAGAGCTGTGGTTGTGGTTGTTGTGGTTGGTCACAGGGTTGAGGTTATGACTCTGAGTTCCGTTGTGGCTGTTGTGGCTGTGAGCTGCATGTCCGTTGTGTCCGGGGTGGTGGCTGTGACGGGTGGAGCTCACTCCGTTCGTGGAGGGCCCCATCATTGGTTGGGCATCTCTCTCCTGGACCAGTATTATGTCCTTGGCACAGTACTGCTGTGGCCCTCCAGGGCCCCCTGTCAGCAGGCTCTGCAGGGCGTTGGTCCCTGAGTAGGCCGGCAAGGTGCCGCAGAAGCTAGCCGGCTTATTCTCCTGGATGGTCTGCATGGGCGAGTGGTGGCGCAGAATGCCCATCCCAGCCTGGCTGTAGACCGCGCCGCAGTACGACCCCTGACCTTTAACCCCAGGGTTGTAATGATAGACCGGGGGGAGTTTGTGGCCCGCTGCCAGGTGAGGATGATGATGGTGGTAGCCTTCCTCCAAGAGCCTCTCCTCCAGGCTGATCGCCCCGGTGAGATTAGCCAGCTGGGGAAGCTGCTCCACGGGTGGACAGTGGCCTCCCACGGCCCCCATGGCAGGGGAGCGGGCACTGGAGGAGGGGGAGGGGTAGAGGTGTGGCGAGGCCGAGCAGGACAGCCCGCTTTCCTCTGACTCCTCCAGTTCGCCCTCGGCCAGGATGGGCGACACACGCCCGCTCAGGGTCGACGTAGACGAACTAGCCCGGGAGTGGAGCTCCGTCCAGGCGTCAAACTCTCCTTCCACACCCCCAGCTCCCCCTATGTTTCCTGGGAGAACCTTCCCCGGCGGGCTACCCTGCTCAGGGGAAGCCTGGAGCCCCACTTGAGCTCCAGAACCAATCCCCGGCCTGCCCACCCTCTTGCGGCTGACCCGGCCCTTGCTCTTCAGGTACTTGGTGCTGTTGTCCATGGAGACGGTTCGCCGGCGAGGGGCCTTTCCCATCTTGCCCCCCTCAGGGTTGAGCATCCACCAGGAGGACTTACCCGTGCCTTCATTCTGCACCCGGATGAAGCGCGTGTGGAGGGACAGGTTGTGTCGAATGGAGTTCTGCAGAGATAGATAGATAGATAGATAGATAGATAGATAGATAGATAGATAGATAGATAGATAGATAGATAGATAGATAGATAGATAGATAGATAGATAGATAGATAGATAGATAGATAGATAGATAGATAGATAGATAGATAGATAGATAGATAGATAGATAGATAGATAGATAGATAGATAGATAGATAGATAGATAGATAGATAGATAGATAGATAGATAGATAGATAGATAGATAGATAGATAGATAGATAGATAGATAGATAGATAGATAGATGATAGATAGATAGATAGATAGATAGATAGATAGATAGATAGATAGATAGATAGATAGATAGATAGATAGATAGATAGATAGATAGATAGATAGATAGATAGATAGATAGATAGATAGATAGATAGATAGATAGATAGATAGATAGATAGATAGATAGATAGATAGATAGATAGATAGATAGATAGATAGATAGATAGATAGATAGATAGATAGATAGATAGATAGATAGATAGATAGATAGATAGATAGATAGATAGATAGATAGATAGATAGATAGATAGATAGATAGATAGATAGATAGATAGATAGATAGATAGATAGATAGATAGATAGATAGATAGATAGATAGATAGATAGATAGATAGATAGATAGATAGATAGATAGATAGATAGATAGATAGATAGATAGATAGATAGATAGATAGATAGATAGATAGATAGATAGATAGATAGATAGATAGATAGATAGATAGATAGATAGATAGATAGATAGATAGAGATAGATAGATAGATAGATAGATAGATAGATAGAAGATAGATAGATAGATAGATAGATAGATAGATAGATAGATAGATAGATAGATAGATAGATAGATAGATAGATAGATAGATAGATAGATAGATAGATAGATAGATAGATAGATAGATAGATAGATAGATAGATAGATAGATAGATAGATAGATTAGATAGATAGATAGATAGATAGATAGATAGATAGATGGGGCGAGAGAGAGAGAGATTGATTCATTTAGAGTGCACATTACATTGTTCATCATATTATGTATATTAGCATTTTCACTGTTTAACACACTGAATCCCACCACTGCCACCAAACGTCACACTTCAGCTCTGGGTGAAGACAGCGTGTGACTTTCAGGCAATGAGTACGGGTCGCCTTTGTGCGTGTCCCAGAACTCCTCATCTGTAGACATCAGCTGAATCAAGTACGCATATGACCCTTTTTCATATGAAACAACTGTCTACTGGAGAGGAAACTAGAGTTTCAGCGACTTTGACAACGTGCAACCTGCCAATCTGATCCCAAGCCTGCTGCTCCGTATTGATGGCTGTTTAAAGGTTTATCTCACACACATTGATGCCACTGGGGAGTGTGTGGATTCCCCTTCCAAGAAGAGCTTCGCTGATCAATACGTACCAGACAGTTTGTGTTCATTCTTATAGAGCTGCTATCAACTCACCATTGTGGGTCTACAAAATACATACTGGTGCCATTTCTGCCTACTAAACTGTAGACACCAGGGCCCAGTTTTTCTGAAGTTATCGATCCGAATTTCAACTATCGGATGTGATTGAATGCGTAGAAACAGAATGAATAGAATGGGTGTCCTTGTACAATCTATCAGGTGAGAGTGCCAATGATTGTCTGAACTGAAGACACTACGTCCACTTTATCTCTGTGAAGTGGAGGGTATCCCTCCCTCCTTCTCCTTCGCTCTGTCTCTTTCCTCTCTACTTCTTCTCCTCCGCCTGGTAGATGTACACTAATCCCTGGTTCAATGTGCCTGGCTGGGGTGTTTGATGTGGCTGCCAGTCTGGCCCGCGCACCAGCCCCCTCTCCCATGGCCTGAGTGTGGAGATGGATCGGATAGATTGAGCTAGGAGCTACCAGGAATAATGGATGGAGCCCACCAACCACCTCCTACCCACACAGACTCTCTCTATCACCGAATTCTCTTTCTGTCTCTCTATGACCCTCGCTCTTTCGCTCCATCACCTTCTCCCCTCCCTCGCCCTCTCTCTCCTTTTATCTCGGTCTCTCTTTTATCACCATTCTCTCTCTTTATAGCCTTCTCTACTCTAAGCTTTCTGCAACTTGTTGCTTCTCTTTCTTTTCATCCTATTTCCTCCCTCTCTCCATGTCTCTTGTGTTTGTTAATAATATACTGGAATCATTATTTACCTGCTGAGAGAATAGATTTAAAAAAAAAGTTTTGTCAATGCCTTTCCCACATTTTTGGGGGTGGGGGGGGGGAAAACACTCAAATTCAATGATAAACTCTCAATAGATGACTCTGTTCGTGCTTCTACACCTGCATTGCTTGCTGTTTGGGGTTTTAGGCTGGGTTTCTGTACAGCACTTTGAGATATCAGCTGATGTACGAAGGGCTATATAAATAAATTTGATTTGATTTGATTTGATTTGTTCATTCCCTTTCTCATTCCAAAAACAATTTGTAGGTGTATTAGACTTTTTCTTCAAGGGCAAGTGAAGGCCATGTGAACAGTAAGTAATATTGATTGATTGACAACAGTTGTTCTGTTCTGCTGTAGGCGTTATTCTGAAACGGGAAGATGAAACCAAAGCAACTAGTGTGGCTAAGCCTTACATTGGTACTATAGTACTATGGTACTATTGTTTCAGATTGAGGTATATGTGGTGTAATTTAAGCATTCATACTTTCAACGGCACCATTGTGTCGTACATCATTTGTATTCACGGCGAAGCGGCACAGTCTGAGTATACACAAATCAAATTGTGGGGCACCAACTGAAAAGCGGCGACTGACTGAATCCAGGTGATCTGTGAATGCCTCCCTTCGGTTGCCTCGCTGTGACACCTCGAGCATTGGGTAACCATGGCAACTGTTGGTAAACGTGCAGGAGAGGGAGTATATGATATTGTGGTGGGTAGAGCAGGGAGGCAGAGTAAGGGTAGCGGGGGGATGGGGAGAGACGTTGGTTGTTTGATGCTGCGGCTCTCTCTCTAACTCTAAACAGCCTTTCATCTGGGCCGTGCCAGTCCGTGGGGGATGCCCGGTCGGCAGGGGCGGGCAACTACGTGCCTGCGCCGACTACTACCCTTTTCACACTATCGTGCCAACTGAAACTGTACTGTGTTTCTCTCACATATTTTCTTTTCACATTGATCTTTTCGGCACAGTTCAAGCAACTACGGTGGATACCCAGCCAGCTCAAACAGCCTGGCTCAGCAAGGTTTGGTCCGGGTACACCTGTCTCTCCCACACCAGAACATTACCTTATCAGATCATGGACAAATGCTGTCCATCAAGTTATAGATGACAGATTGATTGAAGGCCGAATGAAAATGAACCTCCTTCAATGGGACCGGACCCGGTTGAAGCCGCTACCGCGTATGATCTCTGATCTGTTCCAAACGTAGCATGTATGATCAAAAAAAGTACCCCGCTATAGACTTGGGAGAGGGATTTGAACATCATCCCCAAGCCCTCTTTATCTGATGAATCCTGAATCCACCTGCTTAAGAGAGATTTAAGAGATTGCCTTCGTCCCAAATTGCTCCCTATGCTCTATATAATGCACTACTTTTGGCCAGGGGCCATAGGGCTCTGGTCAAAAGTGGAGCACTATATAGGGAATATGGCACCATTTGGGACACAGCCATTGCGTGGGTAAGTCGACCATGATGGCATAGTCAGCTAGCTGTTTGCTTCCTGTTTGCTGGCCTTTCTGTTTTGTTTTCAAACCCGGAGTTTCTCAGTAGTAGTCATCCTGTTTGTGCGTGGGTTTAGGGACTAAGAATAGCCCTGCCAGGTTACAGGTGTCCCTCCCTGTGTAGGAGAAGCCTAGCCCTGGCTTCTCGCCCAATCTTGGACTGAGTCAGGGGAAATATGGCCGGCCCATGCCCCTCTCACTCACGCCCCCAAAACAGGCAGTCGCAGGCAGCCGGTGCTAATCCCGCTTCATTCTGAGTAATCCCAGACAATTCCGGGCTAATCCTGGAGTTGATTCGGGGGCACTCCCAGCTGGGCGTCTCACACAGTCCACTGCCAGGTCATCGTGTGCACCGCGAGCAGCCTGGATACGGTATGAATCAATGGGAGGAGGAAGATGAGGGGGCAGACTAAGGAGATTATTTTGTTAAGCAACCTGCCCATGTAAGACAATGAGAGGAAAGTCCATGATCTACAAGGCCACGTAATACAACCACCCTTTCAATTTCCTATCTGACAGAGCTAAGTGGAATGCCTCACTCTGAGTTTGTTTACGGCAGAATAGAATGTTAAAAACGTTATTGTCTATTAAATATTCATAAAATGTTTCTGGCTTTCAGGAATAGACAAATGAAGGGTAGCACACAAAAACATACAATGACAACGGAGCACACACTCCAAACCCCTTGGTCCGGCAGCTATCTCATATTGAAATCGTTGCCAATTTATACAATACATAATGGCGGAAGGCAGAAATAATGACGTGAGATAGAGAGCTAACACACAAATGTATTGCCTGATCCCACCCGACTTAAGTGAACAGACTGTGCGGTATATCAAAGGTTGTCAAATCAAACTTCTATGAATATGTAACTATCACAGAGTGGGTATTTAAGCAACAACAACCAGTGTGCAGTAGCCTTACACTGTTATTTGTGAAAAGGGCATCTGTCCGATTATAGAACAATTGTAGCCAGTGGAAGACTGCGCAGCACATGCAAATATGATTACTAGAATGGCAAAGCTACTCAGACCACATCAAGTTCACAGAACACTCATGGGTACATTCAATATGGCAGCCGGTTCACCCGTCACATACGTAACATTGACTTGAATGGGAATGTCCTTTCTAGTAAATCTATTTCTGTGGTGTGGCACCCCGGTGGCCCCATAGAGACAAATCGGCTTGAGCTCAACTCTCATTAGAGCCCACGATCCTGATACCTGACGTACTGCTTCTTTATTCGCTCCCCACCAAACCACTCCACCACAGCACTCTTTGCCCATAGATTAAGCTTAAAACCTATTAGCACCCTCAAATCTGACACGTTCACACTCTTTCCAACACACGTAGCCTCAGAGCAGCAGAAAGGGATTTTTCATTTTCCCGAGACCGGGTACTACAAGACTTCCTGTTTTGGATCGACCAAGCTCTGTTCGTGTTCCGAGAATGAACAAAAACGGGCCCTGGTCATTGTCGATAATTCCCCTCTCTTTCAAACCCTTTAATTTGCCCCTCAGCGTTCTGGCCATTCACATTGATTCCTGCTCAGTCCTCCCTCCACACACCCACTGAGTTTGATTTTGGATCTGGAGTAGGCAGTTCAACTTGGAGAATCGATTCAACTTAATAGCCTTCAATGCTAAGGTTTGGCTTTAGACACATCAAGGTCTGACTGTCTGTAGGAAGATATTCTATTGGACTAGCTTTGTGAAGGCGACATGGCTCCCTTTCCAATGTCCTTGCCCGAGGGTACCCCCGGCATTGCGTGAGTAGGGTGACAGTGCCCAGTTGCCCAGCCTGGCACAATGCCAATGTGTCCCCTGTGCCGCCACTCCCAGGGTAGCAATCTGCCGTTGAGACTGTGGTGAGCGGGGTGGTGGGGGCAATAGACCGTCTGGGTTGGCTTGACTGGCTGGCTGGCAAGGCGGGCAGCTGGGATAGAGGGTGAAAGGGGAGTAGTGGGGTGGGAGTGTGGAGGCATAGCGTGGAGCCCAGTGTGTGAGAACCCTCCGAGCCACACAATGGGCTGCCCTCAAAATGGGGCCCCTCTACCCCCCACATACTCACAAGAGGGGATAGACGAAACAGGTCAAACTGTTTAGGGCCCATCTTGTGGAGAGAGGGTGTGCTCACTCAAACAGAACCAAGTGATGAGCCCAAAGACAAGAGGGCTCACGTGGGAACGCCAAAAGAAACCACTCACCCGGTTCAAACTTAAAGGGTTGGATGACTGGCATGTTCGTTCTGCAAAGACGAGAATCTGTCTGGAAGCTATTTACCGCCATTCGCCATGTACTCAATCGGTGTTTATCAATCCCATTTCATACAGAAAGAAGCCATTATGCTCCTCTGCTGTCTATGGGTATCTCTTCATGGCACGCCATTCATTAGATAAGCACAAATCAAGGGGGACCAGGAGAGGCTCTGGCTGTGTTTATTGTGATGCCTGTTTGTGCATCTACAGAGGAGGGGGAGGTGGAGGCTCAAACACAAGCAGTTTTGTTCAGGCAAAGGAATGAGTTTTGTCAGCTAAGCCTGTCTCCAGGCTATTGATGGAAATTAGCACCGGCTAAATATTCGCTTCCAGTGATTGATGTCACGGCTCGGCTTGTCCCCCTTTGAAGGGAAATAAAGAATGTAGAGGCGCATAGATTAATGGGAATAGGGGGGTTGGTGCATTCAGCATTCTCTGTCTGCAGGGGTGGGGTGGAGTGGAGGGATGGGAGGGCTTCAAGGGGACTGAAGGGCCTAATGGTACCTAAAATATGGCTCTATACGTAACAAAGCGGATACGGCACGCTATCCCAAGTGGCACCGGTACAGACAGGAACACAGATCTTGTTGCCTGCGAAGGAAGCCCAAAGTCAGACGATAATTCAAATCCCTTTAGAGGAGGAGAGCCTACTTTAAGGAGAGACAGATGGGCAGATGGACGAGCCTGTTTTCTGGACTGCGACCAAATTGAAAAGATTAACAAAAAAATAGACCTCTTATTAGGAGGTGAGAAACTAACTTAGCCGCCACACGACACAGGGGCGGCTGGTAGCCTTACGGTTAAGAGCGTTGGGCCAGTAACCGAAAGGTTGCTGGTTCGAATCCCCGAGCAGATGGTGGTGGTGTGCCCTTGAGCAAGGCACTTAACCCTAACTGCTCCTCCTGTAAGTCGCTCTGGAGAAGATCCTCTGCTGAACGACAAAAAAAAAAACTTATCAAGCAATGCCATCATCATCGCCATGGTCCAATATATGTCCATAGTCACGGAACTATCAAGTAGGTCTAGTTGTGTAGTCACGGCCAGCCCTGTCAGAAACCTAGACTAGGAACCAGGCTGAGCTACAGTACAGACCATTGGCTACTATCTGTACCTAAGACATAGAACCTTAGCCATTAGAGGCTGACTAAGGCAAGTTTCCCCTCTTACGACAATACAAATCACTTTCAGAATTTCTATATCATCCCATACACCACTCAGTGCCATTCCAAAGGGAAAAGAGGGAAAGTCAACTGAGAGTTTGAGCTGCCATGTGCCATGGTGCCCGCAGTCAGGAAGTCTGTGGGGAGAGGGTGTAAGGGATTCCTGCTTGGCTGTGTTCTAATTGTAGCCAGTTCCTGGCAAATCACTGCCTGTATACTTCTACAAGCACCAAGGGGGATGGTTAGCGGTTTGGAACTGCTGATCAAGAGCTGCACGAGCTTTGACGGCTAAAAATAGCCGCAAACAGATTAGCAGACCATCTGAGACCAGGATAGGGGATCGGAAAATCCACTAAGGAATGCCAGGATGGTCTTGGCGGTTTTCCAGTTGGCCGGCGTGAGGGGGACACGACATCTATGACACCCACGAGACGAAAGCCCCCGCCTGAGCTCGTAATCACATCTGACGCCCACGCCAAACGTGGGCAAGACCTGTGCCGGGACGGGCACATGCAAGAGGGTATGGTTTTCCACAGGGGCTATGGGAGGTAGGCTTCGCTTTCCCCTGTGAGGGTTCACAAAACAGGTGTACGGGGTTGGGCCACCTGTGGGGCATGCCACCTGCTCACAGCTCACACTTCGACCAAAGTCTGGGGATCCATCAGACTCACATTTTCCACTGGGCCTGCCATCATGCTATCATAAAGTCATGCACGTTTCTGGAGAGAGGCTTTTACAGCTTTTTTTATTTGATTTATTTTTGCAAGGAAGAGTAGGTGTGTTTGTGTGTGTGTGTGTGTGTGTGTGCGTGCGCACATGTGCTCGTCTATTTATGTGTGTGCTTGAGTCAGGTCTTTTAACGGCCCACAGGCGGGCGGAGTGTGGATTTGATTATATAGAAACCACCCTCTGCCACATACAAAGAAACAGACGATGCAACAATGGACTCAATGCCGACGCGGTTATCTCCGCCTCTCACTCTCCACCATAATCTCCTTCATAATAACAACAATCTCATTTCCCGCATTCTAAAGGTCAGTACACACCTCTGATCAGACTTTAATAAACAGCATTCTCAGGGTTTCATATCGGCAGAGCAGGAAGCTCATTTGGCAGCGGGTTGCCTTATGGCATGCAAAATTCATTGAACAGTCCCTTCAATTGCTTGCAATTTCATAGCGCAGAGACTAATGATATCATCGCAATCAGATGGAAGCGCCCAAAGATCCAGAAAGACACATGCGTGTACATGCACGAATGCATCTTAAGCAGGCAGGCACGCTGGCAGGCACGCAGGCAGGCACCCACACAGGCACACATAGTAGGGTAGCCATCATTACTTGTGAGGTACAGATGATCTGAAGACCAAAACTCAGCCATGTCTATACGTATATCGCATGTATCAGTCACGCAATAACACACAGCTTCTCCCTCACACGTTCATCTTCTCACATAAACTGGCAAACAAAATATTCACATATGCCTCACACACTCTCTCTCTCTCACACACACACACACACACACACACACAAAGAGCCTGGCACAGTGGGCACGCTCATTACCACAATGCCAAGCTACTAGTTGCTAAGGAGACCTGTGGGAGAGGGAGGCTCCTTGTTTCCATAGCAGCCAGCCTGCTCCCTGCCAACTATCCCCCGAGGGAAAGGCAGCTAGGGAGAGAGAGGGGGGGGGGGTAGGGAGAGGTAGAGGGCACCCGTCTAATAGGGGAGAGATGTTGGGGAACTTCATTAAATGCCCTGTGTACCACACCAACCACTGCTTCTCAACAATATACACCGCATGCTATACACTTACCCTCAAGTCTACTTACTCAGAGATGCAGAGAGCTACACCCACCTATGGTGTATGCCTACATATGACATTGAAAAGGGTATGTGTATATGCGGAATCATAGGTCAAGAAAAGGCCGCTATAGAAGGAAGGAGGGAAAATAAGAAAATAGAGAAAGAGAACAAAGGAGGATCAAAGAGGGTCTTGCATCTTGGTGAATGGAGAACGTTGGGGATCTTAATTTTGGAGGCGTCTGTTAGCCATGGAGCCATCTTGAGACATTCCTTTATGTAAACACATTGTTATGACCGTCTCTTTGAGCCTATACGGCCGTCCAGTGTTCTAGATGACCTTTCGTAAGATAGGCGTCGGATGATTGGTTGAGCCTTCTGTGTGACATCACTCCGAGCCCATACCGAAACACAAAACAATGACGGCCAATTTCTCTCCCCTTGAATCTAAAACCAGTAGTAACCACCAACTTCACTGACCGTTATATCTAATATTCCCACACCCCAATAACATTGCCGCCGAGGAGGGCTTGTTAGCTAGTCACCTCAGCCATTTTCTTCTAAAACAGCTCAGCTATCAATGCTAGCTAACTAGCTAACATTAGCTAGACTGCGTCTAGACTCGGGAGTTCAAGGGCACATAGACAGGTCACATAGGCTTCAGGAGACAGCTGGATAGATATGATTCCACCATGGGCAACAACAACTGGCTACTAGTTAGTTTTTACCTAAATATGTTCAATTAATAGTTAGTTTATCCACTGACCACTGCATTCAGCAGGATAGCTAAATTACTGAAACGTAGCTAGCTAGCTCACCAACTAAATGTGAATTTCCTATTCTTTGATAGATTTGGGTCAACTTGCTCATATCAAGCAACAGACCGTTTGTTTAACGGTAAAAATAACATTTAGTGGACTTGTTTTATGAATGACCGGACAGTGAAACTAAAATAGATGGCAGCTAGCTGGTGAGACTTCAATTTATTTCACGATTAATTAAGCTGAAGCTGGGTTTCCCCAAGTCATTCGGTGCTTACTGCTCATCCCGGTGAGCAAGCTAAACAGACAGCAAGAAGGCTCAACCAATCACCCAACGTAACGCATGAATATTAATGACTTTGCCTCCGGCTATCCTACGAAAGGAAATGTCGCATCCAGTGAGCCCATTCCATCCACTTCCTGGAAATTCAGTCTATGAGAATGAACAAACAATAAATTATTTCAACTTCACATACTGTACAGCAATGCTGTATATCCAACCGTACAGTACAACGGCTCAATGGGAACCTACTACACAACATACTCAAGCAAACATACTGTAGCAGCATTTCTGCACAAACCAAAAGCCAAACACTGGAGAGGAAGAGAGTGCTCATTCAGGACTTACTCATTCTTCAAGAGATTGCTGAAACAGAGTACAGATAGTGATATGGCCAAGCGATAATGCTGAATTCATAGGTACCTTGCCTTTTACACTAAAGTGCATTCACATACAGTAAGAGCGCTTTATATAGTGGACAATGTATGAACCATGTTGCTTCCATGGAAATGATATGGATTCTATTTCTATGGTCGCTTGACCCTCAAGATTGGAAGTGCCAACCTACTGTATGAATGAGGGGCTTTATTGCCGAGTTTGATTCTCAGCAGGGGGGGGGCGGGTGAAGGACACAGAACACCCTGTCTGCTGGGGTAACTTGTCTCACTGTCTAGATTAATGAGAGAAGGAGCGATACCACTCTGCTGTTAGTAAGGAGGAAGAGAGGAATGGGGGATTTCACCCCTCCCCATCTGTCTTCTCCATCCATTTCCCGAAACAAAAAGAGCCCAATTAGGTCAGTTTGAGTTGGTTTGAGTCTGGTGGTGTGTGTCTGTACATTTGTCTGTGTGTGTATGGGTGGGAAACAAGGGGGGGGGGGGGGGGTTAGTGTGTGGTATGTGGTAGAGAAAGTGTTCGGGGGGGGGGTCGTTCTCTCTATCGCTCACTCGTGTGGGAGAGAGAAGGGGAGAGCAGCCAGCCACAGAGAGAAAGAGCGAGAGAGACAAACACACAACTCCACAGCCTAAGCGGGGCAAAACTTGCTCTCAGCTCGACGGGAGACGCTGAAATATTAATCAGTATGCTCCGGTCACAGACTCCTCTCCTCTGAATGCAATCGCTTCAAACCCCTTCCCTCCCTAATGAGTGGCTACGAGTGGGTTCATGAATGGCTAATGGACACAGATGGGGGGCTGATGGCGGGATAGATAGCGATGGGGGGGGGGGGGTAAGTGAGGTATTGGGGAGGGGGATGTAGAGACATGCCGTGACCTTTTAAGAGGCTCCTGAAAACTTCATTAAGGATATCCCCACTATTCCACTTCTCGTTCACTTTTTCATCCTCCCTCTCCATCTCTCATTCTCTATCTCTCCCTCTATTACCTTCCTCTCTCTGTCTCTCCATCTCCCTTGCACTCCCTGTTGGTGCGTGCTGACTGATAACCCTCTTACCTTCTCACCCACACAACCCCTCAGAGCTATACTGTACACTGAAGTTTCTGTTCTAGGGCTATTTAAGGGCACTACACCAAACGACACACTTATGCTTTCACGACGTTCATGTCAAAATGTGCATACTGTACATGCAGGCAAACGTATAAATAACCTACCAACATTAAAACTGCAATAGTCTGAACGTTGTCTCCAAAACCCGTACATAGAAATGCCTCATATAGAATGTAAATATAGAAATGTCTCATATAGAATGTGGTCAGCTGTCGGGCTGTAGAGAAAACCACACAGGCCAGACAGTAGTAGCCCGAGAGTATCTGACAGTGATGCAGTTTTACTTCAAGAGAGATAATCTCTCAGTAGAAAACCAATGCACTATTCCGGCCTTGTTGATTAGATGCGTAAAACCAAAAATGGCTAATAGATTTGGGATAAACCCCCACACTGAAGAAAGCTTTATGCTGAGAAGTTTATGCACAATCCCCGATTCATTGAAGATACAAAATAAAGGGGAAAAGTAAAGCAAAAGGGAAAACATTTCAATTCAGTTTATTTTCGGGACTACTTATTGACTGTGAACCGTGCAGTAACATTTTGAAAGTAAGACCACTTCAACTACTAATGAAACCCTAACTCCCCCTCAACATTCTCCTCAACTCAAAGTGTACGACACACAATCAGCAGCACCTGAAGGTATCACGTTTTTTTTTGTTGGTGAAGTCAGGAGAGGATTAGTGAGCAGAAGAACGAGAAATGTGGGTTACTAAGTCTTCCCAGGACCCAGGATTACTCATATGTTACCATAGAGGCCGTGGCCGGATTAGGAGCGGCTGGAGCGGGCCAGCGTGCTAACGCACATGCACACACGCCCCTGCGTAATCCACTCGCTAATTGGAGGAGTGGGCTCCTATTAGGCCTATGACCTAATTCTTGACCTAACCTCTCCCTCTCAGCTGCAGTCATGGCTGGGCGGGCCACCGGATTACAGTTTGAGCGGGGAAATGAGACCTGGTTCATAGGGGACGTATAGTGTAGGTCCATGTAAGATTGCATGGAGCTATATGAGACTGTACGGATGAATGGGGTCATGCTGCACGGGGACGTATGGTCTATCAATGGATCTGGGTAGGGACGTATAGGCTATCTATGGGTCTGGGTAGGGACGTATGGGATTGAACGAGGCAGGCCGGATTAGGGCAGCAAAACGAGACCTGGCTCACAGGGGGTGTACAGGGCTGTATGGGCTCATGCTGCACTCATATGTCTATCAGTACTGTTGAATGTGCTTCTATATATTTGGGTTAGCTGTATGTGGTTGTGCATGTGTGTGTGATGGTTCAAATATGCTCTCACGTGTTAATCAGCATCTTTGCGTGACATTGAATGTATGGTGCTTTCCATCTAGTGTGTGTGTGTGTGTGTGTGTTGCCTCTTCTCCTAGAAGGGGGCTGCAGAGTTTCCGCCTGAGTGGTACTGTCAGTGGGTATCACTCAGCCCGGCTGTGTGGCAAGACGCGTGGATCATTAGCAGAGATGGAGAGAGAGAGAGAAGGAGCAGAACGGAGGAGAGAATGAAGGGAGAGAGAGACTGAGTCGGGCAGCACGTCTTAATATCCGTCTTGAGAGCATTATACACGGCACTGCACTCTCCTCTCAGTCACGCAATCACCCCGCCGTAAAAGCAGACTCAGCCACCCTTTTCTCCTCTGTCACTCTCTTTCCCTCCACCTGCCCCCCCCTCGCCCTGTCTCTTATTCACTCTCTCCCTCCACCTGCCCCCCCCTCACCCTGTCTCTTATTCACTCTCTCTCCCTCCACCTGCCCCCCCTCGCCCTGTCTCTTATTCACTCTCTCTCCCTCCACCTGCCCCCCCTCGCCCTGTCTCTTATTCACTTTCTCTTCCTCCACCTGCCCCCCCCTCGCCCTGTCTCTTATTCACTCTCTCTCCCTCCACCTGCCCCCCCCCCTCGCCCTGTCTCTTATTCACTCTCTCTCCCTCCACCTGCCCCCCCCCCTCGCCCTCTCTTATTCACTCTCTCTCCCTCCACCTGCCCCCCCTCGCCCTGTCTCTTATTCACTCTCTCCCTCCACCTGCCCCCCCCTCGCCCTGTCTCTTATTCACTCTCTCTCCCTCCACCTGCCCCCCCCCTCGCCCTGTCTCTTATTCACTCTCTCTCTCCACCTGCCCCCCCCCCTCGCCCTGTCTCTTATTCACTCTCTCTCCCTCCACCTGCCCCCCCCCTCGCCCTCTCTTTTTCACTCTCTCTCCCTCCACCTGCCCCCCCTCGTCCTGTCTCTTATTCACTCTCTCTCCCTCCACCTGCCCCCCCCCTCGCCCTGTCTCTTATTCACTCTCTCTCCCTCCACCTGCCCCCCCCGTCCTGTCTCTTATTCACTCTCTCTCCCTCCACCTGCCCCCCCCGTCCTGTCTCTTATTCACTCTCTCTCCCTCCACCTGCCCCCCCCCTCCTCTCTTATTCACTCTCTCTCCCTCCACCTGCCCCCCCCCGTCCTGTCTCTTATTCACTCTCTCTCCCTCCACCTGCCCCCCCCCCGTCCTGTCTCTTATTCACTCTCTCTCCCTCCACCTGCCCCCCCCCGTCCTGTCTCTTATTCACTCTCTCCAAATCTCTTCCCACATCATTCACTCCGTTCATTCACCTTATCTTCATTACCTATTTTTTTGTCTCTCTTGCTCCAAATCTATCGCTCCCACTTCTCTAGATTGCTGGCGTGTCATTTTCTTCTTCACTTCCATGTTCTCCAACTCTGGAGCCTCCACATTCATTTCTTCTCTTTCCATCAGTGTCACTTGCCTGCGCTTTTGTCCATGGCGCTATGTAGCTACTGGCCTATGTCTTCAGATGTAGACACAGACTGACACAAAGACACAAAGACACACACACACACGTCTCTGCTACAGACTTTCACTCCTCATCCGTTTTCTCAATCTGTCTCTGATCTCCTTCACTGGGCATAGCCCCAGTGCAGAGATGTCCTATGCTAAATATTGAAAACAACATGGATGACATTTACTAGGATAATGGTAAACATTTGACTGTATCCTTCTACAGAGCTGGGTCGTGTTCATTAGGTACCAAATGGAAGAAAATAGACTGAAACAGGGAAGGACTACATGGAGTTATCCAACAAGAAACACTCATTTAGGTTTTCTGTTGCAAAATGCATTTTCTGCAGCGTGTCATAATGAACACTACCCAGGACCCATATAAGCACGGCACCATTTGTCCCTCATGCAATGGTGGCTTGCGTGCTTAGCAGGTTAGGCGGTTGAATAACTTCTTTGCGTACATCTGTTGCTGATAGCGTTAGCATTTTAACACACAAACAGATGATGGGATGCTGCATTTGTCCCTATAAAGAATGTGTGAGACCAGCACAGAGCTGCCTAGCGTGGCTCAGCGTTAGCCTCGCTAACACGGGAGGATAGCGAGACTAAGCGATGCAAACTGGCCCGATGCCAACAGTGCTCTGAAACAGACTGAAGCCTCAGATGACATGCAGACAGAAATGAGACGCGTGTACGGCCCACTCACTGCTCGGGGACCACGTGACCGCACAGATGCAAATGGGGCTGGGTGGATAGAGGACAGAGAGTTTTGGCAAGTAGGCTATAAGACTGTTGGAACAGTGTATTTGAGGGATGACTAAGGAAAAGATGGAATGATAGAGTGGCTAGTGACGGAGTGTGAAAAGGTGGGTCAATGAAAATCTGAAGCAGCCTAGACGTCTCATGTACAAGATAGGCAATCACATTGAGATTGCACACACTCACGTCCAAACATACACACACACACACACACACACACACACACACACACACACACACACGAGTAACACAACCCAACGACCTCTCCCTTATGACAGAAATACCATAATCACACACACATACAGTACATAATGCAACAACCAAACAATCTCTCCCTTATGACAAACATACATTCATAACATTCAGACGCACACGCACAACTTCAGCTACACACACCTTAACCTCAGCAATGTGGTCCTGCGCGCACGCACATACACACACACACACACACACCAAACCCCCTCTCTTCTACACCACTGATTTATTTGCCTCCCCTGTTGGTCCGTCTGCATGGATCACTTGTAAGTATTTGAGAAAATAATTTTGCTAAGCTGATTGCTAAAGGGGGGGGACGGGGGGGGGGACAAATTAACGTTGCACAACTGCATAAAACCTTCTTGGGTCATGCTCTCCCTTATGTAATAGTGTGTGTCTGAGTTCCCGAAATACCACTCCCCCACCCGACACACACACAGCCCCCGCCTCACCCCATTCACCCATTCTGTTCTAATTGAGGGATCTTTTTTCGGAAGCTGTTATTGCTCTCATTTAATTATTTATTTTGTCGGGAAGCACTGAGCAATCTGGTGGGATAAGATACGTTGTGTGTGTGTGGGTGTGGTTTGACAGTAACTGTAACATACAGTATGTGTGTGAGTGAGTCTAGACCAGAGTAGAACTTGAGTGAAATGAGGTATATTGTGAAGGGAAGGAGGGTCTGTGTGTGCCTGTGGTTTTGTTTATTTGCACGAAAGTAGGCTATATACTGTGTGTGAATTTTACAGTGAACATGTGATTTTGCGGGTGTATGTGTCTATGCATGTGTGTGTGTTAGTTTAAATAGCCTTGTGGGTACCAGAAGTCCTCATAAGGACAGTAAAACAAGGAAAATTCTGACAAGTGGGGACATTGTGTCGGTTAGGTTTAGGGTTAGGGGTTACAATTAGGGTTAGGGGTTACGGTTAGGTTTAGAGGTTAGGGTTACAATTAGGGTTACAATTAGGGTTAGGGGTTACGGTTAGGTTTAGAGGTTAAGGTTAGGTTTAGGGTTAGGGTTACAATTAGGGTTAGGGGTTAGGTTTAGGGGTTACGGTTAGGTTTAGAGTTAGGGGTTACGGTTAGGCATAGGGTTAAGGTTAGGGTTATGGTTAGGGGTTAGGTTTAGGGGTTATGGTTAGGTTTAGAGTTAGGCGTTACGGTTAGGCATAGGGTTAAGGTTAGGGTTATGGTTAGGTTAAGGTTTAAGGTTAGATTTAGGGTTAGGGAAAATAGGATTTTGGATGGGAAGCTATTCTTTGGTCCCCACAAGGATAGCAATACAAAACTGTGTGTGTGTGTGTGACTGTATGAGTTTCTGAGTGCAGTGGGAGTGCACTAATGGACGCACACTTGAGCTGAAGTGCGCAGAGTAGCTGAAGTGCAGCCAAGTCTGGCTTCCAGTCCTGCTTGGAAGCTCTAATCCACTCATCTCCCTCTCCTTCTCTGTCTCTTCGTCTGCTCTCTCTCTCTCACACACACACACACAATTATGGTTATTTTCTGGGTACATCAGACTGGATACAGAGCTGAACCTACCGCTATATCAGCCAACTGTAACCGTAGCCTGGCTGTCCATCCATGATGGACACACCTGTGGTCACAGGCAACTATAGCAACCAGAGGCCCCCCAAACTCCCTGTGGAAATGTCAGTCGGATACAGCCAGAGACCAGAGACAACTCTAAGACCGACATTTCGGGAGAAGAAAAGAGAGGCGTTTATCACGCTCCTTTTAGTAATAAAAGAATGACTGAAGGAGAGAAGGAAGGAGAGACGAAACAGGACATCAAAAGAGGATGAAAGGAGAGGGAATAAATGAGCGAGGGATGGCGAAATGAGTGGTAAAAGGTGGTACTTTTGAGAGAAGGAATGAAAGTGACTGAAAGTGTGAAATAGAGCAATAGAGGAAAGGACGTGAAGGGATTGAGTGACAAGAACTGGGTGTGTGAGAGAAGAAAATACCAAAATACAAGAGAAATGGAGTCAAAAGGAGTGGGAGAAAAAAGCTAGAGAGAGAAACACAGGGAGATGGAGACAGAGAGAGAGAGAAAAAAGCCCAAGATACAAAGAGAGAACAAAAGAGAGAGGGAGAGACTGCACAGCCAAGCACGACTCCAACACCATCATTAAGATAGCCGATGACACAACAGTGGGAGGCCTTATGACCGACAACGACGAGACAGCATATAGGGAGGTCGTCAGAGACCTGATCAAGACAATGGAGATGATTGTGGACAGCAGGAAAAGGAGGGCCGAGCACGCCGCCATTCTCATCGACGGGGCTGTAGTGGAGCAGGTTGATAGCTTCAAGTTCCTTGGTGTCCACATCAACAACAAACTAACATGGTCCAAGCACACCAAGACAGTCGTGAAGAGGGTACGACAAAATCTATTCCCCCTCAGAAGACTGAAAAGATTTGGCATGGGTTCTCTGATCCTCAAAAGGTTCTACAGCTGCACCATCGAGAGCATCTGGTTGCATCACTGCCTGGTATGGCAACTGCTCGGCCTCCAACCACAAGGCACTACAGAGGGTAGGGCGAACGGCAGTACATCACTGGGGTCAAGCTTCCTGCCATCCAGGACCTCTATACCAGGCGGTGACAGAGGAAGGCCCTAAAAATGGTCAAAGACTCCAGCCATCCTAGTCATAGACTGTTCTCTCTGCTACCGCACGGCAAGCAGTACTGGAGTGCCAAGTCTTGGTCAAAGAGGCTTCTAAACAGCTTCTACCCCCAAGCCATAAGACTCCTGAACATCTAATCAAATGGCTACCCAGACTATTTTCATTGCCCCCCCCCACCCCCTCTTTTATGCCACTGCTACTCTCTGTTATTATCTATGCATTGTCACATTAATAACTCTACCTACATGTACATATTACTTCAATTACCTTGACTAACAGGTGCACATTGACTCTGTACCGGTACCCCCTGTATATAGTCTCCACATTGACTCTGTACCGGTACCCCCTGTATATAGTCTCCACATTGACTCTGTACCGGTACCCCCTGTATATAGTCTCCACATTGACTCTGTACCGGTACCCCCTGTATATAGTCTCCACATTGACTCTGTACCGGTACCCCCTGTATATAGTCTCCACATTGACTCTGTACCGGTACCCCCTGTATATAGTCTCCACATTGACTCTGTACCGGTACCCCCTGTATATAGTCTCCACATTGACTCTGTACCGGTACCCCCTGTATATAGTCTCCACATTGACTCTGTACCGGTACCCCCTGTATATAGTCTCCACATTGACTCTGTACCGGTACCCCCTGTATATAGTCTCCACATTGACTCTGTACCGGTACCCCCTGTATATAGTCTCCACATTGACTCTGTACCGGTACCCCCTGTATATAGTCTCCACATTGACTCTGTACCGGTACCCCCTGTATATAGTCCCACTATTGTTATTTTATTGCTGCTCTTTAATTAGGTGTTCATTTTATTTCTTATTCTTATTTCTTAAACTGCATTGTTGGTTAGGGGCTTGAAAGTAAGGATTTCACTGTAAAGTCCACAGCTGTTGTATTCGGCGCATGTGACGAATACAATTTGATTTGATTTGAGCGAGACAGACAGACACAGAGAGAGACGCATGCAGAGAGACTGAAACTGAGGGAGACAGACGTGCTGGGTTCATTCTGGTCTATCTGCTGGCTCTGAGTTCAGCCCTCCTCATACAGTCAGAATACTAAACATTGGGCCCCGCGTCCTGACCTACAATCATCCTCACTGACACACAAAACCTGCTGGCCACCGCTAACGTCACCACCCCTGCTGCTACAGTCCCGACTTGGGTTGGAAAATTCCCCAAAATGTCTCGTTTCTTTTTTTCTTTTTTTTAAGAATTCCAGGTTGGGGAATTCCAACAAGAGTTAATTCCAGGAATCCTTCAAGAGGAAAAAACAGCGAACTTTGGAAACATTTTGGGATTTTTGCAACTATACCCCTACCCCCAGTGAACAGCACCCCAATGTAGTACCATAGGCTGAAGTTGGGCTTAGATACTTATCCAAGATCCAATTTGTGCCCTTCTCCCCAGGTGCATAAAACTGTTTCTGAGGGAAACTTGTACCTGCAGTGACCACCAACAGCCAAATCCATCAACTGCATGGGCGGAAGTGGGCTACATACAGGTGTACATGAATAGCCAGTAACCATTAGCATAACAATAGGACTGTAACGGTTCTCAGCCCTGGTCTCCTCCTCACTCTCATATCCACCTGTCAACGATACGTCAAGGTTCTGTCAACGGTAACTACATTTCCCTTTGCGATACAGCCCTCTTCATCCCCCTTTAGAGTGGTTATCTGTCCAGCCACGTGGCTGCGGGAACCTTAGATAAGCTGATAGACGGCTCACACACACACTGATAGAAGGCCCAGACACACACACACACACTGATAGATGGATGGCCCAGATACACACACACACACACACACACGCAGGCAGGCAGGCAGGCAGACAGACAGAGACAGGTTGAGAGGGGTGGGACAGACGGGGACACGCCACCTCAAACTGGCCAAAGATGGGAGTGTCACCCACCCAGCCTCTACTCTCTCCCCTCCTTGCTCTTCCACTTTCCTCACTCACTCTCTCTCCCTCTCTCTTTCCCCATTCTCTCCCTCATCAATCACTACATACAGGGAATGCAAAAAATTGAGTTATGAAATAAGAAACATGACCACCCAGAATTTCTGCGCTCATTTTTTTTGTGCCTCTGAGAGAAATATGGCTTCCTGTGTACAGCATCTCCGTATGTAGACTGAAGAGAGAATCATACGTTTTTTTTTTATGTAACATCCTTTCCTTACTTTATTTATTAAATAAATGATAAACATTGAAAAAAATTATAAAGCAACACCACCCTCATGTCAGCAAATGTTTGATCATTCAAATGCAAATATGACAGGTTCATGGCCATTATTCTGTGTTCTCCATGGGGATTCTGCTCCACACAGTCATAAAGAAGGACAAAAGAGTACATTATGTAAATGACAGTGTTGCATTACAGAAAACCTAATTTCATCACACTGTACAATGAATACCAAGATAGTTTTATCATAACAACAATAAAGACTGGAAAAAGCCTTAATGGGACTCACAGGTTCGAGTTGCCTTACATAAAACAATGTCAGCATTCTAAACATCAACACACGGTAGGCATGTATCCCTAAATCAATCATAACAATGCATGACATTCCACAAACGTTGCTAGAGAAATATAGAAATGCTCATCTGATCTGTAAGTAAGTGTAAATAGTAGGTTTGTGACATTCCGTGGACAGTAAGAGGAGGTGTACAGTGTAGAGGTCGACCGATTATGATTTTTCAATACCGATACCGATTATTGGAGGACCAAAAAATACTGATACCGATTAATCGGACGTTATTTTGTATTTATTTGTAATAATGACAATTACAACAATACTGAATGAACACTTATTTTAACTTAATATAATACATCAATAAATTCAATTTAGCCTCAAATAAATAAAGAAACATGTTAAATTTGTTTTAAATAATGCAAAAACAAAGTGTTGGAGAAGAAAGTAAATGTGCAATATGTGCTATGTAAAAAAGCTAACGTTTAAGTTCCTCGCTCAGAACATGACAACATATGAAAGCTGGTGGTTCCTTCTAACATGAGACTTCAATATTCCAAGGTAAGAGGTTTTAGCTTGTAGTTAATATAGTATTTATAGGACTATTTCTCTCTATACCATTTGTATTTAATTTTCCTTTAACTATTGGATGTTCTTATAGGCACTTTAGTATTGCCAGTGTAACAGTATAGCTTCCGTCCCTCTCCTCGCCCCTACCTGGACTCGAACCGGGAACACATTGACAACAGCCAACCTCGAAGCATCGTTACCCATCGCTCCACAAAAGCTGCGGCCCTTGCAGAGCAAGGGGAACAACTACTCCAAGTCTCAGAGCGAGTGACGTTTGAAACGCTATTAGCGCGCACCCCGCTAACTATCTAGCCATTTCACATCGGTTACACCAGCCTAATCTCGGGAGTTGATAGGCTTGAAGTCATAAACAGCGCAATGCTTGAAGCATTGCGAAGAGCTGCTGGCAAAATGCACTAAAGTGCTGTTTGAATGAATGCTTACGAGCCTGCTGCTGCCTACCATCACTCAGTCAGACTGCTCTATCAAATATCAAATCACAGACTTAATTATAAGTCTAAATATTGCTGTTACATTGTACAACCTTCAATGTTATGTCATGATTACGTAACATTCTGGCAAATTAGTTCGCAACGAGCCAGGCGGCCCAAACTGTTGCATATACCCTGACTCTGCTTGCAATGAACGCAAGAGAAGTGACACAATTTCACCTGGTTAATATTGCCTGCTAACCTGGATTTTTTTTAGCTAAATATGCAGGTTTAAAAATATATACTTCTGTGTATTGATTTTAAGAAAGGCATTGATGTTTATGGTTAGGTACAGTCTTTTTTGCAAATGCACCTTTGTTAAATCATCCCCTGTTTGGTGAAGTTGGCTGTCTTTGTTAGGAAGAAATAGTCTTCACACAGTTCGCAATGAGCCAGGCGGCCCAAACTGCGGCATACAGTGCCTTGCGAAAGTATTCGGCCCCCTTGAACTTTGCGACCTTTTGCCACATTTCAGGCTTCAAACATAAAGATATAAAACTGTATTTTTTTGTGAAGAATCAATAACAAGTGGGACACAATCATGAAGTGGAACGACATTTATTGGATATTTCAAACTTTTTTAACAAATCAAAAACTGAAAAATTGGGCGTGCAAAATTATTCAGCCCCCTTAAGTTAATACTTTGTAGCGCCAGCTTTTGCTGCGATTACAGCTGTAAGTCGCTTGGGGTATGTCTCTTTCAGTTTTGCACATCGAGAGACTGACATTTTTTCCCATTCCTCCTTGCAAAACAGCTCGAGCTCAGTGAGGTTGGATGGAGAGCATTTGTGAACAGCAGTTTTCAGTTATTTCCACAGATTCTTGATTGGATTCAGGTCTGGACTTTGACTTGGCCATTCTAACACCTGGATATGTTTATTTTCGAACCATTCCATTGTAGATTTTGCATTATGTTTTGGATCATTGTCTTGTTGGAAGACAAATCTCCGTCCCAGTCTCAGGTCTTTTGCAGACTCCATCAGGTTTTCTTCCAGAATGGTCCTGTATTTGGCTCCATCCATCTTCCCATCAATTTTAACCATCTTCCCTGTCCCTGCTGAAGAAAAGCAGGCCCAAACCATGATGCTGCCACCACCATGTTTGACAGTGGGGATGGTGTGTTCAGGGTGATGGGCTGTGTTGCTTTTACGCCAAACATAACGTTTTGCATTGTTGCCAAAAAGTTCAATTTTGGTTTCATCTGACCAGAGCACCTTCTTCCACATGTTTGGTGTGTCTCCCAGGTGGCTTGTGACAAACTTTAAACAACACTTTTTATGGATATCTTTAAGAAATGGCTTTCTTCTTGCCACTCTTCCATAAAGGCCTGATTTGTGCAAGATACGACTGATTGTTGTCCTATGGACAGAGTCTCCCACCTCAGCTGTAGATCTCTGCAGTTCATCCGGAGTGATCATGGGCCTCTTGGCTGCATCTCTGATCAGTCTTCTCCTTGTATGAGCTGAAAGTTTAGAGGGACGGCCAGGTCTTGGTAGATTTGCAGTGGTCTGATACTCCTTCCATTTCAATATTATCGCTTGCACAGTGCTCCTTGGGATGTTTAAAGCTTGGGAAATCTTTTTGTAGCCAAATCCGGCTTTAAACTTCTTCACAACAGTATCTCGGACCTGCCTGGTGTGTTCCTTGTTCTTCATGATGCTCTCTGCGCTTTTAACGGACCTCTGAGACTATCACAGTGCAGGTGCATTTATACGGAGACTTGATTACACACAGGTGGATTGTATTTATCATCATTAGTCATTTAGGTCAACATTGGATCATTCAGAGATCCTCACTGAACTTCTGGAGAGAGTTTGCTGCACTGAAAGTAAAGGGGCAGAATAATTTTGCACGCACAATTTTTCAGTTTTTGATTTGTTAAAAAAGTTTGAAATATCCAATAAATGTCGTTCCACTTCATGATTGTGTCCCACTTGTTGTTGATTCTTCACAAAAAAATACAGTTTTATATCTTTATGTTTGAAGCCTGAAATGTGGCAAAAGGTCGCAAAGTTCAAGGGGGCCGAATACTTTCGCCAGGCACTGTATACCCTGACTCTGTTGCAAGAGAAGTGACATAATCTACCTAGTTAAAAGAAATTTATGTTAGCAGGCAACATTAACTAAATATGCAGGTTTAAAAATATATACTTGTGTATTGATTTAAAAAAAGGTATTGATGTTTATGGTGATAGGTACACATTGGAGCAACGACAGTCCTTTTTCGCGAATGTGCACAGCATCGATTATATGCAACGCAGGACACGCTAGATAAACTAGTAATATCATCAACCATGTGTAGTTAACTAGTGATTATGATTGATTGATTGATTGTTTTTTATAAGATAAGTTTAATGCTAGCTAGCAACTTACATTGGCTTCTTACTGCATTCGCGTAACAGGCAGGCTCCTCGTGGAGTGCAATGTAGTTAGAGCGTTGGACTAGTTAACTGTAAGGTTGCAAGATTGAATCCCCGAGCTAACAAGGTAAAAATCTGTCGTTCTGCCCCTGAACAAGGCAGTTAACCCACCGTTCCTAGGCCGTCATTGAAAATAAGAATGTGTTCTTAACTGACTTGCCTAGTTAAATAAAGGTTTAAAAAAAATGACGGCAGGAGGAGAACAGGAGAGAGCTAGGGTGAATATTGGAGGCAGAGAGTCAAACCTGGGTTCAAATACTATTCAAAATCATTTCAAATATTTTAGCTGGGCTTGATTGAGCTTGCCTGACACAATGGCACCAATGAAATAGTAGCAAAATGGCAAAACCCCAAACATCGCCTATCTGGCACTCCAGACAGACTAGCTCAAACGCTCTAAGTATTTGAACGATTTCAAAGTATTTAAACCCAGGTTTTACTGAAGGCAGAGTGAATATGAGGGCTGTGCTAGGAGTCTATACACAGTGGGTCTGCTGCCTTGCCTGAGTGGAGCAGGCTGCCTGCAATTAAGGTGAAATCAGGGAGAAATCTGCACTGCCTTGATAATGAGCCTCGTCTGAATTATTAATGAGAAGCCGTTCCCCCGGGGAACTGAACTCCCACTGAGCTCATCAGACGCATGTGAGCTCTCTCTCTCTCTCACACACACACACACACACACACACACACACACACACACACACACACACACATACACATACACATACACACACACGAGTGAGCACAGACACATGCATGTAAGCGCACACACACCGAGGTATACAGTACGTGCACACATATACATAATACCACAGGAGGTTGGTGGCACCTTAATTGGGGAGGACGGGCTCGTGGTAATGGCTGGAGCGGAACGAGTAGAAAGATATCAAACACATGGTTTCTATGTATCCACAGACTCAAGCTCACCGACTCAATCATAGACAGACCAAGTTACTCCCAAGCACCGACAACATTTCATTGAACACAATAGCAATATGCTATCAGCTGCTGCGTGGACCTTTGTGATTTATCCATGTAGTGAAATGGGCTCTACAAATAAAATGTATTGTTTTTCATGTTCAAGAAAGAAGAACGGGAACGGATATCCAAATGAATAGCTCCCAAACCAACCCACGCGCAAGTCAAAGGGCTCGTCCGTAAGCATTTCACAGTAAAGTCTACACCAGTTGTATTCTGCGCATGTGACAACTAAAATTTGGATTGAATTCAGCAGAAGAGAGCTTGATGTGGAGCTTGAAATCGACTTGAAGGACATCGTTGCTAATATTTGAGTCACTCCCACTGAGACTCTTCTCCTACGGACAAACAAGATGGCTCCCAATGTACATACATTCTCTGAACCACATACAATGGAACTATAACCATAAATAAACTGCAAAAAAAGTCAATTAGACTGGACTCTGTATATCAGTGCAAAGAGTTGTCTTACCATCTTCACATTCACATACACACACAACGCACACACACACATCTACATTCACCAAATCCTCCAAAACAAAGCCTTTTGGTGAGCGAACACAAGCCAAGTAGAAGGATAAATATTTGGTTTGGGATGAAAATAGAGCTGAGGGACTGACCACATCCACATCCAGCTTTTATTGGGCACAATACAAAACCACCGAAAGGACTAGCACTCTCAGTGTCTCTTTCTACTTGTTGTTTCGTTGGAATATAGGCCTAGTTGCGGATGCCTGCCGATAACTCATTGTGCACCCAGTCAGTTAGCTGGATGGTTGGATCATGATGTATACAGAGAGCAACACAAAAGCAGGCCTCCCCCTCTTCCCTCTTTACTTCCCCATCCAACCCTGGCAGGGTAGAGAGAGAAATGTAGAAAGAGATGTGCTTTCTCAGAGGATCCAACATTGGCCCAATGCTGAGAACAGAACCCCCCTCCCCCATCCCCCCTTCCTTCCCTTGACTGTGGACGTTCCAAACTCATAAAGTGCCTCGGCACACCAAGTCCCAGGCTGTAAAAGGCATCAGCAAAAGCATTTGACTCTTACCAAACAATGCCACACCTCCCCAAAGAGCCAATCCACCACAAGTCCAGCAAGTTTCAAAACAAAGAAAACTACCACATCTACAATACTTTCCCCTCTCATCATACCCCCACCCCACCCCACAGGCCTCACCACCAAGAACACAGTGTTCTTCCATGGGTGGTGCTCCAAGGCACAGGGATAGTGTGTGTCTTTGTGCGCATGTAGGTATGCATGGTAGGAGCCAGCCCAGTCAGAGGGTGATGATGAGACACTGCAGGAATGACGATCCACTGAGCCATATTTTGTATTTATTTTGAAATGAGCAGAGTCCACGTCCTAAAGACCTAGCCTGACTCACAACACTGCCTGAGAAAACTAGAGAAAAGGGGGTTTAGTGTGGTAAGTCTCAACATGGAAACCCTCCAAGTGAGTGACCCAATGTAACTAGGCCTGCGTCCCAAATGGCATCCTATGCCCTACATAGTGTACTACTTTTGATCAGAGCTCTATGGGACCTGGTCAAAGTAGTGCACGAGATAGGGAATAGAGTGCCATTTCCAACATATTTTGAATGATACAGTTAAGGTTTGGGATAGTGTTCAAATTGAGGGCCTAGTAGGGTTGCAAAGGATCGGAAACCTTCCGGGGAATTTGGGGAATTTTGCTTAAATTCATCAAAAAAGTTAGCTTATAACAGTTAACATTTTTGTGGGATACACTTAAGGCAATTCTAGGTCTTGTTGCATATTTTGGATAAACTATCCCCAATTCAAAACCCTCTGCATGCACAGTGCATTCTTTTCCATCACATGTACAGCTGATTCTCAAGATCTTGCACACTAATGAGATACTATTGAGCCCACATTATGACACTGTCTGAGCCAAGGACTACATACTTTCTGGTAAATTGTGATTACAATACTGGGTGGGGTGAATGTATTTTATTTTATTTGACATACATTATGTTTTGTTAACTAGTAATTAGTAGCCTACAGCAAAGTGTGTATAAATAATTTCTATCTTGTTTACAATTTCTGCTAGTTAGTTTTTACTACCATGTGGTTTTAGCTTGTTTGAGCCTGCTAACTGAGGAGTGTTAATCCACCTGTTTCCATACATATTTCATTTTAAAACATGCATCTTACAAAGGAGTTGTTTAATCTAACTGCTTAACTATTTATCTGTACATGGAATAGTAATAGGTTTTCTTTACTCATTTTTTTCTAATCTTTACAGGAAAATGCCACGGGCACTATGTGATGTGTGGAGAAATTACACTGCAGCTAATGTAGAAGGAAAAGCTGTGCACATTTGCAAATACTGTGCCAAATCATATGTGAAGAATGCAAGAAAGATGCAGAATCGTCTGGCCAAGTGCATAAAGTTCCCTCAGCGCTCACAACAAGCAACATCTGACAAAAGTCCCTCTACTTCTATTCGAGGTGAAAATTATGAATCAGACACGTTATCGATAGCAACAGCTCATGATCCTCCTGGAATCAGAAGTTTTTTTGACTCATGGGAGGAATGTAGTTAGAGAAATGCTGATGAATGTCTTGCTCAAGCTGTGTATGCATGCAACTGGTTCACCTTGATGCTCACAGGCAATATGTATTGGAAGAGATTTCTGAATGTTCTTTGACCAGCATACACCCCTCCAACCAGACATGCTTTATCTACTCATTTGCTGGATGCAGAGTAAAACAGAGTTCAAGTGAAGGTCAAGCATATCACAGAGAAAGCAGACTGTATTGCAATCATTTCTGATGGGTGATCGAATGTTTGTGTGCAAGGAATAATTAACTACACAATCTCCACCCCTCAACCAGTATTATACAAGAGCACAGACACAAGGGACAACAGACACACTGGTATCTACATTGCAGATGAGCTGAAGGCAGTCATCAATGACCTTGGACCACAGAAGATATTTGCACTGGTGACAGACAATGCTGCGAACATGAAGGCTGCTTGGTCCTACCCTCACATCACACCCATTGGCTGTGCTGCTCATGCATTGAATCTGCTCCACAAGAACAACATGGCACTGAAAACAATGGATTCACTCTACAGGAGAGTCAAGGAAATGGTTAGGTATGTGAAGGATCATCAAGTTATAGCAGCAATCTACCTCACCAAGCAAAGTGAGAAGAATAAGAGCACCACATTGAAGCTGCCCAGCAACACCCGTTGGGGTGGCGTTGTCATCATGTTTGACAGTCTCCTTTAGGGGAAGGAGACTCTCCAAGAAACGACCATATCAGTCTGCCGATATAGACAGTCCCATTAAGAGGATCCTCCTGGATGAAGTATTTTGGGAGAGAGTGGTAAGCAGCCTGAAACTCCTGAAATCTATAGCAGTAGCCATTGGACGGATTGAGGGAGACAATTCCATCCTGTCTGATGTTCAGACTCTGCTTGCAAAAGAAGAAATCTGTACTGCCCTGCCTACTTCACTGTTGCTCCAAGCAGAGGAAACTGCAGTTCTGAAATAATCAAAAAGCGTGAAGACTTCTGCCTGAAGCCCATACACGCCGCAGTGTACATGTTGGACCACAAGTATGCTGGCAAGAGCATCCTCTCTGGTACAGAGGTCAACAAGTCCTGGATGAGGGCAAGGTTCTTGGCAGTCTGGCGAAGTACACTTCCATGCAAGGGCTTTGGGATGGAGATGCAAAATGGCAGTCGTGCCAACATATCTCATCAGCCACCTGGTGGAAGGGACTTTGTGGATCTGAGACTCTTTCCCCTGTTGCCTCCATCATCCTCCAAATCCCACCAACATCAGCTGCCTCAGAGTGCAACTGGTCCTTGTTTGGGAACACACACACCAAAGCACGCAACAGGCTGACCAATACAAAGGTTGAAAAATTGTTGGCCATCAGGGAAAATGTTAGGCTTTTTGAGCCTGATAACGAGCCATCCTCAACAAGGTTGGAAAGTAACAGTGAAGATGAGGCCTCAAAGACTGATGTTCAAGAGGTGGACATTGAGGAGGTCCGGGGAGAAGACATTGAAGCCTGAGAGGAAGACAACCAAAGCTTTAGTTTCTAGACTATCATTTTACAGATGTATGTAGGAAACATTTCTGTGAGATGCGATGGATCATTGGGGATCATTCAATATTCCCTTTCTTTTGTGTTTCAGTGAAATCATCCCATGTGAAGAATCAACTCATTTAATTCAAGTTCAATTCGTAACAAAAAAATTTGTTTTATTTCTATTGGAAGGATTTAATCATTTGCAATTATGTCTACTTATGATAAGGTAAAAAGTGTATGTTTCTGTCTCCATATGATATGGTAAATATATCCATAGGAAAACCCATCTACATTTAAAAGGAATTAATATTAATTCGCATATATTAGCGTTAATTCCCATATATTCCCGTTAATTCCCACGGAAAGTTTCCACCTCTGAATATTGCCCAAATATTCCCAACCCTAGTGCCGAGTACTGTGATTGAACACGCGACCCTCGGTGCTCGCTAGCAAGTCGCAAGCCTACTTGATGGTAATAGCGCTCACCATTGCCCCTATTGGATGGTTTTGAAAGCATCTCCCGACGTCATGGGGACCTGGACGAATGTCAAATATCGCCTTGGATCTGGAGTGACCTGGCTGGTGTGTGCATGCATGTACATAACAGAGAGTGTGTGCCAAGAGAGAGATACTGTATAAGGTGTTCATAATCAGACATCATAAATCTATCCAGATTGTATCATCTGTGCTCTCATTGTGTGCATCACTCTCTGTCTCTCTCAAATTACACAATTCCCCTGAGCCAAAAGAGAGGATAAAATATGAATCAGCTGAAGTCTAGAATGGTTTCCAGTCTTCCACCCGCAACACGGACGCACACACTCACGCGCACACACTCACGCACAAACTCACACACACAATCAAGAGTTATCAGTCTCCTTTCTGTGCTAAGCTTTTACACACAAAGTCATAGACATACCCTCTCACACACAGAGACAGCCATATCCCTCTTATTTCCCAACTTGAGTGTTTCTCTCCCTCTTCTGCTAAGGCCTGTGTGTACTGACAGCACTGTGAGTGTCTGTACATCTCTCCACAGACGTTGGCACACATGTCAGTGTCACGTTTGTAGAAATCAATAACTAAACAGATATTATCCAATTGACTTTATCCCCTTTAAGAGTGATGACTATCGTAACACTGTAATGTGATTGTGTGATCGTCAGCGGACACCAGGGTCGTGTTCATTAGGGCAGGCAATGGAAAATGTTCTACAACGTTTCGCAACAGAAACTTAAAATGAGTCCCTCCCTGTTTGTCATTTTCGTTAATTTGATGCCTAATGAATACAACCCTGTCATTCCAAAATGTCAAACAAACAGCCCAAACTCACTCAGATGTCTTCACTCCCCCTCTCCCTCTCCTCCTGTCTCTTTCTATTTCCCCTTTTTCTTCTCTCCACTCTCTCTAATTTGGCTGATTTCTGTCAAGCAGCTAGCTAGCGGTTGACCCTATGCCCTCTTGGTCCGCTTGATACCTAAAGACACATTATAAATAACAGTCTGGTCACTTCAGATTAGACCGTCAGACTGACGCACTCGCTCCGACCTGCCTCGCAATCCCTTGGCATCTGACTGCCTGCAGCTTACACACACACACACTGACACACACTGTGCGACACACACACACATATACCCTAAGTAGCACATAGAACAACACCCATTCAGAGACCCCCCCCCCCTGCAGGCATTACACACACAAGCACAGTTAAAACACACCGTTATAGACATTAGGAAGTCAGCGGCAAGGCACCATTCTCTTCAGTGACACGCTGTCACACCAATCAGAGGGGCCAAACACACACGTCTATAGAATGAGACAAACCCTCCCCCTGCAGTATCCCCCACAAAGACACAGCACCACCACTCACTGGTGACCCTGTGTTGTGTGTTCTCAGCATCATGTGTGTGTATGTCCTGCGTGTGCTTGCACTCATACGTGCGCGTGTGTGTGTTCATTTCTATGCCTGTGTGTGTTTGCGTACGTGCGTGTGCGTGGCCAACACCACAAAGCATCATAAAGCCCACGCACTACAGTAGCCTCCTCGAATGAGATGATTAGGTTCAGGCCAGGGCCTCAGATTCCAGCCTTCCTAGAAGTCAGAGGAGCAGGTATTTATAGTCAGCAGTTGTTTGTTGCCAGCACTGTCTAGGACCAAGAGGGAATCCGGTGTCCATTCCAGACCAAGAGAGAGAGGAACTGGAAGCTTAAAAGACTACCTGCTTTTGGACCAGATTAGAACTACTACATACAGACCTCACTTAATAGCTGTCTGCCTGTGCCTCTCCATTTAGCCGACCCCTCCCCCTCTCATCCTCCTCCGCAAACCATACCATTTCATTTAATTTCATCAGCGGCTTACCAATATTTTTGTCTTTTATCTTTTTTTCCTTCTCCCGCAAACAAAACAAATAACTAACTTGTTCCCACATCAAATGCTTTCGCCTTTTGATTGAAATGGGAATGCAGCGTATGATGCAAGAAATCTTATCCAACTCTCACACACACACTCGCACGCACCTTATGGATAATTAGGGAGCCTGATATGATTGTGTAAGTATGCGAATGTGTACGGGGAGGGAGATAGCGTCTACAAACAACTGACTCATAATTTGGACTGTGCTGCGAGTCTGCGACAGTATTCGCATCAAAAGCAGTTGGCCAACAACTGGACGTTAAGCCCTTGCACAGTCCATCATTTAAAGTGATTATTGACTATACCATACATTTTTATTACATACAAACGACTGCTATACGGACGATGGGGTTGTGTCGCGTTAAACACTGTCTCCTCAGGCCTGAGTACGCGAGTGCTTCCTCTAAGTGTATGTTTTCATTACCTACCACGTCTCTCAATGAAACCAGGCCAAGGCTATTACTGCAATTATGCCTTGCTTTAAAACAACTTTCCTAAACACCTTCATTACCTGGGATGGACCGCGCCTCTCCCCTCGCACCGTTCATAATAACCCTGGTCCTCAGACTTTCTCAATCTTCCAGGGAGTCAAACCCCCTAATTTGCCCGTTTCGTAACTGTCGGTCTCGCTGACTGGGTGACACTAGGCTAAAGATAAAGCTGGGTTGTCGCTTAGCGGTTAAAGTCTGTTAGCTATGTCAATATGTTACTATTCCCTCTGCTAAAATGTGCTGCCGGAGTCTCCCGCCTGTCATGAGCCGCCAGAGTCTCCCGCCTGTCATGAGCCGCCAGAGTCTCCCGCCTGTCATGAGCCGCCAGAGTCTCCCGTCTGTCATGAGCCGCCAGAGTCTCCCGTCTGTCATGAGCCGCCAGAGTCTCCCGTCTGTCATGAGCCGCCAGAGTCTCCCGTCTGTCATGAGCCGCCAGAGTCTACCGTCTGTCATGAGCCGCCAGAGTCTCCAGTCTGTCATGAGCCGCCAGAGTCTCCCGTCTGTCATGAGCCGCCAGTCTCCCGACTGTCATGAGCCGCCAGAGTCTCCCGTCTGTCATGAGCCGCCAGAGTCTCCCGTCTGTCATGAGCCGCCAGAGTCTCCCGTCTGTCATGTGCCGCCAGAGTAGCCAGTCTGCAAGGAGCCGCCAGAGCCGCCAGTCTGCATGGAGCCGCCAAAGCCGCCAGTCTGCATGGAGCCGCCAAAGCCGCCAGTCTGCATGAAGCAGCCAGAGCCGCCAGTCTGCATGGAGCAGCCAGAGCCGCCAGTCTGCATGAAGCAGCCAGAGCCGCCAGTCTGCATGGAGCAGCCAGAGCCGCCAGTCAGCATGGAGCAGCCAGAGCCGCCAGTCAGCATGGAGCAGCCAGAGCCGCCAGTCAGCATGGAGCAGCCAGAGCCGCCAGTCAGCATGGAGCAGCCAGTCAGCCAGGATCTGCCAGAGCCGCCAGTCAGCCAGGATCTGCCAGAGCCGCCAGTCAGCCTAGATCTGCCTGATCAGCCAGTCAGCCAGGATCCACCAGTCGGCCAGGATCCGCCAGTCAGCCAGGATCCGTCATTCGGCCAGGATCCGCCATTCGGCCAGGATCCGCCAGTCAGCCAGGATCTGCCAGAACCGCCATTCAGCCAGGATCTGCCAGAGCCACCAACCTGCCTGAGCTTCCTCTCAGTCCTGAGCTTCCTCTCAGTCCTGAGCTCTCTTTCGACGGAAGAAAACCGTAACACAAAGTTTTGTTGTTATCTGGTAAATATTGTATATCTAATAAGGTGAAAGAAGTATCATACAAACTCATTCATAGAATCGACCCTGTAAATACCTTTATTATACACAGGTTTAAAATAGCTATTGATAACAAATGTGTATTTTGTGGTTGTGACCCAGAGACTATTGACCAATTATTTTGGGACTGTTCTTATGTCAGAAGATTTTGGTGTGAGTTAGAAGATTTTATGTTAAAATAAACAACTATTACTGTTAATTTGAAAGATTCTGATATTACGTTTTAATTTTGATCCAAATGATATGGACCCTGATTTAACTTTCATTGTAAATGTGTTTGTCTTTCATGGAAGATTCTTTGTCCATAAAAGGAAGTGGGCAGAGACCAAACCCCTCTTCACATTATTTAAGATAGAATTGAAATATTATTTTTGAAATAATCAATAAATGTAAAAACAAAAAAGCAATGCACACCATAAAAGTATGTAACAAATTGAAAATTAATCTTGATAGGGAATACCCCTGTCTGTTAGGTTTATGTACTCTTGTTTGTACTCTTGTTTGTATATATCTCTTGTTTGTATATTGGTATTTGTTGTGTACATAATAAAAAATGTCTGTTAGCGGTGCCACTGCCGTCGAGGTACAGGGCGGGGATAACAAGGGCTAAGCCACCTGCAGACACACCTTAGCAGTGCTCACTTAAATGGGCTGGACTTAAAGAGTTAAGAGTTAGTCAGGCGCTTGGTGATTAAGGCTAAGCAGACTAAAGGACTGAACTCGACATACTCCTCAACTCGTGACTACCTAAGTGCACCCTGCTCCCTATGTAGTGCACCACTTTTGACCAGGGCCCTTATGGGATTGGGCGCCATTTGGGACACACCCAAAGGCCTCTTTTAGAACCAGACTACAACAGGTGTTTATGTGAAGACGACCGAACTCCACAAAGAGAGACATACAGATCATAAAGACAAAGTCGCGTTTAAATGGAAAAGAAACACTTAAAACCCCAGGCCTCCAAGCATTTCTCACATGTACACCAATAAAGTGTTGGTTCATTGCTATGAGCCTGGTTGTGAAAGACGAAACTGACACTTGCCAAGCATGAAATACCTGGTAGGTGATGAACTGACATGTGCGATTTTCACTCTTTTATGGGGTGGTATTAGTGTAGTCTACTTGTTCTGGTGTTGATTACTAGCTGTGGTCCTTTCAAAGCAGCTTTTTACGGCTCGTGTTCAAGGCTAGCTTTGTTGAACATTGCAATGTCATGAATAGAGCCCACATTATTACTGATTCTACATGTCAGAGAGGCATGTTAGTTCTACGTAAGATCGGAACGCTCCACGACGTTGTGCCCTGCTTAGCCCGCCCCTTGTGATACCCTGCCCTAACCATGTCGATTCACAATAAGTAGTGAGCAATCAAACTAGCCCTGATGATTTTCTCATATGTTTTGGAGCATCTCACCGTTAAATTGTGAGGGTAAAACCATCACAACATGTACATGTACAGTGGATGTGTTTTTATGTATATACTGTATACACCTGTTCTATTCATATACTGTCCATAATGGGGCGGCAGGTAGCCTAGTGGTTAGAGCGTTGGACTAGTCATTGAAAGTAAGAATTTGTTCTTAACTGACCTGCCTAGTTAAATAAAGGTAAAAAAAAGTATTATAATAATAAGGTTTCTATACACGCCATCATATACATATACACTGAGTGTACAAAACGTTAGGAACACCTTCCTAATATTGATTGCACCTTTTCTTGCCCTCAGAACAGCCTCAATTCGTCGGGGCATGTACTCTACAAGGTGTCGAAAGTGTTCCACAGGGATGCTGGCCCATGTTGACTCCAATGCTTCCCACAGTTGTATGAAGTTGGCTGGATGCTATTTGGGTGGTGGATCATTCTTGATACACACAGGAAATTGTTGAGTGTGAAAAACTCTTCAGCATTGCAGTTCTTGACACACTCGGTGCTAATATAACTACTACCATACCCCTTTCAAAGGCACTTAAATATTTTGCCTTGCCCATTCACTCTCTGAATGGCACACATACACAATCCATGTCTCAATTGTCTCAAGGCTTAAAAATCCTTCTTTAACCTGTCTCCTCATCTTCATCTACAGGTGACATCAATAAGGGATCATAGCTTCACATGGATTCACCTAGTCTGTCTATGTCATGGAAAGAGCAGGTGTTCTTAATGTTTTGTAAACTCAGTGTATATTTTTGGGATTGTTAGGTATTACTTCACAGTGGGAGTTGGAAACACAAGCATTTGGCTGCACCTGCAAAATATGTGTGCACGACCAATAAATATTGATTTGATACGATCACACAGACAGAAAAAGAGACCATGACTGTAGCTTTCAAAACAGCCTCTTAGGAGGGAACCAACAGGAATGACTGACAGCAAAGAGGGGAGGGATACTACAGTCAATCCCACTGCATGCACGACAACGGTTCAAACTGCTGTGAATTTCACAAAGGTTCTAAAAGGGTTCTTCTGATCTACAGGAACGAGGGTTCTACATGGAACCTTTGGGAACCTTTTTCATACAAAATGTTTCTTTGGAACCTTGTGTTTATGAAAGAAAGGATTCCAAAAGTTTTCTTCGTTGGGTGAAAATGCTCTATCTGGAACCATAAAGGGTTCTTCTACCTGGACAAGTATTGTGGTGTGGGTTTATAAAACTCTCCCACCTGTGACCTCATCATGTCTGGACCTCAAGATCTCCTCTCTGAGAGGTACAATATCAACAGCCACACTTGTGCCTCTAACTTTCCTTGTTACTTTGGGATTTTATGTTCTTAACATTAGCTTGTGTTAATGAAGAACAGCGATAGGAGTGTTACGGCATAATAATGAGGCTGATACAGTGAAATGGGCAGACATCCCGGAGAGGCTGCTCTAGGCTGCTGGCGAGACAGGTGGTAGTCTGTGTGTGTGTGTGTGTGTGTGTGTGTGTGTGTGTGTGTGTGTGTGTGTGTGTGCGTGTGAGAGTGCGTGTCTGGAGAAAAGCCCCTTTTGAATAGCCTAACCCCTGGGCACAGACGTCAATTCAACATCTATTCCATGTTGGTTCTATGTCATTTAATTGAAATGACGTGGAAACAACATTGATTCAACCAAGTGCCCAGTGGGTATTTACACCATTGACAGCTGACCAGCTACAACTACAAGTGTCTCTCAAGTGACACCTTAAAAAGAGAGTATAAAGTAGGTGTACAACAAATATTTGAAGTGAGAATCTATTTTTAATTGGCTATATGCCTCTGTCTAGGGCCTACTTCTCTGTCTCACGCACATGGAGATAGTGTGAGAGAGAGAGAAAAGAAAGGAGAGAGAGAGGAGAGAAACCAAAGGAACCAATATAAAAATGCATGCCATGTGTGCATTTTCATGATCATAGGCTGTGGAATGGGGGCGGTTACTCATTTACTGTATACACGTAGCCAAACCAAAGATGGAATTATGAAGGTATGCACCGTGCTTTTCCAACCTCTACCCAGCTCCATTCCATGTTGCTGTCAATGGTAGGCTACAGTCCTTTATTGATCAGTGCCATTGACGCGAGGGATAATTACATGGCACCATTCATGCGTAACGACCCTAAAGTGTGACATGTGGCAATGTAATATACACTACATGTGCAATAATGTAGCCTATAGCCCAGGAATAGCATACCCAATGTTGTCTTGGCTGAGACTTCTGGTGTGTTTAATATCGACATAAAGTATTATATATTATAACAATTGTTAGACATGCGCTTACCTTCCATCCAGCTGAACTATTACTGTCGCCCTTATCCTTGAAATAGGGAACATAGCGGACCATCCAATCATAGACCTGTGAAAGCGTGAGTCTTTTTTCAGGGGTGCTTTCAATGGCTCGTGTGATAAGGTCCGCGTACGACTGGTTACCCCATGCGTTCCGCCGCGAGGATTTGGCTTTGCGCAATTGTCCAGTCACATCAAGTGCCGCGCTGGCCAAGCATGGGTGCGTCGCCCGGATGGGAGCCGGGGCAACTGCTGGATGCTTCAGCTCCGTCGGCGTGCCACCCATTCTCCCCGCTCTGCACGCTGAAACGGTTAGATTGTCATCTGGTTCCACCTTGATGGTGGTCAGTGGAAGACCCCCATTGACCTCCTGCACTTCGGGGAAATCCTCCGGACAAGGCAGTGGCCAAGTGCACGAGCGAGGCCGACTTTGCGGCTCGAAATCCGAATCGATATCAACCTGATGAGCCAATTCGTCGTCCTCCATCATCAACATTTATCCTCAGTTGTGAAGCAATAACCGGGTTAGAAAGAAATACAATGCCTCCACTATTCCCGTATTGTCTCCAATACTAGGCCTACTTCAAGCCGAAATCCGTCTCGTGACGAGGATATTACAGTCTGACTCAATAAAGTAACGATCAAATCTCTGAGAAGCCGGCTGCTGTGGAGATGGATGATTTTGAATAGCTCGTCTGCAGTGGGCTATCACCGACCCGCATGTAACGATAAGAGTAGCAATAATAGTAACAATAATCGTTCTCCCATTTTACCTGAAATAAAACATGTTCAATTGGGGGAATTGTGAATTGCCTACATCTCCAGCAGCTAGAGTCAATCCAAATGCATGACAGTGTCAGTTCATCCGGCTGCAGCAACAGATGATACCTCATATAACGAGAATAGAGATGCAGAGAGCCGTCGAAAGGATCCGAAAAAACATTAGACAATGATCATTTTAAATCAACAGGATTGTGCAGACAGCACAGACAAGCGATGATGTGTGATTATCGCAAATTATTAAATATTCCAGTCTTCACGGAATAGGCTGGCAAATGCAAATCCATTCACAGTCACACACAAACGATTCCGATTTCAATTGCAATGATACTTTTAAAAAATCGGGTCGCATGTGTCTTTTAAAAAAGCGACACACTTCCAGACATTGCACAGTCCAGCATCGGTCTGTTTGTTGTCCACTTGATAAATAATTGTAACACACGTATTGCTCGCCTCTAGTATTTCTAACATGTAGTCAGTCTATCTCCAATCTCCTTTTCTTACTCTCAGATCCCCTCACATGTCCTCATTTAATAAAACTCGTTTCGTAAATGTGAACTGATGACGCGCTGACGCTGTGGTGTGGAATAGATGCTGCCATTGGATGGCGCGCACATTACTCCCAGAACATGTTTAGAACACCCCGTCCAGAACTCTCTCACATATCATATCAACCCCATCATAACGCGGTATGTTGTTGCAACATGAAAAATATACATAATGTTCGTTAATCTCTGGAAAAGCGGCTGCTGCGCGTTTTAATGCGATATTTGGTCTCCAGATTCCAATTTGCCTAACTTTCACTCTTAAGAGAATTTGGTGCAGATATACTCTCAATGTCCTTATGATCAGTCTTGGAGAATCAGTTGATAATCTCCTTTTGGCTGCACGGTGTCCAAAAAGACCCACTGATGCGCAAAGCGTCTCTGGTGGTGCACCAGAACAGCGGGAGTGTCGTTTTTTTTACCACAATTAGATAGATTTAGTTCAGATTAACAGAGATTAGGTAACAACAGATTCTAATCCGATATGAGTGAAGAAAAAATAAAATAGCTACATGCTGTTCAATTAACTCTGCTCTTTTCCCTCCATCACCGGAAGAAAATGTAGGCGTAGCACATAATTTTCTAAAATTGCTTTTGCCAAGTTTCGATGCGTTACAGCAGCCTGTTTCTTTTTACACTTGCAGAAATGACCGTTGAGGATGTCAGACTCCCAGTGGCAGCCCCTGTTTGACCCGTGCGTGTAGCAACCAGATTGCTACATTGACCGAGGGGATTCCGCCCACTGTATGGTGCCGCCTCCTCATGTGTCAAATTGACAGCTGGGCGGGCGCATTGCTCAGGTGCTCTGACGCGATTGGCTACCGCAGTTTAGACCTCGTTGTCCATTGGCTGATTATATGGCCGAAGGGGTTAATTCAGATGAATAATGTAATGTGTCCTTTACTTTGACTGAGAATGTATGATTTTATTGGTGGTAAGTCTGCATCACATATTTGTCATTGACAGTAATAGTCAAAGGTGAACAAAAGCAAAGAGTAGTCACAGACGGGGTATTTAGACACCATGTTAGTCTAACTCAAAACATATGGGTCAGTGGTTTTCGAAAAACAGACAGAAACTACATAAAACTAGAAAAGTAAAAATAGACATAGGGGGCTGCCTAACCCATAATGCATTTTTTGAACCACACAGGAATGGAAAACATATACCCAAACGCTGACCTATACTGTACTTTCCACCAAATAAATCAAACTTGCTTTACAATCCTATTACACAGTTATTAAACACATGGAGACATCTTATTTACTGTACATGGGTTGCTCACTAATACAGTGTTCAAAATAATACAGGATAGATTCAGGATCAGGGCAGTGACTTTTAAATATTTGTTTTTATATATGATTTTCATTCGTGAGGAATAAAATGTAATCTTCCATCTTGAAAGTGTTTGGGGTGGACCCTTAGACTGCATGTTGGCTTGCTGCCCATTGTCTAGTGAAGTAACCAAGCCAGGATCAGGTGAGCGGTTGGGCAATGTCGTGGCCATTACGGAATGTCTGCACGCACCAGTTATGAGATAGGTAGGCCTACACTACTAACCCACAGTCATTGCCACACACACGCACACACACACACACACACAGACCTTACTTCACATTGCATTATTTGTTCTGCGAAAGGGGTTGTCAATGTTCTACATTATTTTACCCATGATTGGAGTTTTTGGCTGAAGCTTTTGTTCTGTGGACAATACTAGATGGTGGATCGAATAGCATTGTTTAGTTGAGGGACTGACAGCACACACAAACAACAATGGGCGCTCATATATTCCTTGAGTGATATAAGTGGCCACAAAGATCCCAAACCACAAAAACATCTATTTAAAGAACAAGCTGAGATTGTCTACCAAGTCCCCACCCATTACACCTACTACAGTAAGTACAGTTAAAGTTGCACAATATGACTACAAAATGCAGTAAAGTCTCAGTTGTGAAATTGTACATGTCAAATATAGCACATGCGTGAGGCGGAAGAATGTGTCATAGTGTGTCATGGTATGACCAATAAATATATTGCTTGAGAAACCCTTCACAGAACAACGCAAACTGGCATTAACCAGAATAGAAAGATGAGTGGGAGGCCCCGGTGCACAACTGAGCAAGAGGACAAGTACATTAGAGGGTCTAGTTTGAGAAACAGACACCTCACAAGTCCTTAACTGGCAGCTTCATTAAATAGTACCCGCAAAACACCTGTCTCAACGTCAACGAGTTGCAAAGAAAAATCCATATCTCAGACTGGCCAATAAAAAGAAAAGATTAAGATGGGCTAAAGAACACAGACACTGGACAGAGAAACTCTACATAGAAGGCCAGCATCCCAATGTTGAAGTTGAGACTGGTGTTTTGAGGGTACTATTTAGTGAAGCTGCTTGTTGAGGACTTGTGAGGCATCTGTTTCTCAAACTAGACACTCTAATGTACTTGTCCTCTTGCTCAAGTGTGCACTGGGGCCTCCCACTCCTCTTTCTATTCTGGTTAGAGCCAGTTTGCACTGTTCTGTGAAGGGAGTAGTACACAGCGTTGTATGAGATCTTCAGTTTCTTGGCAATTTCTCGCATGGAATAGCCTTCATTTCTCAGAACAAGAATAGACTGACGAGTTTCAGAAGAAAGTCCTTTGTTTCTGGCTATTTTGAGCCAGATACTCATCTAGTCTAAAGAAGGCCAGTTTTATTGCTTCTTTAATCAGAACAACAGTTTTCAGCTGTGCTAACATAATTGCAAAAGGGTTTTCTAATAATCAAATAGTCTTTTAAAATGAGAAACTTGGATTAGCTAACACAACGTGCAATTAAAACACAGGAGTGATGGTTGCTGATAATGGACCTCTGTACTCCTAATTATTCCAAAAACAATCAGCCGTTTCCAGCTACATTAGTCATTTACTACATTAACAATGTCTACACTGTAATTCTGATCAATTTTATGTTATTTTCATGGACAAAAAATGTGCTTTTCTTTCAAAAACAAGGACATTTCTAAGCGACCCCAAACTTTTGAACGGTGGTATACTTCCATAGATATTTTGAGATGGTACTGGTCTACCTTCAGATGAGTCTTGTGGGCATCCTAGAGGAAATCAACCAACGCGTTCGTGAGTGTCTCACCTTTCAATAGAGGGGTGATATTAGTGTTTAGGCCAAACCATTCAGACAGATGTTTTTGTGAGAAGACCGATTTTCAGGATGTCTCCTGGTCTGACAAATACCACACTAGCTCTGCCACCTTTCACAGCAGATGATGAAGGCCGACATCAACGGATGTGGTTGATTGAGATGCAGCCCATGCAACAACAAAAAATATACTGTATCTCTAGCTTAACAGACAGTTTTTTATTACTATGCTAGTTAGATTTTTGCAGGGCGCTCTTCACACACTTCAGAGACACTGAAAAGTTACAATTTCCAAGCTATGGAGTTTCGGCCAGCATTGCATAACATGTCTCGGAACAAGAACTTCTACTGAGACAGAGAACATATAAAAAAATAACTAATCAGATGTGATGAGAGACAGTGGACCCAATCCAGAGGCTTGGAAGAGGACCACACCTCAGGAGGGAGAAGAGGGGAGGCGAGGAATAGGTGGAGAGACAGAGGGAGGCCCTGTCACTGTCAGGAGACGTAGCCTAGCGCCGAGAGTGTGTGTACGGCCCGTCCAGGCAGGCATGCTGCTTTACACTGGTCCCCATACCAGACATTCCGAGGCAGGAGGGCTGGCTTAAGGCGCTCTCTGTGGCTGATCTTCGAAAAGCCCTTCACCACAGCGAACCACTTCAGCCACAAGCGGGGCAGCCGCAGGCTGGGCTAAGAGCTGCTCCACAACAGCACAAGTTGCGCCTGTAAATTGGCACACCGAAAAAGCACTCAGTGGAATTTCATTCACCTACAAAAGATAAAAGGGTTCCCTCCCACTTCCCCACAGCCAAGACCCACCCATCATTCCCCTCCCACCTCCAGTACTCACATCTTTACTTAAGTAGGCCATGTACCCGTGTCGCTCTGGTGGTACTGGGATGAGTGGAAGACTGGAAGTTGGAGGAGCAACAAGGAGGCCCTGGGGAGACCGATGTCCGTCCTGGGAAAACGCCTCCCTCCTCTTCAGTCACAGTTCGCCTCCCTCACCAAGCATATGGGCTCCCAATGACACAGGAAGGAGAGGCTCCTTTCCAATTATCAAGAATGTTCCTGAGTAGGCAAGTCTGGATTTCACCCCCTCCGTGGCACCAGCCCAACTTGGGCTGACTTAAATACTTCCTGCCCTGGGCAAAGAGTCAGGCTTATCGTGGCACAGATCTTGGCACGGGCCCTACCTGGTATGAACACAATGTTCAGAGGCACAAAGATGAGTGGATCCAAGAGGCTATAATTACGACGGAATGCAGCGGAGTGGGATAAAAGTGGTGCGCAGGTAACAGTTTCTTTCCTCTGTTGTTTCGAGGGCTCTGACAGTGAGAGGTTTAACTAATACGATACTGGCCCGCTTAATCCTATTTACAAGTTAAACAATGTCTGGATGATAAAAATCTCCTTGACAATTCTCCTGTACTAGGCTGTTTCTTTGGGTGGCAGAAGATGGTAAGGTGGCATAGATGTGTGTTCTGGTTGTCAAATACATGAACATGACATTGGGGAATACACATTGATTTCCCACTTATTAGAGCCATGGCGGGTGAGAAGAGGAGTGGAAAGGTCAGGGTTATGTCCATGCCCCTCTACAATGGACATATAAGTACATTATCTGCAAGTACATTATCCTGACAATCCTCGATTAATACGATTCATATTTCTTAATAGGGGTAGTCTATGAGATGTCCATAACCTTCTGCTGAGCCAAAGATCGATATATGGTTTACTACTGACTGCACATGATGAACATTACTATTGACTGTGTGCAACCCAAGAGGTCATGTTACTGCATTTACCTCATTGTTTAATCTGGTTTTTAGGAGGAACTCTGAGCTCTATTTTCTAAGAAACTGAGGCACCATCGCTTGGCCTCTGCCTCCGGCAGTGAGTTAAATCACTCACTCGCACAAGAAGAAACCATTGGTTGGCTGGATCCACAATGGCTGAGAGGGCCCGATGCCAAGCAGCTGATTAGCCTGGCTGGGTTCCTCAGGCAGCACGGAGGAGAGGTACACAGGGCGGGGGGGGGGGCTCATGACCAGAGATCAGGCTACTAAACACAAGTTTAAGTGGAATAAAGCCAGCAGAATGTTGTGTATGATGGGCTGGACATAAACAGCCCTGGGCATGAGGCATCTGCTTCTTTAATATATAATTCACTTTACAGGCAGCAAGAAACATCAGACTCAGTCCTTGTCCTTCGGGCCATGAGTCTGGTTTTGGTTGTTGGTCAAAGTGGTAAGAAGGGCTGTGTCTCTATCTTGTACTTTCATTGATAAATCAGCCACTATGGAATTCTGTGCACAGAAAAGGGCTGTATTTGAATAATTACAAGCAGACTTAATGGCCATGGGACAGACATGTTGTAAGGCAGGCCGGAAGTGAGATTAGGTGTTGAAATAAAGTAGTCCTCTCTACCAATGAGCAAGACCTCGCCAACCAAAGCATTGCAGAGTGGTGACTAGCTGGCACAACCACAAAGTTATAAAATCAGATTTGAAACCTAACCTTAACCACACTGCTAGTAACCCTAATGCCTGACCTTAAATTAATTTTTACGAGAATATTTAGACTTTGCAGCTGGCCCATCTAGCCAAAATCGCTCGGTTCTGATTTATGACAATAAACGTCAAACTGTTCACCAACCCTGACATGCTAATAAGTCAAGGAGAGATAGCCACCTGCTTCCCAGCCCCTCCTTTCAGACACAGTCGCCTCTTAACACACCAGGGTCACTTGACATTGAACTGCCAGCTCAGTCAATGCAGGGATACTGCGAGATTTCACAATTTAGGTCATTATTCTACTTACCTACTTTTCCATTACCTGTCTCAATGGCACTGGCCGTGCACTCACAGACACCCTGGTGGGACAAATACAACTTTGCAATCTCTATACGACATCGGAGAATGAATAAGGAAGTGGATAGAATCGTATTTCTTATGTTCAGTAAAAGTAACACATTTATAAAATATCGATGACGACAGTATGTTTAGCTTTGTAAGATTATACATGACCAACCACCCAGCTTTGGAGTAGTTCCCTAAAGCTCGCTACTGTACCGGGAGACATACAGCAATTGTCCTAAGCTAATGATATGCAAACTGCATACAGAGACTAAAAATGGTATCCATTCGTTCGTCTGACTCGTTCGTCTGACTATGGGTAAGTATGAAAACAAAATCTTGCAGTATCCCTTTGAGCATTGGCATGATGTGCACTTGCAGCGACAGTGCATTCGGTAAGTATTTCGACCCCATTGACGTTTTCTACAATTTCTTATGTTATAGCCTCATTTTAAAATCGATTAAATTGCCCCCCCCCCCCACCAACGTACACACACACACACACATCAATGTACACACACACAATACCCCATAATGACAAAGCAAAAAAATGCAGAATGAAATATCACATTTACATACAGTACCAGTCAAAAGCTTGGACACACCTACTCATTCAAGGGTTTTTCTTTATTTTTACTTTTTTCTACATTATAGAATAATAATGAAGACATCAACACTATGAAATAACACTTGTGGAATCATGTAGTAACCAAAAAAAGTGTTAAACAAATGAAAATATACACTGCTCAAAAAAATAAAGGGAACACTTAAACAACACAATGTAACTGTCCACTTAGGAAACAACACTGATTGACAATACATTTCACATGCTGTTGTGCAAATGGAATAGACAACAGGTGGAAATTATAGTCAAATAGCAAGACACCCCCAATAAAGTTCCTATGCTTCCTGGCTGATGTTTTGGTCACTTTTGAATGCTGGCGGTGCTTTCACTCTAGTGGTAGCATAAGACGGAGTTTACAACCCACACAAGTGGCTCAGGTAGTGCAGCTCCTCCAGGATGGCACATCAATGCGAGCTGTGGCAAGAAGGTTTGCTGTGTCTGTCAGCGTAGTGTCCAGAGCATGGAGGCGCTACCAGGAGACAGGCCAGTACATCAGGAGACGTGGAGGAGGCCGTAGGAGGGCAACAACCCAGCAGCAGGACCGCTACCTCCGCCTTTGTGCAAGGAGGAGCACTGCCAGAGCAGTGCAAAATGACCAGCAAAATTTACCTCCAGCAGGCCACAAATGTGCATGTGTCTGCTCAAACGGTCAGAAACAGACTTCATGAGGGTGGTATGAGGGCCCGACATCCACAGGTGGGGGCTGCGCTTACAGCCCAACACCGTGCAGGACGTTTGGCATTTGCCAGAGAACACCAAGATTGGCAAATTCGCTACTGGCGCCCTGTGCTCTTCACAGATGAAAGCAGGTTCACACTGAGCACATGTGACAGACGCGACAGTCTGGAGACGCCGTGGAGAACGTTCTGCTGCCTGAAATATCCTCCAGCATGACCGATTTGGCGTGGGTCAGTCATGGTGTGGGGTAGCATTTCTTTGGGGGGCCGCACAGCCCTCCATGTGCTCGCCAGAGGTAGCCTGACTGCCATTAGGTACCGAGATGAGATCCTCAGACCCCTTGTGAGACCATATGCTGGTGCGGTTGGCCCTGGGTTCCTCCTAATGCAAGACAATGCTAGACCTCATGTGGCTGGAGTGTGTCAGCAGATCCTGCAAGAGGAAGGCATTGATGCTATGGACTGGCCCGCCCGTTCCCTAGACATGAATCCAATTGAGCACATCTGGGACATCATGTTTCGCTCCATCCACCAACGCCACGTTGCACCACAGACTGTCCAGGAGTTGGCGGATGCTTTAGTCCAGGTCTGGGAGGAGATCCCTCAGGAGACCATCCGCCACCTCATCAGGAGCATGCCCAGGCGTTGTAGGAAGGTCATACAGGCACGTGGAGGCCACACACACTATTGAGCCTCATTTTGACTTGTTTTAAGGACATTACATCAAAGTTGGATCAGCCTGTAGGGTGGTTTTCCACTTTCATTTTGAGTGTGACTCCAAATCCAGACCTCGATGGGTTGATAAATTTGATTTCCATTGATAATTTTTGTGTGATTTTGTTGTCAGCACATTTAACTATGTAAAGAAAAAAGTATTTAATACAAATATTTCATTCATTCAGATCTAGGATGTGTTATTTTATTCTTCCCTTTATTTTTTTGAGCAGTGTATTTTATATTTGATATTCCTCAAAGTAGCCACCCTTTGCCTTGATGACAGCATTCCACATCCTTGGCATTCTCTCAACCAGCTCAATGGAATGCATTTCAATTAACAGGTGTGCCTTGTTTAAAGGTTAATTTGTAGAATTTCTTTCCTTCTTAATGCATTTGAGCCAATCAGTTGTGTTGTGGGGGGTATACAGAAGAAAGCCTTATTTGGAAAAATACCAAGTCCATATTATTGCAAGAACAGCTCAAACAATCAAAGAGAAACGACAGTCCATCTTTACTTTAAGACATGAAGGTCAGTCAATGCGAAAAATTTCAACAACTTTGATAGTTTCTCCAAATGCAGTCACAAAAAACATCAAGCGCTATGAAGAAACTGGCTTTCATGAGGACCGCCACAGGAAAGAAAGACCCAGAGTTACCTCTAACAGCTTCAGAAATTGCAGCCCAAATAAATGCTTCACAGAGTTCAAGTAACAGACACATCTCAACATCAACTGTTGAATCAGGCCTTCATGGTTGAATTTATGCAAAGAAACCATTACTAAAGGACACCAACAAGAAGAAGAGACTTGCTTGGGCCAAGAAACATGAGCAATGGACATTGGACCGGTGGAAATCTTTCCTTTGGTCTGATGAGTCCAAATGTGATATTTTTGGTTCCAACTGCCATGTCTTTGTGAGACGCAGAGTATGTGAACGGATGATCTCTGCATGTGTAGTTCCCACCATGAAGCATGGAGGTGGTGGTTTAATGATGCTTTGCTGGTGACACTGTGTGTACAAACTTTTGACTGGTACTGTAAGTATTCAGACCCTTTACTCTGTACTTTGTTTAAGCACCTTTGGCAGCGATTACAGCCTCGAGCCTTCTTGGGTATGACGCTACAAGCTTGGCACACCGGGGAGTTTCTCCCATTCTTCTCTGTAGATTCCTTCAAGCTCTGTCAGGTTGGATAGGGAGTGTCGCTGCACAGCTTTTTCAGGTCTCTCCAGATGTTCGATCGGTTTCAAGTCTGGGCTCTGGCTGGGCCACTCAAGGACATTAGGGAGACTTGTCCCGAAGCCACTCCTGCATTGTCTTGGCTGTATGCTTAGGGTCGTTGTTCTGTTGGGAGGTGAACCTTTGCCCCAGTCTTAGGTCCTGAGTGCTCTGTAGCAGGTTTTCATCAAGGATCTCTCTACACTTTGCTCCGTTCATCTTTCCCTCGATCCTGACAAGTCTCCCAGTACCTGCCGCTGAAAAACATCCCCACAGCAAGATGCTGCCACCACCATGCTTCACTGAAGCGATGGTGCCAGGTTTCCTCCAGACGTGACGCTTGGCATTCAGGCCAAAGAGTTCAATCTTGGCTTCATCAGACAAGAGAATCTGTTTTTCATGGTCTGAGAGTCCTTTAGGTGCCTTTTGGCAAACTCCAAGCGGTCAGTCATGTGCCTTTTACTGAGGAGTGGCTTCCGTCTGACCACTCTACCATAAAGGCTTGATTGGTGGAGTGCTGCAGAGATGGGAGTACCTTCCATCTCCACAGAGAAGCTCTGACCTTATATAGACAGGTGTGTGCCTTTCCAAATCATGTCCAATCAATTGAATTTACCACCGGTGCTCTAATCAAGTTGTAGAAATGTCTCAAGGATGATCAATGGAAACAGGATGCACCTGAGCTCAATTTCGAGTCTCATAGCAAAAGGGTCTGAAAACTTATGTAAACAATATTATTTTAATTTTTTAATAAATGTGAAAACATTTCTCAAAACCTTTTTTCGCTTTGTCATTCTGGGGTATTGTGTGTAGATTTAGGAAAACCTGTATTTAATCAATTTTAGAATAAGGCTGGAACAAAATGTGGAAATAGTGAAGGGGTCTGAATACTTTCCGAATGCACTGTATATGGGAGGGCATCAGAGGAAAACTGATCTCTAGCCAAGAATGGATATGATGACACAATGGAGACAAGACCATTTTGAAATTATGACTGTAGATGAAACAACCTGAGGCCTCAAGTCTTGTACTCACAAGAGCCTCCCTCCACACAGGTTGCCATTGATGTAGTAATGGGTTAAGAGAAATGAGAGGGGAAGGGAAATCAATGCTTATGTGAGAGGAAGAAAGGGAAAGCTTTCACAGGTATATATATCATTAAGCAATTGAAAAAGCTAATTAGAGTTGTGGGATGAGATGTGCAGATCTCGTGGCTAACTATTACCATGGCAACCACAGCTCATGTGTAGATGATCCGAGGTGCAAATATAACTGGCTCTAACCAGAAAGGCTGTTTTTACAAATAGAGTAGGAGAGCTCCCTAGTGGTAGTCAATGGAAATGGCACCTGTCAACATTTAGAATACAAACATTGGGGAATGTTGCAGATAGAAATGTTACTAATAGAGCTGGAATGATGGGGCGGCAGGATGGGCATTCGGCCAGTAACCTAAAGGTTGCTGGTTTGATTCCCCGAGCCAGTGGAAAATATGTCGATGTGTCCTTAAGCTAGGCATGCCCAATTGCACCTGTAAGTCGCTCTGGATAAGAGCATCTGCTAAACGACTTAAATGTTATGATACACTTATTCTACATGTCAGGATATGTTGTGAATATGTAGATTAGAACAAACTGGCCTGTCTGAACATTACACGATGTTGTGTCCTGCTGCACACGCACTTGTTGAGTGCTGCAAACCAAGAGGACACTGTTGAGTTGAGACAAATATTTTTTTATAAACACTATAGCGCTGTGCATTTCTTAAAACATCTCAAAGTTAGAACAAAGCACTTACACGTCCTTCTCCAAATGTACGAGACACGCATCAAGATTGTGAGATCTAGAGTTCATTTACAGAGACTGTGGGAAAGCGCTTTCTCATAGGAATCATACAAAAATAAGTCCCATGTAAAAAAAAAAAATGTTTTCATAAAAACTACACTTTGTCCATGACAGCCAAAAGAGGCTCATCATAAAACACTCCTTCTTACATGTGTCTTTTGGGGTCAATCTTCTCCAGGTGAACCAGGGGCTTGAGCTGCTCAGCGAAGCTGCGCATGTCCTCTGACATGGTATCCTGGCCCGCAGGGGCCAATACACTGAGCTCCACCAGGTAGGAGAGTGACAGCGGCTCAGTGTTCTCTGTATTCCCGGGGACCAGGATGCGAGACAGTTTACTCACTACCACTTTGAGCACACCTTTGCGGAAAATGTGGCCCTTGGCTATGAACTCGTGGTCCATGCGGAAGCCCATTTCATTGAGGAAGTCGGGCAGGCTGTGCGAGGCGGCCACATCCACACAGTTCCGAACCAGCGCGTGGCGGGACTTATCACCCACTTCCGGCTGGCCCAGGTAGCGCAGGTGCCAGGGCACTGTGGGGTGGGAGAGGGAGCGGCGGGCTCGCAACAGGAACGGGTTGCCCTGCTGGCCCTTCAGGAGGTAGACCAGCTCATGGTCGGCAAATGTCTCGGGTTCCATGTTGTCACAAAGGCCCCGGAGGCGGTGCAATAGGCTTTCGAGGGCCTGGTCCAAGACGCTGCCTGAGTGTGGTGACATGACAGAACGGTGTAAGCAATGTTATATTATCAAGTGTAGCTTGAATCAGTGCAACTTGCCATTTGGACTTTTTAAGAGTGAATTCAAATTCAAATTCAAAAATTCAAAAAATGTAAAAGGCCTCAATGAAAATAGACAGCAATTTTCAATTATTGAATCGCAACTAACTGATACAGAGGTGACCAAGCCACAGCACAGGGGCTGGTATGGGTTCTTCAGCTGAACATGCAGTGCATTCGGAAAGTATTCAGACCCCTTGACTTTATGCAGACTTTGTTACGTTACAGCCTTATTCTAAAATTAATACAATACATTTCTTTCCTCAATCTACACACAATACAAAAAATAATGACAAAGCAAAAACAGGTTTATACAAATAAAAAACCAGAAATACCTTATTTACATAAGTTTTCAGAGCCTTTGCTATGAGACTCAAAATTGAGCTCTGGTGCATCCTGTTTCCATTGATCATCTTTGAGATGTTTCTACAACTTGATTGGAGTCCACTTGTGATAAATTAAATTGATTGGACATGATTTGGAAAGGCAGACACCTGTCTATATAAGGTCCCACAGTTGACAGTGCATGGCAGAGCAAAAACCTCTCTGAGACAGGATTGTGTTGAGGCACAGATCTGGGGAAGGGTACAAAAACAAATCCGCACCATTGAAGGTGCCCAAGAACACAGTGGCCTCCATCATTCTTAAAACTGGAAGAAGTTTGGAACCACCAAGACTTCCTAGAGCTGGGCATTCGAGGAAGAAGGGCCTTGGTCAGAGACGTGACCAAAAACCAGATGGTCACTCTAACAGAGCTCCAGAGTTCCTCTGTGGAGATGGGAGAACCCGCTTGACATTTGCCAAAAGGCACCTAAAGGACTCAGACCATGAGAAACAAGATTATCTGGTCTGATGAAACCAAGATTGAACTCTTTGGCCTGAACGCCAAAGCGTCACGTCTGGAAGAAACCTGGCACCATCCCTACGGGAAAGCATGGTGGTGGCAGCATCATGCTGTGGGGATGTTTTTCAGCAGCAGGGGCTGGGAGACTTGTCAGGGTTGAGGGAAAGATGAACAGAGCAAAGTACAGAGAGATCCTTGATGAAAACCTGCTCCAGAGCACTCAGAACCTCAGACTGGGGCAACGGTTCACCTTTCAACAGGACAACGACCCTAAGCACACAGCCAAGACACCGCAGGAGTGAATTGGGACAAGTCTCTGAATGTTCTTGAGTGCCCCAGCCAGAGCCCGGACTTGAACCCTATCGAACATCTCTGGAGAGACCTGAAAATAGCTGTGCAGCGATGCTCCCCATCCAACCTGAGAGGATTTGCAGAGAAGAATGGGAGAAACTCCCCAAATACCAGTGTGGCAAGCTTGTAAAGTCATACCCAGGAAGACAAGGTGCTTGAGCTGTAATCACACAGCCAAAGGTTCTTCAACAAAGTACTGAGTAAAGGTTCTGAATGCTTATGAATATGTAATATTTTATTTATTTTTACATTCGCAATTACCTATTTTTTTGGTCATTATGTAGTATTGTGTGTAGATTGATGAGGGGAAAAAAACGATTTAATACATTTTATAATAAGGCTATAACATAACAAAATGTGGAAAAAGTGAAGGGGTCTGAATACTTTCCGAATGCACTGTATTGACATTGATTATGATCTGGATATATTTTTCAAGACGCCTACAAGATAGCCAACCACAGAATACCAAATAGGTACGCCTGCCCTACTGGAGACTCAAGAATCTCGAACGAGGTAAACTCACCTTGCAGCAGGTACTCCATCATGTTAATTGTGCCCCCCGTGATGGGCAGCACTGAGACTGGTGGGGCCTCCATCACTCGTCAGTGTCAGACAGGTAACTAGAGCAAGGGGAAAAATTAAAACACCTCAATCAATTCGTATTATATAGACTAACGTTATGACTATAAACATAATTTCTTAATGATTGCATCTCCAACCTAGCCATATTTCCCGACTCGCTAAGCTATCAGGCTAGTTAGAGCTAGTTTAGACAGACAGTATCTCATTTCATTCAAACAAATAGTTAGCTAGCCAGTTAGCTAGCTAGCCAAATAAGCTACAGAAAAAATGAAACAAGTCACCGATAAGAAAAAGTCACTGAGAAATAAGGCAAAATGCACTTAACTCACCTTATGTTTGGCAGCTTGGATTGCCGAGTACCTGCTTCTTCCTTCGCAAACTGCCACTGCAGCAATTCAAGCTAACTTGTAACCTAGCTAACTTTAGCTCATAGTTACATTGAAACAAGCTAACTAGTTTGCTAGGCAGGTACAAATAAACGTTTTCAACGTTCACAGTGACAGATTGGCTAGAGTTGAGCCCCTGTGATGGGGGAGGAATAGCTAGCTCGCTATCATACTTCTCACCCAGATCCGCGTTTGCGCATTGTGCAACGATATGCAGCAAGGGGCATTCAAGAACGAAAACGTTCCGAAAGCATCTGAAAACGTTCTGAAAGCAACTCAGCGGATCGATGAGTTCAAAATGTTACATTTCAGCAACTTGTTTACAAGTATGTCACAAATAAAATGTATAGACATCTGAATACACAGGCGTTATGCTTTTTGATATATAAAGCAGGCTTTCTTCCTTTTATTTTTTTAAATATTGGTTTAAAGGTTAAAAGTACAGAAGTGCGTGACACAGTGCAATACCAATTTAATACAAACAAAAGGTCATGCCAAAATGTGATTATATTACTTTTTGACATAGAATATAAAACAAACCAATTCAAAGCATAAAAATCAGTATGCCTTTTTGGCATTTTGTGTGCCTGAGCACAATGGAAACACTTGATTTAAACTATTTATTACGCCTCTCATCAAAGTAGTGTCATTCTTAGTTCCTAGACCCTGATATGACTGTACACACAGTCATTGTCATTTCTGATGTCATCTCTCTGTTGGACTCTCCTGATAACCAAGGATGAATAAACAAGTGTAGTTTCTTCCGCCTGTTGAAAGGAGATGCATAGATGTATGTGCATAATACTATACTGATGTGCAACTAAACATCATCAATATCGTTTTATCAAGAATAATAGTAGTAATGTCGGCTAGATAAGATAACTTACAAAGCTGGTCCCCTCGCCACCACAGAGAAGTTGATTGGCAGAAGCTTAATCATTTGAACAAACAGACAAACATTTCCATTAAAACAGATAGGGCCTCAAACTGCATTACCATCTCCAAACAATTGTATTAATCTTGTGATCTCCCCATCTTCAAAGATAACAATACGGTATATTTATCCTACCTGCGAGTATTCTCCATTTGAAATGGCATAATTTAGACAGTGCCAGTGCAACAAGGAAAAGGCACACAGCTGCAGAGACTCCAGCTACTGTTGATGCCAGCCATTGAGGTTCTCGGTTATCTGGAGGAGTAGGCCCATTGTCTGTAAAAGAGGCAACAGTGTTGCGTAGTGTTACTACAGAAAATGCTGTGAGTAAAGTATCTGGCAATCCTGTTGATGTTAGAGAACATGTGGAAAGTCAGTGAGATTGGGGTTTAAGAACTACTCCTTTTGGGTCTCACCTATGCTTTTGTTGGAGGTGTTGTTCAGAGCGGAGTCAAGTGCGTAATATGTGCTGGTAATCACATTCTTAGTTACTTCATGCATAAAACCACTGCTTGACACAGTGGTTATTATTTGCATGTGAGATCCTAAATAAAGAGATAGATGGTTAGGGTGAGCTGTAAACTAATTTAGTGTAGACGATCAATCTGCTTGCAAATTATCTCCAATTATAATAGGCTGACTAACCTTTTTCAAGAACAACTGAAGTGGACAATCCATATGTGATCTTGTCATTTTTATACAATCCACATAAGTATATTCCTTGATCCTCCTCTGTAAAAGGGCTGATTACAAGTGAACGATTCCTTAAAACACTCTTTCTATGCCAAAAAATTTTGGAAAGGAGATGTAGGCCACTTTTATCCTCATGAAAAATCTGGGTGCGGCGCCAACCAACATTGTTTGTACTGTAAAACCAGCTAAAAGATTCTGGATGACTTTCATTACTTATGCAGGGTATCAACAATTTTCTCCCAAGCGGTATGCGAAGAGGACTTGAAGATTCTACAACACATTGATAAAAACAATAAGAAAGTACAATAGCGTTACATGAAAGTACTGTTAATAAAGTGTTTATAAAAGGTTTATATGTAAGGAATGGATGAATAAATGATGGATTGATAATTGAAATAGTTAGCAATTTCTCTTATGCCTAATAGAAAACAATAACAACATCATGTTAATTCAGCTTCATCAATCGCCTAAACAAATCACTCAATGCATGTCCTATTTGATTAAACTGATTAGCAGGTTTTCAACGTTCAGAGAGACATTTGAATATTGAAATTTCAAATGAGTATTCAAAAACATCTATTTTTAAGTTTCTGTGGTAAATCAAATCAAATTTATTTATATAGCCCTTCGTACATCAGCTGATATCTCAAAGTGCTGTACAGAAACCCAGCCTAAAACCCCAAACAGCAAGCAATGCAGGTGTAGAAGCACGTGCAGTGTACATCTGTATACTAATTGTTTGGCTGTATAACAGTGTACAATAAGGTTAAACACTGTAGCCTTTTGAATTTTCAATAAAGGCCCATACATATGTGAGAATTCTAACCCCCAGGTAGTTTCACTCAGCTAAGTATTGAGTGATATTAATGTTTTTGTAAATTTCAGACACTTACCTGATGTTGGAAATGAGGCCCAAACCATAAATACAATAATTATGGCAGAGGTAGCGATCATGATTACAATAAACACTGTTGAGGCAGAGATTAGTCCCTACTTAAGCATTGTATTTAAAACAGCCACAAGTCATCTGCTTTAAAATGTGCAGGCTACAGGCCTACGCCGAAACTGACACTTAATGATTATAATTTAAAGCTATAGGAAATTAAGCAGAAGTTACAAATCACAAATCGAACAGTTGACTCAGTAGGAAACAGAGATAAGAAAAAAGACTTTACATAAACATTTATCAACACCGCCCACACAGATGTTTCCTCTGAACCAATGGCATAGGCTGTGGTGTAAGTGTCAGTGGCACAAAATGGGGTCCTTGACTAATGTGGTCTGGAGCTCCATTTTCCATCAGCGGGTTTGCATGCAGCTTCTTGCAAGGCGTTAACACCAAATGTGACATCTGATGTGTTAATTGAGAGCATGCCATTAGTCACTAGGCTTATAAGCCTTCATCGGAAATGTTGGTTCCCTTGCGTTGCAATTGCTGTTAGATACAGTATGTTTCGACCTAGACCGTGGCCTTTATGTTGTTATTCAGAGAGGGATAGCCAATCAAAGGGTTAACAGGAAGTCAACATGTGCTACCTGATTACAGTATATCATCTACTATATAATATAGTGGAGGTTGATGGCCAATGTCCAACATTTGTTTGTATTTTGTCCAGCAGTGTCCTCCTCTTGGGGTTCCCCATGGTTGTGTGATCTCCTGATAATATAGAGCTAATCAGTCATGATGACTGTCAGATGGGAAAACATGATTCTGATATTTGCAGAGCTGAATATTTGAAGATATCAAGGATTTAAGAATGAACCAGAATTAGATACATCAAGGCAAATTATTGGTATGCATTGCCTTGTCTGCTCTGGCAGGCTGGACTCCGCCCCTCAACATTTGTCCCCCAATGACCTCAAACCACCCACCCTACTCTCTTCTGCTTCTCGCAGTTATGTCATTCACCAGACCGTTGCCTTTTGTTGTAAAAGTTGTCAATGGTAGCTTTCGGCAGTTAGACGTCCATTGCAATGGAGTTATTTGAAACGTTGAAAAAAGTGACGCTAGATTCCTATCGCATTCATCACTTGGTTGCAATATTTAGCTTGGTCTATGTCATTCTTAAAATCTCTAAACTTATTGTCAAAAGGAATGAATGGATTCGGGCGCTCGAGACATTCCCAGGACCACCAAAACACTGGCTTTTCGGGCATGTACGAGAGGTATGTTAAAATAAGAATTTCTTGAACGTGCACATTGAGTGACTTCAACATTGTAGCATCAGCTTCAGAGGCAAGTTTCGGTGTCACGCTCGTGCGTTTCCTTCTTTATAATATAAGTGCATGTTTTCTCTGTTGTCTTGCAGTTTAAACAAGATGGGAACGACATGTATAAGGTTGTCAAATGGGGAGAATCGTACCCCCTTGCATTTCAAATGTGGTTTGGTCCATTTGTTTCCATCCTCAATATTCACCACCCAGATTATGTCAAAACCATCCTGGCATCAACAGGTTGGTCTCTTTGGAACGACAATACTCTCATCATTATTTAAACAAGTTGCATCTATGTACAGTATGTCTATCTATGGAATCTCAGTACATGTGATAGAATACCTGTTTCACTCTCTTTCTAAATAGAGCCCAAAGATGACCTTTCATATAGATTTCTTATTCCATGGATAGGTAAGGTTGCATTGTCTTTGCCATAATCATATATGTTACAAATATTGAACCAACATTAGATTATATAGATTTAACTGCAGATATTTTAAGAATAGGCATTTTCAAATATTCTTCCTTTTGGGTGCAGTTCTGGTTTTCAATAACGTTGTGACTCATGCTACTTCGGCAATTATACAGTTATGGTTATAATGTCCACTACCGCACTTGTTTTTGAAAGAAAAGCACATATTTGGTCCATTAAAATAACATCAAATTGATCAACAATACAGTTTAGACATTGTTAATGTTGTAAATGACTATTCTAGCTGGAAACGGCAGATTTTTTTTATGCTGAAAACTGTTGTCCTGATTAAAGAAGCAATAAAACGGGCCTTCTTTAGACTAGATGAGTATCTGGAGCATCAGCATTTGTGGGTTCGATTACAAGCTCAAAATGGCCGGTAACAAATAACTACACTGTATTTCTGATCAATTTGATGTTATTTGAAGGGCAAAAATGTGCTTTTCTTTTAAAAAACAAGGACATTTCTAAGTGACCCCAAACTTTTGAACAGTAGTGTATATTCTTTACTTCTATTCTTTTGCATGAACGTACAACATATGTGTTTCTCTCTCTCTCTCTCTCTCTCTCTCTCTCTCTCTCTCTCTCTCTCTCTCTCTCTCTCTCGCTCTCGCTCTCTCTCCCTCTCTCTCTCTCTCTCTCTCTCTCTCTCTCTCTCTCTCTAGGGGATGGTTTACTGGTGTCTGAAGGTCAGAAATGGTTCCGCCACAGAAGACTCCTGACCCCTGGCTTCCATTACGATGTTTTAAAGCCCTATGTCAAAATGATGTCTGATTCTGCCAAAACTATGCTGGTGCGTTTTGCTATCTCTACCCTAATTACTGTATAGGTTGACAACCATAGCCTATATGGGGGGAATTTCTGGATACAAAAAAGCTAATTGCATAACAGTTAACGTTACATATTCTCCCAACTGTATTAGAATGCTGTATAGTTTGACAACTGTATTTGGAGGGAAATTCTGCATGAACACGCTAAAGGGGTAATTTAATAAGGGAGTGATGTACTATGAGTATGTAACTATCCATCTTGTGCAAGTTGACTATGTCTGTCCTTTTTCTGTTCCAGGACAAATGGGAGACTCACTCAAAATCCGACGAGTCATTTGAGTTATTTGAGCATGTGAGCCTCATGACACTGGACAGCATTATGAAGTGTGCCTTCAGCTCCAACACTAATTGCCAGACAGTGCGAGGGGGAGAGAGGTCAGTCAGTTAACTGTTTTTAACCACTGCATTATCTGCCATTTACATCTGTGTAATGGTCTGGGTGTAGCTGGTGCAGAGGATTCAGGTGCAGGACAGCAGAGATGACTTTACTCAAAATGTCAAAATACATGAAGTAATACCAAGCCCACAAACATCGGACAGAAGTTACAATAAACAAACACTCACAAAAACCATGGGGAAAAACAGAGGGTTAAATAATGAACATGTAATTGGGGATTTGAAACCAGGTGTGTTAAAACAAAGACAAAACAAATGGAAAATGAAAAGTGGATCGGCGATGGCTAGAAGGCCGGTGACGTCGACCGCCGAACGCCACCCGAACAAGGAGAGGGACCGACTTCAGTGGAAGTCGTGACAATCTGCCCATGTTGAAAATCTTGTCTTGTCAGTGTTAATGTTATAAAAATTGAAAGCTGATATAGGATCAGATTTTCTTTTTAGATCATAATTCATATGATTATATAGACAGAGGGGACCTGATCCTAGATCAGCACTCCTACTCAGAGACTCTTTGTAAGTACGGGCCCAGAGGTTTTCAGGCCAGATCACATGATCAAGAAACTCAGGGCCCTGCCTATAAGCAATGATTGAGAGGAAGTAACTTATACTTTTCTGTTGTTTTACTCTCATTTCAGTGGAACCAACTCGTACATCAAGGCTGTGTACGAGCTCAGTGATCTGGTGAATGTCCGTTTCCGGACCTTTCCCTACCACAGCGAGTGGATCTTCCAACTGAGCCCACATGGGTACAAATACAGGAAGGCATGCAATGTTGCACACAGTCATACAGGTGCGTTCTGTGAATGAAGGTTGACATTATTATTTTAATCCCCTGCACCAGCAGGTCTCAGCCCTGAAAACATTTATTTTCTAGCCTCTGTGCTTCTACATCTGCATTGCTTGCTGTTTGGGGTTTTAGGCTAGGTTTCTGTATACAACTTTGTGACATCTATGATGTAAATAGGGCTTTATAAGTACATTTGATCGAACATTTTATTGATTCCCTCTGCTTGTAGAGGAAATCATACGAAAACGAAAAGAGGCCTTAAAGGACGAAAAGGAACTGGGCAGGATACAGGCTAAGAGAAACCTGGACTTTCTGGATATCCTGCTCTGCGCGCGAGTACGTCACACCTCTATTACTCTACTACACTATTATCCACCATTATGCCATTTATGCACTCATCTAACCAGGTCATTAGTTAAAACGGCTACATCGGCGATGACATAGTATGTCATTGAATGAAGTCAATTCGAATAGAAACTCATCGTAGCCTCAAGATCGCCAGTGTGCTAGAGTTTCTTTTCTATTCGTTATATTCTCTCTCCGTGCAACTGGTAACACGATAGCCTGAGTGCCAGTTTGTTTTTGCTATCCAACTCCTTGTCAGTCATTGTCATGCCAAACACATGGCGTGGCTTGAAAATGAGCAATGGAGTTGGCAAGAGAACAAACAGATCGGAGACCAGACTAGCACCATTATAGTTCTGCGAGTTATACCTTTTCCATAAAATGAAGCCAAACAAGGAAGAACATGCAAGGATCTCATTGTTCCTTAATGGTTTTCAATCCAGGACGAGGACCAGCAGGGTCTGTCAGATGAGGCTATACGAGCGGAGGTGGACACCTTCATGTTTGAGGGGCACGACACCACAGCCAGTGGGATCTCCTGGACCCTGTACAGCCTGGCCTGCAACCCGGAGCACCAGCAGATCTGCAGGGACGAGGTCATCAGCGCCCTGGAGGGGAGGGACACCATGGAATGGTAGGTTCCACTGTCCAGGGCCTGTATTCATAAAACGCCTCAGAGTAGGAATGCTGATCATGATGATTTAAAAGACAAAACTGATCCTAGATCAGCACTCCTACTTTGAGATGCTTTATGAATAGGGGCCCTGATTTACTGTCCTGATCCTGTTGCATGTTAGATATGCATTCATTTGGCTGGAGGAGAGTGACATGAAGTGGAAGGCTGTACTGTCCAGATGTATTTTTCAGAGATCATGCTGTAGGGTGTATTTCAGTTTCAAGGTTTTATTTGGTTATTTTACAGTCCGCAGCTACAGTATATATAAATTACTATTTTGTTACTTTGGAGATCATTTAACCTTTCACTGCAGTGGGCTAAATCAGGGTCACTCAGAGTGATTCTTGGTAGTCTTAAACAAATCTACTTTGAAGCAAAAGTCTAGACCTCACACACATGGTTATGGGCTGTACCGTGTTACCTGTACCATGTCAGATATAGAGTTAAAATGTATTACATTTTGAGTTTGCATCCCAATATTACACTTTATATACATCACAGAAGACTGAAATATAACACAATAGATTGACATAGAAACACCAGATTTTCTTCCTATATTTAAAAAAATATTGATTCAATTATGAAATTATGCAAAATATTAATAACATTCCACCCATGAGGCCAAAGAGGGCGCTTTTGGTCATTGAGGGCTACACAATCACCAGGGCTACACAATCACCAATAGGCTCCATGTTTGGAACTAGTTACCAAAGCCGTTCCTTTATTCTAGATATAGAGTAAAGGAAGGGAAATCAGCCTGTATTTGCTCTTAGATTGGAGCAACACAATACATGGCAACATGTTTACTAAAAGAGAATTGATATAAAGATAATGTTCTGCATTCTTAAGGGAAGATCTCAGTAAAATACCATACACAACCATGTGTATAAAGGAATCCCTCCGCCTCTACCCTCCTGTACCTGGGATGTCCAGGAAGATAACCAAACCTATGACGTTCTTCGATGGGAGGACTGTGCCTGAAGGTAAATGTGTACATTTAAAAAACATGTTGCATTGTGATGTACTGAAGGGGACTTTTTTGTACATTTTACTGGACTGAGGCGAGACAGTGGTAGGAGAGTTGGTCACACAGGCAGTGGGTTGGAATCTACTGTAGGCAGTGGGTTGGAATATACTGTAGGCAGTGGAACTAACCACGACACCGACCACTCCAGGCCATGCAAGGGACTTTTAAAAATAATAGTTTTAAAGGCATAATGGCTCTGTGCCTTAACATGAGGCCATAAGGGGTTGCAATGGAGTCCTCCCTAACCTTTGCCTCAGTCATCGGCTATAACAAATTAAATATTAACTCATGTTTGTTTGTCTCCAGGGCTAGTTCTCCTTATTGCATTGGGATTGTCACCAACTAGTTTGTATGTAGAGACTGTGTCTCTACAATCAGTGTGTTTATTCATCTTTTTCATAAGCAGTGATATATTTTCTAGTGCCAGTTTCTTGGACACACATTAAGCCTAGTGATGGACTAAGTCAAATATTAATTGGAGGTCCTCTGTTTAAAGTGATTTTAGTCCAGGACTAGGCTTAAACTGTGTCCTGGAAACTGGCCCCTAGTATTTTTTTAAATATCAAATGAATTGGTGCTGTTGAAGCATTCTCACCATGTCCTTCTCATCGTGTTTATTACTGCCAATGACCAACAAAAATCTGTCCCAGATAGTCTCTCTTTCTGCCTCAGCAGATGGATCCTTTTGCAGCATGGACAATATTATCACTGTGTCCATAGGAAACTAAACAGATGTCAAGCGCTAACACTGTGTAACACTGTGGAAGTATAATTCGTCTCTCTTTTCTCCCTCTAGGTTGTCTTGTTGGAACCAGCATTTTTGGCATTCATAGGAACGCCACCGTTTGGGAGAACCCTAACGTGAGCACACCATCTTGATGAACACCATTTTCTCATTTAACAGGGTTAATATCATTTGTGATTAGTAGTAGAAGAAATGCTAGTTTGAACAGCTGAACATGCGTCATAAAATCATGTGTTTCTGGTCACAGAGGACAAGGTTTAGAGTATTGACAGAGGAAGGGGCTGTTGCTGAGTTAGTTTGTAATGAAATCCATATGACCTAGCAGTAACCCCATGGGTTTGATTTTGACTAATCTATCGCTATAAGATTCAGGGTATACACAATAGGGAACTGAAACCTGTTTATACAAGCCTGGTGGCAGTTTGTCTCACCAGCCTGGTTTGTTTGTGCTGTCTTGCCAACTCATATGGTCATGTTTGCAGTGACAATGAACAAGACAACACAAACATATTTGGGACTTGCTGTCTACCTATATACAGTCTTTTCCACTGTTTCTATTTACTATTTGTCTCTTCTATTTTGTATTCTCGTAGGCATTCGACCCACTACGATTTCTGCCCAAGAACTCTGCAAAAAGGTCACCCCATGCCTTTGTCCCTTTCTCTGCCGGCCCGAGGTTCGTTACCACACCAGTGCCATGTGACTCAGCCCTTATTTAAGAGAGCAGCATTGGCAGCAGGGTTTGGTTCTCACATTAGTAGGCTGGGACTAGGATGGAACCATAGACCTACTCATTTACCTGACTGGATTTTGGAGCCTTTCGGTCCCTTGATGCCTGTGACCTAGATCCAACCTAACTATAAAAGGGGGATGGGACCTAGCACGGTCCCAGATCTGTCTTATTTGGCATGACAATGAAAGTAGGAGTTGTCAAAATAGCACAAACGGATCTGGGATCCCTCTGACACAACAGTAGTTATTATAGGTCTGTAGAGTTGGCACAGGCTGAACTCACTTCAAAGAGCTGTAGGGTCTGTCTGATGATATGGTAATGTTTTATTATATAAAAGAGCTATAAACCATTGGTAGTCTTACCGCATAACTTCTTTATTACACAGGGTGAATGTACAGGAGTTCTACAGCATAATTATTTCAATGTCTTTTTCTCTGTCTGTAGAAACTGCATTGGGCAGAACTTTGCCATGAATGAGATGAAGGTGGTGGTGGCACAGACACTCAAGCGATATCATCTGACCGAGGACCCAATGAAGAAACCAAAAATGATTCCAAGACTGGTGCTCCGCTCACTCAATGGGATCCATGTGAAAATCAAACCTGTCGATCTTGAACCATAAGGAATGTTATAGTTGCACTTTTGTTATCAGGCATAGGCTACTGTTTGTGGAATGTTCATATGAATTTGTTTTTAACATGCTAATTCACCAGGAAATGGGAAATAAAACTTACATAAGGAATATTTTTTTAATATGAACTTCAAAGCTATATTCAGAATTTTAATTTAAATATCCATGTAAGGAGAATATTATGTCTTATATACAAAGATGAATTTAACACTAATTTATGTTACTAATATTTTGCTAGTAACTAACTGCCTAAATGTTTGTTTTTCCTTTTGACATATAGCCTATGGTAAGTCAATGTCCCTTGTCAGTGATGTGACAGTTTGAAAAGGAATAGACATAGGATTGAGTTAATGTTATTCTCACTATTTCAAATAAACATGTGGTGCAAACCACTCAGGAAAATGTGTATTTTGCATGGTGTTTCCAGCACGCTACCACACGTAACTTAACACTTCTTCCCTCGCTGCTACTTGAATCTACATAGCACTTGAAATGATTTGTGTTTTATTTTACCTTTATTTAAATACATAAAACAATCAATTGAAGTACTATGGGATAGTTCACCCAGATTACAAAGTTAATATTGGTTTCCTTACCCTGTAAGCAGTCTGTGGACAAGGTGCGACAGCAATCCATGCTCTGGTTTAGTTTCCCTGGCACTGTTTCCACACGCTTTCCCATTCAAGTCATGGGACCGGTATTAGCATTTTTTCACGCATCATGTTCAAATAATCTAGAAGTGAGTTTGAGCTTCACAATCAATTTGGAGATACTGTTGGACGACTTTAGACATGATGCACGAAAAATGCTAATATCAGTCCCATGACTTGAATGGGATTTGAGCCACAAATGCTAAAACGGTGCCAGGGAAATTCAACCAAAGCATGAATTGCTGTCATACCTTGTCCATAGACTGCTTACAGGGTAAGAAAACCAATGTGTCATTTTTTTTATTGAGTAAACTCGCTCTTTTACAATGCTTATAATTTTGGATGGTAAATCCTACCATGTGGTGAAGTGAATGTGTTCCTTCCTGGTTGTGGTGATTTGGGGAACTAAACGAAAAAATAGATGGTCAGAAACCCACTGAGAAAGCAGAAGAAATGGAAAATGATTCAATACTAGTGAGTTTGTGTTGGACAGGTCACTGACCTTAACTATATTGTTGTTAAATGATTCTAAGCTTGGCTTGTTGGACTGGTATTCATAATGACTAGAGAAAGCAGCCATCCTGAACATGAACAATGCATGGTGCCACATCAGGGGCCTGTGCAGGAGGATGTAATGTTGCCGAATGTTCAGATAGACAATTTCTGTTCTACACAACACATTTGTCTGATAGATAGGGAATCGTGTCAGCTCCTATTCATTCTGCAATAATACAGTGTTTTCCAATCCCTAAATACACCCAAAATGCTATGGGTTGGGGTCAATTCCAGTCAATTCAGGATGTGCACTGAAATTCCAATTCTCTTCAATGAGGAATTTGGTTTACTTTCTGAATTGACTGGATTTGAAATGGAATTGACCCCAACCCTGCTATGGTGTCGCCATGAGTATGTAAAGAAGTCTGAACCACTAGATGGGCATCTTCCAGCTGATGGATTGAGAAACATTAAGTGCTGTTTGGGCTGAAAGACTGGCATGCTCTGACCAACACCGATGGCTGTTTTCAAAGTCCTCACAAATGAGTCTGCCTGGTCAATGTTTGTTTATGGAATATTCTGTACCAGGCCAAACACTTCATGCAATCTGCTGGTAGATACTGAGATGGCTACTATCCTTGGAATGCAAAAAAATAAGACAAAATCCCCATTTAAATCGTGGCGTTTGAAGATATAGGCCTACTACCGCGTAAAAATGATACTACTCTATAAACCGTACATAAAGACGTTTGTGACAAAATTCAGTTTTTATTTACAGTGTATTATGTGAATAAAAAAAGCAATCATCAGCCAAGAGGGACAAAAGGTCTGGGCACACGTGTCTGTACAAAGTTGATACAAATAGCATGGCTTTTGCAAGATTGTTATATTTGAGTTATGTTTACTTAACCAGTAAAGGGGGCAATCTAAGAATTTATTTGGCTGGTGTGAAAACTAACGCAGTTCTTTGAACATCAAGAAGCTCAATTTTGAGAGCCCTTTTATGGCTGTGATGCAAGACCATGTGTACCATATTTAAAAATGAATAATTTCAAAGGCCTGCAAAACAATAATCAACAGCAAATAGCACCAACTTAGAACCTTACCACCTTTTATTTCATGTGACCGGTGGCTCAGATCAGGCAAATTAACAATGTACATATCGCCATCTAGAGGACCGACTAACATTCAGGCAGAGTTGCAACTCACAGGTCACACCGATATCTTTTTGATAACGGGCTGACAGCATTTAAAAACACTCTGTGCAGTCTATTAACGTTTATTTTATTACTGATATTGATTGTGAATGTAAACCGATTAAACATAACATTCTCTCCTCACGGCACTCATCTTGATAGAAGTGTAAAAATATAAACCTTACAGTCCTATTCCGTCTTTAGAAAATGACATTTTTCAGAAACTTTGAACTGCTTATGTCAATTCCTATAATAATCCATCTTGTATCTATTTTACAAATAGATATTAAAAAAAATGTACAGTGCATTTGGAAAGTATTCAGACTCTACTTTTTCCAGTGTTATGTTAAAGCAATATTCTAGAAAGGATTCAATTTAAAACATTCCTTAATCTACACACAATACCCCATAATGACAAGGCAAAAACAGTTTGACCTTATTTACATAAGTATTCAGACCCTTTGCTATGAGACTCTAAATTGAGCACAAATGCATCCTGTTTCCATTGACCATCTTTGAGATGTTTCTACAACTTGATTGGAGTCCACCTGTGGTAAATTCAACTGATTGGACATGACTTGGAAAGGCACAAAAACACCTGTCTATATAAAAAGGTCCCACAGTTGACATTGCATTTCAGAGTAAAAACCAAGCCATGAGGTCGAAGAAAGACCGAGACAGGATTGTGTTGAGGAACACCAAAAAATGTCTGCAGGACTGAAGGTCCCCAAGAACACAGTGAAGTTAGGAACCGCCAAGACTTTTCCTAGAGCTGGCCAAGAACCCAATGGGAGTTCCTCTTTAGAGATGGGAGAATCTCCCAGAAGGAAAACCATCTCAGCAGGCGGAAGCCACTCCTCAGTAAAAGGCACGACTCTCAGACCATGAGAAATAAGATTCTCTTGTCTGATGAAGCCAAGATTGAACTATTTGGCCTGAATGTCAAGCGTCACGTCTGGAAGAAACCTGGCACCATCCCTACGGCGAAGAATAGTTGTGGCAGCATCATGCTGTGGGGATGTTATTCAGCAGCAGGGACTGGAAGACTAGTCAGGATTGAGGGAAAGATGAACGCAGCAAAGTACAGAGAGATCCTTGATGAAAATCTGCTCCAAAGCACCCAGGACCTCTGACTGGGGCAAAGGTTCACCTTCCAACAGGACAATGACCCTAAGCAAACAGCCAAGACAATGCAGGAGAGGCTTCGGGACAAGAGCCTAGCAAGAGCCCAGACGTGAACCCGATCTAACGTCTCTGGAGACCTGAAAATGGCTGTGCGTCGAAGCTCCCCATCTAACCTGACATACCTTGAGAGGATCTGCCGAAAAGAATGGGAGAAACTCCCCAAATACAGGTCTGCCAAGCTTGTAGCGTCATACCCAAGAAGTTGAGGCTGTAATCACTGCCAAATGTGCTTCAAAGGGTCTGAATACTTATGTAAATGTGATTTCAGCCTTTTATTTTTAACTCTGCTAAAATTTCTAAAAACCCGTTTTTGCTTTGTCATGGGTTTTTTGTTTAGATTGATAAGAAAATAAAAAAATCACCCATTTTAGAATAAGACTAACGTATCAAAATGTGGAAAGTCAAGGGGCCTGAATACTTTACGAATGCTCATGTTTACAGTGAGCAAAAATACTACGCACAACTTCAAACCAATACTGAGACCGTATAGAAGGAAGTGGAGATAGTAATATGGAACTCACAGTGACCAACCATATAACGATTAGGCTGTGATGATACCAGTATCGCAACGTTTTATTCCATGGTAAAAATGATAACACGGAGCAGGTCCTTTAAAAACCTCCTGTAATACTTGCGCTGTAGCTTGGAAAATAAATACATGTGAATCTGGATGAGAACATAATGTTTGTTTCCAACATAAGGGCTGTTTTCCTAAGTTACATCCGCTTCGATGCCCGACTATCAATTAGAGATAATATACCACGGCCATTTATGCCACAAGTTACTCTTACTTGACCAACTGACTTGGTCTGCCAAGAACTGCCTTTTATTTTTTATATATATGACTTAATTTGTAAAACGCATCAAACATTCAGCTCCCGAAGGAGTGGTGTTTCTGTCTTCATGGAATGTACTACTGAAGTCTTTGGGATAATCTTTAGGAGAACGAGGAAGTAACGTAGAAAACATTGACAAAACTATAAAATCCCGAAAACAGTTTTATAAGTAAAATTGATCCGCCTCCAACGGGTCATGGTCCCTGATGTCTCCGCCCATACCCTGAGAGTCAGCCCTGTCTCCACCACATAGGCTCTTTCCCAATTTGTCTTTCCTGGATTCTTCGTGTCCTCTCGCCTCAGACTCAAAATACATTGGAAAAGATCCAAGAGGAAACACCTTGGATCTTCTCCAATGCATGAGAGAGGACACAAGGAATAGAGGAAAGACGAATTGAGAAAGAGCCGTAGTGTAGGGAGAGGGTTAGATTAGTAGGGAGGGGGTGGGCTTCTTGCCTGGCCATGCCTCTTTGGCATACTTTTTCTTGCGGGGCTCGTTGAGGACCTCGGAGGGATAGGGGCCTGTGACGGGGACAGGGTTGAGGGTGACAGGTGGCTGGGGGGCGTCCGGGGCCAGGTTCACCTCTGGGGCCGGGTTGGGGAAGGGCAGAGGGAGACCGCCCAGAATAGTGGCTCCGCTCGGGGGCCCGGTAGGGTGGCCCTCGTGGCTAGTGGGTGGCAGGTCCCCGTAAAGGCCGCCGCCGAAGGTGTAGTTGTGGATGCGCCTCGTCACAACGTCATCCATACTAAGTGAGCCGTGCCTCTCCATTTTCTGTTTCTAGAGTGGAAATGACAAAATATTGAGTAGCAACTCATCTGTAGGCTGTTTCTGGGATTACATTGCAATTTTCTTAATCATAGGCTTCCTTAAATCGCAACGTGATTGTACAAAAAGATATTGACACCTCAGGCAATCAATGCACTTTAGCGGCTTACTATGGATATAACCCAGGCTTACCTTTATAGGGACGACAGCAGTCTGCACCATGTTCCTGAAGCGCCCCACTGAGGGGTCAATGTCCTCTGTAATGTTTCAAGAAGTACCGAGTTACCGCATGCATTACGAGTGAAGCAACAGGTTTAGATTGGTACACACACACTTCATTATTTTCACCCAACCAAATCAAATTTTATTGGTCACATACACATGGTTAGCAGATGTAATGCGAGGGTAGTGAAATGCTTGTGCTTCTAGATCCGACAGTGCAGTAATATCGAACAAGTAATCTAACAAATTCACAACGACTACGTTACACACACACACACACACACACACACACACACAATGTAAGGGGATGGAATAAGAATATGTACAGTTGAAGTCGGAAGTTTACATACACTTAGGTTCAAGTCATTAAAACTTGTTTTCCAAACACTCCACAAATTTCTTGTTAACAAACTATAGTTTTGGCAAGTCGGTTAGGACATCTTTGTGCATGACACAAGTCTTTTTTCCAACAATTGTTTACAGACATATTATTTCACTTAATCACAATTCCAATGGGTCAGAAGTCTACATACACTAAGTTGACTGTGTCTTTAAACAGCTTGGAATATTCCAGAAAATGTCATGGCTTTAGAAGCTTCTTATAGGCTAATTGACATCATTTGAGTCAATTGAAGGTGTACCTGTGAATGTACTTCAAGGCCTACCTTCAAACTCAGTGCCTCTTTTCTGACATGGGAAAAATCAAAAGAAATCATCCAAGACCTCAGAAAGAAAATTTCAGTCCTCCACAAGTCTGGTTCATCCTTGGGAGCAATTTCCAAACGCCTGAAGGTACCACGTTCATCTGTACAAACAATAGTACGCACGTATAAAAATCATGGGACCACGCGGCCGTCATACCGCTCAGGAAGAAGACACGTTCTGTCTCCTAGTGATTATTGTACTTTGGTTTGAAAAGTGCAAATCAATCCCAGAACAGCAGCAAAGGACCACAGTAAAACGAGTCCTATATCGACATAACCTGAAAGGCCGCTCAGCTGGGAAGAAGCTACTGCTCCAAAACCGCCATAAAAATGCCAGACTATGGTTTGCAACTAGACATGGGGACAAAGATTGTACTTTTTGGAGAAATGTCCTCTGGTCTGATGAAACAAAAATAACTGTTTGGCCATAATGACTATCGTTATGTTTGGAAGAAAAAGGGGGAGGCTTCCAAGCCGAAGAACACCATCCAAACCATGAAGCACGGAGATGGCAGCATCATGTTGTGGGGGTGCTTTGCGGCAGGAGGGACTGGTGCACTTCACAAAATAGATGGCATCATGAGGCAGGAAAATTATGTGGATATATTGAAGCAACATCTCAAGACATCAGTCAGGAGGTTTAAGCTTGGTCACAAATGGGTTTTCCAAATGGACATTGACCCCAAGCATACTTCCAAAGATGTGGCAAAATGGCTTAAGGACAACAAAGTCAAGGTATTCGAGTGGCCATCACAAAGCCTTGACCTCAATCCTACAGAAAATGTGGGCAGAACTGAAAAAGCGTGTGCGAGTAAGGAGGCCTACAAACCTGACTCAGTTACACCGGCTCTGTCAGGAGGAATGGGCCAAAATTCACCAAACTTATTGTGGAAGGCTACCCGAAACGTTAGCCTTTAAACAATTTAAAGGCTATGCTACCAAATACTAATTGAGTGTATGTAAACTTCTGACCCACTGGGAATGCGATGAAAGAAATAAAAGCTGAAATAAATTACTATTATTATTATTATTATTATTATTATTATTATTCTCTATTACATTTCACATTCTAAAAATAAAGTGGTGATCCTAACTGACCTAAAACAGGGAATTTTTACTAGGATTAAATGTCAGGAATTGTGAAAAACTGAGATTAAATGTATTTGGCTAAGGTGTATGTAAACCTCCGACTTCAACTGTACATATAAATACATGGATGCGCGATGGCAGTGCAGGATAGGCAAGATGCAATAGATGGTTTAAAATACAGTATATACATATGAGATGAGTAATGTAGGATATGTAAACATTATTAAAGTGGCATTATTTAAAGTGACTAGTGGTACCTTTATTAAATCCATTTATTTAAGTGGCCAGTGATTTAAGTCTGTATGTTGGCAGCAGCCTCTCTAAGTTTAGTGATGGCTGTTTAACAGTCTGATGGCCTCAGTTTATGTAAATACTTACATTACCAGTCAAAAGTTGACACACCTACTCATTCAAGGGTTTTTCTTTATTTATACTGTATTGTAGAATAATAGTGAATCAATCAAAACTATGAAATAACAAATGGAATTATGTAGTAACCAAAAAAGTGTTAAACAAATCAAAATATATTTTATATTTGAGATTCTTCAAAGTTGCCACCCTTTGCCTTGATGACAGTTTTGCACACTCTTGGCATCCTCTCAACCAGTTTCATGAGGTTTCATGAAATGCAATGCATTTCAATTAACAGGTGTTAAAAGATCATTTGTGGAATTTCTTTCATTCTTAATGCATTTGAGCCAATCAGTTGTGTTATGGCAAGGTAGGGGTGGTATACAGAAGATAGCCCTATTTGGTAAAAGACCAAGTCCATATTATGGCAAGAACAACTCCAATATGCAAAGAGAAACGACAGTCCATTACTAAGACATGAGGGTCAGTCAATTCAGAAAATGTCAAGAACTTTAAAAGTGTCTTCAAGTGCAGTCACAAAAACCATCAAGCGCTATGATGCAACTGGCTCTCATGAGGACCGCCACAGGAAAGGAAGACCCAGAATTACCTCTTCTGCAGATTATAAATTCTTCAGAGTTACCAGCCTCAGAAATTGCAGACCAAATAAATGCTTTCAAGTAACCGACACATCTCAACATCAACTGTTCAGAGGAGACTGCATGAATCAGGCCTTCATGGTCCAATTGCTGCTAAGAACGCACTACTAAAGGACACCAATAATAAGAAGAAGAGACTTGCTTGGGCCAAGAAACACAAACAACGGACATTAGACCGGTGGAAATCTGTCCTTTTGTCTGTAGTCCAAATTGGAGATGTTTGGTTCCAACCGCTGTCTTTGTGAGATGCAGAGTAGGTGAACGGACGATCTCCACATGTGTGGTTCCCACCGTGAAGCATGGAGGTGGTAGTGTGAATGGCATGGGGGTGCTTTCCTGGTGACACTGTCAGTGATTTATTTAGAATTCTGCAGCGATACCCCCTCTCATCTGGTTTGCACTTAGTGGGACTATCATTTGTTATTCAACGGGACAATGACCCAATACACCTCCAGGCTGTGTAAGGGATATTTGACGAAGAAGGAGAGTGATAGAGTGCTGCATCAGATGACCTGGCCTCCACAATCACCCAACCTCAACCTAATTGAGATGGATTGGGATGAGTTGAACCGCAGAGTGAAGGAAAAGCAGCCAACAAGTTTTCAGCATATGTGGGAACTACTTCAAGACTGTTGGAAAAGCATTCCAGGTGAAGCTGGTTGAGAGAATGCCCTTGAATGAGTAGGTGTCCAAACTTTTGACTGGTACTGTAAATCAGGGCCCATGTTCACAAAGACTCTCAGAGTAAGAGTGTTAATCTAGGACCAGTATTTTCTTTTAAATCATAACATTTTAAAAAGTCTTAGACACTGTAAAATTTGAAGACAGGCACAGAAACACTTTTCCTCAACTACAGATAAAGAACCAATACTTCAACAGCAATGGGGTACTGGTGCTAGGCCAATGGAGTTGAAGAGAGAGCTTACCCGGGTTGATGACCTCATCGTCCTCGTTGAAGGTGACTCTTGAGTTCCGCCTCTTCCTCTTGGGTCTCTGGATATCTAGGTTGCCCTCCTCGATGGTCAGGGTGGAAATGCGCTTGTTGTGGGCCGTGTTGAACTCCGTCAGGTTCTGTCAGAGCCCAGACAGGGGATGGATAAATGTTTGGGAAAGGAGAAGTAAAACAAAGTTAACACTAAACACACGGAATTGGAAACAGAGAGAGCTAAAAATAAAAAATAAACACTAAAGACACTGACAGAACAAAAGATAAACTATGTAAAGCGGGACATCCTGAGTTATCTTTAGCTACTGTGGTAATAGTACACTCCCTCCTTACCAGCATGTCCAGACAAATGCCCAAGTAGACAACTACAGAAGACACACAGACACACCTCTAGCTCGGTCTCCTCCTCTGGTAACCCTAAGAGACCCTTAGACCCCTCCTCGTCATCTCCGGCCTTGCTGTCCCCCGTGGCGGAGTTGGTTCCTTGCTGGCTCTGAGGTTTCTCCCGGATGGTGTAGGCTCGCGTGGACGCCCCAAACGACATGGTGGAGTCTATGGGGACCTGCTGAGGCTTATTGGGCTCCAGGCGGATGTGTCCCAGGAAGGTACCATGCGCTGAGAATGTAATTTACAAACTTCAAGTCCACATGTCATGTACGGATGTAATTTAGAAAAAGTAAGTGAAGAGTAATAGTTGCACAGCCTTTATTCGACAGTGCACTCCTCTAAGGCAATGCAACTGTTACATTTTGAGTACTTTTTACTAGCTGAGGTAAGATAAACTATTTTACAGACTGATGTACACGACAGTTCACTTACTGCTGTTGTTATCGATAAGGAACACCCTCTTCAGGTGCTTGTGGTAGACCAGGGCAGCATGCACGCGTGAACATGACTGGTGGTCGATGGTGAAATCACACATGTCCGGGTTCCTCCCGAATAAGTAGTACTTCTTCTCGTCAATGATCAGTTTCTTCAAGGATTCATCATCATAACAACAGATTGGGCAATACATGTATTTTCTTACGTCACAACATCATAGCCTGCTGGTCCCAGATATAGTTCTGCTTTCTTGACAACTCCTCGTCACTCATTCTCACGCCAAGCTGTTTTAGCATGACAATTCCATAAGGAGTTGGCAAAAGATCCTAAACAGACACTCAGGCTAACAACACTGATAACATTGAATGATATCCTTGCCAGCTGTAAGACAGTTTAAAGCCCTGTGCCTCTGAGCAATAAATCAAGAGTGCACTCCTGAGCTTAAATATCAGGACTGATGTTTCTGTGGCACCTTTCTTAAAACCCAACAGTCACGGAACTCAGGCACCAGGATGCACTGGGCTGAGGACAGTAGTGTCCGTATCTGGTGCATGCATGTATGATCAATTTGTTTATTTAGTTAAGTACACCATGACACCTAGCTACCTATATTGAAGTATACAGACTGAAGTAGCCTATATTGTATATTGAAGTAGACAGTCTATACTAATAGACATTTATAGGTAAACTACATCACGTAGGACTACATCCTATGGTTCTCTATCACAGCTTTTGATAGAGCTGGTACAGTTGGTTAGTATAGAAAGTAAGTAAACCCATCAGCTCCGTAATGACTGATGTATTATGCAAGATAATAGCCACATTCTAAGGAACCATACAGAATATCTAGCCTTGTGCAGATAATACAGATAGGCGGTTCAAATGTTCGCCACAGAAGCCCTAAGCTCTTACCTCGACCATTTTGTCACCTTTCATCACGTCCAAATGGAGTCCTGGAGGGGGCTTGCCTGCCCTGAAAACAACAATGACCAAAAGCTAAGCACACCATTCAATGAAATGAATCAGCTAGCTAGCATATGTTAGCTAATAAGACGTGGCTAAAAGGAATACATACGTTTCTAGCTACAACATTTTAAAAAGTAATGCTGTTTTGTGATTTTGCATGCACTTGATGTCTTTGTACAACGTAAATATACCGGTAAATGCATTTTCTCACCATGTTGGACAATCAAAAGATGGTAAGTTTGTAGCAGTTGCATTAGTCGCCATCTTGCATGATTCTCCATTCACAAACCCGCTGGGTAAAATGCTCCCTTGCATTGGGAATTGTAGTTTTGTGGGGTTAAACACCTTGACAGCAAAATCTCTCTGTCGCTGCACAAATGGATGAAAAGAATACATTCCATTATCTACAATGATTTGATTCGACTCTAGGAAAAAAGGTTGCCTACTGAAATGTAATGGCAATGGTTCATAACGCTAACGCTAACAGTTATTATGCTTAGCTTTCATTACCGCTCATTCACTTGAATCAGATTGAATAGCTTCAAGAATAGTCAATAGTATAGACGGTTTTTTATTGAAAAGCCACTGGGTAGAATAACATAGACTACTATAGCAACATACTCCTTGTTTCATATTACATCTATAGACTGCAAATTGTAGGAAGTTGCGGTGTCACATTTTTGGTGCACATTTTTGGTGCATGTTGATGTAGCTTCCCATTTATCACAGACCATACACTTTTGCAGAATGTATTTTAATTAGACCTTTGAACTGCTATGGAGTAGAGTATAGAATGTTTATTATTCCCGAGGGGCTGCTTTACAGCTGATAGTGAGACATCTATAAAATATATATTCACAATACAGCAAACATGAATATCATTTTAAAAATCCACAATGCAATACTGTACTGCTAGGATCCATCATTTTTTTTTATAGGAAACATGGTGAGTTGTACCTTCCTTTTTTGATTGTAGGCCAATAATAAAATTTGAATAGTTGCATAAAATAAGCAAACAATAAATAAGTAAAAGTCCAGTTCACATATCTTTATTGGCAACACAAGCTAGTGTCACTGGGTAGGGGTTAACTTTACTTGAAAATATCTGGTTGCCTACTTCCTCATACAATTGTTGCTTTTGATTGTTAGATCAGTGGCACCTCTCTTGGAACCACAGTTGAGCCTTGACAGCACAACATCGAGGCAGCACTGCAGTGATGGCAGGCACTGAAACAGTTATGACCCTGCAAGAATTAATTGCATCCTTGGATAAAACATGTCTGCCACGGATTCTGCAGGTTTGCTCTGGGGTATACTTTCAAGGTAAGACTTTTTCATACTTTCTTTCATAAACTCCATGTGTGGGCAAACCAGTTTTTACATAGCCAGAAATTAGACAGAGAGGCAGAGTAGAACTTACTGATTAACAGTCAGTGGCAGTTTAGAAATGACAGAATCTAGTCCCCACATTTGAAGGTGTCATCTATTTGGACAAATGTAATTATATGTGTATTAAAGTAGTCAAAGTGTAGTGTTCGGTCACATAGTCCTAGCACCCATGACTCTACAAACTTGTTGGATGCATTTGCAGTTTGCTTTGGTTGTGTTTCAGATTATATTGCGCTCAATAGAAATGAATGGTAACTAATTTGTGTCATTTTGGAGTCACTTTTATTGTAAATAAGAGTACCATACGTTTCTGAACACTTCTATATTCATGCAGATGCTACCATGATTATGGAGACTCGCCGGTTTCATTATTTTCATCATTTCTATACCATGCGTGATCAAAGGTTGATAATTTAAAACATATTTTACAGTAATAATCATTGGCGCAAAAAGTAAATGTATTGTTCAGATATCATTACCACATAGGTGTACTCTATTAAAATTAAATCAGTTAAATGAATGAAAGAAAAATAACGTTTAGCAGGCACTAATTCGCATCAAGCCTGTCTTGAGCATTTGGCCATAGGTTCTCATCGACATTGCAGTAAATGCCTTCGTTGTTCATGTACATGTGGAAACACCTTTTGGTATTGTGAATCCAAGCCTGACATACGTCTAGACTAATGTGAAAAGAAGTGGAGAGCGCTTGTTGAGGTGCAACCAAAAAATGTGATAATCTTAGATAGGAAAAGCTAACCATTAAAAATGCAATGTTTATTTAAGTTAAAAGATAACATTTTGGCCTACAATGGCCTTCTTACAAACATTATCTTCCAACTTTGCTAAAATAAAACATTGAGTTTAACAGTTATTTTCAATCGCTTTGTTTTGCTATTTTCCTCTTGGGAAATGTGGTGAATTTTGTGGTGAATTTTCAAAACTCTTAGTACAAAACTCCAAACTGTTAACACTTCTAACGCAGTCAGTCTTACATTCAAAACCTTTCATTGTGCATTCATTTAGTTTGGAAACATCTTTCACCACACAACCATTCATCTAAAATATAAGTTGACTGAAAATATTGGTTAAATCACCAAAATACAACATAATGAAATATTCTCAATTTAGTTGTTTTAATAACCAGTTGATCCAATGGCAAAAAATGCAAGATACACTATATCTTCAAATTAGTTACCTTCAAATTAGTGGATTCGGCTATTTCAACCACACCGTTGCTATCATGTGTATACAATAGACCCCACGCCATGTAATCGCCATAGACAAACATTGGCAGTAGAATGGCCTTACTGAAGAGCTCCGTGACATTCAATGTGGCACCATCATAGGATGGCACCTTTCTAACAAGTCAGTTCCTCAAATTTCTGCTCTGCTAGAGCTTCCCCGGTCAACTGTAAGTGCTGCCATTGTGAAGTGGAAACGTGTAGGAGCAACTTTGCCTCAGCTGCGAAGTGGAAGGCCATACATGCTCACAGAACGGGACCGCCCAGTGTTGAAGCGCGTAGCGTCTGTCCTCAGACCATTCTTGATACACATGGGAAACTGTTGAGCGTTAAAAACCCAGCAGCATTGCAGTTCTTGACACAAACCAGTGTGCCTGGCAACTACTACCATACCCCGTTTAATGGCATTTAAATATTTTGTCTTGCCCATTCAACCTCTGAATGGCACAGAGGTTGAATCCTTCTTTAACCTGTCTCCTCCCCTACACCTACACTGAGTGGATTTAACAAGTGACATCAATAAGGGATCATAGCTTTCACTTGGATTCACCAGGTCAGTCTATATCATGGAAAGAGTATGTGTCCTTAATGTTTTGTACACTCAGTGTATATCATACTTTATATGTATATATTTTACAAACATACACTGTAATTCTGTAGTTCTCCAAATCTATATATAGTAGACAAACCAGTTTAAAATCTATAGGTTTACCAAAAGATTAGGTGATTATCTAATAAGAGCAGTTGGATTAAGTAATAGGGGGGGGGGGGGGGGGGGGGTCTTAGGGATGAGCACGACTGTGGCTTCTTTCCACTGGGAAGGGAATTCACCTCGCTGAAATGATGAGTTGACTCAACTCGCAGGCAAATTCTCATAGGATCTGCTGTGGCACACCGTAGGGGCCAGGGGCTTTGTTGTTTTTGATCACACGCAGCTTGTCATACACCTCCCAGGGTTGGATTTCAGGGAGAGGCTGCAGGGAACGTAAGAAGGCTGGGATGGCTGTTGTGTCCAGGGAAGTTAGTTATTGGCTGACCTGAGAGAACTAGTTGTTAGTTTCATTTGTTATTCCTACTTTGTTGTTTTGATCATTGGCAGGAATATACATGTTCAGAGGGGCCTTGATTTCAGCCAGAGGAGGCTGGTGGGAGGAGCTATAGGAGGACGGGCTCATTGTAATGGTTTGGAATAAACGTAACGGAGTCAAAGATGGTTTCTATACGTGTTTGACTAAGGTTTCCATATGTGTTTGACTCCATATATTCTGTTTCAGCCTTTACATTGAGCCTATCCTCCTATACCTCCTCCTACCAGTCTCCTCTGCTGTCATCCAGGGTCTGTCAGTAGGGTGCATTTTCACAGTTTGGACAGGGAAGTGGTCATTACACACAGCAGTCCATGTTATAGAAGGCAGCAGTCTTGGATGTAGCATCAGGGGCATTGTATACTTCTTGCCAGGAGTGGTTTGTGATCCACTTTCCAAAACTGTCCAGGTTAGATTGTCGGATAAGGCGATGCTCTCACTTCTGGTTTGTTGGGCTTTTCAAGACCATAGGACTGCCTGATGATCACTGAGGCCAATGGCTGGTAGGATGGATGGTTTATAGTAAACCTGGTTCATGTCTAATGCTTAGGTCCAGTATTGCATCACCTCTGGTACCTTCAATGCCTCTGGTCCCCAATACCTCAGTGAACTCCTCAGCCTGAAACAGTCTTCATTGGTCAAAACATTTTTGTATTATTTTAAATCTAACCTTAATTTAACTAGGCAAGTCAGTTGATCAAATGATCAAAGAATTATTGCAGTCCCAAAGACACGCTCAAAAACAATGGCTGACTAAGCATTCTGTTGTCCCCCAGCTCTGGAACAAGCCCCCACCTCTGCATGCCCCAGACCACAACTGCCTTTAAGTCTGAGCTCAAGAATCACTTCTTCAAACGTCTTTGCTAAATATGATCTGTCTGGTTGGTGTCTTGGTCATATACGTTAGTTTGCGTTCTGTAGTTTTGTCCTTGTTGCCTGCTTTATTTTAATGGTTGCTCTCAATGTAAAGAACTTTGTGATTTACATCTGTAAATGAAATTCACTCTACAAATCTAATCATATTATCCTGCACAACTTGGGTAAGCCCATCTATTGAAGTCTCCCAGTATGGCAAGACCACAGTTAGGATACCCATGTCTTGAGCATATGATCTTTGTGCCGCTAACTTTCTCACTCATTATTCACGATTATCCGTAATCATGTTGGCATCCACATGAATGTAGACGTGTTCAGCAACATTCTTAATTACAAAAAGTGACAATACATTATTTACCAGTCACACCTTTTCTATTCATACTGTCTATATCCCTCCATTCACACCTTTTCTATTCATATCCCCCCCCCCCCCCTATATTCACATATTTCTATTCCGGACTCTGACGTATTTAAAAAAAAAAAAAACGAATTAAGACTTTTGGGTATTGTGCGTATTGTTATTGTATTGCTAGATATTGCTGCACTGTTGGAGCTAGAAACATAATGGCACGTTGTATAATGATAGGAGACAGGCGCAGGAATCCGAAATAGTTTTTTTCTCTACACAAAAATGCGTACCTCATGAACATGACGGGGACGAAGCCCAAAACAAACCCACACACACAACATAGGCCTATAAACAAAGAGCGAGGTGTAAACCTCTAATAAATACACTGGACGAGACCCGTAATACAAATACACGGGACGAGACCGGTATTAACAAATGCACCGTAACGCGCAAGCCGATACAACGGCGCACATGTACTCACAAGACCAACGGACATGGAACAATAATCAACAAGGACAATGAGGAACAGGGCACATATATACACATACTAATCAGAGGGAATGGGAAGCAGGTGTGCATAATGAGATAAGACAGTCCGGGGTTGGCGGTAATGATCCAGTTCAGTGAGACAATAGGTGACATTCTGTACTGTCGCCTCATGAAACATTTGATCTCAAATCCAAAATGCTGGAGTGTAGAGCGAAATTAAATGTTTTTGCTTCACTTTCTAAATAAATACGTAGAGGACTATATGTAATATCACATGTTTAAAGGTTTATAGATAATAATATGCTTGGTTATATGGATGGATGGTCAGTCAGTAGACAACCTACAACCAGGTTGATATTGAGACAATGTATCAAATAAATGACCTGCAACCCACAAGAAAAAGCTATTTAATTCCAAATAAGGAAATGGAGGGAAAATGAAAGAAGCAAAGCCTCATGAGTGATGTTCCTGGAACAGATAAGTTAGTACTGTGTACTGTATATCTATTTCCATCAGTTCAGGCATGCTTTGTAACGGTAGAGTATTATTGAGTAAACAACTGCGATAAAAACATTTTTAAAATCAACCCAGTACAGTATGTGCATGAGCTGAAATTGTGGTGTGTTGATGCTTTATAGGCTCTGTTTATGAGCTGTCGGGAAGCGAGGTGTGCCTGTCCACGGGGGACCTGGTGAAGGTCATCGACATCGAGCTCCTGTCTGTCAGCTGTGAGGACACCAGCAACAATGATAAGTTTGAGCTGCCCATCAACCATGCAGGTGAGGCTTACAGTTTTCAACAAATGCGCTTAGGCAGGCCTAGAAAGAGAAAAAGAAATGCCTCCGGTCCACCTAGCACAGATGATTGACTTGACCAAGAATGGCAGTTCTAGTAATTCTATGTATGTGAGCCCCCCTTATTCTTTACTAACCATGGTAATATGTTTAATTAATTTGAATAAAATCACTTGATCAATGCTGTGTTATTAATGGCCTCATTGTGGACTCTCCCGCTCAGATCTGTTCAAGCTGGTTCCAGAGGAGATGCCATACAGCACAGTGGAGGAGATGGTGAGTCTGAGGCCTGTAGGCCTGGACACCTGCTTTCCCTTCACCTTCACCAGCCGATGTGAGCTGACCTTACAGAATTTCACCCTCGGCACTGGGATGGCTGTGACCATGCTACACATCGAGCAGCAGGACGGGGGTGAGGAGAGCTGCGTCCGCTGTCAACTCAGAGGCCAGCAGGGGGCTTCGGCCGACGTGCTAATCCCCTTCTCCTGCCGTGGGGAGTTCTATGAGTGTGAGAGTGACCAGACCTACACCCTCCAGGAGATCATGTCCTCGCCCCACCTCTGCAGCCGGCACTTTTGCTTCAGCAAGAAGACCAAGCACGGGGCATCGCTAGTCTTCAGCCCCATATACCAGGTCCAGGCCATCATGCACTGTGAGTAGAACCTGGTTCTGAGTCAACCAACGGCATACTTCCTTAGCCAATGAAAAAACATTGAGATATCATGTTAGAATCTAGAACTGAGAGAAGTGTTGCCTTAGGAGCACATCATCAAAGCTATTGGCAAACTGTAGCCTGCATTTCTTTTTCACAAATCATTACACTACAAGATTGTGCAATTTGAACATACAGCTTAGTTTAAAAAAAATTCTGCTCAACATCAAGTTTAGTACTTTACTGTATGGGTCTTCAGCCTTTCAACATAATTTCTCAAATTTTCTCACAGTGAGGAAGAACATAGTCAAGTTCCCCTCCAGCCTGGAGGTGGATGTGGTCGACGTGACGATGGAATCCCAAGACTTGACATTTGTGACCCCGCTCACTCTGCTCGAGGTCTTTGCACAGCCAGACGAGGCCTTCCCCACAATGGCTGAAATACTGGAGCACCATGAGGGCCAGCCACTGTTCCGTTGTACCTGGCTGGCTGAGCTACACAAGGGCCATCCTCTAGTCCTTCACAAGCGTGGTTCCTCAGCCATGGTTCTGGCTTCGGGTCTCAAGGGGCGCAAGGCCCGCCAGTACTTCCTAATGTCGCAGAGCTACGGGGGACGGCTGCGACGGAGGCCGCGGGAGTTCGAGTCGGTGTACGAGCTGTACGCCGCCTCGACCCAAGCGCCGTTTCTCACGGTCAGGGTGACGCGGCACAGTGAGGAGATGGAGGAGGAGGGGCTTCTGGCACTCAGTGTGGGCGAGCAGCTGGAGGTGCTGCGCTGCGAGAAGGTGAAGCTGCCCGGAGGAGGAACCAGCCAGGAGGAGAAGAATAACCAGACCGTGGAGGTCCTTGTATGTAGACGTCTCCAAGAAGTGGACGATGATGAGGAGGAGGATGAAGAGGAGAAGGAGGAGAGTGAGGTGGTCCATTTGCCCCTGTACATGCAGAGCCACTTTGTGGAGAAGCTCACGGACAATAAGAAGTACAGCCTGAAGGACTTGTGCAAGGCCTTTGCTCTGCCACTGGACGTTAAGGTGGTGAGCGGTGACGCAGAGCTGGAGAAAGATCCTCTGGTGGGGTTCTCATCCCTGAGGCTGCAGGAGGCTACTATACAGCCCATGGTCCAGGCCAGCCTTCCAGGAAAGCCAGAGAGGTGCTTTGAGATACCCACAGACTGGCTTAACATGTCTTTGTCTTTTACTAACGACCCCTTGCCTTTGACCCAAGAATATCACCTGGAGACAGTTACAGAGGTGACAGACTCATTCTATTACGAATTTCGAAAGCTCACCGCATCAGATGAGCCCCCTCCACCACGTCCACCAAAGCCGAAGCCATCATCAAGATCAAATCCACCCTCAGGCTCAAAACCATTGTCAGGCTCAAAGCCATTGTCAGGCTCAAAGCCATTGTCAGGCTCAAAGCCATTGTCAGGCTCAAAGTCTTCCAAGGCAACCCCTTCACCCTCACACCCAGATGCCCCCTGTCTTCCACCCAAAAGCGGCACCCTTTCCCTGTTGAGTGATCTAAGTCTTGATAGCAAAAAGACTCAAAGGCCCCCTGCTCCTCTGCCTCCGGTAAGCTCTTCCTTTCAGACCTCATGTACTTTCTAGGCAGGATATAGCACTGCTCATCTCCTGTTGTCACTCCTGTCTTGCTGGACTTGTTTACTGTCCTACATGTCCTGCCTACTGTCTTGCATCCCATGTATTGCCCTTGTACTCTGCCTTGCAGCCCCACATCCCTTGTCTTAGCTGTGAAATTGTCAAACAAAAATGTGTCACTGTACTGTTTCTATGTCTGATGTTTCTCTGCTTTAACTTACACATTTTCTCTGTAAAGTATGTTGAGATATTGTGAAATACACTTTTAATCATTTGAATAAATTGTGACTTGATTTGACTAGGACTAAAATGCTGTCTCATATAATAGGGTCTTGGGTTGCTCAATCAATGTATTGTATTACGGTAGACCATTCCATTCTTGTGGGCCGGCTAAGGAGTATTGGTGTCTCTGAGGGGTCTTTGGCCTGGTTTGCTAACTACTTCTCTCAAAGAGCGCAGTGTATAAAGTCAGACAATATGCTGTCTCAGCCACTGCTTGTCACCAAGGGAGTACCCCAAGGCTCAATCCTAGGCCCCACACTCTTCTCAATTTACATAAACAACATAGCTCAGGCAGTAGGAAGTTCTCTCATCCATTTATATGCAGATGATTCAGTCTTATACTCAGCTGGCCCCTCCCCGGATTTTGTGTTAAATGCTCTACAACAAAGCTTTCTTATTATCCAACAAGCTTTCTCTACCCTTAACCTTGTTCTGAACACCTCCAAAACAAAGATCATGTGGTTTGTTAAGAAGAATGTCCCTCTCCCCACAGGTGTGATTACTACCACTGAGGGTTTAGAGCTTGAGGTAGCCACCTCATACAAGTACTTGGGAGTATGGCTAGATGGTGCACTGTCCTTCTCTCAGCACATATCAAAGCTGCAGGCTAAAGTTAAATCTTGACTTAGTTTCCTCTATCGTAATCGCTCCTCTTTCACCCCAGCTGCCAAACTAACCCTGATTCAGATGACCATCCTACCCATGCTAGATTACGGAGACATCATTTATAGATCGGCAGTTAAGGGTGCACTCGAGTGGCTAGATGTTCTTTACCATTCAGCCATCAGATTTTCCACCAATGCTCCTAATAGGACACATCACTGCACTCTATACCCCTCTGTAAACTGGTAATCTCTGTATAGCCGTCGCAAGACCCACTGGTTGATGCTTATTTATAGAACCTTCTTAGGCCTTACTCCCCCCTATCTGAGATATCTACTGCAGTCCTCATCCTCCACACACAACACCAGTTCTGCCAGTCACATTCTGTTCAAGGTCCCAAAATCACACACATTCCTGGGTCGCTCCTCTTTTCAGTTCGCTTCAGCTTGCGACTGGAATCTCTTCATTCAAAGACTCAATCATGTACTTTTACTGACAGTTGTGGCTGCTTTGTGTGATGTTTTGTTGTCTCTACCTTCTTCACTTTGTTGCTGTTGACTCTGCACAATAATGTTTATACCATGTTGTTATGTTGCTACCATGCTGTGTTATGTGTTGCTGCCTTGCTATGTTGTCTTAGGTTTCTCTTTATGTAGTCTCTCTTGTTATGATGTGTGTTTTGACCTATATTTATATTTGATTTAATCCCAGGCCCCCATCCCCGCAAGAGGCCTTTGCCTTTTGGCAGGCCGTCATTGTAAATAAGAATTTGTTAACTGACTTGCCTAGTTAAAGAAAAAATATTAGAACATTCACACATAACACACCCCGCATTTGTTACAGTAGTCTCATCAGTTATGTGAAAATGTTTGCTGATGCAGACTCCTCGCACCATGCAAATATGTGGTTCCTGTTTTTTCAACATAGTATGTGCACTTCCTAGAATAACGGTAGTTTCATTTTCCTGTTGTCGTGAAGGATTTCAAGGATGATGCCCCTCCGCTGAATCCAAGAAAACCTATGACCGATGTCAAGTCAGGCAAGGCTCAGCCAAACACTTACATCAAGTCTATAAGTCACAAGCCCAACAATACAGGTACAGTATGTCTTACATTGAAATGACTTGAGCTATTTCATCAGGGAAGTAAAAGTCAACGGCAAAAATTACCCCATTCATCTTTTCTGAATTTGGTGCATATTTTTATACAACATTTTACTGTTATCTGTAGTTCTCTGTTAGGTAAATGTTTTTGCACTGGGTGACCACTTCACACAAAACCTCAATTGTTCGGTAAGCCTAAAATTGTCTTTCAGCAGCGGCGAAATATGAAGTTCAAGCAGATGTGGACAGTGACCATGATTATGAGCAAGTGGACGACAAGTTGAGAAGAGCACAGGACAATTTTTTATTTTACTGAACCAGCCAGAGGAATAACTATTAAAAGGCTAAAGTCTCATTGCATAAAATAGACGAGACTATAGGGTGCAAAACAATGTCAGAACTACGCACTGATAGCCAGCCACTGTAACCGTGAATACTTTGAGATGGGACTGTGCAAAACAGGATACATGTCTTATTGTACCCATATTTTGTTACTTGGTTTTCATTTTCTACATTGCTACAGTCACAAGACACACTTGCCAACCGATTATCCCAAATGCTTATCATAATAAAAGCGTATTGGTGTTTATGGTTGTTACATTTAATAATTTAGCCATGTATTTTGTAACTTAAAATGTCCCCTTATTTTAAAACTCAATGATGCTATTCTGGTAGCGTCAGTGACCTTACTGTTAAGAGTGGAGGTAAATATAAGAAAGCCGGAGTGATAACAGTGGGGATATTCTTCCGCAACACAAAGCTTTACTGGTGCATATGCATCACTGCTTTGGGTATCGATACTGCATGATATTATACTTCTGCATTCTAAGGTTACATACATTGTAAGAGATACTTTCCAATTGACTATATAAAATAGTAATATATTGAGAACAAATTACACATTTTTCTGAAAATATATGTTTACTAGAGACAAAAACAAAACAGAGACATAAGAATCTGAATAGTAATGACAAAGTTTTGCATTCTGTTCACTATTTTTAAACAACTATCAAGACCAATGATTGAGGAACTGGTAGTCACAGATTGCATTCATTGTGAGAAAAACCATTGGCCTATGGTGCGCCCACTCTTACTGTAATATCATTAACGGAAGTTGAAACAGGATATGTGAACACTGGCCACCATGTCAGTCAAACCAAGGCCTAATTTCGCAGAAACCCTCAGGATTATATAGACATCCCATGATGATCCTCAGTATGAATCATGCTTCCATGAATGACTACAGGCTCTATTTTCAGTGTTGAGATCTTAAAATTCTAAGAGGACTTTGGGTGTTATTCTTAAATACAATCGTCCGCTCATAGCGCAGTGTGTTGAGAATGGACCCAAGACTATGATCATGTTCTTAGTGCTAACAGGGAATGGAGAGATGCTTTAGTCGTCATTGTCTGTAGACTTGAAGTGATCCTCGTCGATGGTGGAGAAGATGTGTCCTTCGTTGCTGAGGAACTCCACTGCATGCCTATGATTAGACAAAGGACAGTAAGATAGGTGCCAATGCAGCATGCTTAATTATGCAGTCTACTCTTGTGCCTTGCACATGAGAGTGCACTGGGCCACGTTCAGTAGGCAAATGTTGAACGTTGCAGATAGAAATACAATGAATAAAGCCAATATGACTTATTCTACATCCCAGAAATACATGTTTTTTTCTATAAAATATTTTTATCTGAAAGCCGACCAAAGTTGTGCCCTGCAGAACACGACCACTGTTGTGGTCCAACAGGACACATTCAAGCATATCAATAACTTCAGAAACTGATTTGAGGATGGAGGGAAGGGAATGTCTTACTTGATGACAGCCAAGCTCATGCCGCTGAGTCTCTGCTTCAAGTCCTGTGTGCTGACACCCTGCGCGTCTGGACAGCTCCTTATCAAGCTCAGCACCTTATGAGAGGACAAGAGCATAACAAAAACCATTCATATAGAATATTGTGCCAATCACATGTAGAACAACTCTTGAAAACTTCCCAATTGTTATGCCAGTCCTACAGATGGCAGTATGGTGAGGCAATTTTAATAAAAACCGATGAGGCCCAATTAATTTTGTAATCATTAGACCAATGTGCTAGATTTTTTAAATAAAGTACACTTTTTTCTCCTTTCACCTGGTAACAGGTGCGGGGGTTTACTTTCCAATTGGTATGGTCGGTGCGTTTAGGCTACCTGTTTATTCTACCAACTATTTAATGTGCCCAGCCATTTTCTTTAGTCCATTGCAGACTCACCTGGTTCTGGCTTGGGCTCAGGCCGTTAGCGGACATGTCGTTGGCACCCGAGTATCCACCTCCCATGTTGCCACCCATTCCCGGCTGCGACAACGGCACCATGCTAGTGTTCATTCCCCCTCCTCCGCCCATCTAAAAAGGTAACCAGAACTGTGTGTGAGTGGTGCCAAGCAGGAAGAGAATCAAAACAAAACTTTATTCATAAAAAGCACAAGCAGCTGATTGTGGCATTACTGAGGTTGAATGGCCTTATTCAAAGCTAAGTTTATTTCATTTATCTCCATTTAAATACGTGGCAGATGGGCCAAGGCCAACTCGTCGGCTCTGTGACTACTGTTATACAGGTGGGATATTTTTTTATTTTTATTTTTTACATCAGGCATATTGGTGCTCTTCAGGGCCTAAAATTTACTTTTTGGTCCACCAGCCACTGTGTCAGTCAGGTAGATTTAAAAATCTACCAGCCACTACATTTTTTACCAGTCAAAATATTTCTTCACCCCTAAAATTACATCAACAAAACAAAAACAAAAAACAGATGAGCATGCTTTGTAATGTTTCTAAAACAATAATGTATTACTAGTATGAAGTAATGTGGTATATTGTTTAATTTCATATACATTTTTGTGACCAGTGTTAACGAAAATAATCAGATGTTCACATGCCCCGTTAAGGGCAGGAGGTTACCGCGGTAACACTACTCAAGAGTCATGTGTCTAAGATTCAGAGTCTGACTAATAACTGCATTGTCTTCTCTTCCCTAGCAGTTGAAAAATACCTAGATTGCGAACAAAATGTAAATTGCCAAGAAACACAAGGACAAAGTATCAGTAGACTTCCGAGTCAAGTAAATTAGACCAACATTATGCCTGTGCACAGCTCTTCTAAAAAAGTATCTTTCACTCAGCTCTTCATGGATGCACAGCCCCTAGACAGGCAGTGTGGCAGCTCGAGGTGGGATAGGCTATAGGATACGTAGTTTTGACTTTGTGTGATTAATTTACCAACTATGAAACAAAATGGCAGAAATACTAGGAAAACAGCTACTGCAGCATTTATTTTGCTATAAATATGATCATACTTGACTTCTTATTAACAAACGTGAGTGAAACTCTTGAAGTGTGAAGCCCTGACCACCCGCCAACATGGCTGGTGAAGAAGGCATCTTACCCACCAATGCCAAAATCTACCCGCAGGAGGCGGGTGTTAATTTTAGACCCTGGTGCTCTTTGTCATGTGTGAAGGAAGTTCTCACCATAATCGTCTGTGGTTTGCTGAGCAGCATGTGTGCCTGCACCACCTCCAGCATGTGGGAGGTGATCTCGTTCATGTCGTCAAGGGGCCGGACGCTGAATGCTACCATGGACCTGTGGTTCTATCGAAGACAGGAAGTTAGACACAAACATCCACAGTCAGTGCATCAGACACAGAGAGACACACAGAACTGAATGTGCAACGCACACTTTCAGTTAACATGAATGCATTTGCACAGGTCAGTGAAGGATCCTCAGAGAATGGAGAACCATCCCACTCAGTGAATTGCATTAAAAAAATTAAGTGAAACATTTTAGATAAAACTATACTAAATATATTAATGTCAACAAATAACTGAAAAAAAACACTTTTGCAATGAGGGGCTATAGTAGACGCAACAGCACCCTCTAGGGTAGCACCATGGTGTAGCCAGAGGTAAGGCATTTTCCCTCCTCCTCTGGGTACATTGACTTCAATACAAAACCTAGGAGGGTCATGGTTCTCACACCCTTCCATAGACTAACAAAATAATTATGAAGAATTCCGGAGGACATCCTCCAACCTATAAGCGCTATCAGCGTAAACTGACGTGCTGTCCATCCAATCAAAGGAGCAGAGAATGAATCTAGTACTGAAACCATATGCTACAGCTAGATAGCACTGCAGTGCATAAATTGTGGTGAATAGTTGACTCAAAGATCGAGAAAGAAAATAGTTGATCAGTTTGCACAAATTAAATTCTTAAATTAAGCAGCAGCAGAGAGAGCTAGCTATACGATGAGTGTACAAAACATTAAGAACACCTTCCTAATATTGAGTTGCACCACCACTTCTGCCTTCAGAACAGCCCCAATTCAGTTCTTGACACAAACCGGTGCTCCTGGCACCTACTACCATACCCCGTTCAAAGGTACTTAAATATTATCTTGCACATTCACCCTTTGAATGGCACACATACACAATCCATGTCAACTGTCTCAAAAATACTTATTTAACCTGTCGCCTACCCTTAATCTACACTGATCAAAGTGTATTTAACAAGTGATATCAATATGGGATCATAGCTTGTCAGTCTGTCGTAGAAAGAGCAGGTGTTCATAATGTTTTATACACTCAGTGTATTTTTAAATTATTGGTTTAGCTTTCACATACTTAGCTAATGTAGCCGATTTAACCTACACAAGAACCTGACAGAGAGGAATGCAATTTGTTGGCTAAGGCTATTCAACACTGCAACTCTTCCAAGTCAAGGGGAGCTTTCTGTTTTATAAATGTATTGCCACAGGGGCTCGCCGGAGTAACTGCTAAACTGACTGCTGTACTGCGTGATTGTACACAGGGATTGATTGTGGGTTTACTAGTTCTACTTGGTTGATTATGACGTTAGCTCATATGGTGACAGCGATCTAGGCAGTGTCGCAGTTTTGGTTTGGCTTGGGGAGATTTTTGCACCTGGTCATCGAAGTGATGATGCTGTACGTGGCTGCTATGAAAGTGAACCATGTGTGCTTGTGATCAACGGTGTATTCACTTCACCAATTCTGGTGCAAAACGTTGCTTAAATGGAAGCAAACGGAACTGGACCTACCCAAATTTGTCCAATAGAAACTCTTGATTAAAACGGAACGTTTTGTAACTGTTTGGACAAATGATTACACACCAGATCAGCTAGATGCAGGCAAGAGTGTGCAAGGCAATATTTAAAGTGTCAAGGTCTCACCTTGATTACTCCAATTTGCCTCTCGACCTGTGTACCAAGGCTATAAACATTCAATTGTAGGCTCTCATGATAGGTATATGGCAAATTTGCGTATCATGTAATCGCCTAAACCTATCGATGATACATTGAGCTGGGTGAATAGAATACAAATTACAGTCATCCAATATTCTGTAATAGAAATAAGGCCATGCTCAAAAATGAATTGTCCTCCCTAATGTTAAACTGCACCGACCGCCACTGGCATGGTGAAGTTCACATTTGTGAATCAAAATGCCAGCGGCAACTCCCTGCCCTAGACGCATATACAGTTGAAGTCGGAAGTCAACATATACCGTAGCCAAATACAATTAAACTCAGTTTTTCACAATTCCTGACATTTAATCCTAGTAAAAATATGCCTTCCACAAGCTGAAGTTGGGCGAATTTTGGCATCCTGACACAGCTGGTGTAACTGAGTCAGGTTTGCAGGCCTCCTTGCTTGCACACGCTTTCAGTTCTGCCCACATATTTTTCTATAGGATTGAGGTCAGGGCTTTGTGATGGCCACTCCAATACTTTGACTTTGTTGTCCTTAAGCCATAACTTTGGAAGTTTGCTTGGGGTCATTGTCCATTTGGAAGATCCATTTGCGACCAAGCTTAAACTTCCTGACTGATGTCTTGAGATGTTGCTTCAATATATCCACATAATTTTCCTACCTCATGATGCCATCTATTTTGTGAAGTGCACCAGTCCCTCCTGCAGCAAAGCACCCCCACAACATGATGCTGCCACCCGCCTGCTTCACGGTTGGGATGGTGTTCTTCGGCTTGCAAGCCTCCCCCTTTTCCTCCAAACATAACAATGGTCATTATGGCCAAACATTTCTATTATTATTATTATTTCATCAGACCAAAGGACATTTCTCCAAAAAGTACGATCTTTGTCCCCATGTGCAGTTGCAAACCGTAGTCTTTTTTTATGCCGGTTTTGGAGCAGTGGCTTCTTCCTTGCTGAGCGGCCTTTCAGTTTATGTCGATAAAGGACTTGTTTTACTGTGGATATAGATACTTTTGTACCCATTTCCTCCAGAATCTTCACACGGTTGTTCTGAGATTGATATGCACTTTTCACACCAAAGTACGTTCATCTCTAGGAGACAGAACGAGTCTCCTTCCTGAGCGGTATGACGGCTGCGTGGTCCCATAGTGTTTATACTCAAGTACTATTGTTTGTACAGATGAACGTGGTACCTTCAGGCGTTTGGAAATTGCTCCTAAGGACAAACCAAACTTGTGGAGGTCTACAATTTGTTTTCTGAGGTCTTGGCTGATTTCTTTTGATTTTCCCATGATGCCAAGCAAAAAGGCACTGAGTTTGAAGGTAATCCTTGGAATACATCCACAAGGTACACCTCTAATTGACTCAAATGATGTCAATAGCCTATCAGCAGCTCCTAAAGCCATGACATAATTTTCTGGAATTTTCCAAGCTGTCATCCCGGATCCGAGATCGTGAATAAAGCCTCAAGCTCATTACCATAACGCAACGTTAACTATTCATGAAAATCGCAAATGAAATGAAATAAATATATTTGCTCTCAAGCTTAGCCTTTTGTTAACATCACTGTCATCTCAGATTTTCAAAATATGCTTTTGAACCATAGCTAAACAAGCATGTGTAACAGTACTGATAGCCTAGCATAGCATTAAGCCTGGCATTCAGCATGCAACATTTTCACAAAAACAAGAAAAGCATTCAAATAAAATAATTTACCTTTGAAGAACTTCAGATGTTTTCAATGAGGAGACTCTCAGTTAGATAGCAAATGTTCCGTTTTTCCAAAAATATTATTTGTGTAGACAAATCGCTCCGTTTTCTTCATCACGTTTGGTTAAGAAAATTAAGTCATTACAACGCAAACTTTTTTCCAAATTAACTCCATAATATCGACAGAAACATGGCAAACGTTGTTTAGAATCATAAAATATAATATCTAGTTTAAAACAGGAATGTTTTTTTTATCCAAAAATTAAAAGAGCGCCCCTATCTCAAAGAAGTTAACTTCTTGGATATAGGGGGCGCTATTTTAATTTTTGGGTGAAAAACGTTCCCGTTTTAAACAAGATATTTTGTCACGAAAAGATGCTAGACTATGCATATAATTGACAGCTTTGGAAAGAAAACACAGACGTTTCCAAAACGGCAAAGATATTGTCTGTGAGAGCCACAGAACTGAAACCCAGATAAAAATCCAATCAGGAAGTGCCGCATTTTTTGAAACCGCCTCATGCCAATGACTCCTTATATGGCTGTGAATGGGCCACGGATGAGCTTGGGCTTTCTGTCGCTTCCCCAAGGTGTCGACAGCATTGTGACGTATTTGTAGGCATATCATTGGAAGATTGACCATAAGAGACTACATATACCAGGTGGTCGCTTGGTGTCCTCCGTTGCAATTATTGCGTAATCTCCAGCTGCAGTATTTTTCCATTTGCTTCTGATGAGAAACCAACTGCCACGACTGATATATTATCGAATAGATATGTGAAAAACACCTTGAGGATTGATTCTAAACAACGTTTGCCATGTTTCTGTCGATATTATGGAGCTAATTTGGAAAAATGTTTGGCGTTGTGGTGACTGAATTTTCCGGTCTTTTTCTTAGCCAAACGTGATGAACAAAACGGAGCTATTTCGCCAACACAAATAATCATTGAAATCATCCGAAGTTCTTCAAAGGTAAATGATTTTATTTGAATGCTTTTCTTGTTTTTGTGAAAATGTTGCCTGCTGAATGCTATGCTAGGCTATCAATACTCTTACACAAATGCTTGTGTAGCTTTGGTTGAAAAGCATATTTTGAAAATCTGAGATGACAGTGTTGTTAACAAAAAGGCTAAGCTTGTGTTTGAATATATTTATTTCATTTGCGATTTTCATGAATAGGAAACGTTGCATTATGGTAATGCAGTTGAGGCTATGATTACGCTCCCGGATACAGGATTGCTCGTCGCTAGAGGTTAAAGCACAGTCAACTTAGTGCATGTAAACTTCTGACCCACTGTAATTGTGATACAGTGAATTATAAGTGAAATAATCCGTCTAAACAGTTGTTGGAAAAATTACTTGTGTCATGCACAAAGTAGATGTCCTAACCGACTTTCCACAAATTTGTTGTTAACAAACTATAGTTTTGGCGCGTTTAAAAAAATAGTTTTAACCTCTATGGTATGTGGGACGCTAGTGTCCCACCTGGCCAACATCCAGTGAGATTGCAGAGCGCCAAATTCAAATACAGAAATACTCATAATAATTCAGAAAATATACAACTATTTAACATAGGTTTAAAGATTAACTTCTTGTGAATCCAACCACTGTGTCAGATTTTAAAAATGCTTTACGGCGAAAGCATACCTTACGATTATTTAAGAACATAGCCCAGCAGACAAATCATTACAAACAGTAACCAGCCAAGAAGAAGAGGTACACAAGTCAGAAATGGAGATAAAATGAATCACTTACCTTTGATGATCTTCATATGGTTGCACTCAGAAGACATTCATTTATTCAATAAATGTTCCTTTTGTTCGATAGTCTCTCTATATCCAAAAACCTCTGTTTTGTTTGCGCGTTTTCTTCATCAATCCACATCCTCAAATACAGTCACAACAGGCAGAAAGAAATCCAAATAGTATCCGTAAAGTTCGTAGAAACATTTCAAACGATGTTCATAATCAATCCTCAGGTTGTTTTTAGCCTAAATAATCGATAATATTTCAACCGGACAATAACGTCATAAATATAAAAAGGTAAACAAGAAAGGCACTCTTTCGATCATGCGCATGAAATGAGCTTACTCCCTCATTTTTCAGAATACAAGCCTGAAGCAATTTCTAAATACTGTTGACATCTAGTGGAAGGCATAGGAACTGCAATTTGAGTCCTAAGTCAATGGATACTGTAATGGCATTGAATAGAAAACTACAACAACAAAAAATAATTTTTGAATGGATTTTTCTCAGGTTTTCACCTGCCAAATCAGTTCGGTTATACTCACAGACACCATTTTAACAGTTTTGGAAACTTGAGTGTTTTATATCCAAATCTACCAATTATATGCATATCCTATCTTCTGGGCCTGAGTAGAAGGCAGTTTAATTTGGGCATACTTTTCATCCAAAATTCCAAATGCTGCCCACTACCCTAGAGAAGTTAATGACTCCAACCTAAGTGTATGTACACTTCCGACTTCAAATGCAAAATAAACATTTGCAAGGTTACACATTGTTTGAAAACAACAACAAAATAAACGTGTAGAATGATGTGGTCATGGGTGTGATTTGACCTACAGATAAAGGTATGTAGTTGTGTGGGGATGATGACCTCACCTGGAAGGAGCGCAAATTGCCAGAGACCTTGACGTAAGTGCCTGGGGGGATGACAGTGCTGTCCACACTGGGATCCTATGAGTGAGGAGAGAGAGCAGGACAGAACCATAGGTGAGTTGAGTTAGCAGTTGAACTCTCATTTGAGTGTAGCCTGATGTCACAAAATATATGTTTATTGAACATTATTTGGAAATTATACCGCAAGTGTTGACTGTAGTGTATATCCTTCCTGATCCTAGTACTTAGCAGCTATGATGAGTCTCACCTCCGTATCTACCCACTGCTTCACGTCCATAGGGGCCCCTGTCATGTCATCGACTTTGTACTGGATGTTGGTCATGGATTTGTCAGTGGTTCTGATGATGCCCACAATGGTAACCTAGCACACAAAAAGAGAATACTGTCATAGTATATCAAGGCACACCTCACATTTCCATTTGTACATGGAAGATTAAAATCCTAATCAGTCTTTGAGTCACCGTATCGCAACACACCACAAACCCCAACAAAATGGCCACCATCCTCATATTTAAGATGTATTTTGGGTTACCTGGGCAACCTCTACCTCTCCCACTCTGAAGACATCCTCTGCTTGGGCAGCAGACATGAGCTGGGACACTGTGCAGGGGACAATATGTTGGGCACGTTGTCTCTGTAAACATACATACACAGAAAGCCTGAGTAATTCATAGAGCCAACTTTAACCTACAAAAAAAATTACACAATGGCAGACCCAATAGTGCGTTATGCTACTAATATTACAATGACAGACCTTTTCCACTTGCTGTTCGCTAACTTTGTAATATATGGAGTTGGTGAATGACAAATACAGACCCCTTTCTTCTCTCCTCCCTGGGAGGCAGCAGGTGATGCGAATCCTCCCGGGGACTGAGTGTATCCACCACCCATGTTTGATTCACCGTATGATCCACCTACATGAAATGACAGTCTTTAAAAATATATATATTTAACTAGGCCAATCACCGACGGTTGTGTCAATGAGACAACTGCAGCAATAATTCACTGTCTGACTAAAACCATGGAAACAAGCGTGCATTACTAGATAACGTTAGGTAGCTGATTGGAGACTACACACTAGTGAGCCAAATAGCTAACGTTAGCTGACAAAAGCACTATAGTAACAAGTTAACTACAGTAGCTAAGGTTAGTTAGAGCTACCTAGCTAACGTTTGCTAATGTTGTTTCCTGTTACTGTACGACAAAAAGCTCGGTGCCTTTTAGTTTACAGAAGAAATAAGGTCAAGTCAGCTAGTAGCTATCATTGCACAAAGTCAGCGCACAAACTTTGCACAACAAAACAGACCTCAAGAGCTGGCTACAACAGCAAGCTAACGTTATTTACAACTAGGCAACTTTTGAGCTATTCTTGACAGCCATATAAACCATTGCTACAAAGACAAACTCACCTTGGTTCCACATGGTGCCGTTACCTTACGTTATATGATAAAATAATGTTTAAACAGGTGGCAAGACAATAAAACGTGTAAAAAGTATTCACAACTATTCCCCTTCCTGAACAATTCCGCGCGCTGGAAAGTTGACAGTATAGAACGCATGCGCCCTACAGAAATGCCGCGAAATCCATTGTCCAATGAGATTCTGACTACATTTGGTAGCCAAACCAATGAACATGCGAGATTGCTAGACGCACTAGTTTACCCAGAGATTTACCCAGAGATACACTACATGAGTATGTAGACACCTGCTCGCATGACATCTCATTCCAAAATCATGGGCGACCCGTCATTCTGCCTCTTGAGTAAGGCAGCTCCAAAATGCAGGTGTTTCAGCCTAGCTCAGTGCTTTCTGTGGTGGAGGGTCAGCGAGGAATATACAGAGCGTAGGCAATCTTCTTTAGTTGCGCTGTGATTGGCTTAGTGTTCTGTCAGTTTCGAATATGGTAAGCGCTTTCATTGTCTGTGTGTGTTGGGTTTTCCACAAAATCAAACCTATTTTAATAAATGTCACCTTAAGCAAGATAGAACTTATGCAGCAGGTTAGGATACTGAGTTTTAGGTTAGGAAAAATGAGGGGGGAAATCTTTCCCTTTCAATTGGTCAACTATCACATTTACAGCTACCCCAGTAACCACCCTTTAATTGAGAGCAAAACAATTCACATTTCTTGCCCCCATTCGTTTAACACCGAGTGCCTTCTCCCTCTGACCAGCAGAAACACAAACAATTATCACAAGACCACTTCTGGTTACCCTCACTGATTCCACAGTACCCAATTCTGTTTTCACTCACCCTGAAACCACAAATGGATCAGCCAAAAGGCAAGTGTCCACTTTTTCCAAAAATTTCACTCCTACTGTCAGACTCATATTTATCCTCACCCTCAGTGCAAGCCTCAAGAACTTCACCACACCTACTACCTCCGATCCTTCGCCCTCATTCACTTCCATTTCTCCTCCTGTCTTCAGCTTACTCTGCTTACATATTCTATCTACCATTCTTCTGTAGCAAACCATCTCCCTTTTTCCAGCCATTTTTCACTGACTCAAGCTCACCATCTTCCTCCCTCTCGCTCTTTTAGACCTCATCTGCCTCTCTTTTCCCCTCCATTCCTCCTCCGTATTTCAAGAATTATCCTTATGATAATGCTGCAATTCTCCTGACATATCTTGTTCTTGCTTTCTCAAGGGACCCCATTTAACCGGCTGTCACAATCTCCGTACAATCAGCACGAACCCGTCGGGATGTGGCGCTCAACAGTACATCCCACTTATAACGCAGCTGCTTCGTCTTGATGGTAATATTTATCAAAAGCTACCGCAACACTTTTCAATTTCAAACAAGCGTGCTCTCCGCCTTCCTTATCCCTTGTCTGTCACATGACATGTTCCACTTCCTTGAAACCAACACGCATCTTCGGGTTATGCGGTCCTAACCTGCCACGAAAGTCACTTTTTATCGAATTGGCGTGAAAAGGGTGTGTCCCCTGTTGCAGAGGACATGCCTCTGGGAGATAACACTGACAGGAGATTTACGATGTCTTCAGGGATACCGCATTCCAGAGCATGAGTTAATGTTTCTGTACTGGGGTACCAGGCGGAGATGGCTGCAGTATAGAGTTGGGGTGCCAGACACTGGTCTCTACACAATGAAAACTTTTTACAGCAGATACAGTCTTTCATACAAATCTTAACCTTGTGACCGAAGGAGGATGGACTTTGTTATAAAATGCTCTGGCTCAAACCAGCTTGAGTTCTCAGTGATCAACTCCAGGGGTGATTACCAACCAGCTCCATTACTGCAGTAATTAAATAATAAAGTGATTGTTGAAGAAATCTAAAAGTCTCTCCTTTTGATTACAATAGTTGTACCACCATTTTGGTGACAAGGATGGGATGATAAACTTAATTTTTCTGATTTTTCCCAGTGAAACTCAGGTTAACCGTGCACACGGAGTTGCATTAGATGCAACCAGAGGAAAGCCACTCTCCACTATTTGGAGCAGATCGGATCCCCACCTGGCTGGTAGCGTCAGCTGAATGGATACATAATTTTGAACAGAATTGGATTAAGGGTGAGACTGGTTTCTTTCAATAATTGAACTTAAAGTGCACAGAATTAATAGTACATATTAGACATTAACTGAACATTTAAGTGATAAATATAATATATATATTTTTTAATAACAAATGCGCCTGTTGAGGGTGTACTCAGAGTTAGGTCTTTTAACTTGTTATGGCTGCAATCCCCCTATCGGGATAAGTGTCATCAACAACCGCTGAATAGCATAGCACTACATACAATAAATATTACTATAAATATTTATATTCATGAAATCACAAGTGCAATATAGGAAAACACAGCTTAGCCTTTTGTTAATCCACCTGTCGTGTCAGATTTTGAAATTAAGCTTTACAGCGAAAGCAATCCAAGCGTTTGTGTAAGTTTATCGATCGCACGATAAAACATTAAGTACACTTAGCATCAGGTAGCTCTGTCACGAAAATCAGAAAAGCAATCAAATTAATCATTTACCTTTGATGATCTTCGGATGTTTTCACTCACGAGACTCCCAGTTACACAACAAATGTTCCGTTTGTTCCATAAAGATGATTTTTATATCCAAAATACCTCTGTTTGTTTGTCGCGTTATGTTCAGAAATCCATAGGAAAGAGTGGTCACGACAACGCAGACGAAAATTCCAAATAGTTTCCATAATGTCCACAGAAACATGTCAAACGTTTTTTAATCAATCCTCAGGTTGTTTTTAAAATATATAATCGCTAATATATCAACCGCAAATGTCTTTCACAGTAGGAGAGGGGAAAACAATGGCTGTCCAAATTCTGTTGCGCAAGCAAAACTCATGTGGCCACTTGACGCGATGTTATCGTTCTGGCTCCTTTTTCACAATAAAAGCCTGAAACTATGTCTGAAGACTGTTGACACCTTAAGGAAGCGATGGGAAAAGGAATCTGGTTCATATCCCTTTAAATCCAGCAAAGGGAGGCTATGGAACATGGAGTTTTCAAAATAGAAGCCACTTCCTGTTTTGATTTTCCTCAGGGTTTCGCCTGCAACATCAGTTCTGTTATCCTCACAGACAATATTTTGACAGTTTTGGAAACTTGAGTTTTCTATCCAATACTAATAATAATATGCATATATTAGCAACTGAGACTGAGGAGCTGGCAGTTTACAAATGGGCACCTTTTTCATCCAAGCTACTCAATACTGCCCCTGCAGCCATATGAAGTTAAGAGGGCCACAGCTGGGGTAACTAGCAGGACTGAGTTGAGTTGATGAGTGTTCTTAAGTGAGGTATCCTTGGGCATTAATTGTTAATTAGCCAGTTGCGGGCAACCAAAAGTCCAATCCGTAGTACTGACTTGATCACAGTAGGAATTGGTGAGGTTAATGTAGAGTGAAGGACTAGAGTGCTGGTAATCTTGCGAGAAAACTCAGCTTGGCAAAGCTCATTGAATGAGGGACTATAGTGCAGGTGACGCCTTGCGAGGGCATCTGACTTGAAGTTCAAATTTTAAAGTGTATGTAACTGATCAAATGTTTTGTTGAGATAAATAGGTATGCCCTGGGTTACTATTGTTAGGTGTAATTGTGCCTGTTTTTGATATTCCTGGTACTTAGAAAATAAGGTAAAATAGGATTTTGGGACCGTGTTACAAAGTTAAACAGGCAACAAGGGTACTCTGTAGGTAGTTTTGCACACCTGGTTAGATGTCAAATAATCTATACCATAGTAATTGCAACAGGTGATATCCCAGTGTGGATACAACACCCAGTTCTGGGACCACTAATTAGGCAATATTTTGATAATGGCATAGGTTTCCCTGTTCATATTGACAGGGTTTGAAATCCTGTGTGGGTAATCTCTGTAGAAGTAACTGACAGATGGTCAGCTCGGGGATTTGAACCTTTCGGTTACTAGTCCAACGCTCTAACCACTAGGCTACCCTGCCACCCCAATAATATAGTAAGAAACACTTTTTTAAAGGGTTTGTCTGACCTCGGTCCTGACCTTCCAGTGTGGTTTGATCACCCTCACTGGAAATCCATTTGGATAATGAATTTAAGGTAATTTGTAATACTGATTTGAAGGTCATTTGTAATATTGACAATTATGATGACGTTTATAGTTCTTAGCCATATTTGTGATTTGGACAATGTGAAGGAGAGGGAGTTGCCTTTTTCCTATGACCGTATGGGTACAATTATTTTTCTTTATGACGTTAAGGGTAGTGATTTCTAATTCGATTTTGTTTAAAATTATTTTATTTTGACCAGTAGTAGTGTTTTTTTACACATTACTCACATGGGGAGTTATGTGTCAAAATGGGAGAGGTAAAAGGTTTGGATTTTGTTGAAGTTTTGGATTGAAGTTTACACGCCTTGATATGTGAAGGAGTGTATTGTTGTGGTGTTTGTTCTGATACAAATCTCACCCGATTAGGTCTGCTGGATTGTTAGGATTTTTCCAGATGGGTTATAGGTCTAACTTCCTGTTCCTGTGGCTCTGTGATGAAGTTGACAGTGTGATGGAGCGTATATGCCAATTTGAAAAAATTGTTAAAATAGAAAGTGTTATTCTCTTTGACATATGTTTAGACATTGGTATTAAGAATTGGTAAAAGTAATAATTTATCATATAGTTAATGCTTGCCAAAAATGAATTGAACTGTTGTTCTGATATGATACATACCTGTCTATATAAAGGTCCCACAGTTGACAGTGTATGTCAGAGCTAAAACCAAGCCATGAGGTCGAAGGAATTGTCCATAGAGCTCCGAGACAGGATTGTTTTCGAGGCACAGATCTGGGGAAGGGTACCAAAAAATGTCTGCAGCATTGAAAGTCCCCAAAAATACAGCGGCCTCCATCACTCTTAAATGGAAGAAGTTTGGAACCACCAAGACTATTCCTAGAGCTGGCTGCCGGGGCAAACTGAGCAATCAGGGGAGAAGGGCCTTGGTCGGGGAGGTGACCAAGAACCCGATGGTAACTAAAGAGTTCCTCTGTGGAGATGGGACAACCTTCCAGAAGGACAACCATCTCTACAACACTCCACCAATCAGACCTTTATGCTAGTGGCCAGACGGAAGCCACTCCTCAGTAAAAGGCACGACAGCCCGCTTGGAGTTTGCCAAAAGGCACCTAAAGGACTCTCAGACCATGAGCAACAAGATACTCTGGTCTGATGAAACCAAGGTTGAATTATTTGGGCTGAATGCCAAGCGTCACGTCTGGAGGAAACCTGGCACCATCCCTACGGTGAAGTATGGTGGTGATGAGTTTATGACTCCAACCTAAGTGTATGTAAATGTCATATTTCCATTTTCTAAAAACCTGATTTTGCTTAGTCATTATGGGGTGGTGTGTAGATTGATGAGAAAAAAAGTCTAATGTAACAAAATGTGGAAAAAATAAAGGGTTCTGAATACTTTCCGAATGCACGGTATCTACTATACCCCATACTACAAAAGTTGACCTATTCTATTGGTCAACTTGTCTTTCACCGCATTAAATATTCCAAACATAGCCTACTCTGGGACAGTTGTGGGATGCGATAGATCTCAAATTAATACAACCCCTCACATCAATTTTTTTTTTTAAAGCAATGAGGGTGATGCAACAGACTATCAACATTAAGCTACAAGTTCTAAACTATTAGGCTATTTCTTCACATAAGTGCAGCAATGGCAGTAGGCTATAAGTGCAAATGTTCCTAAATGCAATCAATCAGCGGGAAAACACTGTTCTCAAAAATGAAAGCAAATACAATGTGTAATGCTTTATTATATAGGTGCATTTTTAATGGGGAAAATGATCTTCCCCAAACTTGAAACTCACGCGCCACCTACTTACAGCATGTATGCCAGGTAGGCTCTACATCGGCTGTAAAGCAAATTAATGTTATTTGGCCACTTTAGTTGTGATACAAATCTGATCAAAACACATAGGCCTATGGGCTAGGCTACATGAGGTGTGCGACTATGATTTGAAAAAGTTGCAAAAAAAGGCATGTGCCGTTTCTTGCTTTACCTCACATGCTGGGCATCATTCACAATTGATAATACATCATTCACAAGTGATAGGCTAATGTTGTCACCCATCAGACTATTCTTAATGTGGTCTTTACATATACTAAATAATGTGTTAAATTAGTTTTGATTTACACTGAACAAAAATATGAAAAGCAACATGTTTCATGACCTGAAATTAAAGCTCCCAGAAATGTTCCACACACACAAAAAGCTTATTTCTCAAATGTTGCACAACACAATGCCAAAGATGTCTTAAGTTGAAGGAGCGTGCAATTGGCATGCTGACTGCAGGAATGTCCACCGGAGCGGTTGCCTGAAAATGTCATGTTAATTTCTCTACAATAAGCCACCTCCAATGTCATTTAAGAGAATTTGGCAGTACGTCCAACCAGCCTCACAACCGCAGACCACGTGTAAAAACACCAGCCCAGGACCTCCACTTCCGGCCTCTTCACTTGAGGGATAATCGGAGACCAGCCACCCTGTCTGTAATAAAGCCCTTTTGTGGGGAAAAACTCATTCGGATTGGTTGGGCCTATGCCCACCCATGGCTGCACCCCTGCCCAGTCATGTGAAATCCATAGCTGGGGCCTAATTTATTTAAATTGACTGACTTCCTTATATGAACTGTCACTCCGTAATTCATTGAAATTGTTGCATTTATAATTTTGTTCAGTATAGAAGAATGGACCATTACCATGCACCTGTCTCGCAAGGGCGGCATGGGGGGAAAAAATACACGTCATCTATGCATTTAAATAGCGAATGGAGGATGCTTTGCCTGAGGTTCATTTTCCATGCCAGCCAGGTAGGCTATACTCCTGTTGTAAACCAAAGCAATGTGCTTAATATTAGGAAAGTTGATAAATATAGTAGGCCTAGCCTATAGAAAGCTGATGGGATCCTCTTTTTATTAGAGGCCATCAAAACCCTTTTCTCACACCATTTCATAGCCTATAGAAATGTTGCTCAAAATGAGCTCTTATGAAGCGTTTGATTTGATAAATTTTTATTGATGTCAGAGTGATTAAAGGGACAATGGAATGCTGAGTACCAGGCAGTTAGCAAGTTTGGTAGACTACTAATGACCATCAGCAACATCAGAGCTTAGAGAAGCCTAGTAGTTACTACAACTTAATGTTCACATGGAATTTAACATGGTCAGTGTAACAGCTCTAGTTGGACCCTGCGCTATTGTTTTTAAAGCAATAAACCTGTCTAACACATGGTATTTGCTCGTGTCCATACAACAAGTAATTTGAACTCTAAAAATAGCTTAATATTTGACAAATGTTTAGTGTTTTATCAGAACACCATTTATCAGAATAACCACGTTAGCCTGGTCCCAGATCTGTTTGTGCCGTCTTGCATAGTAATAACCATAGGAGTCGCCAAGACAGCACAAACCGATCTGGGACCAGGATATAACAATGTTACCATTTAGGAGAAATAAACATGTCGACAATACATAAGTTGTCAAGGAATCCATGACCATTCTGAAATAATTTCCATTAACTGTTGTCAGGAAATATGACTTAAAGTGGTGCTGATAATATATATAGTGGACTTTGAGCCACTACGGAAAATACACATTTATTGAACGTGTGCTTGAGCAACGCATTTCCGACAATGATGAAGCAGCAGTCTTGGGGCTGCACCCGTTGAACGTGCCCGGGACTTCGTTTTGTATACAGGGTCATATTCAAATTGGGCACCCAGTGCAAAACAATGTTTCTTATTGGACAAGTCCAGGTAGTTCCTTCCTGTTTCTGTCCGTTTTCTTCCATTTGGTACCTAATGAACATGACCCTGAGAAAGGCTGGGGCTGGTCAAAAGAGGGGTCACAAGACCAGGACCTGTTTGGCTGAGGTGAACGGCTGCATGGCAGTGTCCAGTGCTTTCCGGAAGTCTTGGAGGCCTACCTCAGAACAGGCAGGTGCGGTCAGCTTTCCCTGGCGGATCAGAGAGCAGAGCTCATCCAGCATTCCCCGTAAGGCCCCCTCATCTGGGGAGACAAATATACAGACATAACATATAAGCCTTATTATAAAGGCATTATAGAAGCTCATGCATGCAAACTCATCCATATAACGGCAGGCTAGGCTATTAAAAGTAACTTTTGACCCTGGACATTCAGAGGGGCAAAATGAAAGGTACCATGTGTCTCACTCATAGCTTGGACCCACTATAATGGCATGTGAGAAATGCAGAGCATAGATCTGTCTCTCCAGACTCCTACATATTTTGTGTGTGTGTATTGTATCTGGCTCACCCTGAGAGTGGGTTCTCTTCCACTGGGTGACCCAGAACCCTTTGACTTTCACATTTTTGAAAATCAGGGCACTCTGGGGAGAGGACAGACAATGATTTGTTTGTAAGTATGTACAACACACAAGTGGTTTCCATAGGTATTAGCATTTAAAAGCTATCGCCATGTTTGTGAGATGGAGAGAGAAAACAGTCTGTTGAGGTCCTAGAGGAACATGGTAGAAAAAGGGCAGTATTATAGGAAGAAACAGTCTTACCACAGGAACAGTGACTGGCTGCTTGGCCATCCCTCCATACGTCACCATAGACCCTCCAACTCTGAAAATGTTTGTGGGGGGGACTATTTATTTGATCAGATATCAAATCCACTTGAACCTCAGAACATCAAGCTATGGCAACAAAGAAGGTTCAATTCAGTCACCTGAATACTTACTGTAAGTGACGGAGAAGTTCTGTTGCACTCTTTCCCCCAACTCCGTTCAGTGCCAGCTTAGGCCTTGGACAGGTCTATAAGGAAGGTAAATAGTGAATTTACATCCAAGGAAAGATCATTATCAGAATTTGGTCCTCAGAGCAGTGTTGATATCCCCAGACCTTGAAAAGTTCCTTCATTTCATGCCGCCTCAGGGTCTCCTCTTTGATCACATGACTGGCACCCATAGCCTTCAGCCTGTCAATAAGCTGTGTGAGGTCTGGCCTGTGAAAAGGGGCACACAAGTACATGCAGTTCTTCAACACGGGCCTTCTTGAATACGCAACCTTGCTTAATATAATCACTGCTCTCTAAGGAATTTTCTATATCAGTCCCTCGCACAAAATACATCACTTTATTAGGGCAGTAGGCTATATTATGACAGTGAGTTACTTACAACAACCCTGGTCTAGTACAAGTACTCTTTTCATTATTTCCAGCTGATAACCCAGTGTTATCATTAGAACTGGAACCCCCCCCAAATGGTTTTACTTCAGCTGCTGAAAGGTCAAATTCTTAATCCATCACTAATTCACAGATGTTCCCCTTTTTAAATGTAGCTTAGTGCAGTATGCATTGGTTCTAATCATTTGGCACCAAATCGAAGAAATCAGACTGAAACAGGGAGGGAGTCGAGCGACTACCTGGTCCCCATAAGAATCACATTTTCTGTTGCAAAAGATTGAGTTATGTGCCCTGATGAATACGAAACTGGCCGTTTGTATTTACCGGTCTCTGACCACGTTGATGGTTTGGATCCCCCTTGCAGCAGCGATCTGTATGACAGCCTGACCCACACCACTGTTGGCTGCATTCTGGATCACTGTGTCACCTGGAATGAACTCACATGCAAAGGGCAGTGCAATAAACATATTATACAGTGTAGTGTGATGAAGGAAAGTTAGGTTCTGTATAAAAAAAAGACTGAAGCTCACTTGTATCCTTTTAACAATATTGGGCCAACCCGAACCTACTTTGCTGGCTCTGACAATTTAGTTTCACATGTTCCTTTCCAGAGACTTAGGTGGATGCATAACAAGGCCAGAATCATATAGCACTGTTCGGCTTAGCGCAGTAGCGTGAAAAAGATATTGGATAAGGGTAAGGGGGGGTAACAGCTAGCTTAGCATCAACTTGTTGAAATGGTGAACTTAGCACACCTGGTTTCAGCTCCTCAAAGTCAGAGAGCATCCTAAAGGCAGTGCAGGGGTTGACGCCCAGTGTGGCTGCAGAGAACAGGGGGATGTCATTGGGCAGAGAGATCACATCGTTTTCAGCTAAAACCGCTGCTGTCCTCCACGTCCCTGCTCAGAGAGAGAGAGAGAGAAAAGGACGGGGTCGTATTCATTAGGAACCAAATAGAAGAAAACGGACTGAAACAGGGAGGGATGTTTTAATAATGTGTGCCCCTCCCTAATGAATAAGACCCCGGAGCCTAATTTATAAACATTGCGTGGGCACAAAATATGTCCCAAAACATAAGTGCACCAATTCACGCAAAAGTTGGCATTTATAAAAACTGAATGTCACATGAAAATGTACTTATCCTCCAGCAAACCTTAGACCATGCATATGCACAGTTTCTAGTGATTAAAGTATCGCATTGCAAGAAGGCATGAGTAGCCTAGTGCAAATGCGTAATATGATGACACTCTTATTCATCACAACAAAATAAAAACAGGTAGGCCCAGCGAAATATAGTAACACGATGCAATCATTTGCGGTTAGTGAGAAGAGTGTAAACCAATTTATCTTTGCATGCTAAACTAATTACAAGTAGGCACACTGCATATTCTATTATTTTTTTTCATTTCCATGATCAATACAGATAAATCATTTAAAAATTGGACCCACTTCACAGTAGTAAATAGTGTGCGATACAATCTGAAGTGCAGTTTAACGGTAGAACAGACGGTTCACATTATTTTTTTGTTGAATTTCTTTTTTTAACCCCTTTTTCTCCCCAATTTCGTGGTATCCAATTGTTAATAGCTACTATCTTGTCTCATTGCTACAACTCCCGTACGGGTCGGGAGAGACGAAGGTTGTAAGTCATGCGTCCTCCGATACACAACCCAACCAAGCCGCACTGCTTCTTAACACAGCTCGCATCCAACCCGGAAGCCAGCCGCACCAATGTGTCGGAGGAAACACTGTGCACCTGGCAACCTTGGTTAGCGTGCACTGTGCCCGGCCCGCCACAGGAGTCGCTGGTGCGCGATGAGCATCAACTTGTTGCTTGCACACACTTTTTCAGATCTGCCCACAAATGTTCTAGGAGGATTGAGGTCAGGGCTTTGTGATGGCCACTCCAATACCTTGACTTTGCTGTCCTTAAGCCATTTTGCCACAACTTTGGAAGTATACTCGGGGTTATTGCTGCCACCCCCGTGATTCACGGTTGGGATTGTGTTCTTGGGCTTGCAAGCATCCCCCTTTTTCCTCCAAACATAACGATGGTCATTATGGGCAAACAGTTATATTTTTGTTTCATCAGACCAGAGGACATTTCTCTAAAAGGTATGATCTTTGTCCCCATGTGCAGTTGCAAACCGTAGTCTGGCTTTTTTTATGCCGGTTTTGGAGCAGTGGCTTCTTCCTTGCTGAGCGACCTTTCAGGTTGTCGATATAGGACCTGTTTTACTGTGGATATAGATACTTTTGTACCGGTTTCCTTCAGCATCTTCACAAGGTCCTTTGCTGTTCTGGGATCGATTTACACTTTTTTCGCACTTGGATATAGATACTTTTGTACCTGTACCCGTTGTTCTGGGATTGATTTGCACTTTTCGCACCAAAGTACATTAATCTCTAGGAGACAGAACGTGTCTTCTTCCTGAGCGGTATGGCGGCTGTGTGGTCCCATGATGTCTATACTTGCGTACTATTGTTTGTACAGATGAACGTGGTACCTTAAGGCATTTGGAAATTGCTCCCAAGGATGAACCAGACTTGTGGATGTCTACAATTTTTTCCTGAGGTCTTGTCTGATTTATTTTGATTTTCCCATGATGTCAAGCAAAGAGGCAATGAGTTTGAAGGTAGGCCTTGAAATACATCCACAGGTACACCTCCAATTGACTCAAATGATGTCAATTAGCCTATCAGAAGCTTCTAAAGCCATGTCATTTTCTGGAATGTTCCAAGCTGTTTAAAGGCACAGTCAACTTAGTGTATGTAAACTTCTGACCCACTGGAATTGTGATACAGTGAATTATAAGTGAAATAATCTGTCTGTAAACAATTGTTGGAAAAATTACTTGTGTCATGCGCAAAGTAGATGTCCTAACCGACTTGCCAAAACTATAGTTTGTTAACAAGAAATTTGTGGAGTGGTTGAAAAACGAGTTAATGACTCCAACCTAAGTGTATGTAAACTTTTGACTTCAACTGTACAGTAGAATTTAACAGGAACATACAGTTGATATTTTGCAATGAAGTGTGTAGGCTACCACTAAGTAGGCCTACTGTAGTTTCATTCTTTCCCCAAAGTAAACAATGTTTCAGAATTCACAGGCAGTGCAGCATATTTAGGTTTGGAGAAAGTGAATGCAGGTCTACAACAAATTACAATTGTTTTTGTCTTTCAGAAACAGTCAGATGCCGCAAATGTCACTGCAAAAGAAAACATTCTGCCAACACCCCCAAAGACATTTAATCAATTTCACCATTACTATTTCCGTTAGATACTGTCTTGACCTAATTCCAATACTTCCAAACAGCAAACAAGGGCGTTAATTGTGACCATAAAAGGTGAACGATGGGAATTCTTCAGGAGAAGTTATAATGCTCGTTCGCGCGTGCATAGTTTTGCGACAGGTCTGATTCATAATAAGAAACATGCGTATGTATGGCGTCATTTATAATCGTTGCATATATTTCACAATAAATATCTGCGTGCGCCATTTCTGAAAAGACTGCACACGTACAAAAATATTGAGATTCATAAACTTGCCGCACTCCCTACATACGCATGTTTCCGTTACAAATCAGACCCGTCCTGAAACTGTGCGCGCATGAACCATTAAAACTCTGCCTGAAAACCACCCATCATTCACCTTTTATGGAGACAACAACTCCCTTATTTGCTGTCTACTTTGGAAGTATTCGAATTAGGCAGAATCATTTCTCTAAAGGAAATAGCAATAGCAAACTTGATTAAATGTCTTTGTAAGTGATGGCAGAACGTTAATCTTTTGCAGTGACATTTACTGTTGTCCTAGGCTATCTGACAGACAAAAGGTTCATGAAAGACAACCATTACAAATTGCTGTGGACCTGTAAACAGACCGTCTAAATTTAATATGGACTAATGTTTTGGGATTTACTTTTTCCTCTAACCTATGCTGCATTGCCTGAAATCTGAAACATTTTTCTATTCACAGCGGTAGCCATGCATACGTCAATGCAAAAGCTCAACGGTCTGTTCACCTATTCAATTCTACTGTATGTTATAAACCAGCTTCCTTTCTGATACATAGAGCAAAATACTTGAAAAAAATAGCCTATCTCGTGGGCCCAATTAAATGAGAGATGCACATGATATTGTCTACTTAAGAAATGCGAAATTTCAGTATTCAGACGTAAGCTACAGAAGTAACCTACAACTGTCTGTTCCACCATTAATAAACTGTGCTGCGGATTGGATAACATACAGCAAAATATTTTAAATGACCTTTTCTGTTTTACTACTGTGAAGTGGGTCCAATTAAATGAGATGGGACGAATGGTATCCTTGTTGTAGGCCTATGTTACCTTGTAAGTATAAAACCATCACAGAAAAGGTGAAGAATTTATTATGCAATGATCATGGAAATTAAATAAATAATGGCCTAGGAAATAGATACCCATTTCTAATTATTTTAAAATGCAAAGAAACAAAATATAGATTCTCTCTTCTTAACCTGTTGATTGCTATAAATAAGCCTGTCCCTCATATCCCCCGTGTGCACAAAATTCAAATCTACTTGCAACACAATTCTTCAACCACTAGAAACTGCGCGTAGGTACGGTCTAAAGTTTGCAGGAAGGTGAGCACATTTTCACATCTAGTTCAGGTTTTATAAATGGCAACTTTAGCATGAAAGCTGGCGCATGCATGCTTTGTGGACTATTTAGTAGATTCACATGGTTTATAAATGAGGCCCCTGGATTCTAAAGCATGAAGGGCCATTGAAAGGGCTTGAATGTAAACCTAGATAGATATATTGTGAGCAATAAAGTATTAATTTACCTAATCCAGCATCTCTTGGGATCACCCAGTCCCCTGGTCTGAGTGCTTTCACCTGGCTGCCCACTTCCAGGATCTGGCCCACCCCCTCATTTCCTCCTACTGCTGGAAGGTCAGGTAGGATGGCATAGGAACCTGCAGGACCAAATAGGGACATTGGCTTTAGATATAAAACAACTATGGTTAGGATCAATTTGATCTCGATCCAGTTAATTCATGATAGGAACTCAACAATAAATGTAATTGTGTGTGTGCATGTCACCAGTGTTGTTTTTCTTCTTTCCTTTTTTACCTTGGATCATATTTATGTCAGAAGGGTTGATGGGGGCTGCCAACAATTTTACAAGGACACTCTTAGCACCAACAGAGGGAAGCTCCATGCTCTCCAACCTGTAAAACACACAAGACACATTTGAAGCCTCTGGATTCTCTCTTCAGATAAATCTGCAACTATGACAGCACGTCACGGCAGCATTGCACTTACATCCAGACTCAATGGTACACAGTACTCAATATTTTCCTGAGCTAACATTCTTACTGAACAACTTGAGACGGGTCGCCGTGGTTTCTGTACAACAGGGCCGTACAACCATTGATTGAAGATTCAGTTGAATACCTACAAATACTACCCCTCGCGCTTGATAGCTGTTGTAGTCGGGTGGTGGATCCACTGATGAATGTTCTACATACCGTATGCCTCCTCACCTCGGTTCTTTTACATAATAACCATGCGATACGTGACACCTTCATTTTAAAACATACAAAGCATGAACCCGTAAATCCGGCCATTTTGGATTAACCCTTGGCATGCCAGAGTCAAGCAGGGGTCCCACCACTTCCGAATTCGCCAGACAAAGTACCGCCCCCATTTATTTTCAACAGGAGCAAGAAGCGCGATGCGCAGGAGCGGCGCTCTGCTCTACGTTATGCAAATGTCACGCTGCTACTGCTGCGGTTAACCAAGCAGGTGAGTAGCAGAAGATTGCTCAGGAAACACAGTTCCGCCTGTCGTTGGTTATGGGCAAGCGTAACAAGGAAAGATGGATGAAAGCAAATCATCGCTATGTCTGGTTTTCCAATTCTATATGATTTTGCTTTGCTAGAATACAGACACAATATTACAAGGTCAATGGCATGGAGGAGGATTGCGGAGATTGTTGGTGTTGATGCTGGGTGAAGAGAGATTTGCACAATGTTTGCTTGTGCTGCTCGCTAGCTATGAACATCAAGCAACCTAAACCTCAAAACTGTGATCAATGCTACCATTTGTGAGTGTGTTGCGTAAATTAAATTGTGAAATGTGCCCACCAATGGACAGAAATCAGAAAACACACATTGTAAATGATACAGTAAGCATCCATTTCCCATGTAATATGTTATCAATTGTATTATGGTATCTTAACATTATGATTCTCATATATTATAGTTTATTGCTATTTCATTATACTTGTGTCATGACTGATGGTTATAGCTCACTTCCTGTAAAATACATAGGCCTACATCACATGCACATGAATGAGTACTCTGGGTAAAGGAAATTGTGGCCATCAACACCAATATCTCCTCTATTGCTACTGACCTTCTGATTTGGTCTTTTTATTCTAAAATCATTCTCTGCAAATAAACAAGGTAGAATTACAACACTCCCCATGCCACATTATTTCCCTTTTTGATATTCTTCCTTAACCTATAAATTGCCAGCTCCTTATTTTCAGGTACAGTACTGTACCTAGAATATAAGAGTTGGATTTGCATAAACAATTTAATGTCAGAAAAATCATGGAGAAAATCTGGTTTATGTTTACTTCTATCATTTTAAATGGAGAACATATAGCTAGCTCATCAATATGCAAATTATGTGTGCGTTTAGCTATTCTCTGCTTCAGATGTACAATGACAAAGGGCACATTGATTGCACATGCCCATTAGGCCAGTTATGCCATCATACTGTAGGCCTATGGCTGCATTGGTGATGCATATCAAATCAAACTTTATTTGTCACATGCGCCGAATGCCAACAAGTATAGACCTTACAGTGAAATGCTTACTTACAAGCCCTTAACCAACAGTGGAGTTCAAGAAGAGTTAAGAAAATATCTACCAAATAAACTAAAGTAAAAAAATAATAAAAAGTAACATAATAACATAACAATAACGATGCTATATACAGGGGGTACCTGTACCGAGTCAGTGTGCATGGGTACAAATTAGTTGAGGGAATTTGTATATGTAGGTAGGGGTGAAGTGACTATGCATAGATAATAAACAACGAGAAGCGGCAGTGTACAAAACACATGGAGGGGGGGGGGGTCAATGTATTTGATTAATTGTTCAGCAGTCTTATGGCTTGGGGGTAGAAGCTGTTAAGGAGCCTTTTGATCCTAGACTTAAGCACTCCGGTAACGCTTGCCATGCGGTAGCAGTGAGAACAGTCTATGACTTGGGTGACTGGAGTCTCTGACTATTGTATGGACTTTCCTCTATCATCATGATAAGCTGCTAAATGGGTTGACATAACTGATATCCTGAGACAGAGTGACAATCAAATACAACTGATTGGAGATCTCTCACCTGGACAAAAAGGTCATGTTCATTTGAGAAAGCAACACAGAAACACAGACAAATTAGAGACCGATACCCTTCACCCCTTTTAATTGCAAAATTGTGATCTGTGATGAATGAACATTGACACTAGTTCATCTTGAAAAGTGAACAATTGAAACAAGTTTAAACACTTCAATGAATCAACATTGAATTAACCAGAATATAATTTCAAAATGTACAAATAATCAAACTTCTTTGTAAATGTCAGACATTGTAGTAAGTGGGCTATTATTGCTAAAGCATAATTCTTTGGGGACAGAAACAGCCATACCAGAGGTGGCCAAACTTGCTCCACTCTATAGTCTACCTGGGTGAGCAGACTTCTATTCCAGTCCAGCAATAATACACATTATTATCAACTCATTAGGTTTGATAAGTTGAATAAGGTATGTTAGTGCTGGGCTGGAACAGAAGCCAGCACACTCAGAAGCCAGCACACAAGGATTGGCATGCTACAGTTATAATCAGTTTGTAGCCTACATTGTTTCTGACTTTTAACTGTATTGTAGTACACAACATTTGCTAACATAAATACACATACAATACATAAATACACATACAACCCAATACAAGGATGTACAAGCAGTCTCTTGGGACATTCACTGAGACAGACAGGCTTTTGCAACTCTCCATATTAGAGGACAGACATCAAAGAAACAGTTTGGCCATGCTGTCATTCCAGCATGAATTCCAGCATGACTTCTACCGCATTCAAAACAACTGAAAACTCAGAACTGGGAAATCTCAGACTTCAGTGAATTCAAGACAACTGGGAACTCTGAAAAAAACTAGCTCTGACTGTGAAAATAGGTTTTGAACGGTCATCCAACTCAGAATTCCAAGTCAGGAACTCGGGCCTCTTTCTAGAGCTCTGACCTGAATATCACTGATGTCATGATTCGACTTTGTTTTTTTCTCCCGAGTTCCCAGTTGTCTTGAAAGAACCATAAACCCAGAGAATGCCAGACTTTGATGACAAAATGTTCCCACAACTACCGCAGCGCCAACTTCCTGTTCAAATGAGCACAGCACAACAAGGTGATGTATTGTTTAGTGTTGTGCTGTGTAATGGCTTTGCTGACATGCATATAAAACATTTGGATTTTTTTGCCCCACCAAGATTTACATGCTAAAATCTCCATTCCACCTACTCCCTTTTTTGACAGCTGTAGCAGAAAATCCAATAATCCTCTTCCATTACTGTTGTCTACAAATGCATTTGGAGCATGAGTTTTTAATTTACAATTGTCACGTCGACACCCGCTCCCCCTCCCTGGCGCTCGTTGTCAGCAGTTTACTCATTATTACTCACACCTTCCACCATCGTTACGCGCACCTGCGCCTCATCAGACTCACCTGGACTCCATCACCTGCCTGATAACCTTCCCTATATATGTCAACCTTTGGTTCCTTCCCCAAGCGTTATTGTTTCAGTTTCATGTCTGTGCGTTGTTCATGTTCTGTAATATGTTTTGTTTATTTATTAAATTATTCACTCCCTGAACTTGCTTCCTGACTCCCAGTGCACGTTACAGAATAACACCTCGCTAAAGGGAAGTTCGACCGGTTCGACTGGTTCACGCGCCTCAGCCGGCTCTACAGGTTCCCGCGCCTCAGCAGAAGCGACCGGCCTGGTCCTCAGGACAGTCCCTCTGGTCATCGTCCTGCGGTTGGAACTGTGTGTCAGGGAGGGGCTACTGTCACGTCTACACCCGCTCCCCCTCTCTGGCGCTCGTTGTCGCCAGTTTACTCATTATTACGCACACCTGCAACCATCGTTACGCGCGCCTCATCACTCATCTGGACTCAATCATCTGCCTGATTACCTTCCCTGTATACGTCACTCCCTTTGGTTCCTTCCCCAGGCGTTATTGTTTCAGTTTCATGTTTGAGGTGTTGCCAATTAAGCAACTTTGTCGCTATATTTAGCGAGTAAGACCCCTCTAGCGACACATTTTCAAAAAAAATCGACTAGCGACTAATCTATCAACCTTTTCTGGTGTTAATGGAGACTTTTGGAGACTGACGTGAAAGCGCGTGTCGTTCTTACTCTTCTCAACGAGCAGCGGGTGCTGCCGTGGGCCCCACCACCATCCCAAAGCACTCAAAGGCGGCCCAGTCCCTCCCAGCTGCAGTCAGAGCAGGAGATGTTCACCCCTCCGCGTCCAGACTGCAAATGAATCGCGCATGCGGGAAGCCGCTGCTGGCTGATCCCGCCCTGGCTTACATTCAGGGCGGGATATAAATGTAAAATGTTCTTTGTGTAAAATAAATCACTGCACAGTGAATCACACACGGCCTCAGTCACTTTACTCACCTTGTCCACCGTGTGTGTGCCTCTCTGTAACATAAGCTAAACATCTAGCTGGCTAGCTCATCATGTCTCAGTTTAAACTGTACACTCAAAAATACAGAAAGGAGTGGGAATCAAACCCTGAATTCAAAGACTGGTTGAAGCCGTTTATTGGAGATGATACACGGGCATACTGCCTGTATTGTAAGGCTGATTTCTACGCCAAACTTAGTGATGTAAAAAACACATGACAACTCAAAAACATACTCAAAAGGCAAAGCCTTATAACAGTTCCACCCAAAACAAGCTGCCATTTATGGTTAAAAAAATGGACTCAGGACTCGCAAAAACGGCTGAGGCCACCGTGGCATTAGATTTCGCTGAGCACTGTTCCATGCTGGCATGTGATCACATTGGAGAAGCAGAAAGAGATGCTTTCTCAGACTCCACAGCTGCTACCCACTTCAAAGTGCACAGAAATGATTAATGGTGTTCTAGCACCATACTTTCTGAAAAAGTTGGTTGCAGATGTGGGTGACCAGCGTTTCAGCCTCCTCCTCGATGAGTCCATGGGATGTAAGTGTTTCTAAGTACCTGGGGGTTGTGATAAGGTACTTTAGTGACACCAAGCAGACAATTGTATCAACTGTTCTGGGGCATGTTGAGTTGGAGGGAGGATATGCCAAATCTATAGCCCGTGCTGTTGTGGCTTTCCTCGACAAGTGTTGTATTAAAAAAGAGAAACTCCTGGGGATAGGGACTGACAATGCCTCTGTTATTATGGGGATTAACAATGGGGTCCATAAAGTGCTGAAGGAGGAGTATGGCTTCAAATATCTGGTTCTTATTCGCTATGTGTGCCACTCTCTGCAGCTTGCTGTAAGTCATGCTTCCAATGACACCATCCCCCATAGTGTGGAGTACTTGGTACGAGAGACTTATAACTGGTTTTCAGTGTCTCCAAAGCGCAGGGAGGCCTACAAGGCCATATATGAGACCATCAACTGTGGGGAGAAACCTTTACAGATAACCAAGGTGTGTGCCACACGTTGGCTCTCCATTGAACCCGCGGTTTCACGCATTTTTGACCAGTGGGAGGAGCTTAGGCTGCATTTCGCAGTCACCAAGTCCAGTGAACACTGCTACATGGCTGAGGTTTTATACTCCACGTACAGTGATCCTCAAAACATATTGTATCTGACGTTTTTAAAGTCTCTGTCACGACTGATGAAAGGACCAAGGTGCAGCGTGATGAGCGTACATTTTTCCTTTATTAAAGAATGACGCCAACAAAAACAATAAACCATACAAAAATTACTGTGAAGCTAAAGGCTATAGTGCCCACAAACAAAGACAACCTCCCACAAACACAGGTGGGAAAAAGGGTACCTAAGTATGGTTCCCAATCCGAGACAACGATAGACAGCTGTCCCTGATTGAGAACCATACCCGGCCAAACACAAAGAAATAGAAAACATAGAACACAAAACATAGAATGCCCACCCCAACTCGCGCCCTGACCAAACCAAAATAGAGACATAAAAAGGATCTCTAAGGTCAGGGTGTGACAGTCAGTGCTGGGTGAGGTACAAAAGCCATCAAGGCTTTTGAGGGAGAGCAAGAAGATCTTCTTAAGCTACTTGACAGCTTGGTTAGCCTGATCAAGTCTGTAAGCAGCAGGGTGCTGAATCCACTGGCAAATGTTGATGTACTCAAAGGGAAATGTTTGAACTCGTTTTAATTGTGAACTTACAAACATTATTCAAAATGAACATGTCTCAATGTTAATTCATCACAGATCACAATTCTGCAATAAAAAGGTGTGAATGGGATCTGTCTCTAATTTGTCTGTGTTTCTTTCTCAAATGAACATGACCTTTTAATCCAGTTGTGAGCTTTCCAATCGGTTTTATTTGATTGTCACTCGGTCTCAGGATATCAGCCATGTGAAACCATTCTGCAGCTTTTCATAATGGCATGCATTACCAATGAAGCCAAGAGGCCTACATTATGATGTATAACTGTGCATTCAATGTGCCTCTTGTCATTGTACATCTGAAGCAGAGAATAGCTAAACTTACACATCATTTGTATATTGATAAGCTAGCTGTATGTTCTCAATTTAAAATGATACCAGTAGATAATGTATATGTGGTCAACCATGAACCTGATTTTACATGATTTTTCTGACATAAAATTGTTTAGTGCAAATCCAACACTTGAATTCTAGGTACAGCACTATACCTGCAAATAAGGAGCTGACAATTTGTAGGCTACTTAAAAATATCAAAAAGCTAAATAATGTGGTGTGGGGAGCGTTGTAATTCTACCTTGTTTATTATCTGAGAATTATTTTTGAATACAGAGACAAAATCAGAAGGTCAGTGACATGGAGGAGGATTGCAGAGATGTTGATTGTGGGTTAAAATATATTTGCAATTTCCTTTACCCAGAGTACCCATTCGTGTGCAAGTAGGCCTGTGTATTTTACAGGTGAGCTATAACCATAAGTCATGACACAAGCATAATGAAAGAGCAATAAGCTATAATAAACTCTGCAAAAAAGATAAATGTCATCTCACTGTCAACTGCATTTATTGTCAGCAAATTTAACATGTGTAAATATTTGTATGAACATAACAAGAGTCAACAACTGAGACATAAACATAAACCAAAGTTCATGTGACTAACAGAAATGGAACATAAACTGAACAAGTTCATGTGACTAACAGAAATTGAATAATATGTCCCTGAACAAGGGGGGGGGGTGTTAACAGTCAGTATCTGGTGTGGCCAGCAGCTGCATTAAGTACAGCAGTGCATCTCCTCATGGACTGCACCAGATTTGCCAGTTCTTACTGTGAGATGTTACCCCACTCTTCCACGAAAGGCACCTGCAAGTTCCTGGACATTTCTGGGGGGAATGGCCCTAGCCCTCAACCTCCGATTCTACAGGTCCCAGACGCCCTCAATGGGATTGAGATCCGGGCTCTTCGCTGGCCATGGCAGAACACTGACATTCCTGTCTTGCAGGAAATCACTCACAGAATGAGCAGTATGGCTGGTGGCATTGTCATGCTGGAGGGTCATGTCAGGATGAGCCTGCAGGAAGGGTACCACATGAGGGAGGAGGATGTCTTCCCTGTAACGCACTGCGTTGAGATTGCCTGCAATGACAACAAGCTCAGTCCGATGATGCTGTGACACACCGCCGCAGACCATGACGGACCCTCCACCTCCAAATCGATCCCGCTCCAGAGTACAGGCCTCAGTGTAACGCTCATTCCTTCAACGATAGGCACGAATCCGACCATCACCCCTGGTGAGACAAAACTGTGACTCATCAGTGAAGAGCACTTTTTGCCAGTCGTCTGGTTCAGCGATGGTGGGTTTGTGCCCATAGGCGACGTTGTTGCCAGTGATGTCTGGTGAGGACCTGCCTTACAACAGGACTACAAGCCCTCAGTCCAGCCTCTCTCAGCCTATTGCGGACAGTCTGAGCACTGATGGAGGGATTGTGCGTTCCTGGTGTAACTCGGGCAGTTGTTGTTGCCATTCTGTACCTGTTCCGTAGGTGTGATGTTCGGCTGTACCGATCCTGTGCAGGTGTTGTTACATGTGGTCTGCCACTGCGAGGACGATCAGCTGTCCTTCCTGTCTCCCTGTAGCGCTGTCTTAGGCGTCTCACAGTACAGACATTGCAATTTATTGCCCTGGCCACATCTGCAGTCCTCATGCCTCCTTGTAGCATGCCTAAGACACATTCATGCAGATGAGCAAGGACCCTGGGCCCCTTTCCTCTGGTGTTTTTCAGAGTCAGTAGAAAGGCCTCTTTAGTGTCCTAAGTTTTCATAACTGTGACCTTAATTGAACTACCGTCTGTAAGCTGTCAGTGTCTTAACGACCGTTCCACCGGTGCATGTTCATTAATTGTTGATGGTTCATTGAACAAGCATGGGAAACAGTGTTTAAACCCTTTACAATGAAGATTTGAAGTTATTTGGATTTTTACAAATTATATTTGAAAGACAGGGTCATGAAAAAGGGACATTTCTTTTTCTGCTGAGTTTATATGAAAATCATAATGTTAAGATACCATAATCCAATTAGTAGCATATTACATGGGAAATTAATGCTTAGTGTATCATTTACAATGTTATAATGCATGTTACTGCTGATTTCTATCCTTTGGTGGGCACATTTCACAATTTAGTTTGCTCATCACATTCACAAATGGTGACTTGATCACAGTTTTGAGGTTTAGGTTGCTTGATGTTCATAGCTAGCTAGCAGCACAAGCAAACATTGTTGTGCAAATCTCTCTTCACCCACCATCAACACCAACAATCTCTGCAATCCTCCTCCATGCCTCCATTCCTTATGATTTTGTCTCTGTATTCTAGCAAAGCAAAATCATATATAATTGGAAAACCAGACACAGCGATGACTGGCTTCCTCCATCTTCTTTTGGTTGTGTTTGCCCGGAACTAATGACAGGCTGAACTATATTTCGTGAAAGTACGATTTTCAAGCAAACATCTGCTCCTCACCTAATTGGTTAACCGCGGCTGTGGCTGAGTACAATTTGCATAAAGTAGAGCAGAGCTGACCTTTTTCTATCGCTCCGCTAGCAGGGTTGTCACTGCTCACCTTCCCACAATCCCATGCGCATTGCTCTGCGTGCTCCGGTTGAAAATGAATGGGAGCGGAACGTCGTCTGGCTGTAAACGGTGGAAACCGTCAAATTGGGCACGCTCCAGCTCCGCTGACATACTCTGGTCAGAGTATAAACAAGAGTAGACTGCCCCTGGCGGATGAATGCGGAACAGTTTTCAACCATTTAATGCAAATAATCAGAGGCTAGACAAACCTTTTATTATAAAGAATGTGTAAACAACATATACATTGGGAGAAAAAACTACAACAGGAAACACATTGAATAGTGGCAGATGTTTATTATTTAACTAGTAGGAAATTGTATCTTCACAAATCAGTAAACTGTTAGTCAGTTTTTTTTGGAATGCATGCTTCACCCATTTAACGAATTGAGGAAGTGAATAACAAATCCAACCAATCACCCCAGTTTCCTGAGGTGCTTGAAATACCTGAGCATAAGATTATATGGTCCAAGAGCCAAAGGTTTATGGCAGTAAACATTGATACATTCCTCAGTATAATAAATGCACATTCATTGGAAATGACAGGCAACATCCCCCATAGATACCACACCACTGCATCAAATGGCCTATGATCACAAATTATGTAATGGCACAAAAAGCATAAACATGACACAAGGGTCACTTGTGTATGCAGTAGCCTATATGTTTTTCTGTGGTTTCCATGTAACCCTGAGGACATAATAATATACTCAGTACTTTGCCTTTTAAGATACATCTAACCCATCTAACAACCAACAATCAAATCACAATGTGACAACAACACATCAATGGGGAGTTAAAATAGGTTGAGGTAAAATAGTTTTGCTCAAACACGCATGGTTAAAAAAAACTTTAGCTGTGCCATACAAGATACCAATTTAGCTGATGTAGTTATTGAGGTACAACATAGTTTTGTTTACATTATATTCATTCAGTTTGGCACTCGCATTGCTTATTTCTACTAGTCCAGAACAGTGAAACAGTGTTATGATCTAAGCAATGTCCTCTGCAGAAATGAGTAATATTACTTTTCATCAGTCCACAGTGGAGAATTTGAGGGGTCATAGAGAGTGATACATTGTGAAACAACTCTGATGTAATTGAATCATCCGAGGGCTCACTAACCAGAGATGAGCAAAAATACACGTGGGTGTGTGTCTCTTTTTTAATGGGAAGGGTATACGTGTAGCTCATCCGTGGCAATCAGCATTCATTGACATTCGCACTGCAACATTTTCTAAACCTGGCAAGTACAAATGTTCATTTAAAAAAACTCGACTCTTATTATACACAGATGTTCTGTGCGCTATAGTCCCACATGACTGAATCAATGGACGTGTGCTTTCACCACAAAATCCTGAGTTAAAACATGTACCACTTAACTTAAACAGTGTGACTCGGAAAATAATATATCCCATCACCCAATAACAACAATCTGGGATCGTCACATTAGTCATTGATAGTCTGAAATACCATGCTTGAGCCACGTACTGAGACGCGACAACCCCAATGTGTATAATGCTACTAACCCAATCCCTTAACACGGTAACAATATTCTCCTAAATTCCCCCATCAACAACAAGTATAGAGGGAAAAATACAATAGTAGAGGAATATTACAGGCCTATCATGGCATATTATTATGTAGGGCAAAATAATAGAGAACATCAGCAGGTGTGGTATTAGATATGTTGACACAGTATGAGTATATAATATCGTGTGTAATAACAACTCATATAGTCTCACATGTCAAAGCATTTTAAGACTAGTTTTAAGGACACTAAGATTTTGTTTTATTCTTCATGATTAACTGGCATTTTAAACCATTTTGTGCAGATTAGAGAAAAGAGAGTTTTACTGTTATGCCGAGACATTCAAAACTGGACCCAGGGGTCCTCTACCGTTTTCTTGTCATGCACTTTGATTTGGCACCAGAACACTCCCTTGTCTTTCACTGCACACATACAACTAATATAGAGAAACATTGCACCCCAATCCCATCCATAGCCCCTTCCAAGCCTTTGAAAAAAATCTGAAGTATTCCCTGAGTTTTCAGATTTGTGATTCCTGAGAGACAAGCCTGAGTGGAGGTTATATATACACGTTTCGTTCACCACCTACACACAAAAGTATCGTGTAAATCAAAATGTAAAAATATGGAACACATATTCATAAGATTAAACTGAATAGAATATAATAATGCATCTCCTACATGATTAGTGCAGAGTGACATTGGTTTTGGCATAGATAAAAAAAGAGAAGATTCACAACACGCCCCCATCGCTGGAAAGCTAATTGTGCGTAGCAGTAAATCATACAAGGCAAAGTAAAGAGAACAAAATAATTATTAAAAAGGTCATAAAAGTTGTCATATCAAGATGAATGCAAATCCTTTGCCATTGGTGGTATAGATCCAGCTATATGCCTCAACCCCAAATTAATGGAAAAGATAAGCACTGCAATTCCATTTTGGATTATGGCATAGCTGGATACAAAACTTGCCTGGGACATGGACTTACCTCAATAGAAGACCCCTTTGAGGTATCTGACAAACTTAGATTTTGGGTGTTACATCCCTTTAAACTCAAACAGCATTGAACAAGATAAAGGCAGACATGAGTGGCTAAGATATCTGATGTCTGGTATGTAATGGAAAACCCATCACAGTTAACCGGGTCCTAGATCTGTATTTGTTTGGCGTAACAATGACAATAGGAGTTGGAAAGACATCACAAACAGAGCTGGGACCAGGCTATCACAGAGTGACCTAAACCTGAATATGAGGAGAAGCTGCAGCGCAATTTAGATACAAATAAATAACAAGGACTATTTTTAAAAAGGCTCCATAATAATTCTAAATATATATTAATTGGATGTTGGAGGTCTGTCTTTCAGCTTCTCCTGTAAAATGGGAGTACGGCTGAATGGCTTAGCTAGCTCTAAATGCACCTCCATGCAGGGCTGGGTCGACATTCATTAGTGCACGGTAGCAGAAATGATTCGCAACAAACGAAAACAAGCATTTCTTATTGGGCAAATTCTGGTAGTCCCTTCCTGTTTCAGTCCATTCTCTTCCGTTTTGGTGCCTTGTGACTACAACTGTGGTGTTCCTGTATAGTCCCCACAAGCTGCTTGGAGACAATGTCTTAAATAGGTAGGTAGGTACCTAGTAATTGACGACACTGAATAAAAAATGTGTTGCTCCTACTTTAACGCCGGATGCTGCTGCTTTGACTGTCAAGTATAAACGAGACAAGTATGATTATGTAGATTCCTGAATCAACCTCAAGAATCCATTCAAATCTTGCATCTGATTTCTACATGGTAAATTACTTATGTTTGAAACATTTCATAGGTATTGGTGTGATTACTGGAGTCAGTGACTCAATTCCAAATGCTGATGCATGTAGTCTAAGCAGAGGATGATCAAGTTGATTATACAGATGTAAGATCTTAATTTAAGGCAGTTTGCTACTGTAGGAAAATAATCCTGCAGCAACAGGAAATGTGATTTATTATGTGGAGTAAAAAAAAATGGACATGTTTTTATAAGGGTTGATACATTTTTCTTTAGAGCAAATGAAGTCTGACATTTTCAAGTGGAAATTACAAACTTTAGAATCCTTGAATGCACTACAAGCTGCATTTCCTGCTGTGCTGGAAAATTCTCAGCAACAAAAGAGTGATCAAATTAAGATCCTACATCTGTAGGGTCTAAGTCTCTGGTTGTAATTTTGCAGCAGCAGATCAGACATGTACCACGAGGGAGACTGAGTACCTAAGAGACAGCATTGTGCTGGCCCAACATAAAGAAATTACGCAACAACAACAACCAGAAGCTGGCCATAGAAGTCATACTATTTGGTTTGACATTCATTTGTCCCCAGGACATCTGGATGGTCACTTACAATATTGGCAGCCACCAATACATTGCCTCTAGCTATTACCCAATACCCTGTCGGTTCATATGTACCCACCCATTACCACCCATGAGACTAACATTCATTTGCAGAGGTGTAGTGTCACAACTCTTTCTTTGTCGGATATAGTGGGGTGTAACAATCAGGAAAGTCAAGAAGTTGTAAGGCAGCAAAAGTGTTTAGCTTTCTACTTGACACTGTGATTTTAAGCTTCCTGGTGAGTTTGGTATAGTAGCATGCCAGTGTGATTGGCATGGTTTCTCATTATCTGCTCTGTAAAAATTAAACAACTTTCTATTCTATAAAGACATCAGAGTAATATGTGATGTGCCATTACAAGTTTAAACCCCTCATTAGTGGTTCCATACATTTTTACAAATATTTCCTGAGTGCGATAATAATACAGCTGTATTTGTGAGTGTTACACCAAAAAAGATTAACTTCAGTACATTCTTCATGATCGTTTTGTTTACAAAAACCTGAGGTAGTTCCAAAAGCATCTTATATAGTTGAAAGGAAACTTAGCGGCCATCTTTCCAGTAAAGCAGTTTGATTGGCTTCTGTGCTTCACCCAGCTTCCATCCTGCGTCTCCTCGTTCAATCACAGCTCACGGGGGACGGGGGCGAGTGGCCGTGTTCCTCCTCGTCTCCTTTCAAGGAGGAGGGCTTTCCCTGAGAACGTGGCGAGGACTGCTGTGCTTTGATTGGGCAGTTGGCGACCATGTGGGCAATGCTCTGGCAGAAATGGCACTTCTTAGGCTGGGGTGGCAACTTGCACTCCTTTGCATGGTGGTCCAGGCCTCCACAGTTGTAGCACCTAAAAAACAAAGACGGCGTGTTTGACATTGGAGACACTGCAGAGATTCACTGATCTGCAAATCACCTTGCATCTCAAATAACTACTCATTATGTGATGGTCAGCAATTCTGAACCTCGCCTTGCTCAAACTGATCCCCTCAACCAAGCTGATAAATGTAGGACTGGGCCATATGTATCAAGCGTTGCAGATTAGGGGTGCTGATTTAGGATCAGTTTAGCATTTATATCACAATGAATAGGATTGTATGGACAGGATCTTCATTTGGTCACCCTGTTACAGGAGAACTTTCCTGCAATGTAAAAAACTGTATTGTGTATTTGAGGTTTAAAAAGGCTTCTGAAGTTTGTCATTTCCAGTTTGAAATTTCAGACTTTGATTTTCCCTTAAGAAAATGTATATCAAAAATGTCCAGTAATTGTAATCAAACTTTAACTAGGCAAGTCAGTTGAGAACAAATTCTTATTTACAATGACAGCCTACCACAGACAACGCTGGGACAATTGTGCGCCACCCTTTGGGACTCCCAATCATGGCCAGATGTGATACAGACTGGATTTGAACCAGGGACTGTAGCGACACCACATGTACTGAGATGCAGCACCTTTGACCGCTGCGCCACTCGGGAGCTCTTGCTGCAGGATTATTTTCCTGCATAAGCACACTGGTTCAAATTAAGATCCTACATTTGATAGGAGCGTTGGGCCAGTAACCGAAGGGTTAGTGGATCAAGGTAAAAATCTGTTGTTCTGCCCCTGAGCATGGCAGTTAACCTCCAACAACGATTGCTCCCCGGGCACCAATGACGTGGATATCGATTAAGGCAGCCCCCCCCCACCTCTCTGAGTCAGAGGGGTTGAGTTAAATGCGTTAGACACATTTCAGTTGAATGCATTCAGTTGTACCTGAATAGGCATCCCTCCTTTCCCTACATATGCCCCCTGATCTTGTATTGAGTGGAATGCGCTGTCACCTGCAATCCACAAGAGGGAAGCATATGCCAGTTAGACTAGTGCTGCAGCGGCCAAATAAGAACTCTGGCCAGTTCCATGCAGTGGCTTATTTATTTATTGTATTTATTTAACCTTTATTTAACTACGCAAGTCAGTTCAGAACAAATTCTTATTTACAATGACGGCCTACCCCGGCCAAACCCTAACGACGCTGGGCCAATTGTGCACCGCTCTATGGGACACCCAATCACGATACAGCCTGGAATCGGACCAGGGTCTGTAGTGACGCCTCTAGCACTGCCTATGGCCATCCTTTTCATGTGAACAGTTATAAAAGTGGGTTAAAAAGTGCAAATGATCTTTGTTCTACCTCATGTGCAAATGCAAATTTAACATAACAGCATGCAACTTTTTTCTACAGGACGTACGCTATTTATAAAAGCATGTTCTGTCTGTATGTTTCAGTAGGCTATTTGTTACTTTGAATGGTCTCATCTACAAATGAACAAAACGAATCACCCTTTTCATTCTTTGTCCACAGTACTTTGCGGCAATGAGGTCTTTTTAGCTACATCAATTATATTCCTTCGCCATAGAACATACACAGAGTATCACAGTCCACGCAGAAGGGTTAGGGTCAATGGTCGCCTAAAGAGTAGCCGTCCTTTGATAGCTGGTTTAAACAGGACCTGTAGAATAGCCACGCGTCCAGGGGTGGCTGACAGATGGGCAGTGGCATTGGGGCTGTCACCGCTGCTTGTGCCACTGAGGAGCTATTAAGGACCCCCTTCCTCCAATGATGTAGATGAGGCTTGGTCAGGGGAGGCTGAAGGAGGTCAGTTGCTTCTTTGTACCACTGGCCGTTGGGTTGGTGTCAAGGCCCAACTGTCTCAACATCGATTATGGAGCGCGTGCCGGAAAGGGGAAGTGGTCCTTTGTCTAAAAAGCCACAGCAATGATCTCCCAACTCTGACCCCCGCAGTCCTCTCTAACCCCCGCAACCCTAACCCCCTATATTTTAGCCATACGCGGCTGCCATGGTTACCGTGACCTCTAACCCCCTCTCGGGCGCCTACATCTGTTATCAATTAAATGGACAGGGTTTTTCTTCCCTCCCTGCATCATATATACCTACTAAATGCGTCAGCATGCTTCAGTTCGGATGGCAACTAGCCGAAGTTGGCTTGGCGAACCGAACACGTGTGCTCGCATACTACCTTGAAATACCTTTGCTTGAAAAAAATGTAATGGCAATAGTACTGTTTGTCCATTTTGAGTCACCGTAGCCAGTACACTTCTTCAAAATAGTCCATATTAATCTAAGATAACGCAAGAAATCTGTCATTGATTTTGACATTTTTGCAGAGGAGATCTTAGTCGTGCAATTTTACATCCAACTAAGATGTTTGGTATAGTATTTCTCAATAATAAAAAAAAATGTGCATGAAAACGAGTCGTCTCTTGTTGAATGACAACAAAGGCTTTACTGATGAATCCTTACTGTTGACCAATCACCGATGAAGGGGCTTAGACTTCGGCTACTGACTTCAGCTTGTCTCAAGAAAACATTTCGTACAACCCGAAAAAACCCTTACCGAAGTCCAAAATGAACAAAAACGTCACGAAATGTCGTCATAATAAATGCACAAACTCTTCCGAACTGTTTCGGCTCGGAAGCCTTAAGATGGAATCAGAAAATAAATTGTGGCTGATTTTGGCCATATTTTAAGAAATATGGAGAGTACAGATAACACTGGTGAAACGAGTGCCAGGGTCCTCTGTTTCTAATCCCATGCAAACACCGCCACCTAATAAAGAATATTAAATATGCAATTGACAAAAATCATTTAGAATCTTAGACCTATGTACTGACTACTCTTCAAGACATAACACAGTTTATCTTATTCTCCATTGAAAATGTTGGAGTTGGCCCCATTATGATTCCTCTTATAAGGACTAGCATAGTCTTGGGAGAGTGAATCGTGCGCCACAGGCCTCCCAGGACTCTTTGAGGCCGTAACAATCTCCATTCTCACCCTGGACTATACTCTGGGCCTAATCACAACTGGCAGGAGGCCACATTGATACCCCTCTCTAACCCATCACAATATCCAAATCGGACAAAGGATCCACAATGTTGGCCCGCCTCTCACTTTTACTTTACGGTGAGAAAAAGTGAAGGGATTTGTGCATTTTAAATGGATGCATTATGCAAGTAGTGGGGTATGGAAACTTTTGCATAAAAAACCTAGAACCATTAATGGTTATTTTACAGGGACAAGCCCAAACAACTTGTATTTTTGTAAATTGGTCTTATAACATTATTAATATTTCAACATCAAACACTTGCCAACTTAAATATAGATTTTTTTTTTATAAATAAAAACACCTCGAATTAAATGTGTAATATTTTACTAGTTCTAAACTGTAATGACAGGATAATTATAATCCACATCGACAGTGATTCAGAAACATTCATGTTACCAGTTCAGGTTACCACCACAAACACACATTCTGTGGAAGAGGTTGGGAAAAGGTTTTCCAAGAGAGAACCACTGCGTGTAACTCCACAAGGGACGTCCAGAATTAAACAGCTATTGATCCAGGTCACACGTCAAGCCTGCCTGTGTGACCCTAACCACGGCCAGGGGTCAAGGAAAAGAAGAAGAGGCCGGAACGGGATGAAACTGAAACACCATTTTGAATCATATCCAAAATGGATGAACCATCGCAGATGTGAGATCCAACCACAATAAAGAAAATACTTTAGGCCACCATACTTTGAGTATGTTAGACCCCTACTATGGTATACATAGATGTGGTATGTGTGTAAGATTAATATATACATTGTTGCTTATCTGATCATATTTTTCTGTTTCAATGTGTACAGTTTAGTGTATACCTTATCCCCATTCGATGTACAGACAGAGTGTGCATACAAGGCAGGCACTCACCTATCTCCTTTGGAGCGGCGTTTCTGGATGCTCTTGCCTTTGGGTCTCCTCTCGCTGCCCACACAGTGTGTGCCCTCCGGCCCAGTGACTCTCTGGGACTCCAGGCCTTTGGCTGACTTCTTGAAAGTGAACTCCACCGCCTCGCCCTCCTTCAGGCTGCGGAAGCCCTCCATGTGAAGCTTACTCTGGATGGGAGAGAAAGACAGGAGAAAGAACAGTCAGAATAGTGTTAAGCAGTTTCACCTTCATTCCTGTGCCCCTTTCCAAATGAATCTCAGAGTAGGAGTGCTGATCTAGGATCAGCTCCCCCTGCCCAATAATTCTATTCATTATGATCTAAAAGGAAAAAACAATCCTTTATTAGCAGTCCTACTTTGAGACTCTTGTGAACACGGCCCTGTAACCTTTTAGAGGCCATATCAAATATCACATTTTGAACACTTTCCAAGGGGCATTCCAAACATCTCTTGGAGGATTTGTTTAGTCGTTACACATCCTTACGAACAGATCTTAAGAACTGAAGTCTTGCTGCGTGATATGTTCCAAATCAACGGTGACGCAATCACAAAAACCTTACAGCATCAGCTAACAAATCAACTAATAGTCAGCCAAGGGAGACGCTGAGGAGTGACCCCCCTGTGAACACTATGCTATCTTCAACCTTTTCGGAACAGAGATAGGAGCTATCTGGCAAGTCTCCTGACTGTTGATCATTCTGTCTCACCTCATAAATAAACTACAAAGCCTCTTATTGTCAGACAGACCATTTGTCCCCCACCCCACCCCACTAGTCTGCATTGGTCTGTTGCCCAACACTGGCCACAGTGGCCTGTGAGTCTCCTGTGTTTGAGTGGTAAACCTGATGTGATAACCTTCACCCATCCCCCTCTGCCAAAGGACCTGCATTCCGCACAACTACGTCCCCTACCCCCAACCTCTCTTCCCAACTACATCACAAAGGACCACTAACACACTAACCACCACTGCAGGATTCTTGCTGGGAGGGATAGGGTTGGGGGTGGTGTGGGTCAGGGAGACATTCCTTGGATGGTTGTTTGGCAGAGAGATACACAGATAAGTTGAGAATTAACACATTCTCACTCCAAATGATAGGTACCTGCATGCTTTGATTCAATAATTGATCGATTGTTTCACTAAAATGTGATACATTTAGAATGGAATCAATACACTCAAAGCCTGAAAGCATTCCACGGCTCAAGAGTAGGGACACAATCAGCACCATGATCCTAAGATTAACGCTAAAGACTATGCTAACATCAAACCAGGTTTCGTGTACCTAAGGGCAGACAACAGAAAACGTTATGAAGTGGAAAACTGAAATAGTCCCATTCTGTTTCATTGGTGACAAATTAATACGACCCAGTACTTTAGCTACAGTATCCTACAATTTCTTTTCAGATCCCATTCTGCTGCCTTCACCTCAGTTGACCCAGGCAGCTCTGTTCCGCAGAGAGACGTTCAGCCATGAGATAAAAACAGCCTTGGAGAAGGAAAATGAGGTAGGAAGTGATGAAGAAATGGAGGGAGGAAAGGGGAGGCTATGAAAAAGGGGAACGTGCTGTGCATTAAGGGGTTATTCCAGAGGCAGCCTGGGTAAAACAAGAACCCTACAAAATAGCTTTTGGATTGGTGGTATGGTATATCTGCAACCGGGCAGCAGACATCGTCGATTTTGATATGATTAGCAATGAAGTTTCAACTAACCTTTGAGAACTTCACCATTATAGGGTGATCAATATTGTGCTGCAAACAGAATTCCACAATTGTAGAGCCAAAAACCCAATTATTTCTCTCGTGCCCAGGTCGGCGTCAGGACCAGACTGACGGCTATGCCGCCTCATTTTGGTATTTCCTAGGCACCAAGTGCCATTTGTCTCGGTTCCTGGACCCAATTTAGGAGCGGAAAGACATCAGCCATGCTCACCACAGAGGGTTTCCTCTCCTGAAATGTCAATGGCTGCCATTGTCAGACTGGGACAATCGTATATTATTTGAGGAAATCTTAAGGATATATTTAAAGACCAGGGGGTGGGATTCCCAGACCCAGAATGAGCCTAGTCCTGGACTAAAAGATGAAGATGCTTTTTAGTCCAGGAACTAGGATTCATCTGTGAATGGGAAACTGCCACTATCTGATTTATCCTTCTTTGACAGCCTTCTCTGCATATTGCTTCAAATATCAACAACACTGTGGGTGTGTGTGTAACTGTGGAGTTGCATTTATGGGAAGCTTTAAACAGTTACAATTAGGCTAGCTTGAAAAGAAAAGCATAAAAATGATGTGCCATAGATTGTATTTTAACCAGGACACTAATTCAGATACAAGCCACATGGCCTACAAAGAACTGCATCTATTGTGTAATGTAAACTAGCAATGCAATAGCATCTAGCATTACATTAAAGTGAACCGTTCCTTAATACTCTAATGGTCACTGATGAGCATCGGCTGATCTTGGACACACGATGGGTCATCCATAACTCCATTTGGGTGACAAAAGTGCAGAGTTGAAAAGCTGCTCCATTGAACATTGGCCCCAGTGACCGTTAACTCACTTCCCCTCACACGTGTGACCTCCCCCGCTCCAGGTCCATCCATACCCACCCCCAACACAGAGAACATACCATGTGGAAAGAGAAAGGAGACTCCTAGTATGGCCTTAAACCCTACCAACCTGGTGAAGTGCATTGGAGGGCGATATGAAGCTCTACTGTAGGCTATTTCCATACTAGCTTGAAGAAAACAGAGTGGGATAGATGAATGAAGACATACGAGGAGGAGAGAGAAAGAGGACAATGGGAAGGGATTGCTGCTAGGACAAAGTGGGGCTGAGGGGCTCGGTCACGGCCGAGAGGAGCATGCTTCAATGGGATGCGTGGTCCTATTGTTCACCTGCATACAATGGCCAGAAGGCCCCGGGAGTTCATGTTCTCTTCCTGACATGCAGCGACTTATTTCGGGGCCAAAGCCCCAATGCCATAATGCACCGTAGCCATAACGTCCATCCGTCCATCATGGATGAACATTGAACACACATGATCTCACCTTCCTAACAATGGCTAGCAGGGTTGGGGTCACTTCCATTTCAATTCAAAAAGTAAACTGTAATTCTAATTATGAATTTTTCAAGCATTGAGGAAAATTGGATTTGGAATTTCAGTTTGCTTCCTGAATTCAAATGAAATGGAATTGACCCAAACCCTGATGGCTAGGGGAGGAAATCAGTGGAGAAGTCACTATGTAAGATGTCAAAGGACAGGGTTCAGGAGGACACTGTCCCAGTTACATTGTTAATAGATATTGTTCACTTGTTCAAACATATGCTTTAAAAGGCTTGGACTCTAGAGTGGCGGCACTAGAAGAGGGATGTCTGCATTCTGGGAAGAATGAAATAAGTATTTAGTCATACAAATTACTTATTGAGAAATAGATTCATATTAAAGAAAGGTTGTCAGGAAAAAAATCATTCATTTGGAGTGTGATTGTAGTCCAGGCCATTTCAACAGATCAAAAGTTCAAATAGCTGAAATAAATGGTCTAAAAAATAAATGGTCTAAAAAATAAATGGTCTAAAAAATAAATGGTCTAAAAAATAAATGGTCTAAAAAATAAATGGTCTAAAAAATAAATGGTCTAAAAAGCAGCGGTTCTGAAAAGGAGGACAGAGTTATAATTACATGTAATGGCTCAGATACACAAATAGCGTTTGCTGGCCAAGAGTACTTAGCACTTCTGAATGTAATTTGGGAAGCGAGCATGCACTGATTTTACATGTAGAATCGGGGGAGAAACATTGTCAGTCAGAAGTCTACAGCTGGCGGTTCCTAAAACACTGCGTGCTGTCGGCAGACAAAAGCTAGATCCACCTTCGACGCAATGTGTGCGAGCCTTAAGGGCTCTAAGACAGTCTAAACAAACAGAACTGGCGGAGAACCGTTTGCATCACCTTCTAAAAATGTGTCCGCACAAATGTATATGCAGTGCATTCAGAAAGTATTCAGAACCCTTGACTTTTACGACATTTGTTAGATTACAACCTTATTCTAAAACAGATTTCATACTTTTTTTCTCTCATTAATCTACACACAATACCCCATAATGACAAAGTGTTTGTAAATGTTACTCAGTACCTTGTTGAAGCACATTTGGCAGTGATTACAGCCGTAAGCCTTCTTGGGTACGACGCTACAAGCTTGGCACACCTGTATTTGGGGAGTTTCTCCCATTCTTCTCTGCAGATCCTCTCAAGCTCTGTCAGGTTGGATGGGGAGTGTCGCTGCACAGCTATTTTCAGGACTCTCCAGAGATTTTTGATCAGGTTCAAGTCCAGGCTCTGGATGGGCCAATCAAGGACATTCAGAAACTTGTCCTGAAGCCACTCCTGCATTGTCATGGCTGTGTGCTTAGGGACGTTGTCCTGTTGGAAGGTGAACCTTCGCCCCAGCCTGAGCACTCAGGAGCAGGTTTTCATATTTTTGGGATGGTGCCAGGTTTCCTAGAGACGTGACACTTGGCATTCAGGCCAAAGAGTACAATCTTGGTTTCATCAGACCACAGAATCTTGTTTCTCCTGGTCTGAGAGTCTTTAGGTGCCTTTTGGCAAATTCCAAGTGGGCTGTCATGTGCCTTTTACTGAGGAGTCGCTTCTGTCTGGCCACTCTACTTTAAAGGCCCGATTGGTGGAATGCTGCAGAGATGGTTGTCCTTCTGGAAGGTTCTCTCATCTCCCTAGAGGAACTCTGGAGCCCTCAGGTTCTTGGTCATCTCCCTGACCAAGGCCCTTCTCCACCGATTGCTCAGTTTGGCCGGGCGGCCAGCTCTAGGAAGAGTCTTGGTGTTTCCAAACTTCTTCCATTTAAGAATAATGCATTTTTTTGTTACCCTTCCCCAGATCTGTGTCTCAACACAATCCTGTCTCAGAGCTCTATGTACAATTTCTTTGACATCAGGGCTTGGTTTTTGCTCTAATGTGCACTGTCAACTGTGGGACCTTATATAGACAGGTGTGTGCCTATTAAAATCATGTCAAATCAATTGAATTTACAACAGGTGGACTCCAATCAAGTTGTGGAAACATCTCAAGGACGATCAATGGAAACAGGATGCACCTGAGCTCAATTTTGAGTCTCATAGCAAAGGGTCTGAATACTTATGTAAATATAGTATTTCTGTTTAAAATATATATATATTTTAGTATATTTGCACAAAAAAAATCTAAAAACATTAATACATTTATATTTAAAAACATTTTAAAAATATAAATTAGCAAACATTTCTAAAAACTTGTCTTTGCTTTGTCATTATTGGGTATTGTGTGTAGATTGATGAGGAACATGTTTTATTAAATCAATATTAGAATAAGGCTGTAAATAACAAAATGTGGAAAAAGTCAAGGGGTGTGAATACTTTCCGAATGCACTGTATAGTGTAGAGAATCATTGTACCATCTAAACAGCTGTGAAATATATTTTCCATAACCCAAAATATTGTATTTTCAGCTGTTTGAAGCTGGTGTACAAAACTGAAAGTAAATGACGCAAAAACATGGGAAGAATAGAAATAGTGCACATAGAACTGATCTACTGCTTCTTAGAATTGCTTTTAATGAGAATGACAGATCTTTATCTCACACTTCTATGTGAATTTGGTCAGGTTAAATGTTAAACCCAGCCATGTAAGGCAAAGGTGTGTCCAGGCCGACCCAATGGGGAGCCAGGCTCACCCAATCAGATCGAGCAAATATCTCTACTTGGCAGTGTGCCAAACCGACATTATTTGTCTTTTTACCTAAACATGCAAACACCATCAGATATAATTCATAGCAAGCAGTGCACTAGAATGATATTCAGATGAACTGGAATGACATTCACTCTCATGGGATTGGTCGCCAAAATTAACTAACTGAAAGCCACCAGTATGAATGCATTGAGGCATATGTCACTGTGCTTCTATGGCTATATGCACTATGCTACTGCCTTCTTCATTTGTTCATTTAGCAAACAAGACAGCCCATAATACAGTGCCTTTATCAGTCAATAGGCTCCTGAGTGACGCAGCGTTCTAAGGCACTGCATCTCAGAAAGGTAGGGGTCAAAATGATGAATTGTGAATAATGATGAGTGAGAAAGTTACAGAGGGTCAAAGATCATAAACCCCAAGACATGATAACCTCTCACTATTACCAATAACAGGGGAGGTTAGAATGTCTTGGGGGTATGATCTTTGACCTCTGAAACACAACAAAAACAAACTGCAAATGCATCCAACAAGTTTGTAGAGTCACACGCTTGATGTAGTCATTGAGTGCTAGGGATATGGGGCCAAATACTAATCATTTGACTACATTATTTATAAGAATCTTTAGGGGTGTCAATTATTTTGACTTGTTAAAGTAAACGTTTTAAAAACCTTTATTTAACTAGGCAAGTCAGTTAAGACCAAATGCTTATTTACAATGACGTCCTAAACCTGCCAAACCCAGACGATGCTGGGCCAATTGTGTGCTGCCTATGGACTCCCAATCACAGCCAGTTGTAATACAGCCTGGATTTGTACCAGGGTGTATGTAGTGTCTTAGACTGCTGTGCCACTCAGCTTAGCTCTTTCCTTGTTTTTCCTCACACATTAATAACCCTTGGGTAGAAAACAGGAAAAATGGTTGCAAAACCTTCAATATTTTATTAGGCAAGTCAGTTAAGAACAAGTTCTTGGTAACTCAGGGATTCGATCTAGCAACCATTTGGTTACTGGCCCAATGAGCTAACCACTGTGCTACCTGCCATCACCCAAACCAATTTGGTCAATAACAAATAATATATATTTCTCTGAACAATTGTATTAGAATAAAATAACATCCTTTCCGTTTTATTTGTTTGCATACAATTATTTATTTTATGCAGTCATTATTGCTCATCTTCATCTTTATCAAGGGTGTCCGTGATTTTGGACGCCACTGTACATGACCACGAGGTCACATGGTAAGCCAGCAACGCATGCTCGTTTGAGAAGGAAAACTGCCTGAATATGTTATTCTGTGTCAAGGTATAGTGGACCACCATTCACCACATATTTGGTGTGAGAAGTAGACGGTAAATCAGTTCATTTGAAAACCAAGGCGCCCCTCTTACCTGATGGACGAACACATCGACCGGAGACTCGAGCGGGACCCCCTCTCGGTTGGTCATGGACAAAAACCCAAAGCCCATGCGCACGTTGAACCATTTACATACGCCGAAACCGTGGAAAGATTCCGAGTCCTCCTCGGTGCTTGGTCCTTCATCCTCTTCGGTCTTGCAGACTCCTGTAATTTCGAACAATATGTTTTAAAAAATTCGTTTGACTATTTACCAGAACACAAGAAAGGAGTGTGCGCGTAAAATTGCCATTCAGCTTGGTTCTTTCCTTGCGCATCCATAACCCTTAGGTAGAAAACGGGGAGAAATCGTTGCAAACCCGATCGATATGTTACGATTTCATTTGATCAGTAACCAATCATATCCATAGGCCTAAATATAGACCTATCTACAAATAATTGCAATACATAAACAACAATATTGTATGTGTCCATAATGACAATTATCTATAGGTCTATCTCTGGCTAGAATTATTTCTTATTCTCCCATCTTATATTTCAATCTTTCACACTTAGGATCTATATATTTCACACTCATAGTGAGTATATATTAAGTGTACTCGTTTGTGAAGAAACAACACAGGCCAACACGAAACGAATTACGAAACCTAATATATCACTTAAATGGCTAGTCTATGTTGAACTGAATCTCATGGACCTCTTGTTAGCTGCGTTTGTGCGACAGAAAAAAAGTTACTTGTAAAAATAAAACAAATTAATTTTAATTTACAAGACTACATTTGTAAATTCGTCTACAAAAAGAAACATTTACATTTATCAAGTGCCTACTTTATCAACAACACGATAACTTGAGTCGGGTTAGTCCATGACGAACAAAATAAAGCATGTTTTGGTATTGACTAGGCAATTTAAAAAGGAAAATAGTTCCATACTGTACATAATTGTACATTCGTAAGCTGAAATTCATTCTATATCTCTTTAGAGACAGAGACTACACTAAACACAATATATCGTTAGATTTGTACTCAACCTGGGAATTCCTGGTTAGAGACAGAACCCATCTTGCCAATTCACGCCTTGAGTCAAAGGAAGCACCCAAGTTAATGTAGGATATCCTTTTCCCCTTCCGAGCAGCGTAATGCCCACGGTTTCTCACATTCATGCCAAATGCGCTGTAAAGCAAAAGCTCAACTTCGGGGGGAAAGTGGGAGGGCGAAATTAACAAAAGGGTCTGGCAACGTATTGCCCCAAACAATGAGTGGTGGGGGTCACAGGGAAGAATTTGTAGAAGAATTACCCAAGATCTAAAAGACAATGCAAGGTAACCCAGCCCCCTAAACCTCTTCATCTATGACCATCAGAGAGACTCCTTGGCTTTATAGCTCAATCCAAATAACCAATCAAAGCGTTTTAGTCCAAATTATTGGCCTACCTTCTGCCATGTTCAGTCCCGCTTGTCTTTAGCCTATATCAGTCCCTGTCCCCCCTGTGTTTTTGCCTGGACGTCTCGGGCCCCGCTCCGCGTTGGATCACGTCTTTATTCCTCCCCTGGTCAGTTTTCACACTTGGTCAATATAGAAAGGACCAGGGAGCATCTTCCTACCACCAACCAACCCCAACCCCCCCGGTCATGTCCACGTGATTCCCAATTAGCCTACATGATTAATTGCACGTTCCTGATCTTGGAGGGCCCCACATATGTTGAGTGACCAATCACAATTCAGAGAGACCACCGCACCACTGCTTATCAAGGCGCTAGCCCTGAGCCCCCCTTGTAGGATATCCTTTTCCCCTTCCGAGCAGCGTAATGCCCACGGTTTCCCACATTCATGCCAAATGCGCTGTAAAGCAAAAGCTCAACTTCGGGGGGGAAAGTGGGAGGGCGAAATAAACAAAAGGGTCTGGCAACTTATTGCCCCAAACAATGAGTGGTGGGGGTCACAGGGAAGAATTTGTAGAAGAATTACCCACGATCTAAAAGACAATGCAAGGTAACCCAGCCCCCTAAACCTCTTCATCTATTGCCATCAGAGAGACTCCTTGGCTTTACAGCGTCAAACCAAATAACCAATCAAATCGTTTTAGTCCAAATTATTGGCCTACCTTCTGCCATGTTCAGTCCCGCTTGTCTTTAGTCTATATCAGTCCCTGTCCCCCCCCTGTGTTTTTGCCTGGACTTCTCGGGCCCCGCTCCGCGTTGAATCACGTCTTTTTTCCCCTGGTCAGTTTTCACACTTGGTCAATATAGAAAAGACCAGGGAGCATCTTCTTCCTACCACCCAAAGAAAAACAACTCTCTCGGTCATGTACACGTGATTCGCAATTAGCCTACATGATTAATTGCACGTTCCTGATCTTGGAGGGCCCCATATATGTCGAGTGACCAATCACAATTCAGAAAGACCACCGCAGAGTTGCTTATTCAGAGAGACCACCGCACCACTGCTTATCACGGCGCTAGCCCTGAGCCCCCACCCCCTCCACCTCTCTCCTGAGTGTGAATTCGACCCCACACAGCCTAATAAAATACAACGCAAATGGTCAGAGAAAACTGCAACCCCACCATACAACATTACATCCGAACATGGCCCATATTTGGGAGTTGTTGAATTTATAATGTATAAATCAAATGTGTGCGTAATTTATGTTAAATAAATATCCCTTAAATAATAGAGGATATAATAGGCTATTCTAAACAACTCCATGTTTTAACTAGGCCTATTTCGCTTTCGAAATTGGGTGACGAAATTAGGTGTAACGTGATTGGGTTAATATTGAATACTCAATGTGTTCCATCGTAATCAGTCACTTTGCTGCTGTCGCAATGTTGCTGATGGATGCAAAAAGTTGGTTTGGAGAGGTAAGTCAACCAGTTGTGGTTCATTTGAGGTGACGCATCGGAGGGGGAGGGGAATGGGACTGGATGGCCACGAAGAGGTTTGGCTCCGTCATCATCAAATCACTGCATTTTGATGTAGCCAGTGTATTATTTTGACTCAATTCATAGTCAAATCTTCATCAGGAAGTTCGAAGAGTAGCCTAAAGAAATAAAACCGAAACGACGCAAACGAAACAATTGCCTTCAGCATACACCTCTTCTGGAATTGTGGCATGAAAAGACAGGCCTATCTGGTCTAACGAATTCCCAGGTCGATGATGATTGATCACAAATGTTAATCTCTTGTTGACTGTTTTCCTTGTAGAATGATTAATGAAGCAAAAATAAACCAAATAACTCCCCTTATTTAAGCTCTCATTGACCTCGCTCTGAGGTGGTGTAGGCCTAGTAGTTATATAATAATACTAATTATAATGCTTAAAATATAGTACAAATATAATAATACAACAGTAATTATTTGTATTATTACCTTTGTATTTATTATATATCTGCCCATTATTTAATTAATATACCAATGATATGAACGAAAATGACATAATACTTTATTATAATGAAGTTATGCTGTTAAAATAATCCCTGCAGTGTTAATTTGCTAACTTTTTTTTACAATCCTGTTAAAAACATAATAGTGTCAGGGAAATGTGTTTCAGGAAGAGATAAACCATTTTTAGATTCAACATTTGGCTGTGTTAGATATCCTTATCACCACGACCCCTTGCGGGTATTTGAAACAACGTCGTTGAAAAGATAACCAAGACAAGTGGTTTAAACGAAGGAGAGAGGTTGAGGTTCACAGAATTCAATAAACGTTTTAATGTATTCTTGATTGCTGGGCCTAAGAGAGTTTTCTTATGTAGGCCAATGGTTTTTGTATTCCCTTACCGAAAGACTGAAACGAGGAACCAAAACCAATGCATGGATGGTACAGACAACGCCATCAATCCTTATCTTCATTGGTTAATAGCCCATGAGCCATATATGGATGGTTCTGTTCATAACTTTAATTCTAGTTGGCAGTAGGTCCTGTGTCATCCATGTAAACGTAATTGTCTTGTTTATTGTACAATGTCCTGTTTCTTGTTCGAAATAATTGAATAGCTTGATTAGGTTGCATCATACAATTACGAATTGACTCATAAAATGAAGTCGAAGAGAACGATGGCAATTGCTTCCAGTGGGGTTAAGGGGACACCGTCAATTCTGCAAAGTTTTCATTCTAAAAACAAAACACACAAAAAAGTATTTTAAACTATAGGCTACAAAGTGCTTATGTTACATCTCTACGATTAACAAACTGTTGTATAAGGCTCCACACATCAGTAAGAGTTCATAATTAGCACAGTTGCACATAAGCTTCACACATTGAACTGGTTCACAACCTGTTGCTCAACTAAAGCTGTGTTTACACAGGCAGACCAATTCTGATCCTTTGCCTCATTTTTCCCCAAAACTCTGATCTGATTGGTCAAAATACTATTGGTTGAAAAAGGTCAGAATTGTGCTGCCTGCATTGTGCTGCCTGCATCACAAATAATTATGTATTATTTCAAACCATGGATAAGACATGCAGTCATTTGCCAATATGGTCAAAAATAATATGCCCCGCCCCCCAAAAAGGAATGACCATCATGCATAGGCATATAAGACAGTGTTTCATCAAATGTTTATGTTATCCCTTATTGATCCCTTATGGATATAAAAAAAAAATACACATGGCCAAAAGTATGTGGACACCAGCTCATCGAACATCTCATTCCAAAATCATGAGCATTAATATGGAGTTGGTCCCCCCTTTGCCGCTATAACAGCCTCCACTCTTCTGGGAAGGCTTTCAACTAGATGTTGGAACATTTCTGCGGGGACTGTTTTCCATTTAGCCACAAGAGTATTAGTGAGGTCGGGCACTGATGTTGGGCAATTAGGCCTGGCTCGCAGTCTGCGTTTCAATTCATCCCAAAGGTGTTCAATGGGGTTGAGGTCAGGGCTCTGTGCTGGCCAGTCAAGTTCTTCCACACTGATCTTGACAAACCATTTCTGTATGGACCTCGCTTTGTGCAAAGGGGCATTGTCATGCTGAAACAGGAAAGGGCCTTCCCCAAACTGTTGCCACAAGTTGAAAGCACAGAATCTTCTAGAATGTCATTGTAGGCTGTAGCGTTAAGATTTCCCTTCACTGGAACTAAGGTGCATAGCCCGAACCATGAAAAACAGCCCCAGACTATTATTCCCCCTCCACCAAACTTTACAGTTGGCACTATGCATTTGGGCAGGTAGCGTTCTCCTGGCATCTGCCAAACCCAGATTCGTCAATTGGAGTGCCAGATAGTGAAGTGTGATTCATCACTCCGGAGAACAGGTTTCCACTGCGCCAGAGTCCAATGATGGCAAACTTTACACCACTCCAGCCGACACTTGGCATTGCGCATGGTGATCTTAGGCTTGTGTGTGGCTGCTCGGCCATGGAAAACCATTTCATGAAGCTCCCGACGAACAGTTATTGTGCCGATGTTACTTACAGAGGCAGTTTGGAACTTGGTAGTGAGTGTTGCAACCGAGGACAGACAGTTCTTACGTGCTATGCATTCAGGGGTCCGTTCTGTGAGCTTGTATGGCCTACCACTTTGCGGCTGAGCCGTTGTTGCTCCTAGACGTTCCACTTCACAATGACAGCACTTACAGCTTGGCAGCTCTAACAGGGCAGACATTTGATGAACTGACTTGTTGGAAAGGTGGCATCCCATGATGGTGCCATGTTGAATGTCACTGAGCTCCTCAGTACTGGCAATGTTTGTCTATGGAGATTGCATGGCGGTGTGCTCGATTTTATACACCTGTCAACAACGGGTGTGGCTGAAATAACAGAATCCACTAATTGAAAGGGGTTTACGCATACTTTTGGCCATGTAGTGTATATACAGTACAAATATACATGTAGTGTATATATAAATAGGACACAAAGGTGTTCTGCCTATATCTGCATCAAGAGTATGAAGACATAGTTGCATTATTGTGTATTTTATATATCAACTGAAGTTGAAAAGGTACTATTCTGATTTGGGTCTCAACCATGCACTTCCCACCAAATACACATATACACATTTTTAGCACATTCACATAGATTGATGATCAAATCTGAACAAATAGGCTACAACGATATGCAGAACCATCAGGACCGAGTTTGGGAAAACCTGGTGTAGGCTACTGACAAAGCCAAACGTACACATACACAGGCCTACAAAGGCATAGTTAAAAAGAGGAAAAGATCCATTCACAATTCTCCCATTGGAATGCCCCAGTATAAAGGAGAGTCAAGATTTCATCCTTGAGTTGGTCTAGAGTTTTTAGAGTTGATCATAAGATGATGGATGTTCATGCACAGTGAGCCAAATATAATCTACCACTAGAGGCCACTGTAGTTCTTCCACAATACAGATAAGGTTTGCCATGTGGAATTGTTGAAATAATATGCTAATGACCACACAATACATGTTGGTAATACAGTAGACCGCCCCCTACAATTAAAACGAAAACAGTGTGTAGGTTTGACTTCCCAAAATGATCAGATGCACTGGGAAGGAATACCCTACTATGATGCTTGATGAGATTCATTCAGGGATGATCAAAACCTGAAGACTGAAATAATGTCATGCAGTTTGTATTATACAAAGTAATCTCAAAACCAAATAAAATACAATGTTATTGGTTGCATACACATATTTAGCAGATGTTATTGCGGGTGTAGCGAAATGCTTGTGTTCTAATCTCGGTTACCCAGAAGTAAAATTCTCCCACGAGAGATTACACTCTGAGAGAAAAAGGTGTTATATAAAACCTAAAAGTCTGCTTTGGCTGCTCCCCCCTTTAAAAAACCCTTTTTGAAACCCCCCACCTAAGAGTGCAGTTTATTATCAGTCTTGTAAAAATGTTCTACAGTTGGCTTTACGCAATAGAATACATTAGTCCTAGAACTGCTTTTTAACAATGTCCATACACAAATAGTTCAGGAAAGTCAAGTTGTGATGATGCTTTTGAAGTTTTGCAAACCAACGGACAAAAGCAAACAAACAAGAATCAGTCCCTATGAGTTATGCACAGCTCTTGCTTCCTACGCCTTCTCTTATGTGACTTTATTTGACACCTGACGTACTGACGCTGACCTCTGCGCTGCGGTTCATCCGTTGTAGGTAGACATACGGCTGCTGATGAGGATGTTGAAACAATGTGACAGACACCCTGGAGCTTTTTCCCTTTCACGAAGGTTAGAAATATGCCAATGAACTAATGAGTTCATACTGTATGTGTGTGTGTGTGTGTGTGTGTGTGTGTGTGTGAGAGTGAGTGAGTGAGTGAGAGCTTATTGAAACCCTAGAGTCGATGTCCGCGCCCCTGCAGAAATCTAATTAGCACAATAAAAAAATCCCTATAAAAATCTGTCATTTTAAGATAGAGATATCTTTTTTGCATTGGATGCTTCTCAATCCACCACATCCGCCAATGTCGCACTTCTGCATCTGTGGTGAAAGGTGACAGAGCTAGTGCTATGTTTGTCAGATCATGAGACACCCCCAAAATCACCTGTACAGCCTAAACAGTTTGGCCTAAAAACTATGCCCAAAAGCCATCACAAAACTAATCAGAAGGTTCCCGGTACCAGTTGAAAAAAATAATGGAAGTATTTATGGAGTCTGTTTAGTGGCAAAAAAATAATGGAAGTATTTATGGAGTCTGTTTAGTGGCAAAAAAATAAAGAGTTAAATACATGTAAAATTATAATCTACCGGTCAAAAGTTTTAGAACACCTACTCATTCAAAGGTTTTTCTTTATTTCTTTACACCTATTTTCTCCATTGTAGAATAATAGTGAAGACATCATAACTATGAAATAACACATATGGAATCATGTAGTAACCATTTTCTTTTAAAACAAATCAAAAAATATTTGAGATTTGAGATTCTTCAAATAGGCACCCAAGAAGGAGAATGATGGAGTACTGCATCAGATGACCTGGCCTCCACAATCCCCCAACCTCAACCCAATTGAGATGGTTTGAGATGAGTCGGACTGCAGAGTGAAGGAAAAGCAGCCAACAAGCGCTCAGCATATGTGGGAACTCCTTCAAGATTGTTGGAAAAGCATTCTAGGTGAAGCTGATTGAGAGAATGCCAAGGGTGTGCAAAGCTGTCATCAAGGCAAAGGGTGGCTATTGGAAGAATCTCAAATATGAAATATATTTAGATTTGTTTAAAACTTTTTTTGGTTACTACATGATCCCATATGTGTTATTTCATAGTGTTAATGTCTTCACTATTATTCCAAAATATAGAAAATAGAAAAAAATAAAGAAAAACCCTTGAATGACTAGGTGTTCTAAAACTTTTGACCGTAGTGTATATATATATATGTTTCCTGATCTTGCTTTTATCTTTTTCAGATATAGGACAACCACTTCAGAACAAACTTCTTTTAGATTAGTTTTTGGGGACAATCTGTAATCCCATGTAGTGAATCTGTTATTCAATGCGTTTATATGGTCTAATAGAAGTTAGGCCAAAAATAATTTTGCATCCAATATTTTTTAAATATATTTTTGTTATACTTCAAGGGGTCTTAACATTCAAAATCAAATTGCTAAATTGTCCTTGGTATGATCTTCTTAAAACAATTCCATATAGTTTAGTTGACCCCCATGGCTAAAACAGGGCTTAGATTGTTATGGGTTAAGTCAATACCACTTTCACAGATGACCACCTCATTGGAAAGGAAGAAGTTACGAGTTAAAGACTGGAGTCTATATTGTGCCATTGTGCATTTGACAGCATTTTCATCCTGTAGGCTACACTGCAACTTTCCAACCCTGGCTTTATTATGTAATTTACAGTCTATTATCATCATCAATAAGGCTCCAATATCCTACTTTGTATAGGTACATGCATAGCCTATAGTTGCCATCCACCAGTCCCCTTGCGCCAAACAAATCTCAGTATAACACCGGGCCGTTAAATGCTCCGCCTCCATGTAGCAAAACATGGACGGTAAAAAGTAGCCATCGCTGATGGCGAATACCATGGACAGCGACCACGGAGTGTGCACGTCCAGGATCTTGTTGCATTGAATTTAGAACGTTTTCGTTGCTGTCCCACGTGGGTTTACTTGCCAGCCTAATCTAAAGCATTGTGTAGGAGATATATCGAGCCAGCAGCGAAAAGCGAAATAGCGTAGCAGCGAAAAGCGAAATAGTGTAACAGGGTGACGGCAATTCAGCCATCAGGAGCCAACATCTGACTGTAGCCTATAGACGATAGAAAGATATCAGCGAGATTTGATCACTTGACATGGAGACTATTCTTAACTCGAAATGTGCACATTTTCTCCAAGAGCTCATATAATCAGATGGTGGTATAGCCTTCATCATTGCAATTGGGGAACACTAATCAAAATGTGTCATGCATCCTTATTTCACAATCTCCACTACAACAAGGTAAAGTGCGCTCCTTAAGACATCGATATTCTGTTAACTGATTGAATTGAGCAAGTTAACTCCGCATGTTAACCTGATAAAGGGCCAAATAATTTCACATCACTGAGATCTAAATGCAATGACAGATTCCACTGCGTCATGCAACGCGACCATTAGGCTTCATCCGCAATCATGTAGGCTAATAGTTAGGCTATTAATCATAAAGTTGTACATTTTCTGCGTTCCGACAGCGACTGCATTTATGAATACTCTATATGAAGGCCTGCATTGTATACTTTCCTAGAGTGTAGTAGGTGAACTTGTAAGATCGGCTAACTGTTATAGTATACTGCCTATATGCTATACGACGTTTGGAGAAAAGCACGTTATATTCACACCGCTGACTTCAGCCGAACACGAACCCCGGTTCACTCCAGCAGGAATCGCCTCTACGAGACAATCTATCCGCAATGGCCAGGCTGCGGAAGAAAACGTGTATAGCTCTGTTCTTATTTACACTCTTCGTTTTCGGAACCTTGATGGGTTTGAGAACTCTGAAGCCCAGCGATGGGTTCTCGGACCTGGCCCCGGGGTTGGGCCTCCTGCCGATGATTGGAGGAAGGATGGACCGGCGCTCGGTTTCCCAAGACGCCGTCTCCTCCCCGGGGCAGGTACGCGCCAAAGTAGTTTTATCAAACTCTGGACCTGAAGGAACCATATTTTACGACGTCCACATATTTTACAGCGTGTCGTACGGGAACCCGTCGATGGATGGGAAATACTTGCACTGGGACCATGTCCTCGTGCCACATTGGGACCCCAAAATTGCCGCCAGTTACCCTAAAGGGAGGCATATGCCTCCGGAGGACATCGGCTCCAGTTTCTACCCTGAGCTCGGTCCGTACAGCTCGAGAGATCCGGATCTATTGGAGTCACACATGGAGCAGATTGGAGCGGCTGCTGCAGGTAGAGTGCAAAGGTGCAGTGGTTATTCTATACTGAAACATACAAACAAGTTTTAACATTCGCATTAGTCTTGCTGCTGCAGTGCCTGTTCAGTTAACTTTAACGTTGCTACATTTTGTTCTACTTTGAGCACAGCTACAATAGGATCTACAGTTGAAGTCGGAAGTTTACAGACACCTTAGCCAAATACATTTAAACTCAGTTTTTCACAATTCCTGACATTTAATCCTAGTAAAAATTCCCTGTTTTAGGTAATTTAGGATCACCACTTTTAAGAATGTGAAATGTCAGAATAATAGTAGAGAGAATGATCAATTTCAGCTTTTATTTCTTTCATCACATTCCAAGTGGGTCAGAAGTTTACATACACTCAGATAGTATTTGGTAGCATTGCCTTTAAATGGTTTAACTTGGGTCAAACATTTCGAGTAGCCTTCCACAAGCTTCCCACAGTAAGTTGGGTGAATTTTGGCCCATTCCTCCTGACAGAACTGAGTCAGGTTTGTAGGCCTCCTTGCTCGCACACGCTTTTTCAGTTTTGCCCACTAATTTTCTATGGGATTGAGGTCAGGGCTTTGTGATGGCCACTCCAATACCTTGACTTTGTTGTCCTTAAGTCATTTTGCCACAACTTTGGAAGTGTGTTTGGGGTCATTGTCCATTTGGAAGACCCATTTGCGACCAAGCTATAACTTTGAGATGTTGCTTTATATATCCACATAATTTTCCTTCCTCATGAAGCCATCTATTTTGTGAAGTGCACCAGTCCCTCCTGCAGCAAAGCACCCCCACAACATGATGCTGCCATCCCCGTGCTTCACGGTTGGGATGGGGTTCTTCGGCTTGCAAGCCTCCCCCTTTTTCCTCCAAACATAATGATGGTCATTATGGCCAAACAGTTCTATTTTTGTTTCATCTGACCAGAGGACATTTCTCCAACAAATACAATCTTTGTACCCATGTGCAGTTGCAAACCGTAGTCTGGCTTTTTTAATGGCGGTTTTGGAGCAGTGGCTTCTTCCTTGCTGAGCGGTCTTTCAGGTTATGTCGATATAGGACTTGTTTTACTGTGGATATAGATACGTTTGTACCTGTTTCCTCCATCATCTTCACAAGGTCCTTTGCTGTTGTTGTGGGATTTTCACACATAAGTACTTCATCTCTAGGAGACAGAACGTGTCTCCTTCCTGAGCGGAATGATGGCTGCGTGGTCCCATTGTGTTTATACTTGCATACTATTGTTTGTACAGATGAACGTGGTACCTTCAGGCATTTGGAAATTGCCCCCAAGGATAAAAAGACTTGTGGAGGTCTACAATTTATTTTCTGGGGTCTTTGCTGATTTCTTTTGATTTTCCCATGATGTCGACAAAGAGTCACTGAGTTTGAAGGTAGGCCTTGAAATACATCCACAGGTACACCTCCAATTGACTCAAATGATGTCAATTAGCCTATAAGAAGCTTCTAAAGCCATGACATCATTTTCTGGAACATTCCAAGCTGTTTCAAGGCACAGTCAACTTAGTGTATGTAAACTTCTGACCCACTGTAATTGTGATGCAGTGAATTATAAGTGACATAATCTGTCTGTAAACAATTGTTGGAAAAATTACTTGTGTCATGCATAAAATAGATGTCCTAACCGACTTACCAAAACTATAGTTTGTTTACAAGAAATTTGTGGAATGGTTCAAAAACAAGTTTTAATGACTCCAACCTAAGTGTATGTAAACTTCCGACTTCAACTGTATATGTGCCAACATCACTCAAGAGTTCCACTGACTTGAATGACTCACTTTGATGCATATAGTTCATATATCCTGCCAGATGTATACTGTTATGGCTCATTTGGAATACATTGCTTGCATTGCACATTGCTCGTGCTGTCTGTCTTCCTTATTCCAACAGACAACCATTCTCCTGTATCTTTAGACAGCATAAGTGATGCCTCATATCTGAGTGATGAAATTTGCCTTCCTACATGCAGTGACTCTATAGACATTCTGTTTTAATCGTAATAGTGAGTATCCTTCAGTGAAGTGACAGCTCATAAATGTCTATGTTGCAGCCAGATAAATTCTTGTCCACACTCTGATAGAGGGGAATATCAAAAACTGTTCTGTCAAGCAGCCAGCACAGCAGGCCACTGGCACACACACACACAGTATGCATGCAGATAATTGATCAAGCCATGTCCACAAGCTGTATGGAATATTTGATTACAATATCTAAAAAGCCATGGTCGCGTGTATTAAAAAGTTATGGCCGCACAACAATTTTTTTTCACTTATCCTGCGCTTTGCCGGTTTATTTCAGCACTCATGTAGTGGACAGCTCCGCACGCTCACCTAAGCCCACCAGCAGCCTTTTCTCACAGTCATTTCGGAACTGTGTTTATCTTGACATCCACTTCCAAGCAACCTTGAACGTGAACAATTGAACACTTGAATAATATGTGTTTACTGCTTTTCTGTATTTCACTGAAATCGAACATACAAACAGTTGAAAGTCAGAAGTAGGCCACGCGAGTAGGATGTCCCCTTTTTACTTTAGAAAGTTATTGAAAATCCTTGGTCAGTAGAAGGAGCCCTTAAGTATTATCAGTAAGTGGCCATGACTGTCCACTGCAAAGGTCAGCACTGAAAACCATAATCGGAAGTGGCATGTACATTGTCTGAAATAAGTAGCCTATGTTTTAAATGAAAAAATGTAAGCTACTTTTATTGACCAAAATGGGAGTGATGATGCCTTGGAGTTGGGTGTGAAAACAAGTTTTCATAAACGACTGATGGGACAGCCAATCGAGCCATGCTAATGTTGTCTGCCTTCGGCTGAACTGGTCATTGTACACCATCCGGGAAATGATTTTCCTTTCCCCTTTCTTTCCATTCCCTTCCCCCTAAACCGAACACTGTGACAGATGGAACACAGAAAGGGCAACTGAATGTGCTTAGTTAAAAAGAGTCCATTTAATTAAAGCCACTGGCACAAAGACCCAGCAAAAATTCCAAATAGCATCCTGCTGGCAGCGGTGACTGATACCACAACGTGAGGAGCCCATAGTAAAATGAATCGTGCGGACATAACTTTTTAATACATTACTTTTTAGATATTGTAATCAAATATTCCACACAGCTAGTGACCAAAGTGGACATGACTTGATCAATTAGCTGCATGCATACGGCAGCAATCACATCAATAAGTCCTTCAAGCCAATCCAGAACCCTTAGGGGATGTAGGTAACGATCACATATATCAATGTCAACATCACACTGATCAATACGACTTAAAATGGTGTAACAGGGACATCATGAGGTTCAGGATTGGGTATCAGAGATGTGTGGTCATTGAAATAGAATGACTAGAATGGACATTGAAGTCAATGTTCTGTGATAGGTGGACCAGCAGCCATATTGAGTGTATTGTAAAATTGCCATGCTATGAGGGGCTTTTCCCTTTCTCGTCATTTTATTTCCCCATTCTAATAATTATATTTTTGTTTGGGGTATAGCCAACCTGAAATGTCCTGTGTGGAGACTGAGAGAGACTTGTCCTGTGTGATCTAGGGGTGCTGGTGCTGTCCTGGTATCCTCCGGGCCTGGCCGATGACAACGGGGAGCCCACAGAGGACCTGGTGCCGGCCGTCCTAGACGCTGCTCACAGACACAACCTCAAGGTAAAGGAACAGACCGACAGAGAGACAGACAGACACTTTGCTTTGGAATCAGTGTTTGGGATTCATGAGTTCTGGATAAGAATGTGTGCTTTGGTAAGGAATCTTCCAAAGAACACATTTACACAACCAAATGGTAAACAGATCTTAATACTGTACAATAGTATTGTAATACACAATAGTATACCATTACTTCAAAAGAGTTGATAGCCAAGTGTGACATGACTTTGAGTAGACAGCGGGGAGGGAGGATGAGGACATCTCTAACTAAGAGCAGAGGGGACATAATAAAGCTGCCGGCGGGAACTGTTGTTTATGGGACTGGATGAGCAGGGAAACACATCAGGGAACTACATGACCTATTGCCAATTAGGTTGGAAAATGCCATCCCAGAGATAACGACTGCATCAACGTCGAGTCATCGAGTCCCCTCTGCCTGCTGTCACGGACGGCATTGAAGCTCATGAAACTTTTAGAGGGCCCCTTCTTCGTAATTCAATACGTGTAACATCAGATGGTAGATGCACATCAGATGCAGCAGAGACGTAGTAGCTATTCAAGATGTTTAAAGGAAAAAAGATACTCCAAGTGAGCTGTACTGGCTTGATCCGGCAGACTCTTTGATGACATAACCGATATATAAAAACAGCCACACAGCCGTTTGAGTGGTGTGTATCCATTCACCCTGAGCGGTTGGAAGTCTGTGAGAATGTGTCTAAGACCCTTTAAGGCAGTTTAAGTGGTGCATGCTGCATTTCGGTGTATAGCACTTTGGGTGGTATATCCAGGGGTGAATTTTTCAAACACCTGAAACAGCATTTTCCAGCAATCTAGAGCAATAATCATTATGCCTAATTCTATGTAAAAACAATGTATATTTTTCTGCCTGCGTTATCTAAGCATACCTCTTTTTGTGTGTGCCCCTCTGCAAAATACCGCTGACAGATATTTTTTTTAAATAAATAGTTATGATAAAGCGTGGGCTTAAAAATTAAGTTGAGTAATTCGTTTAACATCTGAAAAATAAAAAACAGGACAAGTCTGAGGGGGCATGTGCTCTTGTGGCCCATATGGGCAGGACACCTCTAGTTGTGTATCTGTGTGTCAGTAGACAGCTGTGCGGCAGGATGACTTGCATTTGTGTGTTTGTTTGTTTTAATACTGGTATGCCAGCAGCATACCACCCTGCATACCACTGCTGGCTTGCTTCTGAAGTTAAGCAGGGTTGGTCCTGGTCAGTTCCTGGATAGGAGACCAGATGCTGCTGGAAGTGGTGTTGGAGGGCCAGTAGGAGACACTTTCTCCTCTGGTCTAAAAAAATATCCCAATGCCCAGGACACTGCCCTGTGTAGGGTGCCGTCTTTCGGTTGGGACGTTAAACGGGTGTCCTGACTCTCTGAAGTCATTAAAGATCCCATGGCACATATTGCAAGAGTAGGGGTGTTAACCCTGTTGTCCTGGCTTAATTCCCAATCTGGCCCTCAAACCATCACCTAATAATCCCCAGTTTACAATTGGCTCATTCATCCCCCTGTAACTATTCCCCAGGTCGTTGCTGCAAATGAGAACATGTTCTCAGTCAACTTACCTGGTAAAATAACAGATAGATCAAATAAATAAAGGTCCAATGTTTTTATCTCATTAAAATCACATTACTGTGATTGTTTTCAATTAAAATAGTCAAAAATAAACTAAAATAGTTTCTTAGCAAAGAGCAATTTCTCAAGTAAGACTGTCGTGAGACAGGTTAACTTGGACTGTCTAGGAGTGGTCTGAGTAGGTAGGTGGAAAACCATAAACTACCTGTTATTGGCAGAGGTTTGGAACTCTTTCCTATTGGTCTGCTATTAAACTAGGCAAGCCAGTTAAGAACAAATTCATATTTAAAATGACAGCCTACCCCAGCCAGACCATGCACCGCCCTATGGGACTCCCAATCACAGCTGGTTGTAATACAGCTTGGAATCGAACCAGGGCCTGCAGTGATGCACGCTTCTAGCACTGAGATGCAGTGCCTTAGATCGCTGCACCACTCGGGAGCCTGGTGATGTCACCAGGCAGGCTAAAACTCCATCCTTCCGCAACAGGCTGACATTTCAGGCGGTCTTTTCAAACAGGTCTTATACTAAAATGTCATTATTATGATTTTCACAATTTCACAATATTATTCCAACCAGAAAGTATTGAAATATATATAAAACACAGGAAATCACGTTTTTGACTGCACTGGGCCTTTAAAGACTGATTTTAGGGGCATTGCGAGCCTCGTGCCTGTGTGAATGAATGTGGACCGAGTGCAGTGTGACAAGAGAGACAGGCTTAAGCTAGAGCCCTTTTCTCCAGCTGTGTTGCATCAATAATACACACACTGTGTTTGCTCAACACACGGTCACATTTAAAGACAATTGAGAGCGGATTCGTTTTTGTGTTTGCATGAGAATCTCTGCTACATAGAAAATCATGCAAATAATGCAGGCCGATTTTCTAAATTAATATTTATAAGAGCACAAGTATAGAAAAGAAATGTCTGTTGTACATGTAATGTTGTGAACGTTCCATAATCCAGTCTGTGTATTTGTACAGAAAGAGTCCAGTTCCATGTTTTACACGGGACCGATAGATGTGCTCGGAAGCCTCGTGAATAACCCTGTAATGCCGGCGTACTCTAAGTAAAGTTAAACTAAACTATATCAAACTCCCCGACCTCAGTCCTTATAAGCATAAGTAATCGAACAAAAAGCGGGACGTTACAGTACAGAGGTTCTAGCTAATTCTGGAGGATTCAGAATTGCCTATATTTTTTCCACCAAAAAAGTGCAGTTTTACTGATAAGAGAGAGCAGTAAAAAAAGCCAAAGTTGGGAAAGATAACTTTAACAAACAACAACTAAGTTGTTGCCACTTTTTTGTAAAAAGCTAAGGGATGGGGCCTATATACACTATAAACACTGTATGTGGACACCCCTTCAAATGACTGGATTTGACGATTTCAGCCACACCCTTGGCTGACAGGTGGATAACATCGAACACACAGCCATGCAATCTCAATAGACAAACATTGACAGTAGAATGGCCCGTACTGAAGAGCTCAGTGACTTTCAATGTGGCACCATCATAGGATGCCACCTTTCCAATAAGTCAGTTCGTCAAATGTCTGCCCTCCTAGAGCTGCCCCAGTCAACTGTAAGTGCTGTTATTGTGAAGTGGAAACGTGTAGGAGCAACAACGGCTTAGCTGTGAAGTGGTAGGCAACACAAGCTCACAGAATGGGACCACCGAGTACTGAAGCATGTAAAAATCATCTGTCCTCGGTTGCAACACTCACTACCGAGTTCCAAACTGCTCCAGAAAGCAACATCAGCACAAGAACTGTTAGTCTGGAGCTTCATGTAATGGATACCAGGAGAATGCTACCTGCCCAAATGCATAGTGCCAACTGTAAAGTTTGGTAAAGTTTGGTAGGAGGAATAATGGTCTGGGGCTGTTTTTCATGGTTCGGGCTAGGCGCCTTAGTTCCAGTGAAGGGAAATCTTAACGCAACAGCATACAATGACATTCTAGACAATTCCGTGCTTCCAACTTTGTGGCAAAAGTTTGGGGAAGGTCCTTTCCTGTTTCAGCATGACAATGCCCCTGTGCACAAAGCGAGGTCCATACAGAAATGGTTTGTCAAGATCGGTGAGGAAGAACTTGACTGGTCTGCACAGAGCCCTGACCTCAACCCCAACGAACACCTTAGGGATGAATTGGAACACCGACCGCAAGCCAGGCCTAATCGCCCAACATCAGTGCCCGACCTCACTAATGCTCTTGTGGCTGAATGGAAGCAAGTCCCCGCAGCAATGTTCCAACATCTAGTGGAAAGCCTTCCCAGAAGATTGGAGGCTGTTATAGCAGTAAAAGGGGGACCAACTGCATATTAATGCCCATGATTTTGGAATGAGATGTTTGAAGAGCAGGTGTCCACATACCTTTGGTCATGTAGTGTATAATTATTTTAAAAGTCCAAAAATGGATCTCCCTCCACCACTGCACAGTTAAAACTGTCCAGATCTGGAATGACAACAGTATCACTTGTCTCCAGGGGTGTTTTGACTGTACAATGTGGGAGGTATTTGAGGACAGCAGCTCTGATCTGGATGAACTCACAGATGTTATTTCAGACGATGTAAACTTCTGTGTTGGGTCAGTTGTGCCTACTAAGACCTGTAAAATCTTCCCTAACAACAAGCTTCGGGTATCAAAACATCTAAAATCACTACTTGATAGGAAGAAGGCAGTTTATGCTGGGGGTGATAGACAGGCTTTAAGAGATGTACAACGTGAGATCAAAAGACCGATACTGGTGGACAAGGAGGCATACAAGCAACGGGTGGAGAGGACCCTCTCCTCAGGAAACGCAAGGGTGGCCTGGCAAGGGATTAAATCCATGGCTAGCGCCCCCCACATAGGCAGGGGGAAAACCAGTGCTGACCTTGGGGGATATGAGGGCCAGAACATGGCTAATGAACTGAATGTTTTATTCTCAAGATTTGAATCAGACAACTTCGTGTCGGAGGTAAAACAAATGGAAGCATCATTACAAATGTTTGAGAGAGTTGTTGTTCAACAGTCTGATGTTCTGAAGTTGTTCAGGGGATATAACACATACAAAAGCCCAGACCCAGACAAAATAAGTGGACATGTGTTAAAGCACTGTGCTGAACAACTGGCTGGTGTTTTTACATACATTTTCCAATCCTCACTTGACCAGCAACACGTGCCAGCCAGTATTGTGGAAAAACTCAATAATTATACAAATTCCTAAAAAAGCATCTAATCCCACTGTGCTGAATGACTACCGACCCTGTCACCTTGACATCCTTAGTAATGACATGCCTTGAGAAAATTGTGAAAAGTCATATTCTCAGTGTCACCCAGAAGCTCCTCGACCCGTTTCAGTTTGCCTATCAGCCTAGCAGAGGAGTTGATGATGCCATTCTTACCCTCCTTAACATGGTCTACAGACATCTAGAGGGGGTATAAACATGGTCTATAGACATCTAGAGGGGGTATTAACATGGTCTATAAACATCTAGAGGGGGTATTAACATGGTCTATAGACATCTAGAGGGGTTATTAACATGGTCTACAAGCATATAGAGCCAAATCCCATTTCAGGGTTCTGTTTGTTGACTTTTCTTCTGCCTTCAACACAATCCAGCCTTACATTCTGGCACAGAGACTCATTCAGGACTTCTCCTTAGATGGGGGGCTGGTTTTGTGGCTGTTGGACATCCTGAGCCAACGCTCACAGCGAGTCAAAATAGGTCCCCACGTGTCGGATATACGCAATACCAACACAGGCTCTCCTCAGGGATGTGTTTTGTCCCCACTTCTGTACATCTTGTACACTAATAGTTGTACTAGTCCCCCTCCTGACAGACACCTCGTTAAGTTCGCTGATGACACTGCCTTGATCAGCCTGTTGCATGATGACGAGGAACATCATGGCCAGGTCCTAGATGACTTTGTAGAGTGGTGTGAGGAATCACACTTGGTCCTCAATACCAACAAGACCAAAGAGATGTGCATAGACTTCAGGAAGCGTACAACACCTACCTCTGCAACATCTATCAGAGGTCAGAATATAGAGATTGTAGAGGAATATAAATATCTGGGTGTCCTTTCGGACAATAAGCTTCAGTGGAGTAAATGTACAGACCTGATCTCCAAAAAGAGCCAACAGAGACTGTACTTTCTCAAAAAGTTGGGTTCTTTTAATATAGACTGTACTATACTGACTCTGTTTTACAAATAATTTATTGAGAGTATTTTAACTTTTTGTATTGTTTGTTGGTTTGGCAACGCCACTGTCAGCCAGAGAAACATGCTGAGAAGGATTATTACCACATCAAGCAAGGTACTTGGAGTCAAACAGACAGGCCTGGATGAGATCTTTAAGGCCAGGGCCCTCCGTAAGGCTTACAAAATCATTTTAGACCCAAGTCACCCCCTGTACCTGGACTTTGAATTACTCCCCTCTGGGCGCAGGTATAGGGCACCCCTCAGCAGGAAAAACAGAACGAGACAATCATTTGTGCCAGGTGTGATATCCCTCCTAAATAGCTCGGGGAATGTTCCCATTGACTCCGTAAGGCCGGCAGGCTAGTCTTTTCTTCTTTTTTAATTTAATGTTTTATTTCTTATTTCTTACTATTATTATTTTCATTGGGAGGTAACTGTTATGAAAGTTGTATTGTCAATCTTGTTTTGTATTTAAACGCCACTTTAAATGTGAACATGACACTGCAACAGAATTTCCTCATGGGGACAATAAAGTCAGTAAGTAAGTAAGTAAGGACATCTATTGTTGGAGTGCCTTTAGTGAAAAATCTTCACAAACTGCTGACCGTAGAAAAATGTCTTGGGTCTCTAATAATTTTGAGCTGCGACGCACGCAAACATTTATTTTTCTAATGCAAAAGAGGCCTTCTTGCATTACAATCTTCCTGGAATGTTCTGCAAAGACAAGGCAAATTAAAATGCCTCCTCTTTCACACCAATATGTAAGATGGGGGATGAGCAGTAGAATGCATAATCGTTCTTGGTTGAGTCCTAACATAAGATCCATGGGCATAACTTGACCCATTGTTATCAATGCATGACTTATGCAAAAACATGTTAAGCATATGGATTTCAAGGTAGGATTCGGACCTTTATTCTCAGCGGCAGCATCCCACCATCTCACTTCATCATAGTGCTCTTTGACTGCCATGTACAGTACATTCTTATTGTACTCCTTCTGAGGGATCCTTTGGAGCAAAAGTGAGCAACCATTTATTTGAGGTCCCAATGTGTGTAGCCTCTTCAAAGGAAATGTGAATGCAGTACATGAAATATAAATTATGTTATCTTTCATGGACACAAACAGTGTTGTCAAAGAAAGAGACTAGAAGAAAAGGTCTTTAGGGGGCACCAGCGTGAAGTGTTTGTCACTGTTGCAGGTGAACGTCTTACATGGTACCTGCTCAGTCAGTCCATCTCTCTGTTTATCAGTCTTGTCATCCCTCTCCTGTCAGATCTGTCGTGACGGAACTTCTCTTTGCAGTCTGAGCTGAGGTGATCACAATGAGCGGAGGCTACAGAGCCTTTATAACTTGCCACTTAACAGAGGGAGCTCTGTGTGTGACGTGGTCGGAATAACAGCAGACAGTCCCGAGACAGACACGCTGAATCTTCACAGTCTGAAAAAGCCTTAGAAACACAGGCCAGAACAGGTCTAGACTAGTCTACCAGGGTTGGGGTCGTTTGTGGTGACGGTGGGCATGAGGGGTGTTGTACAAAACAAAGTCATCAGCGATTGGATCGTCTCAAACCAATCAGAGTATCAAACCCACATGTGTTCTGGCTCTGGCCCAACCCATCAGTTTCTGGACCAATCAGACGGCCCCGAGTGTTCACATTCGGTGAAGGATTGAGGAGGTACTCAGATCCAGACTCATTACGGAAAATAAACGAACCTCTATGGTGGGTGTGGCGTAGCGTTTGGTCGCGAGGAGTCTGGGTAGCCAGGCAATACTACTATGGCACTGACTTAGACTCCCAAATATAGGACCTTACACTAGATGACATTGCAGAAAACAGACTGTTTTGTTTATATAAGAATAGCATCGGAAAAAGCCCCTAAATCAAGTATGGACACCCACACAGCTTTTGTATTATGTATGCACAGTTGGAGTTTAAGAGCACATCCTCTTGCGGTTGAAGGCTCCAGAGCTCCACTGAGTTGAACAATTGTGGTCACACTCTGCTTGCTTGGAGAGTAGCTCAGGCCGAAACTCCCCTTTGGCCCTTGAGGGGCTGTTTGTGGGCTCGGGGGGGGGGGGGGGGGGGGAGAGATCGGGATAGGCGGGGGTAATGGTCCCATGACTCAGTTTTCCTCCCTGAACAATCTGGGCCCCAAGGGGCAGAAAAGTAGGGCATGTTGTACAGCAGCAGCAGTACAGAGAGGCCCATGTGTGGGCAGGCCATGCTGTCAGGCACACTTCCCCATCTCCAGATGCCCAGCACAGCATGCAGCTACCATCTTCCATCTCACAAGACTTGGTTGTGTCCCAAATGGCACCCTATTCCATTGATAGTGCACTAATTACGGGCCCTGGTCAAAAGTAGTGCATTACATAGGGACTAGGGTGTCATTTGGGTTGCATAGTTGGTGTGCCTGCTAGATGTTGATGTTAATGAGAAGTTGACAACTCAGCGTGTAGAACCCTACTGAATTGAACTAATATAACCGAAACGTTATTGGAAGTAGGAAGCGGCAACATCTCATGATACGTTCAATACTGAAATTGTTTGAATACAGAGGTAGCAAAACTGTACTTTAAATCTATGATACTCCCCCACTTAACATACTGCTTGACTAGTTGGGCCCAAGCTTGCTGTACAACATTAAAACCTATTCAGTCTGTCTACAAACAGGCTCTCAATGTGCTTGATAGGAAGCCCAATAGCCATCATCATTGTCACATCCTTAGAAAGCATGAGCTCTTGAGTTGGGAAAATCTTGTGCAATACACCGACGCATGTCTTGTATTCAAGATCCTTAATGGCCTGGCTCCCCCTCCACTCAATATTTTTGTTAAACAGAAAACCCAGACATATGGCAGCAGATCCACAAGGTCTGCCATGAGAGGTGACTGTATAGTTCCCCTAAGGAAAAGCACCTTTAGTAAATCTGCATTCTCTGTGAGAGCTTCCCATGTCTGGAATACACTGCCATCAGACACACATAACTGCACCACATATCACACTTTCACAAAATGCTTGAAGACATGGCTAAAGGTCAATCAGATTTGTGAACATGGTCCCTAGCTGTGTGTTGCCACTCTCCATGTTGTCTGTTGTCTGTAGCTTGTGAGGTGTGGAAACACTTTGTTGCTTTTATGAATTTTGACTTGCTGCATTTTGTTCTATGCTGCTCTGTCTGTATGCTACGTCTTGCTTGTCCTATGTTGCTCTGTCTGTATGCTATGTCTTGCTTGTCCTATGTTGCTATGTCTTGCTTGTTCTATGTTGCTATTGTCTATATTGTAATTGTTTTTAATAACCTGCCCAGGGACTGCGGTTGAAAATTAGCCGGCTGGCTAAAACCGGCACTTTTACTGAAACGTTGATTAATGTGCACTGTCCCTGTAAAAATAAAAAATAAACTAAAAACTAAACTGTATGGTGTTGACTGTTTTGAAATGCATTCTTGGTAGTTTAACGGATGGTTGAAATCCCCTCCTAAGGGCCTGTTACAGTGCATTAGGTTGTATTCTACTCGATTCAGCCTATTCTTTGCACTGGTGATGGTGATAGGGCTGGGCCTGTCTGTGAGAAATGCTCTTGGTTTGCTTGGGTCTCTCACTTATGTCTAAATTGCTGCTGTGTAATGGCCTTATGTGTCTCGGGTGGAACATGAGCGGGCTATTCCAACGGTGTCATCTGTGGCGAGCGTGAGTTGAGATGGTGACAGCTCTTTCTCTTAGGGAGAAATAATTAGACAGTCAGTGAAACGGCAGGCTTTAAAAACGCAGAGCCACTCAGCTTTTAATCTAAGTTATTGGCACAGAAAGAGTTGTAACTTTCTCTCTAATGTTACCTTGCCTTGAGATGTTAATCAGATTACGGAGAGTTGTTCCTACACTTATCGCCTTCGAAAAGGGATTTCAGACGAGTGGCCTACACAGCCATAGTGAACTACCCTGCCAAGGGGGCTCCGAATTCAAAGATATTTTCATCTGACACAGAAGCACTTAGCTGCCACCATTAGCGATAACAACAATTTTCTCCCCATGTCTACATTTAACTATACAGGACAGCAGTTTAAAACCGCCTCGCCTCCCATCCTTAGCCTGCATCACTCCAATCCATTAGCGCACTTCTGTCCCAATGTCATGGTGACACTTTGAGCCCTTGGTGTCACCAAGAGTTACATTACCACGGCAACTGGTAAGGAAGGCCCAGTAGCCACTCACTTTCATTTCAATACTGCCATACCCCCTACTCCAACCTATCCCAATCTAATGCACTATACTTGGCTACAGTTTCTCGCCATAATAAGACAAAGACAATTCCCACTCCATGAAAAATACAAAACATGCATAGCCTAACAACATGTAAAATGTTTAGAGCTGTATTCTCCATAGTGAATGGTATACTAACTCCATAATGATAAGTCTTTTTATAGCATAAAAGACATTTCCCAGTCATGAAAAATGCACAACATGCTAAACCTATACCATGTTTAGCACTTTAATCTCCACAGCCCACGTTAAACACTAGATAACCCGATAACGATAACAAAGTATTTAATAGGATAGTGCTACTTTAAAATTAAAATAAATGTCACCTTTATTTAACCAGGTAAGCTAGTTGAGAACAAGTTCTCATTTACAACTGCGACTTGGCCAAGATAAAGCAAGTCTTGGCAGACAGAACCAGGGCGTGGCGAGGCGGAGCTCAGACGGGAATTGAATCAAGCGTCAGGTGTGAATGATGGATCTACATCAAAAGCAGCAGACGTATGTTATCAAACTGGCGAGGTGTTGCTGCTTCCATTCTGCTTATGGCTCTATCCATCTAGTTTATTTCATGCTGGGCCCCTGCAGAACCTGTTGCGAGAGAAGAAAAGTGGTCCACTTTGATCATATATAATTCAAAGTAGTGAAATTCTCCACTCTTACTCTTAAAAAATTCAAGTTAAACATTTTTGTATTTGTTTCGTAGCTGATCCATCGTGTGTTCAGCCACTCGGTTCCTCATGGAGGAATAGTCGGCTGGAATAGAACTATGATTCACTGGGCTTTAGGGGATGACGAATGAACTTGGGATAGATGTGTCAGGTTATTTGTCATGGCATAACACCAGTGCTGAAACAGTCATTGTCTGAGACAATCCTATAACACAGTCTGTAAAGATTGGTCAACATATTAACACTTGTGAGTGTTAATATCGTATGAGGACATTTCTGGGCACCCACTTCGTCCACTTCTGTTGGCCGAGAAATATGACTGTTGCAGTTGTACATGCTTGAGAGCTGGGGTTCAAATATCAGCCACAATTTGTGGTTCAACTTTTGATGAAAAGTAGAGCGGGGGAGAAGGGGTAGTGTTACTTTCATTTAGATGTAATTAGCTGTGACTGTATTTTTTTTTTTTGGGGGGGGGTGGGTATTTTATTAGGATCCTCAGCTACTCATAGAACACAGAACATGGCATAATACAGAACATTAATAGACAAGAACAGTTCAAGGATAGAACTACCTACATTTAAAAATGGCACATAGCCTACAAAGGGTATCAATACATACACACAAAATATCTCGGTCCGGCCTCCCAGGTGGCGCAGTGGTTAAGAGACTCTGGATTCGCGCCCAGGCTCTGTCGTAACCGGCCGCAACCGGGAGGTCTGTGGGGCGACGCACAATTGGCCTAGTGTCGTCCGGGTTAGGGAGGGTTTGGCCCGTAGGGATATCCTTGTCTCATCGCGCACCAGCGACTCCTGTGGCGGTCCGGGCACAGTGCACGCTAACCAAGGTTGCCAGGTGCATGGTGTTTCCTCCGACACATTGGTGCGGCTGGCTTCCGGGTTGGATGCGCGCTGTGTTAAGAAGCAGTGCGGATCGGTTGGGTTGTGTATCGGAGGACGCGTGACTTTCAACCTTCGTCTCTCCCGAGCCCGTATGGGAGTCTCCCGAGCCCGTAGACAAGATAGTAGCTACTAAGAATTGGATACCACGAAATTGGGAAGAAAAAGGGGTAAAAAAATTCACACAAAAAAAATATATATCTCGGTCCAATAGGGGAGGGGCGTTGTGCCGGGAGGTGTTGCTTTATCTGTTTTTTGAAATAAGGTTTGCTGTTCATTTGAGCAATAGGAGATGAAGGGAGTGCCATGCAATAATGGATCTATATAATATTGTACACTTTATTGTGTTTTTTCTGGATTTGGGGATTGTGAAAAGACCCCTGGTGGCATGTCTGGTGGGGTTAGTGTATGTGTGTCAGAGCTGTGTGTGACTTGACTATGCAAACAATTTGGAATTTTCAACACATGAATGTTTCTTATAAAAACAGGAAGTGATGCAGTCAGTCTCTCCTCAACTCTTAGCCAAGAGAGACTGACATGCATAGTATTTATATTTGCCCTCTGATTACAATGAAGAGCAAGATGTGCTGCTCTGTTCTGGACCAGCTGCAGCTTAACTAGGTCTTTCTTTGCAGCACTTGACAACGACTGGACAAGAATCAAGATACGATCAAACTACAGACTGCAGGACTTGCTTTGTGGAGTGTGGTGTCAAAAAATCCGAACATCTCTTTATCACAGACAGACCTCTCCCCATCTTTACAACCATTAAACCTATATGTTTTTGACCATGACAGTTTGTAATCTTAGGTAACACCAAGTAATTTAGTTTCCTCAACTTGTCCAACAGCCACAGCATTCATTACCAGATTCAGCTGAGGTCTAGAGCTTAGGGAATGATTTGAATGGCCAAGTCAAAGTCCAGACCTGAATCCAATCGAGAATCTGTGGAAAGAACTGAAAACTGCTGTTCACAAATGCTCTCCATCCAACCTCACTGAGCTCGAGCTGTTTTGCAAGGAGGAATGGGAAAAAATGTCAGTCTCTCGATGTGCAAAACTGATAGAGACATACCCCAAGCGATTTACAGCTGTAATCGCAGCAAAAGGTGGCGCTACAAAGTATTAACTTAAGGGGGCTGAATAATTTGGCACGCCCAATTTTTCAGTTTTTGATTTGTTAAAAAAGTTTGAAATATCCAATAAATGTCGTTCCACTTCATGATTGTGTCCCACTTGTTGTTGATTCTTCACAAAAAAATACGGTTTTATATCTTTATGTTTGAAGCCTGAAATGTGGCAAAAGGTCGCAAAGTTCAAGGGGGCCGAATACTTTCGCAAGGCACTGTACATGTTCTCTCTCAGAGGCTTACAGATTGTCGTCATCTTGCCGTTTCCCGATTAAACTCATCGAGCAGACCCTGGGAGAACTGCAAACTGTTCTTCAGGTTCTGGATCTCTCTGGTCAGATTATTTTATTAGTTGGCTCCACCAGTATTTGGACACAACACTTGAAGTCATTTTGCCGTTGTTGTAACAACTGCTTATTATAATGGCTGCATAATAATGGATGTATTGCTCCTGCTGCGTCCTTAGGCTTTGAATAGCTCTCAATTAGATCCAAGTGGCAGCTGAACACAGCCCAGCTCCTGTCACCTTTCCAAATGTGAATATTCTCTAGAGTTTGAGTCAATACTAACTCATCACCTTAGATGGTTGGGCTGGCTGCATAGACACACTTACAAATATGTGACAACAATGCAATGAATGGAAAGCTGTGGACTAAGATGTTTTGTTATTTTCTTCCCAGGTTGCATTTCACCTCCAGCCTTACAGAGGGCGGAGCGACCACAGTGTCCATGACAACATCAAGTATATCATCGACAGGTAGGTCTTGTCTTTGTTTAGAATAACTTCAAATTGAAGTGGACACAAAGTAAAACCTTGTTGAACTTTCCTGTTGAAAACAGTAGTTTTCAGACAACGTAGACGCTTTTAAAGGACTGAGACACAGTTCACTTCAAATCAAATTCTATTGGTCGTTTACACATGTTTAGCAGATGTTATTGTGGGTGTAGCGAAATGCTTGTGTTCCTAGCTCCAACAGTGCAGAATGAATGGACATAAAAAATATAGAAATATTAAGACGAGCAATTTCGGAGTCCAGAGTGAGTGAGTATGTATGTATGTATTTATGTAGATAGTTAGGTAGATACTGTACTAGTCAAAAGTTTGGACACACCTACTGATTTAAGGGTTTTTCTTTATTTTTACTATTTTCTTCCTTTCCTGTGGCAGTCCTCATGAGAGCCAGTTTCATCATAGCGTTGAATGTTTTTTGCGACTGCATTCCAAATTTTTTTTCAAGTTCTTGACATTTTCCTAATTGTCTGACCTTCATGTCTTAAAGCAGGTATTAACAAACTGGGGTATAGGTACGCGCAATGCTGTTGGGGGTATGCTAAATAAAAATGTGATTCACTTTTTTTTCCTTCATATTTTCACAGTCCATGTATATTTTCCAACAGGGCTATACATTTGGGTGAGTTTTTTCCCCCTCACCTGAGTAGCCTCGTTTCACTGCCCAAAATAAAATGAAACCATCTAGTGTTCAGCGAAATAACAACACAATGTCAAATAATTAACATCCAATCACATTAACCATTACTCTCTCATGGGAATTCCACTAACGGTCCGTATGTAGCCAAACGTAGGTGCTGCTCATTCCGTTTGCTCGAAAATGGATTAATGGCAAAAAAAAAGTACGGCCCACGTCCATAGAGACACATACCAGCTCTACTGGTAGTACTGCTACTACCAGCACTCTACACCTGCACCTGTTGACAACACAAGTTGTTCTGCTTCCACGAGCACATCCAATGCTAGCATCAGTAATTCTACATTTGTTGTTAACCTAGCTAGCATGGACATTGACAGTTGTGAATCTCATGTAGCTGAAAAGCTAGTGCCCCTTACCCGGGAAAGCACAAAGAGGCTCAAATATTATGAGAACTACATTGATTTGGGGTTCACTTATATTGGGAGTAGTGCCTTTCCTTAGCCACAGTGTGTTATATGTGCAAAAGTACTATCTCACAACTCGATGAAACCTTCACTCTTGCAAAGAAACAAAACATGCCAATTTGAAAAATAAGCCACAGGAGTTTTTTGAGTGAGAATTAAGACAGCTTTAGAGTAGTAAGACATGTATAAAAGCAACAGATACCATTAATAAGAAGGGGCTAGAAGCGTCTTATATGGTGAGCTATCGAATGGCTAGGACAGGCAAGCCCCATACTATTGTAGAGGACTTAATTATTCCTGCCGCCGCGGCTGGGACAATGCTGGGGGAAAAGGCCCAAAAAAACCTATACAGACAATGCCTTCATCAAACAACACTGTTTCACGACGCATCAGTGACATGGCAGGAAATGTCTTGAAACCAGTGAATTTTATGCGTTACAGCTGGATGAGTCAACAGACGTGGCGGGCCTGGCACAGCTCCTGGTATATGTCCGTTATGTTTATGGGGGATCAATTAAGGAAAACATCATCTTCTGCAAACCACTGGAAACCAGGACAACAGTAGAGGATATTTTTAAAGTAGTGGACAGTTTTGTGACATCAAATGGAGTTTGGTGGTCAAGATGAGTTGGTATCTGTACTGATGGCGCAAAAGCCACGACAGGGAGACATAGTGGAGCGGTAACGCGCATGCAAGCAGTTGCTCCCGACGCCACTTGGGTACACTGCAGCATCCACCAAGAGGCTCTTGGTGCCAAGGGAATGCCTAACAGCTTGAAAGACATTTTGGACACTACAGTGAAAATGGTTAACTTTATTAAAGCAAGCCCCTGAAACAAGGCCCCTGAATACATACGTGTGCTGGTTATCAAGGGGCAAAGTAGACAAAAATGTTTAACTGAGAGACGAGCTTAAAGTTTTTACTGACGAGATTCTCACACGACTGGCCTATCTGGGGGATGTTTTTTCTCGCCTGAATGATCTGAATCTTGGATTACAGGGACTCTCTGCAACTATATTCAATGTGGGGGACAAAATTGAGGCTACGATTAAGAAGTTGGAGCTCTTCTCTGTCTGCATTAACAAGGACAACACACAGGTCTTTCCATCATTGTATGATTTTTTTGTGTCCCCCGAAAGATGACACAAACAACTGGATTTGTCATCCCTTTCATGCCCTGCCTCCAGTCCACTTACCGATATCTGAACAAGAGAGCCTCATCGAAATTGCAACAAGCGGTTCTGTGAAAATGTAATTTAAATCAGAAGCCACTGCCAGATTTCTGGATTGGGCTGCGCTCAGAGTATCCTGCCTGGGCAAAACGTGAGACACTGATGCCCTTTTTTATTTTACCATTATTTAACTAGGCAAGTCAGTAAAGAACAAATTCTTATTTTCAATGACGGCCTAGGAACAGTGGGTTAACTGCCTGTTCAGGGGCAGAACGACAGATTTGTACCTTGTCAGCTCGGGGATTTGAACTTGCACTTGAACTTTGCAACCACGTACCTATTGTGAGAGTGGATTCTCGGGCCTCACTAGCATGACAACTAAATACAGGAACATACTGTGTGTGGAAAATGATTTAAGACTAAGACTCTCTCTTGTACAACCCAACATTGCAGAGTTATGTGCATCCTTTCAAGCACACCCTTCTCATTAACCTGTGGTGAGTTTTTCACAATTTTCAATTAACAAACAAGGTTTTACATGTAAGATGGTTAAATAAAAAGCAAAATTATTGATTATTATTATATTATTATTTGTGCCCTGATCCTATAAGAGCTGTTTGTCACTTCCCACGAGCCAGGTTGTGACAAACTCACTCATTCTTATGTTTAATAAATGTATCGTATAGTGTGTGTGTGGCAGGCATACAATGATGGCAAAAAACAACATTTGAGAGTGCGCTGACCCTGGTGATAGAGGGTGTACGCAGCTGGAGGTTGAATGTTTGAAGGGGTACGGGACTATAAAAAGTTTGGGAACCACTGTCTTAAAGTAGTGATAGACTGTCCTTTCTCTTTGCTTATTTTAGCTGTTCTTGCCATACTATGGATGTGGTCTTTTACCAAATAAGGCTATCTTCTGTATACCACCCCTACCTTGTCACAACACAACTAACTGGCTCAAACACATTAAGGAAAAAAAATCCACAAATTAACCAGGCACACCGGTTAATTGAAGCTGGTTAAGAGAATGCCATGAGTGTGCAAAGCTGTCTTTCAAGGCAAAGGGTGGCTTCTGTGAATAATCTCAAATATAAAATATATTTAGATTTGTTTAACAATTCTTTGGTTACAGCATGATTCCATATGTGTTATGTCATAGTTATGATGTCTTCATTATTCTACAATGCAGAAAATAGTAAAAATAAAGAAAAACCCTTGAATGAGTAGGTGTGTGCAAAATTTTGACTGGTACGATATATACATACAGTTGAAGTTGTAAGTTTACATACACCTTAGCCAAATACATTTAAACTCACCTTTTCACAATTCCTGACATTAAAAAATTCCCTGTCTTAGGTCAGTTAGGATCACAACTTTATTTTAAGAATGTGAAATGTCGAAGAGAAAATGATTTATTTCAGCTTTTATTTCTTTCATCACATTCCCAGTGGGTCAGAAGTTTACACACTCAATTGGTATTTGGTAGCATTGTCTTTAAATTGTTAAACTTGGGTCAAACGTTTTGGGTAGCATTCCATAAGCTTCCCACAAGCTTCCTCCTGACAGAGCTGTTGTAACTGAGACAGGTTTTTTCAGTTCTGCCCACACATTTTCTATGGGATTGAGGTCAGGGCTTTGTGATGGCCACTCCAATACCTTGACTTTGTTGTCCTTAAGCCATTTTGGCACAGCTTTGGAAGTATGCTTGGGGTCATTGTCCATTTTGAAGACACATTTGTGACCAAGCTTAAACTTCCTGATTGATGTCTTGAGATGTTGCAATATATCCACAATTGTCCTACCTCATGAAGCCATCTTTTTTGTGAAGTGCACCAGTCCCTTCTGCAGCAAAGCACCCACACAACATGATGCTGCCACCCAAGTGCTTCACGGTTGGGATGGTGTTCTTCGGCTTGCAAGCCTCCCCCTTTTTCCTCCAAACAAAACTATGGTAATTATGGCCAAACAGTTCTATTTTTGATTAATCAGACCAGAGGACATTTCTCCAAAAAGTCTGATCTTTGTCCCCATGTGCAGTTGGAAACCGTAGTCTTTGCCTTTTTATGGTGGTTTTGGAGCAGTGGCTTCTTCCTTACTGAGCAGACTTTCAGGTTATGTTGATATAGGACTCATTTTACTGTGGAAAAATATACTTTTGTACCCGTTTCCTCCAGCATCTTCACAAGGTCCTTCGCTGTTGTTCTGGGATTGATTTGCACTTTTCGCTCCAAAGTACGTTCATCTCTAGGAGACAGAACGCCTCTCCTTCTTGAGCTGTAAGACGGCTGCGTGGTCCCATGGTGTTTATACTTGCGTACTATTGTTTGTACAGATGATTGTGGTACCTTCAGGCGTTTGGAAATTGCTCCAAAGGATGAACCAGACTTGTGGAGGTCTACAATTTATTTTCTGGTGTCTTGGCTGATTTCTTTTGATTTTCCCATGATGTCAAGCACTGAGTTCGAAGGTAGGCCTTGAAATACATTAGCCTATCAGAAGCTTCTAAAGCCATGAAATCATTTTATGGAATTTTCCAAGCTGTTTAATGGCACAGTCAACTTAGTGTATGTAAACTTCTGACCCACTAGAATTGTGATACAGCGAATTATAAGTGAAATAATCTGTCTGCAAACAATTGTTGGAGAAATTACTCATGTCATGCACAAAGTAGATGTCCTAACCAATTGCCCTTAACCAACACAAAAACATCCTATGGCGTTCTGCATTAGCATCGAACCACCCCAAGTGATATGCAACTTTTCAGGGAAGCCAGAAACCAATATACACAGGCAGTTAGAAAAGCCAAGGCTAGCTTTTTCAAGCAGTAATTTGCTTCCTGCAACAGAAACTCAAAAAAGTCCTGGGACACTGTAAAGTCCATGGAGAATAAGAACACCTCCTCCCAGCTGCCCACTGCACTGAAGATAGGAAACACTGTCACCACTGATAAATTCACTATAATTGAGAATTTCAATAAGCATTTTTCTACGGCTGGCTATGCTTTCCACCTGGCTACCCCAACTCCGGTCAACAGCACTGCACCCCCCACAGCAACTCGCCCAAGCCTTCCCCATTTTTCCTTCTCTCAAATCCAGTCAGCTGATGTTTCTAAAGAGATGCAAAATCTGGACCCCTACAAATCAGCCAGGCTAGACAATCTGGACCCTTTCTTTCTAAAATTATCTGCCGCGAAATTGTTGCCACCTCTATTACTAGCCTGTTCAACCTTTCTTTTGTGTCATCTGAGATTCCCAAAGATTGGAAAGCAGCTGCGGTCATCCCCCTCTTTAAAGGGGGGGGGGACACTCTTGACCCAAATTGCTACAGACCTATATCTATCCTACCCTGCCTTTCTAAGGTCTTCGAAAGCCAAGTCAACAAACAGATTACCGACCATTTCGAATCCCACCATACCTTCTCCGCTATGCAATCTGGTTTGAGAGCTGGTCATGGGTGCACCTCTACCACGCTCAAGGTCCTAAATGATATCTTAACCGCCATCGATAAGAAACAATACTGTGCAGCCGTATTTATTGACCTGGCCAAGGCTTTCGACTCTGTCAATCACCACATCCTCATCGTCAGACTCGATAGCCTTGGATTCTCAAATGATTGCCTCGCCTGGTTCACCAACTACTTCTCTGATAGAGTTCAGTGTGTCAAATCGGAGGGCCTGTTGTCCGGGCCTCTGGCAGTCTCTATGGGGGTACCACAGGGTTCAATTCTTGGACTGACTCTCTTCTCTGTATACATCAATGATGTCGCTCTTGCTGCTGGTGTCTCTGATCCACCTCTACACAGACGACACCATTCTGTATACTTCTGGCCCTTTGGACAGTGTTAACAACCCTCCAGGTGAGCTTCAATGCCATACAACTCTCCTTCCGTGGCCTCCAATTGCCCCTAAATACAAGTAAAACTAAATGCATGTTCTTCAACCGATCGCTGCCTGCACCTGCCCGCCTGTCCAACATCACTACTCTGGACGGTTCAGACTTAGAATATGTGGACAACTACAATTACCTAGGTGTCTGGTTAGACTGTAAACTCTCCTTCCAGACTCACATCAAATTTCTCCAATCCAAAGTTAAATCTAGAATTGGCTTCCTATTTCGCAACATACCCTTGTAAAACTGACCATCCTACCGATCCTCGACTTCGGCGATGTCATTTACAAAATAGCCTCCAATACCCTACTCAATAAATTGGATGCAGTCTATCACAGTGCCATCCGTTTTGTCACCAAAGCCCCATATACTACCCACCACTGCGACCTGTACGCTCTCGTTGGCTGGCCCTCACATTATACTCGTCGCCAAACCCACTGGCTCCAGGTCATCTACAAGACCCTGCTAGACCCCCCTTATCTCAGCTCGCTGGTCACCATAGCAGCACCCACCTGTAGCACGCGCTCCAGAAGGTATATCTCTCTGGTCACCCCCGAACCAATTCTTCCTTTGGCCGCCTCTACTTCCAGTTCTCTGCTGCCAATGACTGGAACGAACTACAAACATCTCTGAAACTGGGAACACTTATCTCCCTCACTAGCTTTAAGAACCAGCTGTCAGAGCAGCTCACGGATTACTGCACCTGTACATAGCCCATCTATAATTTAGCCCAAACAACTACCTCTCCCCCTACTGTATTTATTTATTTTGCTCCTTTGCACCCCATTATTTAATTCAGTCTCTTCTGAAAGTTGTAAATTCTTGGTTATCTTCACGAACCCTGGCTAACAAGTTGAATCAGCAATGCAAAATTGGGTTTAATTATTTATTCACTAAATACCTAACTAATCACACAGAATTACACATACACATAATTAAATCATAACTTGATTACAAATTACGTCATAAAGGAGAACGTCCCTAGCGGGCAGAACAGATATGACAGCTGGTTACACAAAAGAACAGGGGCTGGGTTTGAGTGAAAGAGTGGGAAGACTGAGGAACAAAGGGCGAAGCTGTGCTATCGTAAATACAGTATCTTATACATTCTAAATTACCGCCCAAATGGAAAAGGAAAATACAATAAATATTTACTCTGAGCTGCGCTTCGGTAGGTTGGTGGTAGATGGAAGGCCGTGTTGCCCAACCGAGTCCTTTGAAGAATGTCTCTGCTGGTAAATTGAATACGTTGTAGTAACGTCGTTGTGTGGTAGACGGGTTACTCAGTCTGTTTCTTCCTAACCCTCGTTTGCAGCGGCTGTTGCTAACTCAACGGCTAGGAGGTATCACTTCTGTAGTGAATAAGAGTTCAAAGTTCATACCATTCGCAACCAAAGCTCACGCTGATGGTTCTGTAGTTATTATCTGAACCATTCTGACATCGGACCAACGTCCTCACAACAGGAGATTATATTGTCGTCAAGGGCTTATATAGGAAGGGAGAGGAGGGCGTGTTTGAAAAGTTTTATAGCCCATGTCCCTTCACAGGGGCGGGCCACTGATTGAGCAGAGCCCTATCTTATGAAATCTCACATTTTAGAAGCTAAAATCACATTTCATCCCATTACGAATAATTTCATATTCAAACATTTAAATTGAACAACAATTCCTTGTGAATCCGATAACTCTGATGTGTAGACTTTCCACTGTAGAGTTTATGTCATCTTATCATTGATGAGAATGTCTCAGATGACAACCGAACTGACATCATATTCATTAAGTACCACCGCATTTGTTCCATTGGTCGGATTACCAGAATATAGTTCATTTCCCCTCACCTTCTGATGTTCCCAGAATCTCTATGTTAACCAAGGGTTTTGCAAATGTAACATCAGTAGGGTAGAGAGAGGAAAAAGGGGGAAAGAGGTATTTATGACTGTCATAAACCTACCCCCAGGCCAACGTCATGACAGTATTAAATATTAAAAACAGAAATACCTTATTTACATAAGTATTCAGACCCTTTGTTCTGCTAAATGAAATTGAGGTCAGGTGCATCCTGTTTCCATTGATCATCCTTGAGCTGTTTCTACAACTTGAAATGAGTCCACCTGTGGTAAATTCAATAGATTGGATATGATTTGGAAAGGTACACACTATATAAAAAGGTCCCACAGTTGACAGTGCATGTCAGAGCAAAAACCAAGCCATGAGGTCTTTCCGTAGAACTCAGAGACAGGATTGTGTCTAGGCACGGATCTGGGGAAGGGTACCAAAACATTTCTGCAGCATTGAACACAGTGGCCTCCATCATTCTTAAATGGAAGAAGTTTGGAACCATTTAAGACTCTTCCTAGAGCTGACCGTACCGGCCAAACTGAGCAATCGGGGGAGAAGGGCCTTGGTCAGGGAGGTGACCAAGAACCCAATGGTCACTCTGACAGAGCTCTAGACTTCATCTGTGGAGATGGGAGAACCTTCCAGAAGGACAGCCATCTCTGCAGCACTCCACCAATCAGACCTTTATGGTAGAGTGGCCAGACGGAAGCCACTCCTCAGTAAAAGGCACATGACAGCCCGCTTGTAATTTGCCAAAAGCCACCTAAAGACTCTCAGAACATGAGAAACAAGATTCTCTGGTTTGTTGAAACCAAGATCGAACTCTTTGGCCTGAATGCCAAGTGTCACGTTCCGAGGAAACCTGGCACCATCCCTATGGTGAAGCATGGTGGTGGCAGCATCATGCTGTGGGGATGTTTTTCAGTGGCAGGGACTGGGAGGCAAGTCAGAATCGAGGGAAAGATTAACAGAGCAAAATACAGAGAGATCCTTGATGAAAACCTGCTCCAGAGCGTTCAGGATCTCAGACTGGGAAAAAGTTTCACCTTCCATCTGGACAACGCAGGAGTGGCTTCGGGACAAGTGTATATCCTTGAGTGGCCCAGCCAGAGCCCAGACTTGAACCCAATCGATCATCTCTGGAGAGACCTGAAAATAGCTGTGCAAAAACACTCCCCATCCAACCTGACAGAGCTTGAGAGGATCTGCAGAGAATGGGAGAAACTCCCCAAATACAGGTGTGCCAAGTTTGTAGCGTCATACCCAAGAAGACTCGAGGCTGTAATGGCTGCCAAAGGTGCTTTAACAAAGTACTGAGGTAAGGGGCTGAATACTTATGTAAATGTGATAGTTTCATGTTTAATGAATTTGCAATAATGTAAAAAAATATATATATAACTTTCTGATTATGGGGTATTGTGTGTAGATTGATGAGGGGAAAAAACTATTTAAATAAATTTTAGAATTAGGTTGTAACCTAACAATATGAAAAAACAATTTGTCTGAATACTTTCCGAAGGCACTGTGTATGTGTGTGTGTATACACACACGATGGGATGTATAGACGAGTGGCGTATACACATGACATTTTTTTAATGAGCATGGCCTTATTTCTATTACAGCATATTGATGACTCTCATTCATATTCCAGTCACCCAGTTAAATGTAACAGCGACAGGTTTAGCTACGACATGACACTCCAATTTTCCCTAAACGCATCATGAGGTTGCTACAACCTAGCCTATGAATGAAAGTTTACAACGTAGGTGCACACAGGTCGAGAGACACATTGGTAATCAAAGTGACCACCTTGCGCACACTTGCCTGCATCGAGCTGATATAGGGTGTAATCATTAGTCTAACAGTTGCAGTCTCTCGGTCCCAGCTTTGATCTTCTTGGTCTTCCTGTGACACCGGGTGCTGTAGATGTCCTGAAGGGCAGGCAGTGTGGCTACGGTGATGCGTTGGGCTGACCGCACCACCCTCTGGAGAGTCCTGCGGTTGCGGACGGTGCAGTTGTCGTACCAGGCGGTGATACAGCCTGACAGGATGCTCTCAATGGTCCATCTGTAAAAGTTTGCGAGGGTCTTAGGGACGAAGTCGAATTTATTCAGCCTCCTGAGGTTAAAAAGAGACACTGTTGCACCTTCTTCACCACACAGTGATGTGTATGCCGAGGAACTTGAAGCTTTTAACCTTCTCCACTGTGGCCCCATCGATTTGGCTGGGGCTGTGCTCCCTCTGCTGTCTCCTGAATGCTAGATTACATGTAAATAACTCTAGAATGTGATTCATATCTTATTAGGATACTTCTAGGTTATTTCTCCTTCCATGCAAATATCCAAATCTGTATCAATAATCTCGTGTCCATTTATTTGTGTTTGAAGGTACGGGGACCACGCAGCCTTCTACAAGTTCACCTCTAGCACAGGGAATATCCTGCCTCTGTTCTACATTTATGACTCGTATCTGACGCCGCCCGAGAACTGGTCCGACCTGCTCCACCCCACGGGCTCCCACAGCCTGCGTGGCACGCCGTATGACAGTGTCTTCATCGCCCTCATCGTGGAGGAGCGCCACAAGCATGACATTCTTGCCGGTGGTTTCGATGGCATGTACACGTACTTCGCCTCCAACGGGTTCTCTTTTGGTTCATCCCACCAGAACTGGAAGGCGGTCAAGGCGTTCTGCGACGGTAACAACCTGTTATTTATACCTAGCGCCGGGCCGGGCTACATCGACACCGCAGTCAGACCGTGGAACAACCACAACACGCGCAACCGAGTCAACGGCCGCTACTACGAGACAGCCTTGCAGGCGGCGCTGAACGTGCGGCCCGAGATCGTCACGATAACGTCGTTCAACGAGTGGCACGAGGGCACGCAGATCGAGATGGCTGTGCCAAAAAAGACGGTGACCAGGTTGTATTTGGATTACCAGCCGCACCAACCTGAGCACTACCTGGAGCTCACCAGGAGGTGGGCAGAGCAGTTCAACAAGGAGAAAGAGACATGGCTCATGTGAACTGGCACTGTGTGTGTGAAAGAGAGAGAAAAAGCATGAGTGACTGTAGAGGTTTATGAATGTGTGAGAGACAAGTGCGTGGGAATTGGACTGGAGAGAAAAAAAGAGAGAGAGAAATGCTAATTGTAACTTTTTTTGGGGGGTGCAAAATTGCATTATGTGGTAGATTTGGGATATTCTACAGTTGACTCTTATGTGCAACAGAAAGCTCCCCGTCCTGCTTGCCATATCTCTGCCCTGGATCTTGCCTCCTGATAACCTCCAGACAACCTCCATCCTCGCTACCAGCATGGATGGACACGTCAATAGTCTAATATACTGTACACAGTACACTCTGTCCTACTTTGACAAACCACTGTCCAATGTAACCATCTGTTTGATACAATGCACCCTGGCATGACTTTTCTTTCTGCACAATCCTTTTAAGTTTTAAAATGATAATCCCAATAAAAATAGACCAGGTGACATTTCTAGGATTTGACTTTCATCCACAAGCCATCTCTTTCTTGGAAAGTATGAGAGAATAAAGGACAGGAGAGAGAGAGAGAGAGAGAGGGCTAGTGGAACTGTACGATTATATTTTCTCTTCATTAAGTCTAGCTTTTTCTCTTCACTCAAAGCAAGTGTGGTCATTGCCAAGTAAAGAGGTATTTCCTGTGTGGCTTAACAAGGATGTGGAGCTCAAAGATGTAGGGTGAAGTTGCCCCTAGGCGCTGATCTAGGGTCAGTTTTACATTTCCCCAACTAATGGTTAAGGTTTGGGGGAGCTGATCCTAGATCGGTACCTAGGGAAACTTCAGCCCGGAGCCGAACCAATGTGTAAGGGAAAACAGCATGCTTGACCAAATGGTTTAATGTCAGTGCACCAGGGAGAGTCTGAGGGCTCCACAGAGATGTTGGGGTATCGGAGCATGTGATTGCAGCCAGACCAATTCAGCCAAGGGGAAACGCCATGTCCACAGCAGTTTCGTTTTATCTGAAGACAGAAAACAACCACCACCAGTGAGAAACTACATTCAACAATTTCATATTTTAAGTCTAGCAAAATTACCAGTTTTAATAAATGCAATCTGTTCAAAACAGGTTTTTCAGATTCATTCACCATTAGAGTTGGGACATTGTCCGTTAAAATAATTTGACTTTTTATAGAAATAAACAGTCACTCTCGTGCGCAGGCAATGTAAATGTATAGTCAGGCAGTTTATTTTGAGGGTTAACTGCCTTGGTCAAGGACAGGTTACTGACCCAATGCTCTTAACCGCTAGGCTAACTCCTTAATGTATATGCATTACTGAATAATGACCATCTACATTCCAAACATGTGAGAAGACACTTACCAAAAAAAAGTAATTGAGAGTGTTCTGTGGACAGGAGCTTCTGCAGTAGTTCATCCACCACACTGACATTCACCCAGTACTATAGGCGAGGAGAGAAAACCAACACAAGCCATCATGATCTGCATAATGCATGCCATTTATTGTCAACAACATACTCTCATTGGTCCATTATACAAACCAGTAATCAGGTACTCAAAACGGTTGAGCAATAATACACTAGATCACAGCTCATAGGCTGCATTTACACAGGCAGCCCAATCCTGATATTCTTTTCCCCACCAATTGGTCTGACCAATCACATCAGATATTTTTCTGGGCTGATCTGATTGGTCAGAAGACCAATTTGTGAAAAAAAGGGTTTTCCCATAGAAACAACAATGCTTGGACAGCTAATAACCCAGAAAGACAAAAACAAATCCCTTAAGTTTTACAAGAAACCCAGAGCATTCCACAATAGCATGCAATGTGCAAAAGGACCGTCCCTCCTTTAGAAATTTTGAAATCATCACTCGCCTCAGCGTTGCAGGCAATTGCCATCATTCAGAGTTGTATTTGGCCATGGTAAGCACAGGTTCTTGCTGGTTGTACATTTCAGCATGTGGTATCAGAATTGAAGGGGGCAAACCTCACTCATCCCGTGTCTTCTGACAGTCCATATTTGTGCTCTAGCACATGAACTGTGGAAGAGAAGGCACTGAAAGAACAGAAAAGAGCAGGGGGGGTTATCACTACCACAGGTCATTTTCACTATACTGTATGTTTAAACTACTACTCACAAAATGTGCTCATGTACTTTTAACTTGGATAAATTAACAAAACGGATTGAAATGTATTACAGTCAGTGGCCTGTAATCTGCTGAGCAGGCCAGTATCACTACTCACCAGCCAGGTCTGATGATGCGGTATTTGCCTGTTGATCCCACCCGACTCTTGTCTCCTATTGGTCCGCCATCCACCACCACTGATAACTGAGGCCACAGATCCTGGAACTCCTGTAGAGAAAATCCCTGTATAACTACTATTTTGCCAAAGTCCTTTTAAGTATCAGTGAAAAATGATGCACTGATAAACCTTGGTTAGTTGTAGATGATGTAGTCCCACCTCCCCTCCAGTTCATGGAATAAAAACAGTTCTCACACACACGGTGGGTTGTCTCAACATACATGTACAGCCTCAGTGCTGGAGTGTGAGCTCATGTTGGCGCTGGTGAGGGCAAGAGGTTCCCGACACATCTGGCAGAGGCGTCTCATGAAGGCCTGGTCCGGGATGCACACTACTACTAACTGGAAGTAAAAGGTAAACACATCATCACCAACAGCCCAATGCATGTAATAAATAACTTACTAAATGCCAATCCAAAATCTAGCATGCAGAAAAGCAACACACATTTTCAAATTGAGTGGTTTATGAATTACAGTATAATTTGTCATCTTTTAGGGGCAGTGAATTGTCCATGTCTATGGAAGTCTAACCGGAGTGAAGATATTGAGGTCAGTGTTGAGTACTTCAGCTCGTTCCAGAACCAGAGTGACAGGGCCAGGCAACAGGTCCCCTATCAGTTCTTTTTTGACTGACACCTTACAGTACCTCCCACCACAAGGGGAAAAAAAAACATTTAGGCTAGGCTGCAATATTGCCTGATTCACATTATAGGGCTGATGCAAACCGTACTGTGCTGGCACCGATATTTTCATTTTGTCCTGTCCAGCAAGGTAGATTCAGCAAGGTAAATGTCTTTGATTTCTCCAACACAAATGGCCAGTGGTTTCTCACCATTACGTCCTTTGATGTCATACACCTTTTTGATGGCATTGGAATTCTGAGCCAAGCAAGCCAGCCCATATATTGTGTCCGTTGGCACAGCCACAACTTGCCCATCCTTTAGAGCCTTCACTGTTGAATTCAGGACTTCTGCACCATCTACACTTCAAAAGCAAACCATTAGGAATGAATGGTCTTATGCAAACAGCTTACATTGACTGATGTATGATCACATTTCATCAGGAGTAGACATTCAACAATCTCCCCCACAACAGAACGTTGATTTACAACACAATATTTATTTAGTTTGAGACATGTTATTGCAGAATAAATATATATTTTAATATGTATCCTTTATTTAACTAGACAAGTAAGTCTAGTTTTAAATTACGGCCTACCTCGGCCAAACCCGGACGACGCTGGGCCAATTGTGCGCCGCCCTATGGGACTCCCAATCACCGCCGGGTGTGATTTAGGTTGGATCCGAACCAGGGACTGTAGTGCCTTAGACTGCTGCGCCTCTCGGGAACCCTAACACGTGCACTTGAAACCATGAGAATGATATATCTCGCTAACAACTATTAGCTTCTCATATGGACTATAAGGACCTCTATTCAACTTAGAATTTATTTTAATTGTAGAACCTTGCCGTTTGAGTTTGAATGGTGACATAATGGACCGACCTTGCAGTCTTGCATCATCACACCGGGCAGATGGTCCATTTATGACGGACTGCGGTGACAAGCGCATAATTTTTGTCTTCAGTTCTTTGCACCTAGTTCTTCCATCTCGGGTCGCTAGATTTATAAACGCGTCTTAATATCATGAAGTTAGAAATAAACTTGAAAAATTTATTCATAGAAAGTGTTGGTGCTACATGCTGTGTCGGCTGATGAAATAACATTAACTGTCTTCTGGGTAACGCCCTCAAAACAATGACACACATTTCCTTAAAGTGAAAGCACACAGCTTCGCAAAATGTTTATAAAATAAACAAGATCAAAATGTGCTTTGTAATTTGCATAACAAGTGGCTGATATTGATCCAAACTAATAACAAAATAGTACATGCCCATTACATCAAATTTACAAGGACACCTTCAATTATACAACTTGTACCATGCCTCCAATCAATTACCAATTAGTAAAACTATATCACATGTGTAACCCACAAGTGAACAGACCAGGTGATTTTCCAGGGAAACAAAAATGGCGTCGGTTCCAGGTAAAATTATACAACACAAATGCCTATATATCTGTTCATTAGTGGTTGTTTAATTGTAATGCCATTTCCATTGTGCACGATATCTAAGGAAGTCTAAAGGTTTTGCTTGCCTGAGATAGAGTATCTCATGATAAGCTGTAGACCACACTATCTACCTAGAGTTTTCATCTGTATTTTTCATAGCGGTCTTCATACCATCACAGACTGATGCTGGCACTAAGACCGCACTCAATGAGCTATATACCGCCATAACAACACAGGAAAACGCTCATCCAGAGGCGGTGTTCCTATTGGCCGGGGACTTTAATGTAGGGAAACTTAAACCAGTTTTACCTAATTTCTATCAGCATGTTAAATGTGCAACCAGAGGGAAAAATCTCTAGACCACCTTTACTCCACACACAGAGACGTGTATGATGCTCTACCTCGCCCTCCATTTGGAAATCTGACCATAATTCTATCCTCCTGATTCCTGCTTACAAGCTAAAATTTAAAGCAGGAAGAACCCGTGATCAGCTGAAGCAGATGCTAAACTACAGGACTGTTTTACTAGCACAGACTTGAATATGTTCTGGGGTTCTTCCGATGGCATTGAGTACACCACATCAGTCCCTGGCTTCAACAATAAGTGCATCGACGACGTCGTCCCCACAGTGACTGTACGTGCATACCAAAACCAGAAGCCATGGATTACAGGCAACATTCGCACTGAGCTAAAGGGTAGAGCTGCCACTTTCAAGGAGTGGGACTCTAACCCGGAAGCTTATAAGAAATTCCGCTATGCCCTCCAACGAACCATCAAACAGGCAAAGAGCCAATACGGGACGAAGATCGAATCGTACTACAACGGCTCCGACATTCGTTAGATGTGGCAAGGCTTGCAAACTATTAGACTACAAAAGGAAGCACAGCCGAGAGCTGCCCAGTGACACGAGCCTACCAGACAAGCTAAATAACTAATATGCTCACTTCGAGGCAAGTAACACACACATGCATGAGCACATCAGCTGTTTCCGGACGACTGTGGGATCACGCTCTCTGCAGGTGATGTAAGACCTTTAAACAGGTCAACATTTACCAGGACATGTACTCCGAGTATGCGCTGACCAACTGGCAAGTGTCTTCACTGACATTTTTAATATCTCCCTGTGAGTATGTAATACCAACATATTTCAAGCAGACTACCATAGTGTTTTTGGGCACAGGGACTAGGGTAACCTGCCTAAATTACTACTGACCCGTAGCACTCACTGCTGTAGCTATGAAGTGCTTTGAAAGGCAAGTCATGTCTCACATCAACACCATTATCCCAGAAACCCTAGACCCACTCCAATTTGCATACCGCTACAACAGATCCACAGATGATGCAATTTCTCTTGCACTCAACAAATGTCCTTTCACACCTGGACAAAGGGAACACTTATGAGAATGCTATTCATTGACTACAGCTCAGAGTTCAACACCATAGTGCCCTCAACTCATCACTAAGCTAAGGACACTGGGACTAAACACCTCCCTCTGCAACTGGATTCTGGACATCCTGATGGGCCGCCCCCAACTGGTAAGGGTAGGTAACAACCCATCCGCCACGCTAATCCTCAACACGTGGACCCTCGGGTGCGCACTCAGTCCCCCCCTGTTCACTCATGACTGCATGGACTCCAACACCAAGTTTGCAGATGGCACAACAACGGTAGACCTGATCACCGACAACGATGAGACCACCTATAGGGAGGAGGTCCGAGACCTGACCGTGTGGTGCAAGGATAACAACCTCAACCTCAATGTGATCAAGACAAGATTGTGGACTACAGGAAAAGGAGGACCGAGCACACAGCCATTCTCGTTGACGGTGCTGTAGTGGAGCAGGTTGAGAGCTTCAAGTTCCTTGGCGTCCACATCACCAACAAAATAACATGGTCCAAGCACACCAAGACAGTCGTGGAAAGGGTACGACAAAACCCATTCCCCCTCAGGAGACTGAAGATTTGTCATGGGTCCTCAGATCCTCAAAAGGTTCTACAGCTGCACCATTGAGAGCATGGTTGCATCACTGCCTGGTATGGCAACTACTCAGCCTCCAACCACAAGGCACTACAGAGGGTAGTGTGTATGACCCAGTACATCACTGGGGCCAAGCTTCCTGCCATACAGGACCTCTATATCAGGTGGTTTCAGAGGAAGGCCCTAAAAATTGTCAAAGACTCCAGCCACCCTAGTCATAGACTGTTCTCTCCGCTACCACACGGCAAGCAGTACCGGAGTGCCAAGTCTACATGTACACATCACCTCGACACCAGTACCCCCTGTATATAGCCTCGCTATTGTTATTTTACTGCTGCTCTTTCGTTTTGTTTTAGGTATTTTCTTAACTGCATTGTAGGTTAAGGGCCTTTAAGCATTTCTCTAAGCTCTACAACTGTTGTATTCGGCACATGTGACAAATAAAATGTGATTTGATTGTAGATATGAAGGTTCCAGCTACCCAAAATGATGGGACAGACTCTTCAAACACACAGGTCAGCAGTGAGACTTTAATTTATTCTTCAAAAAGTACTTCTAATTGGAGGTAGTAAACTGAAGGTATCCAGACACTTCATCCAAATAGAAATCATAAATGTAGTTAACCTTATTTATGGTCACGTGCTTTACTGAATTAAGAGGTTTTAACTTTTATTGGTCTCTGGTTAGTAGGGTGACTGAACTTTTACCAAAAAGTCAACTCACCCTTGTTTTGGTCAGCACAGCTACTTGAAGACCTCCAAGACCAGTTGGTCTCCCTGAAGGAACAGATGGATCTATGCAACACTGTTCTGAAGGACTTGGTGGACCTGCGGGGTATTTTAAGGGTATGTTTCTCTATGCTTCAAGCTCTGAAAAATGTGTCAACCACCAACTGAAGTATCTTTTCTGAACTCCACAGGAGAAGAACCTTAGCGATGGATCATTCCCTGCTCCGAAGTGACTGATTTTACTCATGGTGGAAATGTGAATCATTTATGTCAAATAAACTATCATAGATCAACTTTTTCGCTTGGCCAAAAATGGGAGACTTGTCAAAATTTCATTATATTGCTCTCAATTCAAAAAGTAATTACTTTATTATACAATACTACTTTATACAAAACAAGCATAAGCAAACCAATTTCACATGATACATTCTTTTAAAAATAGAAATCCTTTACAACTTCATTCTTTGGGTGTTGAAGACATTCCTTTGGAAGCATTACGTTTCCCCCTCGTTTTACCCATTGAGTGTTCAAATGAACAGAATTCCAAAATACAAACTGTGCTTTCTTCAAAGTGGCACTTTATCAAAACCTCCAAACTGCCAGTGTTCTGCACCTATGAACTCACCATTCCAAGCATCTGACCATTGGCTAGAAAAGGACCAAAATCCCCATTTGAGCCGTTATTCGCCTGACAATTTAACCTAAAGGTAAGTGTATATAAGGCTGAACATGCCAGAAGACTCAACCCTTGTTTACACAGATCTACTGGGATCAGAACCATGGTTACATTTTAGTAATTTGGCAGACGCACATATATCCAGAGTGACTTACAATAGCAATTATGCCTTGCTCAAGGGCACAGACAAATTTTTCACCTGGCAGGCTTGGTGATTCGATTCAGCGACCTTTCGGTTACTGGCCCAACACCCTTAACTGCTAGGCTACCTGCTGCCCTGGACACTGTGGCGCCAGCGTGAGATATGGGTCAGAAAATGTACCTCTGGGATATTCTACTGTACTCAATTGTACCTTAACACAGATCCATCCCTGAAAACTAATTTTTGTACTCCTGCTAGCTAACAGTATTCACCGCAGCCATTTTGGAATGGCAGTGTCAGCCAATCAGCTTCTTTGTTCAAAATGTGATTGTTAACCTAATCACACTGCCTACCTTAAATTTAGAAAAGCTATTTTGTTTTCATGAATTGTCATAAACCCTGCCTATTTCTTCCTCTCCAAATGTGATTTTAAACCTAACCTTAACTGCACTGCTAATCTTATGCCTAACCCTTCAAATAAAGAGAGCCTGTTTCATGACGTTTTACAATATAGGTGGTAACTAGTGGATATCTGTGCCATTCCATAATGGCTGCTGTGGCTACTGCTAGCTAACATGAGGACAAAAAGGGCAGTTTTTGGAGTACAGTGGCAAATCCCGTCCCTGCATTGAGGTAACTTTTCCCACCCATATCGCGTCGGCTCTAGTGTCTTAATGTTACCATGATTGCGTTTTAAGCTCAGTGTAAACAAGCGTAACAGTAGGGTCAGTATCTTCTAGCAAAGTTAGAACCAGCACTTTCAATTCTAACAATTGGTCTAAACTGTTAAATTGGGTTAACAAATCGGGTCCAAATTTGTATCACCCTTACAGATTAACAAAGTTAACTGAGAGGACTTGAGTAAAAATAGCACATACAGTATGAGAACACGAAGATGATTGTTCACCCAAAACTTAAGATGCAGCGTACAACATTTGACCCAAATAATTCTTACAACAGAATCATATTGTAATTTTCCCCCCCAAGCAAATCCAGTTAGTGTTTAAACAGGTAAATGTAAAAAAACAAAACTCATTCAATATTCACTGGAAAGCAATGGAAAAAAAGACTAAACATTTCAATGCCCAGGCTCACAGCCCCACCTCAAACATGATACATCACACGTAATAACTTGGACCTTCACATAAAATGGATGATTATGGTAAACAAAATAGGATGTCAAATTGGTCATGCCACTAAGTTGAATACGGAAAGATTTGAGCAAAAATGTTTACGTATATGGAGTTTCGCAAATGAGTAAGTTGAGCCTCCAAAGTTGACATTAGCAAACCTGAATATTGATATAACTTGGACCGAGACAGATGTAAAAGGTTGGTCATGATTTAATTTTGTTGCATTTTGTACTTTAAGGAATACTGCAGTCAAATCATTGCATAGATATTTTCTTAAGTATGCATCAAATTGGAGGTGAACATGTTGAGAGCAGTCAGGGTTCATAATTGTAATACATCAAGTTATTGACCAGCATTGTGAGGGGGAATACCTATACTGAACAAAAAATATAAACGCAACAAAGTGGTGTTTCATGAAAATAAAAAGATCCTAGAAATGTTCCATACGTACAAAATGCTTCTCAAATTTTAGTGCACAAAATTGTTAACACCCTTGTTAGTGAGCATTTCTCCTTTGCCAATATAATCCATACACCGGACAGGTGTGGCAAATCAAAAAGCTGATTAAACAGCATGATCATTACACAGGTGCCACAGATGTCAAGTTGAGGGAGCGTGCCATTGGCATGCTGACTGCAGAAATGTCGGACATCAATGTCGTTTTAGAGAATTTGGCAATACGTCCAAACCACGTGTTACGCCAGCCCAGGACCTCCACATGCGGGATTGTCAGAGACCAGCCACCCAGACAGCTGATGAAACTGATGATTATTTCTGTAATAAAGCCCTTTTGTTGGGGAAAAACTCATTCTGATTGCCTGACTCCCCAGTGGGTGGGCCTACACTCTCCCAGGCACACTCATGGCTGTGCCCCTGCCCAGTCATGTGAAATCCATAGATTAGGGCCTAATGAATTGATTTAAATTTTCTTAACTGTAACTCAGTAAAAATTTTCAAATTGTCACAAGAAAAATTCACATTTGATAATTCACATTTTATATTCAAATTTAAGTGCCAACTACACTAATTAATATTGCAGGTTATCAAGTTTTGGTATTGGTTAAATCTCAAAACAGAAAAGGGAAAAGCCCATGTTAGTTTAAACATTTCCCCTATTCAGGTCTGCCAGACAAAGATTTCCTGCATACTCTGTTATCCTATGATACATGATGACACCTAGATTGGATCTCAGTCCCTCTTTCCATGCTAAATAATATAACATGATAGCTGCTGTCAATCAATGCCTGTGAAGTACCAATTCAAAATGTTGATGTAATTACAATTTCCGACTACAACATTGATGTAGTGATCTGTAAAATGAAGTATTATTTGTCTACAATACAGTACTACAACAAACATAAATCTAGAGAAACAATTTCCATCTACAGTATATCTCTGCAGTAACATCTTCACAAAAAAAATTACAATAAAAATAATAATTGGGGGAACATTTGATTTGTTGGCACAATATCTGTTAAATCTTCAAACAAAAAGTGATGTATTTCTTTTTAATGTACTTTTGTCCACTTGTAGGCAGCTGTTAAAAAGGCATTGAACAAGACTAGATTAACAGGAGGAAGTAGTCAGGCAGCGTGTCCAAATCAAGCCATAGGAAAAGACTGACAAGGCAAGGAGCCAGCTCAGTAAGCCACAGCAAGTGAGATCCTGTAGTAAGGCTAGGTTGCTCTACACATGATATTAGGGCATAATGCCTTCTCTACAATTTTGTAATCATTGCATTATGTCCCATGTGAAATAATATCGTCATATACTCCAAGAAAGTTACTTATGCTTGCATTTGAAAATAAATACTATGTTGACTGCACAGAAGCCAATGGCCCTAAAACTAACCATTATAAGGCTTCATTTTAGACTCTTCTGCATAAGATGTGTGAGCATCTGCATGGGCGCAGAATGCAAAGACAAAGGGCAGCGCAGGGGGTCTCCAAGGTTCAAGTCTACATATACAAAACAAATACATTCTAAAACAATCTGAAGGAATAAGTGTTCACATTTAAATGTACCGTATTTACACCATCATCAACACCCTTCAGAAACAAACCACTTCTGACCGCAGTGGTATTCAAATAGTGTCATAGTAATAACTCAGATAACTGGTCATATTAGACAGTGCACAAAGAGGGGAGAGTGCAGCCGAAAAAGGGGGCTACTACAATCGATGGGCAACAGGGCAGTTGACTGCTAAAATGGACAATCTCTTATTAAATAAAGGAAAATCTCAAATTGTATAAATTAGATATGCCACGATGCATCCCTGAGTGGGTTGTAATTGAGAAACACAGTTGTGAGCAATTTTTTTCATCCTTGATTCATGATTTCATTGTGAAGAGGTTTTACAGACCAAAAATACCATTGAGGACCTTTTTTTTGACAACCTCGATGTACAATTAATTGCAATAAGGTGCAGTGTTGAAACGGCTTTCTGGAAACTTAAGATTGAGGGGGGCTCCATAAAACAAAACTCAGTAACAACAGAAGGGGGACAAAAAAAACACTTAGGCGAAAAGTGGAATAAATTAACAATGATGATCAATAAGCTGAGACTTGATGACAGTCTAAGGTCAGAAATTGATTTTTTTTCTTCCAATAATTATTATATATTTTTTTTTTTACAAAATATTAATATTAAGTTTGGCTTATCACTAATGTATTGACTTCTAAATTATATTTAAAAGTCAAGCAAATTGTGTCACAGCCAATTTATTTTTCAATTGGTAAATATACCTGTAAAGAAAGACAAAAACTAACAAACAAAGCGAGACGAAAGACAAAACAAAAATCTGGACTACACTAGCTAATTTATGTAAAACACTGGAAATTACTCTTCACATTATGGCATTAGCAATACATTGCTTTTAAGGGAATGGCAAAACTGCCACAAATTCCTTGTAGGAAATATAGTTGATGAAATTCCAATTCACTTCACATGCAGTGCATTCTGGTCAATCACTTACCAACTAATCATATTAGTTACAGTTAGGAACTAATGTACAGTACATGGATATAGACAATGTTTTGTTTTGCTTCTCTCAGGAATCAGCTTCACGCCATATTAGAAGCAGACAATAGTTCTTAGGGCCTTTCAAGACCGTGTCTTGTTTGATGGAGAGCCAGCCAATTAAGAACACTTTTCTTGACTGGCATGCATTTTGCAGCTTTTCCAAAACAAGCCCCCTCATTAAGTTTCACTTACAATACTTGAAAAGCGGACGTGTAGTGGGTAAATCAGAAAGTGCGGCTGCGTCCTGATTCTACATCCTTCTCCAAAAGTGTGCATTTGCACACTCCCTTTAATTCAACAATGGTAGAAACTCCCTCTGCCCAACACTTACACCAACTCAATGACTTACACCAACTCAATGCTTTTAAATCCATGACTGGGAGTATGCAAGAGAAGGGTGGAGAATAGGGACAAAGCCTGAGTGTCCACTAGGGGTTGATGGTGGTGCTAGCGCCAGCCATAGTGAAGTCGTCACTGCTGGTCACCAGTAGCAGAGCCTCAATGTTGGTCGTGCTCTCGGGGCTCTGCAGGGACAGGAAGTCCGACACGTCCATGGTGGCCAAACCATCCGTGATAGGAGGGGGGTTGGTGGTCACCGTGGCCACCCCTGTGGAGAACGTCTGAACAGAGGTCGAGGGGCTACCCGGTCCTAGAACTGCACCTGTTTGGGGAAGAGGCGGGGACTCGTTCACTTCCGAGGTGAGCGGTGGGAGGCAGCACAAGGGGAAAGAGGGTGCTGGGGGGAGTACGGTGGGAAAGGGCAGTGCCACGGGAGTGGGGGGAGGTGGAGGAGTGGAGGGCACTGCGGGCTGTTGTTGTGGTGCTGCCGAGGCGTTGGAGCTCTTGTCTTTAGAAGAGTCCCTGCAGGCACACTGGCACTGGCAGGACTCCTCCTGTTTGATGATGATGACGGGAAGGCTGAGGCCGATCTGCTGGACAGAGTTGCCTGTAACACATTACAAAACAAGGGTTGGATTTCATTAGGCACGAAATGGAAGAAAACCCAAAACAGAGTGAACTCTTTTGCACAACACTTTGAAACACAATGTACCCTAATGAACACAAACCGGAGCTACAGTATGACTACAGACCAAGCCAGCTGTCCAAAAATTACATTCGATCCTTTGTAACTCAAATTCCATTAAAATGCTACGAGGGAACATCAAATGAATTTGTGCCATGTAAATACATTCAACATGGATGAGTTTTCGAAATGACTGACTGAGTTTGTTCTTTTTAAATATCCTGATTCATTCAACATTGGTAGGCTACCCCACATGAAAAAAATACTACAGAATACTACAGTACTTACTATAGAATGCTGTAGTATGAGCACGTGATGCCGCGGAGCTGAGCAGACGTTGACAAACCGAGCTCTTCAAAGTTATTCTATTTTTACCGAAATAACAACGTTTAAACAATATTCTAACATCGGCTGATAAATTGTCAAGTACTTACCTTCCCAAAGAGCCATGGACCTCCGACCGAGAGGCAAGAAGGACGACCAAAACGTTGTCGATTCCCAAGATAACGATAACGCTACAGCTAGCAAGATTAGCATTAGCCCTCATAACTCAGACGAGTTCAAGACTGTTGCTCTCAGCAGCTTCTTGCAAGCCTGCCGACATGCTGGCTACTCTCCTCCGGGAAATTCAGGATGGTAACAGAGGTCTTTCTATGAAAATTGATAAGAAATCGCCTGAACTCCATTCTTCCATTGACGACCTGAAATCCTCCATGAATGATCTCCTTTTGAGAACGACTGAGGCAGAGTTGCGCATTAGCACAGTTAAAGATACCATCACTCGACATGACCAGGTCTTGATACAACTGCAAAAGGACAATGCCTACCTCAAAAACAAGGTAGATCAGATGGAGAACCAGAGTAGACGTAGTAATATCCGTGTGGTGGGATTGAAAGAGGACAGCGAGGGCCGTTACCCGGTCCATTTCTTCACTCAATGGATCCCGGAGGTCCTAGGCATAATCAACTTCACCAAGCCGCTGGAAATCGAACGCGCCCACAGAACATCAGCGCGGAAACCCCGGCCAGATGAGCCCCCACGAGCCGTCCTGATCAGGTTCCTCCGTTTCCAAGACAGAGAGAAGATACTGCAACTCGCAAGAGCCAAAGGGGACATCACCATCGATGGAAAGAGGGTCAGCCTTTTCCCAGATATGAGCGCGGATCTCGCCAGACGTCGCAAGCAGTTCTGACCTGCCGCTAAAGCACTGAAGGAGAAGAACATCACCGGCTACCTCATCCACCCTGCGCGGATGAAAGTTCAGTACAAAGGCCGAAGCCATCTCTTCAACACACCGGGAGAAGTGCACACTTTTCTCAAAGAACTGAGCAACGTCTGAGCCAGGACGGTCTCTCTGGGGGACAAAATGCAGTTTGTTTGTTTTCTCTTATCCGGGAGTACGGTGGGAAAGGGCAGTGCCACGGGAGTGGGGGGAGGTGGAGGAGTGAACTGCTGGTATCTTCCGGTCACTATAATTGATTTGTACATTTTCAACTAACCGTATCTTTCCAGGGTGAGCTCTATTACATTTATAGGAGAGTATATTTTGGTTTAGTCCATATCCACTGGGTGAAGCAATAAGTGGGCTTAGGCCCACTGCTTTCCCCCTCATTTATGTTAATCTTTCGAAAAGAGACTTAAGCAGCCCTTACCGTGGGCCATAAATATCTATTCCCAACGTTTGTTTTCAACTTAGAGAGCTCACAGGTTTTAGTTTACGCCAAGGTTTAGCTAGTAAGAGCAAGATGGAAAGCGAGCAGCAACGTATCTCTACAAGTGTATTCATGTTTGATTGTTGGGATTGTTGTTTTAGTCTGACAATCGGGGTGGGTGGGATTTTATAATTTTTTTCTATGTTTATTGTTTCCTTCCTAAAGAGACACATAGGTCCCTTTTGTGCTCAAACCAAAGTTGAAACATTTCCTAATTATCTGCATATGATAGATTTCCATTCAGTTACATATTTGAAACCCAACCTATGCTTAATCCACTAAAATATGTCACATTCAAACGTAAAAGGTCTTAACAGCCCGATTAAAAGGAAGAGTCTATACATACCTTAAGAAATTAAAGGCTGACATTGTGTTTTTACAAGAAACACATCTTAGAGCCAGTGAACACAAGAAATTGAAGAGGGAATATGTAGGACAAGTTTTTGCATCCTTTTTTAACTCCAAAACAAGAGGAACTGCAATTTTGATAAGTAGACACCCCCTTCTGCGTCAACAACACCATCTCTGATCCCTCTGGCAGGTTTGTTTTGGTGCAGGGGCATATGTTTTCAGAGTCTTGAACCCTATTGAATATTTATGCTCCTAACTTCGATGACCATATGTTTATTCAGAATGTCTTCCTTCAGGTCGCTCAAGCACCACCAGGATGGCTACTGGTTGGAGGAGATTTTAATTTGTGCTTAGATACAGTTCTTGATAGGTCTTCTGATAAACCCTCACTTCCTACCAAAGCCGGCAAGCTCACCATGTCATTCATGAGAGATCTCAATTTACTAGACATCTGAAGACAGTTGCACCCACAGGACAGGAACTACTCTTTTTATTCACACCCACACAAGACTTTTTACTTTCGACACAACTGTTTCATAGAGTGTTAGATGTCGAGTATTTCCCCAGATTGCTTAGTGACCATTCTCCTCTGGTATTATCAATCTCCATTCCTACCAAGGTAAATGGAGCATATATATGGAGACTAAATTCTACACTCCTAAAGCAACTTGAATTTTGTGCATTCATCAAAGAGCAGATCAATATTTTTACTTTGACAAACAAACCCTCCGCTCCTGACAGTTTCATTCTTTGGGACACATTGAAGGCCTATCTGAGGGGACAGATCATTTCCTATACTAAAGGGCTGAAGAGAAAACACAGTGCGGAACTGAGTGCCCTTGAATCTGAAATCTCAGAGCTAGAGAAAACCTACCAAAGAGGCCCGACTAAAGATCTATACAGGCTTTTGGTAAATAAATGTTTTAAATATAATACTCTGAACACATATCAAGCTGAGAGGGCCATCACTAAATCAAAACAGCGTTATTACAAGCTCGGAGAGAAAGCTCACAAAGTATTGGCATGGCAACTGAAAGCAGAGGAAAGTAAGAGGACAATTAATGCCATAAACTCTTACTAATGAGATATCTTTCGACCCTACTGAAATTAATAATACTTTTAAGAAATACTATGAAGACCTCTACACTTCCCAATCAAGCGATGATCTATCAGAGATCGACTCCTTTCTCTCCTCTCTCAACCTCCCATGCCTGTCAGGGGAAGACAGCGAGCACCTGAGTGAACACTTCTCAGTTCCTGAATTGTTGGAGGCCATTAAATCCTTACCTTCTAATAAATCTCCTGGGGAGGATGGCTTCCCTCCAGAGTTCTATAAAGAATTTAGGGAGCGGTTGGTCCCCTACCTTTGGAGGTACTTAAAAAAGAAGCCAGAGAAGACAACTGCTTTCCAGAGTCCTTCTCTCAAGCAGTGATTACTGTAATCCACAAGAAAGGGAAAAACCCGCTAAAGTGCGCCTCCTATAGACCAATATCTCTCCTTAACACAGATTGTAAACTGGTCACCAAGATGCTATCTAAGAGACTGGAGTCATGTTGATCAACCCAGATCAGACTGGCTTCATAATTAATAGATTGTCCTCCAATAATCTCAGAAGGTTCTTTGATATAATTCACCTTGCTAACAAAAACAAAATACCTAGTGTCGCAGTCTCCCTCGACGCTGAAAAGGCCTTTGATAGGGTTGAATGGCCATACCTCTTTCGCGTCTTGGAAAAGTTTGGTTTAGATTTGATAAAATCACTCTACAAATCTCCTAAAGCTAGGATTCCTACCAATGGGATTACTTCCTCCTCTTTATAGGGGGAACAGACAAGGTTGCCCAATTAGCCCCCACCTCTTTGCCCTCGTCATCGGCTGGCTGAGGCTATTAGAACGTGCCCTGACATACATGGCTTTGAGGTGGGCCCCCATACCCATAAATTATCACTCTTTGCGGACGACCTTATCTTATTTCTAACAAACCCAGAACACTCCCTCTCTCACTTCCAACCCAGATCCTACTACAGTGTTATAGTTCTTTCTCTGGATATAAGGTCAATTCTGTCCTGGCATGGTGCAAACTGCATGAGCTGTTCAGACGAGGGGGATTCCTTTCCCCTAAAACCCCTTTATGGAACAATAGATTGATCCCTATGTTTTTCCAGAATAGTAACTTTAGACCATGGTCTGATAAGGGGATCACTCTTCTGGAACATTGTTACGAGGAGGGAGTTCTTATGTCTTTTGATCAGCTGAAACAGAAATACCACTTGCCTAACAGGGACTTCTTTAGCTACCTACAACTACGAAACTTTATTAGGGTGACTCTCAAGGGACAATGGAACCTACCTAAGATGTCACCTATTGAACAACTTTGCCACGCAGACCAACCACTGTTCAAGACCATTTCCCGTGTATACGATGCTCTTATGTCAGGACTAACACTGCCTGGGCTAGATAAACCCTGACTTAGATGGGGAAAAAGATCTGGGTATTGATCTTGATGAGGATCTATGGAGTGACCTATGCAGGGATGGTGTTACATCCATATTGAACTCCAGATACAGACTGATCCAGTTTAATTTCCTCCATCAGCTCTATATCACCCCATCTAGACTGCACAAGTTCAACCCAGATATCTCCTCCCTATGTTTTAGATGTGGCTCAGATGAAGGAACATTCCTCCATTCCACTTGGCAGTGTTCAAAACTACATGGTTTCTGGCAGGTGGTATGCGATACCATATCCTCAATTCACGGGGTTGCATTCCCTTTAGACCCGGAGGTCTGTCTACTGGGTAACTTTACTAACACCAATCTTAGGCAAAGCCATACTATAAAGCTAACAGAAATATTGCTAGCGATTGCCAAGAAATGTATTGCCTTGAAATGGAAGTTGGATTCCTCCCCGCCAGTTGCAATGTGGCTATCGGAAGTTAATAGTTGTATCCCTTTGGAGAAAATCACTTACTGCTTGAGGAATAAGTTAAAGACATTTTACAGAATTTGGCAACCTTTTGACTATATGGAGAATCTCCCCCCACATCTCATTGATTGAATCTATATATAATCCTCACATAATGTTTCACACGTAATGTATAATATGTAGCCTACGGCAGGTGATCCAATGTCTCGTTATTATTTTTTAATTATTGTATATTTGTATATATAATTATATATATATTTTTGTTACGCTCGTCTGTTACTGTCACTTTGTCCTATCGTTGTCTAATATCTTTTCACTTGTTTTGAATGTTCTTAATTGGAAAATGCAAAAATAAAATATATATATATATTTAAAAAAAGAACTCTGCTGTAGTATATTGTAGAATATCCTACACACTCTGCAACACAGAGTGCCTGGACACAGCCCTTAGTCGTGGTATATTGGCCATATACCACACACCGCCGAGGTGCCTTATTGCTATTATAAACTGGTTACCAACGTAATTAGAGCAATAAAAATACATGTTTTGTCCTACCCATGTCAGCCAATCAGAATTCAGCTCGAACCACCCAGTTTATAATGTAGAATAATATACGACACACTGTAGTATCCCTTGATCATGTACAGTACTTACTATATCATTTTGTAGTATATGGTAAAACACTACAGTAAACACTAAAGTAATCTCCGCAAAAACACTAGTTTGCAAAAACCCGTCTTTAACTATAGCAATACGACTGTATTTCATTTGCATATACTCTGTCCGTTCCCCATATCCAAATTTGTGCCACCCATGAGACGTACAGTGAGGAACCTACAAATATTGTGTTTCCTTCAGATTTTAGAAACGAGCAGAAGCTCTTAACTATCTGTTCAGACCCAAGTCCAACCTACCTACAGGTTATGGAAAATGTGCTATTTTAGTATTTGTTCAGTAGGTTTCCTCAAGGAGAAAGCTCTCACTTTATGTAAATACTACAATATACTAGTCCACAAAAAAAGATATACTACAGTGAATACTACAATAAATTCAGCAAAACATTACAGTAAATACTATAGTATGTATACCATATTATAAACTGGGTGGTTCGAGCCCTGAATTCTGATTGTCTGTCTGAAAGCCGTGGTATATCAGACCGTATACCATGTACCTGCTCTAATTATGTTGGTAACCAGTTTATAATAGCAATAAGGCACCTTGTTTGTTTCTGATATATGGCCAATATACCACGACTAAGTGCTGTGTCCTAGCACTCCGCGTTGCGTCCTGCTTAAGAACAGCCCTTAGCCGTGGTATATTGGCCATATACCACAACCCCTCGGGGCTTATTGCTTCAGTACACTATATTATTTTTTAATGTGGGTCAGTGTAGCATTATTGCTGTTAATAATCACACTGGTAAAAGTAGGGGACAAATCTCACCTGAATTTCCTCCCACTGGTATGGCTGTGGTAAAGAAGACCTTCTCTACTTTTGGACCTCCGTGTGGCTGGAAACAAACAACATTGACAGCATTGATGTCCACACAAATTCATCACCACTCAACCAAACTATCAATTCAATGTTAACCGGCATGTCAAACCAGCACTCTTACAGCTTGCTCTGGGTTCTGCTGGTTGTTGGCTGCGGTGTTAAGGATCCACTGCAGGTTCTGGTCGGACATAACAATGCTGGGCTGCAACAGGCTCTGGGTGTGGCTGTGGCTTGGGGTGAAAGTGGGGGCAGAGGCTGGGGGCACCAGGACAGGGTTGGTGTTGCTGGCCAAAGGCACAGTGTGAGTGTGAGCCACGGCCGGCAGCGGCACAGTCTCTGTGGTGGCGACTACAGCGCCCAGAGCCGCGAGGGCTGGGCCTGGCACCACTACTGGCGCAGTAGAGGGCACTATTGGAACAGTCTGGGCGGGCAGTGCCACATAGGGGGCAGGCACATCTGGCGTCTGCAGGGCAGTGGGTAAGGGTACGAAGGTGGAGTGGGGCTGGGTGGAGCTGACTGCGGTAATATTACTAATGGGGGCAGGAGGTGCTGGAACCTGGGAAGAGGGGGTTTGGCTTAGAGGAAGCTGGGAAGAAGCCTCCAGGACAGTGGTGGTGGTGGTGTGGGAGTGAGTGTGAGAGTGGGAGTGGGAACAGGAGGAAGGGACGAGGGAGAACGAGAAGGAGATGGGGGTGGAGTCATCGCCCATGGTGGACTGGCCAGTCTCCTGGCCAAAGGCTTCAACAAGGCTCTCTGAAAAATACGGAAAAAAATACAAAGAGCAAAAGTTAGCATGAAAATGCACTGAAATCAACCCAAGTTACAGTTTATAGATTGTGATGGGTACTTGCCGTGAGGATGTGCATCATCTTGACTAACACTGTTCTCCGGACTCTGGAACATGAGCTCGAAGATCCTCACGGGGGTAACACTGCTCAAGTCCAAGTTCTGAGACTAACACAGATGTAACCAAGCATTAACACGATAGTACATGTCTGTCTTACAATACATCTTTATTCTTTATTGATACCTTATACAGATACAGAAACAAAATAAATATGGTTGTTTTTGCTGTCATAGTAACCCACCACAATATAAATTGTTCATACATGGACAAAAGCAGAAGGACCTATATAGTCAAATAAGGGCTGATGAAATAAAGCGCACACACTCACATTGTGGATGTTTTCTCTGAGCTCCGAGTCAGTCGAGATGAGGCTCAAGTCACTGAGGCACAGTGAATGATTTGCATCCTGTAATTAGAGATGAATAGGCCAAAATTACATTTTCCACTGCCTAAAAACATTAACAGAACGAGACATGGGAGAAGCCAAGAAGCCTTCCTTTCTAGAGCAAAAGCCGTCTGAAGTCATAAAGATGCATAAGGATAGAATGTAATACATTAGATAATAAAAACAATCAAAACAGACTATACTGATAGCAGGCACAATGTTGTAGGAAAAAGAAAACCTGACCACCTTAAAATGACTTCACAGGCTAATTAATCCAGGTTAATAATATTAACAATACACTCTATTCAGCAACTTTTATCCAACAGTGAGTGCATACTTTTTTAAATCGGTGGCCACAAGGGAGTCGAACCCATGGCTATGACGTTGCTAGCGCCACGCTCTTAGCAAAATGAGACACTGTCTGAAATAGTTACTTTGATTTATGTATGGCTCACCTCGGACAAGGGGTGGGTGAGGGTGACACTGAAGGGCTGGCCCTTAGCCCCATGGCCCCTGACGTGACTCTTCAAACTGTACTGGCTGCTGAATGCTTTCTCACAGCCGTCGCTGGGACAGTTGAAAGGCTTCTCCCCTGAGGGAAGGATGGATGGAGGGGGAAGGCGAGACAAGGGAGAATGAGAGGAAGGGAGAGGGTCACCTTCACTGTATGCCAAGGGAAATTCAATTTCCAATTGAAAAGTTGTCAAATCAAACACGATCACTTCCTAATATAAAATATCGGAAAAAGTTCAAATAAAATACAATTTTATTGGTCACATACACGTGTTTATCAGATGATATTGCGGGTGTAGTGAAATGCTTCTGTTTTTAGTTCAGTAATATTGAACAATTTCACAACATACACCCAATACACACAAATCTAAGTAAAGGAAGTAAGAATATATAAATATACGGACAAGCAATGTCAGAGCAGCATAGACTAAGATACAGCAGAATACAATACAGTTTTTTCAGTGGTGGTATTTACAAACCGCACCACCCTCTGGAGAGCCCTGATACAGCCCGACAGGATGCTCTCAATTGCGCATCTGTAAAAGTTTGTCAGGGTTTTAGGTACCAAGCCAAATTTCTTCAGCCTCCTGAGACACTGTCTGTGTGGGTGGACCATTTCAGTTTGTCAATGATGTGTACGCTGAGGAACTTGAAGCTTTCCACCTTCTCCACTGCGATCCCATCAATGTGGACAGGGGGGGGGGGGTGCTCCCTCTGCTGTTTCCTGAAGTCCACGATCATCTCCTTTGTTTTGTTGTCATTGAGTGAGAGGTTATTTTCCTGGCACCACACTCCCAGAGCCCACCTCCTCCATGTAGGCTGTCTCGTCATTGTTGGTAATCAAGCCTACTACTGTTGTCGTCTGCAAACTTGATGATTGAATTGGAGGCGTACTTGGCCACACAGTCATGGTTGAACAGGGACTACAGGAGGGGGCTGAGCACACACACACACTTGTGGGGCCCCAGTGTTGAGGATAAGCAAAGTGGAGGTGTTATTTCCTACCTTCACCACCTGGGGGCGGCCCATCAGGAAGTCCAGGACCCAGTTGCACAGGGTGGGGCTCAGACCCAGCGCCTCGAGCTTAATGATGAGCTTGGAGGGTACTATGGTGTTGAATGCTGAGCTATAGTCAATGAACAGCATTCTTACATAGGTATTCCTCTTCTCCAGATGGGATAGGACAGTGTGATGGCAATTGCATAGTCTGTGGATCTATTGGGGTGATAAGTAAATTGAAGTGGGTCTCTAGGGTGACTGGTAAGGTAGAGGTGATATGACCTTTGACTAGTCTCTCAAAGTACTTAATGTTGACAGAAGTGAGTCATTTAGTTCAGTTACCTTTGCTTTCTTGGGTACAGGAAAAATTGTGGCCATCTTGAAGCATGTGGGGACAGCAGACAGGGATAGGGAGAGATTGAATATGTCCGTAAACACACCAGCCAGCTGGTCTGCGCATGCTCTGAGGACGCGGCTAGGGATGCCGTCTGGGCCAGCAGCTAGGGATGCCGTCTGGGCCGGTTAACACGCTTAAATGTCTTACTCAGGTCGGCCACGGAGAAAGAAAGCCCACAGTCCTTGGTAGCGGGCCGCGGCGGTGGCACTGTGTCATCCTCAAAACGGGCGAAGAAGCATTTTGGCTTGTCCGGAAGCAAGACATCGGTGTCCACGACGTGTCTGGTTTTCCGTTTGTAGTCCGTGATTGTCTGTAGACCATGACACAGAAGCGAGGCAACCCTCTCTGTGGCACCATTTGTTACAATAAAATTGAGATATTAAGCGCTACTCGGTGTCTCTGAGGTGTGGAATATGGATGAATGATTGGTTGACTGTCATTCTGAAATTTGACTGAGAATTTATTTTCCAAACAGAAGTAGCCTAAGTAAAGCGTACCTGTGTGTGTCCGTACATGCGTCTTTAGGTGATGGCTGGCAGCAAATGCCTTGCCACAACCATCATGGTCACACCTAGTGGGAAGATCACACAAATTATCTGTCAATGTAAGCCAAACAGCAATAGAGAAAAACATGTGGAGATTAAGCTGATGAAGAATAAAAAAAATGGTGCATAGAAAGCTGGTGCATAGAAATTAGGAAAAATTGGTGCACCACAAAGCAGTGTCATGCCCCTCACTGTTCTTCCAATACAAAACCATATATCTAACTAATAAATACAGATTAAAGATATAATCCCCTCAATGGGAATTTTTCCCACTCCTTTAGGCTACATTTGTTTATATGCATAGAAAACCTCAAACCAAGAAAAGGGCATCCAAACATTAGCAGATAATGTCCTATATCGAAGGCAGCGGTCTTCCTCCCCTTGTGAAACATAAACCATAGTGGTGCGTGGAGTCGGAGAACTCACCGGAATGGTTTCTCCCCAGTATGAGTGCGAATGTGCTTCCTCAGGTCACTGAGTGTGGTAAAGTATTTTGTGCATCCCTCCGATTCACAGTTGAACGTCTTCCCCGTGTGCAGTCTCTGGTGTGCTTTCAGTCTGCCAAGAGGAGATAATTACAAGTAATCAACCACGGGGAAGATTTAAAGGAGCTATGTGTAACGGTTGGGGGATAAATTCAATTTCCTTGTTTTTGAAGAATATGGCTTAGAGATAGTTTATTACTGCTTTCTAACCATGTAATAATCCCCCCAAAAGTTGTATGGGTGTGAAGTTGTGTACTATTCTTTGTTTTCAAACTCAGCAAACGAGAGCCAGTCGTGAAGTAGGAAGCAGTGGGCCAGACTGGATAGTTACAGTATAAGTTTTGATTTGAAGGGTTAAGCATTGTTTGAAAAATGATGCACTCCTTTTGGGGAATTTTATTCCTTTACTACAAATATATATAAATACATCATTGCCATTTAAAATGGTAGGCCTAATTCCAAGTGGAAATGTAGCTCTTTTAACAAGAGCAAAAATATTTTGCGTCTGAAAATGTTCTCACCATCTTGAATTAAATAAACATTAGTACACAGCAGATATGCAAACACTTGTTAATGTGCAAACACTTGTTAATGTGCAAACACTTGTTAATGTGCAAACACTTGTTAATGTGCAAACACTTGTTAATGTGCAAACACTTGTTAATGTGCAAACACTTGTTAATGTGCAAACACTTGTTAATGTGCAAACACTTGTTAATGTGCAAACACTTGGTGCCACACTTGTTTCAGTCCGTTTTCTTCTGTTTGGTGCCTAATGAACAGGACCTGTGGCCTAGTAGACATGTAGTGCCACCGTTTTCCCTTATAGGAGGAGACAGGGCAGCATGGTTCTGAGAGCAAAGTAATGTGATTAGGGGGAAACAACACATTGGCTTGGCTGTGGTGATAAATGGACCTTGACAGGGGAGTCGATGGTGGCATGCTTCCACCACCGCCAGTCTCTGTGGTCTTCGGTTCAATGTCACAACACTGGAGCCTCTGGCTGTCTAGCCTACTACTGGCGTGGCTGAGGGTCTCCTGTCATGCCTTCATTGAGTGCTAAACCAAAGAAGCTAAATGCAGCAGATACTACAAAACCAAGAACAAATTAGAAAACAAATTAGAAAACTAAAATTGGGAGACAAAGTCCTTACCAATTAGGCTAGAACACCCAACAATGCATAAAAGCACTTCAGTACTTGGGAGAAAAAAGAACTAAATACTAACACTATTAGATCACAATGAACTGACAAAACGATTGGGCCTACAGACTGTGCTGTAGATAAGAAAAGCAAGCACATCCTCTTTTTTGATACATCCTTTTTTTATGCAATGTCAGACTGAATGAAAAAAACTAGGCCTAAGGCAGGCACAATTACCATATAAATGCATAACTGACAGTTATGGATGAAGACAGTCAAAAATAAATTAATTGTCATATCTGGGGGGGGGGGGGGGGGTTGTGTAACGAACAGCTGCCTGAAAATGGGAAAAGTTTTGCTTTTAGAACTGTTATAAACGTGACCTCAGTAAATTAGCTGACCAATAACAGGCTGACCACACCGCTCGCATAGCGTGTGCGAGCTTTGCAAAATAAATGTAGGAAACTGTTATTCAATTATTGCACCCACACTGCTCACGAGCGTCTGCGTTGCCAAGGGCTAAAATAGAAGTTCTTACAATTTGATGATGCAGATCGCGCTGCAAGTCCTGCCTCTCCCATCTCCTCATTGGTTTATAGAAGCAGGTACTCGCATGCCACCTCCTCATTGGTTATACCCACGTGGGTGATTGAAAGACGAACTGTGTTGTCGGTGTAGTAATACTATGAAAGTTTAGATGCCAATCACCATATAAGTTCAAAGATGAAAAAGCCTGGAAGGAGGAGAGATGACTAGAAACTATTCGGTTGACTGTTTTGTGTGTGGATTAATTGTCGGAGTAGAGGGCCTTGTGCATTTCAGGTAAAATAACCTAATGTTTTTATCCCAGGACAAATTAGCTAGCAACAGCAAGCTAGCTAAATATGACAAATTAGCTAACTAGCATAAATGTTAAATGCCTTTCGAACTGTCCCCAAATTAATGTCACTGGTTCAGAGTTTGTTTTGATATTTTAACCTGCGTGTCGTGATTGCGTTTGGTGTAGGTGGACAAAATAAATGTATCCACGATGGGTTTGGGTTCCGTGAAACAGTCAATCAAAAGTCCATGACCGTCACAGCCCTAGGCCTACACATCGTTTGCTAATCTACTATGGAAGAATACCTCTGAATGGATGAAGGCAGGGAATAAAATTAACACCCGTCACATGCAGGTAGATTTAGGTATTGGCGGGTAAGAATGTCTATTTCACCAACAACATTGGTGGGTGGTCAATTTGCACGGCTCTACAGTGAGTATTACATTCGCGAATAAAAAGTCAAAAGGTCAAGCATGATCACGTGCTGGTTAGAAAGATGCTGCAGTAGCGTTTTCAAATTATTTGTGCCGTTTTGTTTCATAACTACGAATCGCACAAAGAATTACAAATCCTATATCTCACCTCGCGTAGCAACACTGCCTGGCAGGGGAGTTGTGCGCACTGAGTGAAGTGCTGATAGATTCATTTTTGGAGGCGCTGCGCACACACGGTCAGCCCGCTCATTAGGCAGGATTAGGCGCCCGTTTGTGACGGCAGATTGACGAGAGCGCCATTTTCTGAGCCAAACTAGCCAAGATGCACCTCCAACAACACATAAAACCTAACTTAATTCTGCCAAAAATAATGACAATTTCTCTCAACCAGTGGTATATTGGCTTTTTAGGTGAGCGCTGATGCCTCCCTTTGATAAGCAGACCCCACTTTTTGGAGGCAGAGCTCAAAAATAAAACCGCTGTCTATACTTGGTTCAGATTTTGTACGGTCTAGTCCATGTCAATAAATTACTTATTTTCAACTTTCAATCAGAACCAAACATTTGCCTGACTTCAACATACGGAAAATACCCTTTCACCTTTCATTCAGAACCTAATTTGAATGTAACTTTAACGTCTGGAAAATACGCCATTTTGCTTACTGGGACTGGGGGGTAAAAATGTGTCTAATTTAGTCTAAAGTCTACAAAGTTAGACTTTGTCCTCGTGTTTATTGGCTATTTACATTGTTTTGTTCACAAGCTGAGTTGTTTTTCAACGTTAGTCGAGTCTGCTGCCTCAACTGATACTGATGACAGACACACTTGACATTACCACGGTAACCTCCCGGCCTTAAAGAGGCAGCTGAACATTTTGTTTCTGATATTTTGGATAAAGGAATGAAATTGAGTAATATACCACATTACTTCTAATACATTTCTTATTTAAGAAACAAGCATGGTCATCTGCTGTTTTGTGTTTTTCTATTTTTTAATGGTAAAATCTGAGTGGCTGTGGATGGTGGACCCAAAAGTACATTTTAGGCCCGACGTGTAGGCTGGATGTCACATGACATTTTTTATATTCTATCGATTTTATATGTAATTTATTACCTGTTATCTTTCATCTATTATCGATCTATCTTCAGTATAGGCCTACATATACAGATAACTGCCAAAATACTGCCGAAACTGCCGAAACACTTGAGTAAATGAGGGATACAATGTATATTGAAAGCAAGTGCTTCCACACAGGTGTGGTTCCTGAGTTAATTAAGCAATTAACATCCCCATCATAGATGAAAATGCCCAGTTGCCCATTATTTTGGCTACCATGATTACAATAAGAGATCTCAGTAACTTTGAAAGAGGGGTCTCAAAAGAGCTTAAAGGATGTGTGTGTGTGTGTGTGTGTGTCAGTCACATTTATGGGAGATTCTGGAGTGGGGCCTAAGTCAGCATTTTCCACCACCATCAACAAAACACCAAATGGTGGAATATCTTGTGGAAGAATGGTGTTGCATCCCTCCAATAGAGTTCCAAACACTTGTAGAAACTATGCCAAGGTACATTGAAGCTGTTCTTGCTCAACACCCTATTAAGACACTTTATGTTTGGTGTTTCCTTTATTTTGGCAGTTACCTGTAGATATACAGTCATCTGATTAGTCAGCATGTCTGGGAATATTTCGACATGCAGCTAGTAAGTTTTGTGTTAGTCAAGCCTCACCTGTACAGGGTGTTGAAGGCCTTCTCGCAGCCCTGCACGTCGCACTCAAAGGGCTTCTCCTTGGTGTGAACGCGCACGTGGATCTTCAGGCTGTAGGAAGTGAGGAAGGCCTTGCCGCAGCCCAACTGGTTGCACACAAATGTGTACTCGCCCCGGTGGGTCTTCTGGTGCGTGCGCAGGTTGCCTGCCGTGCTGTAGGTCCGTGTGCATCCCTCAAACATGCACTGGTACCTCTTCACCTGAGTGACAGACAAGAAGATCATTACTTTCTTAATGAATCTTTCCTTGATTCTTTGCGACATCTCTCCTCGCCTATCGAAAGACTTTGGATAAGGTCAGAGGGGAGGGACCTTGGACCTTCTCCAATATGGTTGAGAAGGAGGCGAGGCGATAGGATGAGAGCCAGAGTGAGAAACAAATGAGGTGTGTTTGCACAGGTAACGATGATACGGCGCATGAGCGTGTAAGTGCACATGACATCAGTGACTCGATCCCCCCATCCATTTCCATCTGACTGATTCTGCTGTGCACCGTGTTTCAACTCAGCAGTCTCCGCATTCAGCGGCCGTGGAAGTCAGTCAGTCTTATGGCTCTGTTCTGTTCTCACACAAAAGGCCCGGGGAGAGAATAAAGCCGGCTCTTTTCCCCTCCTCCGTATTCCCATAGAACACACTAACCCACATTGTCATAACACAAAGCCTTCCCATCCAAGCTTTATCTCCCACCCCCCTATTTACAGAGCTTGCGTTATACCCCATAACTTAATGCCTTGATCCTCTTGTAGACTGGGGGTAAAAAAAATAACACTTTGTTACGCAAATTTCAAGAGAAAGTCAACCAGCCCTGACCGCGTTAAAATGACACTTTTCCCTTAACAACAGCTCACATCCCCTTATGTAACTCCTGGATAGCCACATTGCACACAGAGAGGCACTACTAGACACAATAGTGAAGCAGCCTGTCCAATCCAATCCAATTTATTTATTTTTTTGAGCTAGCGGTGCTCTATTATTTCTCCAAAAGCATGGATTCCAGCCATGACAACTGGTCCACTAGCAGTCTCCGCATGAGACTACAAATTACTGGAACCTAACAGAGACGCAGCGGGAGATGCCTTAGACAACCGTTGGCCTATGTTAAAGGAGGAGATAGGATAAACCCCCCCCCCCCCAGCCAGAGGTCTTATTCATCAGGGACCAAACAGAAGAAAACTGACCGAAATACAGAGGGACTACCTGAACTTGTCCGTTGCAAAACGTTTTGCTACATTGTGCACTAATGAATACGACCCAGCATAACCTGTCCCTTGGTGATACTAGGCCTAATGACTGACTGGTTGTGCTATTCATTCAAGTTTCAATGTCATGTGCACAAGTAACAGTGACATGCCTTTCTTGCAAGCTCTAAACCCAACAATGCAAGAAATCAATATCAATGTAGTACAAATAAAAGGTAGAGCAAAAACACACGAGAAATAGAACATGAGAATGCAAGAAGCTATAAACAGGATCAGTTCCAATACCATATTCACAATGTGCAGTTAGTGTAATGGAGTGATAGAGGTAGATATGTATAGCGGTAAGGTGACTAGGCATCAGGACATACGACAAACAAAGTAGTAGCAGCGTATTTGATGAATGTGTAGAGTCAGTATAAATGTGTGGGCATGTGCGTGAGAAAATTAAGTGAGTGGGGGGGGGGGGGGGGGGGTTGGAGTGTCAGTGTGCGTGAGTAGGGTTCTGTGAATGCGCACAAAGACAGAAATTATTTCTATTTTTTGCACTAACACAAGAGATGAGGAAGGGAAGTAAGAAGTATGGACCCCACACAGTGAGGAGCCTGGCTGCCGGTGCTGCTACAGCGTATCAGCTGTACTGTATTGTTATTCAACCCCCACAACTTCACGACTGACTCTCCCACTTCTGCAGCATCACTTCAAATCAAACAGGTTCACTAGAATGGCATGCCATCGCCTCCCACATGCACAGTGGGGAAAGAGCACTCCAGTAGTAGGCTACACAGAGAGTGTCGAATGCAACTAGATGCTGCTATGTGTACTGAAAAGGTATGTAAGAATGCTGCAAAGCCGACTGAACTGCTATGTTAAGGACTGCTTTGTGTTGCATTGAGAAATTTAGAACACCTAGGCTAGAGAAACATTGAAATTAACATCTGCAATGTTATGAATCCACATCTGCAATTATGACAAAACGTCAAAAGGAAATAAGGAAGACACACATTTTGGAGAAGCAACATGAACAGATGCCAAATGAATTTGGAGTGATTGTATCTTTGGCTCAGAGTCTGTAGATGAGATTTCATAAATCCAATTGTAAGTAAGCAAAATGCATTTTCTCTTCCTCAATTACATCATGCAAGTAGCTAGGCTAGGAGGGGACAGAGTGGACTGGATGGGCTCCAGCAGAGCACTTCAACACAAAGACAGCACAAGTACCCTAGTGGCAGTGGCCAAGTCGCCAACATGGTGACAGAGGGGGACCCTGGTAACAAACAGAAACTTGTTGCATTGAGCGTGCAATATTTGGCCGGGACTCATCATGATTGGTCAGGAGTAGTGTTGAACTGACCACTGGTGTGACCCTTAGGGAGCCTGTTGTTACGGTGCTACTTTGCATTCTACGAAGAAATTGCCTGGAGGTGCAACCCTCCAACAAACTCCATTGTACAGTGCTCTTTTGCAGACCAGCGTGCCTTACACAATGATTAAGAGCTATATGTAAAGTCTGCAACCACGAGACCTACCATCATAAAATACAACACAAATAATGACACTGCACAAAATTCAGATGAGTAATTTACTATGTGTGCTGTTCTGTACACAGGGGAGGAGGGGTTAAACATTTATCATATAAAACAATGCAGTGGTGGAGAAAGTACCAATTGTCATACTCAAGTAAAAGTTCCCCTGTAAAACCGTACTTGAGTAAAAGTTTTAAAAAGTTTTAAATATACTTAAGTATCAAAAGTAAATGTAATTGCTATATTTACCTACAGTGAGGGAAAAAAGTATTTGATCCCCTGATGATTTTGTACGTTTTCCCACTGACAAAGAAATGATCAGTTTATAATTTTAAATGGTAGGTTTATTTGAATAGTGAAAGACAGAATAACAACAACAAAATCCAGAAAAACGCATGTCAAAAATTTTATAAATTGATTTGCATTTTAATGAGGGAAATAAGTATTTGACCCCCTCTCAATCAGAAATATTTCTGGCTCCAAGGTGTCTTTTATACAGGTAACGAGCTGAGATTAGGAGCACACTCTTAAAGGGAGTGCTCCTAATCTCAGCTTGTTACCTGTATAAAAGACACCTGTCCACAGAAGCAATCAATCAATCAGATTCCAAACTCTCCACCATGGCCAAGACCAAAAAGCTCTCCAAGGATGTCAGGGACAAGATTGTAGACCTACACAAGGTTGGAATGGGCTACAAGACCATCGCCAAGCAGCTTGGTGAGAAGGTGACAACAGTTGGTGCGATTATTCGCAAATGGAAGAAACACAAAATAACTGTCAATCTCCCTCGGCCTGGGGCTCCATGCAAGATCTCACCTCGTGGAGTTGCAATGATCATGAGAGCGGTGGGGAATCCGCCCAGAACTACACGGGAGGATCTTGTCAATGATGTCAAGGCAGCTGGGACCATAGTCACCAAGAAAACAATTGGTAACCCACTACGCTGTGAAGGACTGAAATCCTGCAGCGCCCGCAAGGTCCCCCTGCTCAAGAAAGCACATATACATGCCCGTCTGTAGTTTGCCAATGAACATCTGAATGATTCAGAGGACAACTGGGTAAAAGTGTTGTGGTCAGATGAGACCAAAATGGAGCTCTTTGGCATCAACTCAACTCGCCATCTTTGGAGGAGGAGGAATGCTGCCTATGACCCAAAGAACACCACCCCCACCATCAAACATGGAGGTCGAAACATTATGGTTTGGGGGTGTTTTTCTGCAAAGGGGACAGGACAACTTCACCGCATCAAAGGGACGATGGACGGGGCCATGTACCGTCAAATCTTGGGTGAGAACCTCCTTCCCTCAGCCAGGGCATTGAAAATGGGTCGTGGATGAGTATTCCAGCATGACAATGACCCAAAACACACGGCCAAGGCAACAAAGGAGTGGCTCAAGAAGAAGCACATTAAGGTCCTGGAGTGGCCTAGCCAGTCTCCAGACCTTAATCCCATAGAAAATCTGTGGAGGGAGCTGAAGGTTCGAGTTGCCAAACGTCAGCCTCAACCTTAATGACTTGGAGTAGATCTGCAGAGGAGTGGGACAAAATCCCTCCTGAGATGTGTGCAAACCTGGTGGCCAACTACAAGAAACGTCTGACCTCCGATTGCCAACAAGGGTTTTGCCACCAAGTACTAAGTCATGTTTTGCAGAGGGGTCAAATACTTATTTCCCTCATTAAAATGCAAATCAATTTATAACATTTTTGAAAATTGTTTTTCTGGAATTTTGTTATTCTGACTCACTGTTCAAATAAACCTACCATTAAAATTATAGACTGATAATTTCTTTGTCAGTGGGCAAACATACAAAATCAGCAGGGGATCAAATACTTTTTTCCCTCACTAAGTATCACACAAAAAACAAATCACATTCCTTATGTTAAGCAAACCAGATGGCATGATTCTCTTGTTTTTTAAATTTACGGATCGCCAGAGGCACACTCCAACACTCAGATATAATTTACAAACAAAGCATGTGTTCAGTGAGTCCGCCAGATCAGATAGAGTAGGGATAACCAGGGATTTTCTCTTTAAGTACGTGAATTAGACCGTTTTCCTGTCCTGCTAAGGATTCAAAATGTAACGAGTACTTTTGGGTGTCAGTGAAAATGTATGGAGTAAAAGTACATTATCTCCTTCAGAAATGTAATGATGTAAAAGTAAAATTAGTCAAAAATATAAATAGTAAAGTAATGTACAGATACCCCCCCCAAAAAACACTTAAGTAGTACTTTGAAGTATTTTTACAACACTGAAACCATGTGGAAGCAGAAAGGTCTTAAGGAGAACATAGCTCGCTAGGCAAATCAAAGCATTTCATTCATACAGTGAATTTACTCTCCCTGCTCATGCCTCACGTCGCTCCCTTTCAACCTGGGGTCTCTATTTTTACTTAACACAACACACTAGGCTAATTGTGTGTTGAGATCAAGTACATTTAAATCAGGGAGTGCAAAATCCCTGATTTACAAACCACCTTGCATTCCAAATGACTACTCATTATGTGATCAAGATTAGTGATTCTGCACATTGCCTTCCCAAACTGATCCCCTTAAATACGCTGTATGACCTCCACACAGCGTCACATAATGCATTTCAGTGGTGGTAAGCCAACATACCTCCCGTTGCTTGGTTTCTGGACACTCGGAGTGCAGAGTGAGGGTGGCCCCCTCGATGTTGCGAGGCATTGCCATGGACCCCGGGTTGATGATGAACTGGATCTGGTCGGGCGAGATGGTGTGATGCACGTATCCCTGCGACATACCATCCTGGTCGCCCATGAAGGTCATAGAGCCCTCCTCCTCCTCCTCCTCCTCGTCCAGGTCCCCGTCGACTAGGAAAGTGCCCCCGTCGTCATCCCCCACGCAGTGTCCATGGTCCTCCTCTCCCTCCTCGTCCAGCCGGATGGGGTCCTGCTCGATGAGCACCGTAGTGCGGTCGTAGACGCGTGAGCCCGAGGGTGCCGACATCAGGTCGTCGTCGTCTTTGTCGTCGTCGTAGTGCGCCATCTTGTCTTCATCGTTGTTATCGCGCTCGAGGCGGTCCACCTCCAAAAACATGGAGGCCTCCGTGCGAGGGCCACGCTCACTCATGGTCCCGGCTGGGCTGGCCGCCTCTGGTGGGTGAGTGTGCGCAGAGGACGGCGTGCTCACTTGTTCCTGCACAGAGGAGGATAGACAGGAAAGTGTGAGGGCGGTGGCTTTGATGAGTCGTGCTGTGCCACTTCAAAGTCAATGTGTTCATTTTAAATGCAGGGAAGCGAGTGCTGACCTACCCTTCTCTAAATTTCTAAACAATTCTGTTTACAGAAACAATCTCTCTGCTTGCTACATCTTGACCCATTGAAGTAAAGAATATAACAAATGAGTCCTTGCAATTAAAGTACCTAGAGCCTAGCTTCATTCAGTGACCTGGGCTAACCCTGTAGCTATTTGGCTAAATGGGGAAGGCCTATGTGACTCCCAAGCAAATACTGTAAACAGGAAATTTGAGGGGGAAACAAAAATGCATTGACACTTGAGGCTAATATTTCCACCTTCCAAGAGCAGAATATAGATACTTGGAAATATATTTGGTGGAGTATTGCAAAGATAGGTAAGTGGGACAATGCAGAGCAGTTATTTTTAATCCAAAGACAAGAGTGGAACATTTGCTATTGAAGACAACACCTGGCTATATTGAGAATGCAGCTAGAGAAGATAACTGAACAGTTCTCTGGCAGTGCCAGTTAAAAGCCACCAAATCTATAGCCTGAAGTTTGGTTACAAAAGTGGTATAGTGTAGGCTACTCGTCATCTTCAAACATGCCATGCAAAGCATCATATCCATTTGTCTAAGGTGGACAGTTATACCTATTCCCTAACGCTGGAGTGAAATAAAACTAATCTATTCACTACGATGCATTGGAGTAAGGTCTAGATGTAGCTATAAATGGATTTAGGCTAATTCATGCAACAAATTCCATGAGTATGACAGTTACATGGGAAGATTTGAGTCCTTTCCTTTAAGCGGTCAGTTCAACTGCAAAGGCTACTCATATTTTATGGAGAAAAATGTGTCAGAGTGGCTTACAAATAGCAAATAAATCCAATAACAGCCACATGGACCTCTATACCAGGAACTCAATACCAGGCAGTGTAAGGAAGGCACTAAAAATTGTCAGACTCCAGCCACCCAAGTCAGAATGTTCTCTCTGCTACCGCATGAGAAGCTGCACCGATGCACAACATACGTAAGCAACAAGATCCTGAACAGCTTCTACCCCCAATCCACAAGACAGCTAAATACTGTAGTTAGTTAAATAGTCAACCAAATAGTTACCAAGAGTATCTGCATTGACCCTTTTTGCACCAACTTTTTAGAATCATCACATACGCTGTTGATACAGTTTATGATCTATCCTGTTGCTTAGTCACTTTATCCCTAGCTATATGTACATTTCTACCTTCTATTACCTTGCACATGGACTTGGCTATATACACAGGGTACCAGTCCCAAGTTATCGTTACTCATTGTTTATTTATTCTTTGTGTTATTATTCTTTTATTATTTCTGCTCTGTATTGTTAGGAAGGTTCGTAAGTAAGCATTTTACCATTAGTCTACATGTTGTTTACGAAGCATGTGACAAATAACATTCGATTTGGATTAATTTGAATGGTGTAGAATGGTCTATGTTCCTAGACACTAACCATCTTGACACCCATGGAGTTCTAGAACGTTCTGATTTCGTTTGACAGCAGTGATTTATCGTGGAAAATAGGCATGTTTGAGATCAATTGACACCCTTGACCATGAAGCATTGAGATTTATTTTAAACTGCAAAACCCTTACGCACCACTGCACTTTCATATACCAGGGTTGGCTGGCCTTCTCTAGTCAATGGTAAACTTTTATTTACAAAGCCATTTTGGGTTTACAGCCATTTTATTCACAGGACTTAATCATACTAACTGTTCCAAATTGCTTTTATGAACTCTGCGCCATCTGCTTGGAACGCCGTGCAAAATACTTTTCAACTGGTAGAACTTATCCCGATTGGTGTTTTTAAATCATTGATTAAGTATTTTGAGGCTGATTCCCTGACCTGTCAATGTTTTAAAATGTGCTGTTTAATGAATTCTGTGTTGTTTTTTACTAGATTACCTGTCGTTTTTCATTTTCTGTCTGTAATTGTGTAATGACTTGGTGCTGCCCATATTGGCCAGGAATTTAAATGAGCCCTTCCTGGTTAAATACATTTTTTTAAACCTTAGCTAGGATTACACCAAAGCTTTTTACAAACACTTTCAGGAGACAAGTTAAAGATGTCATGTCACACTCATCTGTGATTTCGCCTTTTGACTAAAGGCTTAAGACAGCGCGACCACATAACTAATAGCTAACGTTAGTTCGTGCAGTTGTGAATAGTTGTAATTATTTGGCAAGGTAGCTAACGTTGGGTGGGCAGCTAACTTTAGAGTTGCAAGGACAACCAACTTCCATCCTGATAACGTTCGTAATAACTAGGTAACGTTAGTTAAATAAAAAACAACCAGCTGTCAATAGTTAACTAGTTGACTTCGATCGACATGACAGTTCAATTAACTAGCTGGTTAGCCAACGTTAATATGCAAACGTAAATGTCTCGCTAGTTGAACACTTTTACATAGCATGTTAACTAAAAGGAAAACATGACAGCTAGTTTTTTTGACAATGCAACGGTATTTCGCAAACGTTAGCTTTAAAGATAATGTGCGGGTTGAAAATGTCAAGCTAGCTAACGTTAATCAACGTTTCAGACTAACGTTTGCTATAATACTAAAGAACGCGTTCACGATAAGCATCTACCAAGCATACAGTGTAAAACAACAAGCAGGGTGTCTTACGCTTAAGATATCGAACGTTACTAGCTAACTAGTTAGGCAACGTTATTAGTTAACGCTAGCTACAAATCTGTGAACTAACGTAGTGCTAGCTAGCCAGCCAGCTAACGTTAGCTTGACTGGCTGTCTGTCGATAAATCTCCCGTCAAAACAGATACATTGAAGTAAAAGTTACAGGGCTCCACTAGAAACATATATACAAGACAGAAACCATTTACCCGTGCAGCGCAAATGCCGACTTGGTTTATGTTTCGGGTAGCTTAGCACTTTCTTCCCATCCCCTCCCTAGTGATACCATGATTAAATAGAAACGTCATATTTCAGCCTACCCCTCGTGTTGTATTCTGGGAAATATACCCCTCCCATGTACACTAGTACCCCTATAATGAAATCGAAACTACTCAAATTAAATATACAATTTAGAATAATGCAAAGCTACAAATCATTTGATTTGTAATTCCCAATCAATACTAACAGCAAAAGGACAAATGTGACAGACAGTGGGTTTATTAAATTCCAAAACAAACTTTTTCCATTTGCTTGCTAAATGGGAAAGAAACATGAAAAAGCCAAACCACAACTGTTTGAAATACTTTCATATATAAAACGATCCACTGTTTTGCCTTCACAAAATAGCAAATTTCTTTTCTTTAAATAAACTGGTAAATATACATTAAAAATTGTCAGTTTACTACAGCTACTCAGTGACAGAATATTAGCTGTGCATCAACAGCATACAGGTTAAACATTGCTTGTCAAAACATAGTTGATTTCAAATCAAAGGAGAGTAGGCCTAAACAATTGGACTGACTGGATATATACAAAGAGCCATCTATATGAATAGGAACTTATTACAAATACAGAGCTGTACATTAAACGAAAATAGTGTCTAAAAGACACAGCAGGAGCACCCTCTTCTATTCAGGAGAGGTCCTGGACTAGGAAATGCTGAAAGAACTCTTGGGTCTTCCTCTTCTCTGCAAGGTCCTGCTTCGTGGGTGACCTCAGTAGCAAGGCAGCAAAAATGGTGGCTGTGAGGGATGACACAGGGCACAATGTCAATAACATAACAATTACTAACTGGCACTTGATGTAAGATTAAATTAGGTTCACTTTTTTAAATATTATGCATCATAAACACAATTAAAAGGAGAACATTGAAAAAGGAACTAAATCCAAAATCTGACCCAGCATTATTACAGCCAATATTGTAGCTTTTGCTAGTTTTGTATTACTAGGCTATATTTTCAACTAAGTAAATAAATGATAACTGATTGCCCTAAGTGAAAAAGAAAGAAAAAAACAACATACGCACAGTATCACAGCACAGAAAGACTACTATGGCCTTCGGAATATAAAACCCCAACAAGCTTCCATAACCATTTGCATGCAGTGGAATAATCAGGCATTTATCACAACAGTCCTTGGTCTTATTGTTGTATTGCTTCATTGCATATTGTGACATATGGAAACCAACAAATAGGAAAGCTTATTACGGCTTCTGATCTTAAACTTGCACTGCTCGACTTATGTAAATGTTAACATTGAACCTCTTGGGTACTGGCCAAGAAGACCATGAAGTTTAGTTTTAACCCGTTCAAAACACATTCAGTCAATTGTTTGTGTGTTTGATAAGAATGCAAAATGTGTTACACATTTTTCCATTTCACCTTACCTAAAATATTGACATCCAGGCTATTGTGTGTAGAATGCTTCAACAACTCACGGAGAAAAGCCGCTATATAGTTAAACACGTTTTTATGGCACTGAGGTAACAAGGATACAACCTGAGGATGAAGAAAAACATCACTCAATACCATAGACAAGTTAAAACACGAGAGCAAGTCACAGCCAATTCCCCACAACTGGGTTGGGTTCATTATGGCGCAACAGAAAATGTTGTCCCTCCCCATTTCAGAACAAGACCTAGTACAGTAGACAATCATTACATACAGAATATCCTACTATAGGGGCACTGAGACAAGTAATGTCTACTTTAAAGAGTGAGTTGAATTGGTACTGACCTTTTTACACTGACTGGTGTTGGAGCAGCACTCCAGGCACTGCTGGTACAGGGAGAAGGGGACCACAGGCTCAGGGAGGGCATCAAGGAAGATGAGCAGTGCTTCTGCCACAGAGTGGTTACTGCCAGCTAGGGGTCAACCCGGGTCAAGGGGCATCAACCACTTCAAAAATAAAAAAGTAGACACTAAGACTTAATTTATCCAGGGTTGTGTCCATTAAGGCTCAAAATGGACAACTTTTACAAAATTAAATGAAACGAGTGTTTCTTATTGGACATGTCCAGGTAGTCCTTCCCTGTTTCGGGCCATTTTTCTTCCGTTTAATGCCTAATGAACACAACCCAGGTGTATATCAGTTGTTAAGGATACGGAGCGAGTCTGGCATGCCAGTGTCAAGACAATCCCTTATCTCCACAAATTCACTGCGGAGCCCAGGTTGTTGAAATAGTTCCCCCTAAAAATAGAGGCAAAAGGTTATAGAGTTGTACTGTAAACACATAACTTCAAAGCACACAGAAAAGTAGCCGGCAGGGATCAGGAGAACTGCATTCATGTCAATATTGTAGAGTATTATGCATTTCAATTTTTTTATGAATCAACTAATAAATATATTTATTTGGCCCTTAACATTCAGCCACTTCTGTTGAGTCATTCCAGCCTGTTGGTGGTTGCCAGAGACACAGAAAGTTTCCAAATGTTCCTATTTTCAATCCGCTGGGTTGCTGTGGTGAAAGAGACTAATATGTCTGCACACAGCTGGGAGGACGCCAAAAGCTGCCCAACTCACTTTGAATTCTTTGATGCTGTGCAACTAACTGCGAAAGGGGAGGTAAGTAGCAAAAGGTACTAGCCAACATCCTTGAAAACTAGAGTATTGTCAAGAAACTAATGCCTGATTCCGACCCGAGCTGTACTGGTTCAGATTTATTTATCTTTTTCATCCTCCCACCCAGGCAGCAACAACTATTGTGGAGGCATAGTACAGCTCAGGGCCATTACAGCTCAGGGCCCATTTTCCCAATATTTTTGATTTATTTAACTATGCAAGTCGGTTAAGCACAAATTCTTATTTACAATGACAGCCTACATGTAAAATGTTCAATCTTACCTTAACATTAGAATTATTCCACAATACTGACAACAGATCAGCCCCTAGAGAGATATCACCTTATGGCTACAAATATTGAGGCAGCATATTCTAATCCTTACCCTATAATCACAGATTCATTTGGCACATCATTGCACATGTTACAAATCATGAAATATATTGAGGAAAAATTTACAGAGTGTAGCCTATCAATAGATCTCAATTGACTGAGCATGAAATTGATTTCAATATGTTTGAAATATAAAGGGCTATATAGTCTATAGGTCTACTGTAGGCCTATTCATTATTTAATGCAATCTCAGTTTTCATTTGAAGCATCTTTTTATCTTTTTCTTGTTCAGTTGTAAAGACATTGGCAACTTTGTATTTCAGAGAGACAGAAAAACAGCTTGATTCTATGTTTAGCGGAGATCTTCTGTGTATAAAGTGAGGGGCAAAAACAGCATCCAATGACACACCTAGCTGTTCTAGGTTTGGCTCAGTAGTGCGAAAATGGTAAAGGATTTCAGTCCTGACCTGTTTAGGAGCATTACGGTATAGGTGGTCCACCATCTGCCATATCTCTTTAGGGATATCCAGGGGCTTATCGATGATTAAAGTTCTGGTCTCATCACCTGACAACGTCTTTAGAAAGAAGAAAAAAAGTGACATTTTAGTGAAATGGGTTTAAATCCTTTACCTAACCTTTATTGAACAACATGTCATTAGAGGACAATGTGCTGTAGCTATTTATGCTGCCTGTATTAATAACTAGCGAGCCATAGACAAAGAAATATATGCATTTAAAAAAATGGTGAGACATCTTTGGGCTTCTTTATTCTCAGAATCTATCATCTTTTCATCTGGTCAATTTTAGAATAACACTGATTGAAGATCAAACAAAAAAGCAGAAGTTTCTGAGGAGGGTTGCTCTAGCGTACACGACAGCATGCTGTTTTGCAACACTAATGACCCTGTAGATATTCCCCCCTGGCAACAGTGTGTTCTGGGCCAATGGGTGATTTGATTCCCTGTTTGGAAACCCACTTCACACAAAAAATCTCCTATTTGGTTCATTTGGGGGAATTTTGACTGCAGCTAGTTCAAGATTTGCACTTCCTGGTTTTTAGATAACTGATAACAAAATCATACAAAAATTATGAGCAGGACAGAATCCCCCCAGAGCACTTTCACATTTAATTGTTTTTATTCTGGGCAAGGCTTTTCATACAAAACAGCCTTGAAGAGTGGGACATTTCCAGGCCACGGTCAGCTGATTCTTCACCCTTCTCCCAACATGTGAAATATGGAGTATGCAAGTGCACAATGGTGGATACTCCCTTCAGCCAATGCTTAGGTTACACCAATATAATACTTTTAAATCCACGATGGGGAATGTACCAGACCACAGCACACTTTTGGAGAAGTGTGAAGAATGGGAAAGCAGCCTTCTGAGTCAGACTGCACCTGGATCGTATTCACTCAGAACCATGAATTTGTCCAATAAGAAACGCATATTTTTCCTTAACATCGCAAAATATATATACAATAGTGAACACACTCCTTGCTGGCTATACTGAACTCACCAGCTCCCGGATGGTCTCCAGGGGGATTTCCTGGATGGGGTCCCTCAGTTGGCACAGGGTCTGGATGGACGAGCCGAAGCAGCTGGGCAGGTAGTTGCCCAACACAGAGAGAAAGTAGTCCTTTCCCCGATCCAGGTGGAGCACCAGTATGTCTTCGATTTGCTGGTGGCCTGCGTTGAGCTCCGTGGCGGTGGAGCGGTTCACAAACACCTCCAGGTCAATGTCCACGTTCCCACCTTGGTGAACAGTGCATGGACGGGATCAGGTATATTTCAATGATTTATCAATGGAGGAACATTTCAGAAAAGAACCAATTCCTTATTATCAGTTCCCTGAGACACAGATGAACAGGGTTGTGTTCATTTGGGATCAAATGAAAGAAAACTCCACTGACAAACTGAAGAAGGGACTACTTGGACATGTCCAATAAGAAACACAAATGATTCAGTTTCAAAACGTTTGAAAATGTTTTCTGTTGCGTGACCTAATGAACATGATCATGCTCTATGTAAATGTTCTGTGTGGAAACTTGTTGACAAATGGTGCTGATGAACCACAAGCAAAGGTTGTACTGTACACTAAGCATTACTAACTGCAATTGAATGTGTGAAGGGAATCCTATTAATTTATAGCTGCATCACTACATTGACAATTACAGAACTAAATGAGACAAACAGTAAAAAAAAATAAACTATCAGCAAGACCCAGAGAGGCAAAGAGCACTGAGGCACATCCACCACTCCTTCCATCCTAAGCCTTGAGATATCGCCATTATTTACAAGTCTCACGTGCTAGACAGATCTGAAATTGCTTCCCTGCCATTAAATACTGAGTTGAGAAAATGCCTCTATCAATTGCAGTCACAGGGAAAACTCAAATCTATCATTCAGTCAGAACAGAGCTATGATGTGGTCTCTCACGTCATAGGTCATAGAGCTCATGACATTATGTCTAACATAGCGGGGAGGCCAGGTGCTTACATAAATTAAATATCCATTCCTGAATGTAAGTCTTAGACCCTGTTCTAATACTTCAGAAATGCCATCTGACCTTCCTTGAAGTACTCACTGATCTGAATTACGTAATGGGGTGGCAACCTTGCTTTCACACAGCCAAACTCTAGATCTGGGGCTGTATGTATCAGATGTTTTAGAGTAGGAGTGATAATGTAGGATCAGTTTTACATTTGAGAGAACAATGATCCTAGATGAGCACTTCTACTCTGACATACTTGATACACACCTTCATATAAATGCTTACCTCAAGAAAACACAGAAGAAAGAATAGGGCCATAAGTCCTGCTATACTCACCCTGAGCGATGAAGCCCTCGGCCGGGTTGGCGGTGAGCCAGGGCTTGCAGTAGGTGCGCTCATCCAGCTTCTGGATGAACTCAAACTGGCACGGGACCTGCCCGTCGTTGTGGAGGGTCAGAGTCTCTGCCTGGTGCTGCATGAACTTCACATCTATGAAGTGGAACTGGGGAGGGAGAGTGATTTGGATTAGGTTACACAGGTAGGGAGTAGGGGTGTGAAAATCACAGCGTTGATTACAGAAATGATTACAGTTGATATGCAGCCATTGTCAATGGTAGGGGATGTCGGCTTCAATATCCTAAATGGCATATCTAGAACCAGACTACAAGATGTCAGGTCGAAAAACCGCTACGGCCCTGATGGAGAAATTGCAAAATAATTGCTCTGCAAGTGCATGCACAAAGTGCATGCTCTCAAACACCATACGTGGCATTAACAACAGATTGTTGGACGTCTATGAACACACTGTCATACATCACTGCAACGAGCAGTGGGACATGATCTACGTACTGACAACATGGAGAGGCACACAACATAGAACTTAAAATTACATTAATACCATTGTGAGGGGGACAGCAGTAAGGCAAGTGCCGTCTGGTAGGGTTTCCTCTAGTTAACACAGTCAAACTTGGCTATAGCGTAAAAATTCATGAAAACCTAACGTACGGTTAGGATTAGACTAAGGTTAGCAATGTGGTTAGGGTTAGGTTTAAAATCACATTTTAAGAAGATCAATTGCAGAAATAGGCTTTATAACTTTGTGGCTGTGGTAACTAGTGACGACCAGTATTCACCAACTACTTCTCTCAGAGTTCAGTGTGTCAAATCGGAGGGTCTGTTGTCCGGGCCTCTGGCAGTCTATGCGGGTGCCACTAGGTTAAATTCTTGGACCGACTCTCTTCTCTTTATGCATCAATGATGTCGCTCTTGCTGCTGGTGAGTCTCTGATCCACCTCTACGCAGACGACACCATTCTGTATACTTCTGGTCCTTCTTTGGACACTGTTAACAACCCTCCAGGCGAGCTTCAATGCCATACAACTCTCCTTCCGTGGCCTCCAATTGCTCTTAAATACAAGTAAATCTAAATGCATGCTCTTCAACCAATCGCTACCTGCACAACATCACTACTCTGGACGGCTCTGACTTAGAATATGTTGACAAATATCTAGGTGTCTGGTTAGACTATACACTCTCCTTCCAGACTCACATCAAACATCTCCAATCCAAAGTTAAATCTAGAAATGGCTTCCTATTTCGCAACAAAGCATCCTTCACTCATGCTGCCAAACATACCCTTGTAAAACTGACCATCCTACCAATCCTCGACTTCGGCGATGTCATTTACAAAATAGCCTCCAATACCCTACTCAATAAATTGGATGCAGTCTATCACAGTGCCATCCGTTTTGTCACCAAAGCCCCATATTACTACCCACAATTGCGACCTGTATGCTCTCGTTGGCTGGCCCTTGCTTCATACTCATCGCCAAACCCACTGGCTCCAGGTCATCTACAAGACCCTGCTAGGTAAAGTCCCCCCTTATCTCAGCTCGCTGGTCACCATAGCAGCTCCCACCTGTAGCACACGCTCCAGCAGGTATATCTCTTCTGTCACCCCCCAAACCAATTCTTCCTTTGGCTGCCTCTCCTTCCAGTTCTCTGCTGCCAATGACTGGAACGAACTACAAAAATCTCTGAAACTGGAAACACTAATCTCCCTCAATAGCTTTAAGCACCAGCTGTCAGAGCAGCTCACAGATTACTGCACCTGTACATAGCCCATCTATAATTTAGCCCAAACAACTACCTCTTTCCCTACTGTATTTATTTTGCTTCTTTGCACCCCATTATTTATCTCTACTTTGCACATTCTTCCACTACAAATCAACCATTCCAGTGTTTTACTTACTATATTGTATTTACTTCGCCACCATGGCCTTTGTTTTTTGCCTTTACCTCACATTGTATATAGACTTATTTTTCTACTGTATTATTGACTGTATGTTTGTTTTACTCCATGTGTAACTCTGTGTTGTTCTGTGTGTCGAACTGCTTTGCTTTATCTTGGCCAGGTCGCAATTGTAAATGAGAACTTCTTAACTTGCCGACCTGGTTAAATAAAGCTGAAATATTTTTTTATTTTTTAAATGTAGGAATTCCAGGACTGCATTGCGGTTATACACAGAACCACATCTGAATTGTGAAATCACGTCATTCTATTTTTTTTTTACATTTAAAGTGAAATTTTTTTTACGTGCAGTTTAAATGTTAAGAAAAATATGTAAAAATTGTACATGTTGCACAGACGTTCTCCCTCAATTTTACTCCTGTTCGTAAAGAGCAGAGCTCAATTGATAAGCGTCGTTCACAAGGTTCTGCTGCTGTCAATGTTCACTGATAATGTTGCATTGTGCATTATGAAAGACCAGAGAAATGTTAACATATTCTTCATCTTTAACAATTCACAGTAGAATCACTCACCTCTCGCCTGGACAGCGTTACAGACGGAATGCACTCGTTCTCCATCTTGTCCAGCGAGCGCACAATTTCCTCAAATGTATTTTTGTAAGACTCTTCATTCACCAGCTTGATCTGAAGAAACAGCAGAGAAGGGAGGTTAAAACACAGATGAATAGGGGAAACAAGAGGCATATCATTATTTTAACATTGCAAAAAATGCCATGCAACAGAATATCTAGAATTAGAATCCGAATACTTGTTATGAATGGATAAATGAAATGCTCAAAAGCACAATTCTAAAAGTTGTCTGAACTCTAAATATATGGCTCTGGGGGAAACTCAGACTGGTCACAAGGATAAAAAAACAAATAAAAAAAACACACACTTCCACTATGGAATTCCCATATTTGGTCAAGATGAAACTCTTCCCACCACTTTGCTTGCTCTGCCCCATAGTGTGACTAAGATTGTTCAGATGGGCCTTTTACAATCTTGGGTTATCTATAAGAATCTTTGGTTATGACTCCCCAGGCTAAACCAACCAAAACCTCATGGTCTCTAAGAGGTCAAAGGACAGATGGTGGAAACTAATTCTCACCCCCATCTCCAGCAGGGAGCTGACTGGCTTGTGGTCGCTGGTCTTCAGGTCCATGTGACTCTGGTAGTGCAGCTGCCGCACATTCTTGCCTCGCCACAGGATCCGATCACACCACGCCGGCACGCGACACTTTTCACTGAGGGCGTGAAACATGAAACCAAGACATTTCGGAGACAAATTCTACGCAATAAGATAAGAGTTTTGTAATACATTATTCTGCAGCTATAATGCTTTAAAATGTATTATAAGAATGTATGAGCCTTTGTAATGCATTATAAAATCAGGCTTATGATATATTCTGTCTCCCTATGTATCAATATTCCAACTCAAAACGCCTTAGACTCATTATGCGACAACCATAAGACATTATACATGTTCTTACGATGCATTATAAGTGGCATTATAATGCAATATATCTGCAGGCTTTTAGTTAAGTGGTATTGTTTTCTCCTTTGCCTTTATAGAAATACTAGACATTTAGAGAGGAGAAGTTACCTTGTGTCCCATTGGTCGGAGCCAGTGTCGTATTTGTAAGTGGGCAGGAAGTCGATTTCTCCCTCCACAAAGCCCACGAAAACAGCCTTCTCATCGATCTGCCTCTTCAGCTGAGGACCACAGAGCCACAACAAGACATCGTGACAATTACCACACTCATCAGGGTGTAATGTGACTGGCACTGAACACAGAGATTAGCAGTCTTATTCATTAGGGCATACTGTAGCAAAACGTTTTGCAACGGAGAATTTGTGTTTCTGATTGGACAATTTCAGGTTGTCCCTCTCTGTTTCAGATCAGTTTTCTTCAGTTTGGAGCCTAATAAATTTGACACTGGGAACAATGTTGTGGAACTTCCAGATATTACATAGAACAAACCTGCCCGTCTGACAGAGTAAGGAATCATGACATTTCGATCTGCAATGTTCTACAACATTTGCCAACTAAACGCACCCTAGAAGTAGACATTTAAATGGCTTGAAGTTAAGCGGCTTGAGATTACCTACCTGGTCATAACTGTGCAGAGTTTCAAAATCCTTCTTGGCGATTAAGTCCTTCACATCGTCAACGTCAAGGTCACTTAGCCTGTAGTTGAGATCTCCCAGCCATAGGACCACACTGTAAGCAAGGAAAAGATGATGCCTTGAGAATATGGAAAATCATAGAAATATAACTACTCTTCTATAATTCTATTTCAATACGGAAAATGGTGGCCGGTGGCTTTGCATGTGGTTCTAGAACTCATCCCATTCTACAACTGCATCAAAACACTGCATTCATTTCAAATGTTCACCTAAGACATAAAGTTATGTGAAATTGGCAAGATGCACTGGTCTTGTGATCAAAGGTTTACATAATACATTCGCTATTTTGTTTCCTTGAGAGAATGTCACCATGCCGGAATAAATACAAAAGCATGGTGTTTCACCACAACTACCAAATCCAGGGTCCTGTTCATTAGGCACAAAATAACAAACAAAAACAACAGACTGAAAAGGCAGGAATTATCTGGACTCGTCCAATAAGAAAACCCCTTTTTGTTTTCCTTTGCAAAATATTTTCAATGTGTGCCCAATGAATACGACCCAAAACATATCCAATAAGAAACGCTCATTTAAATGTTTTGGCCCTAATGAACACAACCCCGAAAAGTGGAAATACTGTTTTGTACTAAAGACTTGTTCATACTTGTGCTTCATGATGGTGAGTGGGACCAGCGAGGGGTCGTGCTGGTGGAAAAGCAGCCTACTGCAGATGTCCTTGTAGTCCTGGTTGCGCCTTTCGTACTCCTCGATGTGGGCGGCCAGGTGGGAGTTGACCACACAGATGTCAGAGTTGTGGAAGCGGAAGCGGATGGCCACAGCACCTTTGTTTCCCTGAGGTGAGAGGTTTGTAAAACATTTTATATTATGTGCCCTTATAGAACAAACCATTTCCCTGCTGCATCATGAAAAGTGGCACAATCAGTACAGTTTCAGAAAAAGCTTTGTTTATCTAGCAGTGGATACGATCACATGCAACTTCAAATACAACTAGTGCAAGTTATATCACAAATAGACCTAGATAAAGGCAGAAGAATAATCAACCTGTTGAACATAGCTATAGCCATCAGTCTTGTGTGTTTTCACGGTCATCACTCACTCACTGTTAAGTTTGTCAAGGTCCCGACTTTAGCGTTAGCTATCCTGCTACAGAGCTTGTACCGGGATGCGCTCGCATCACCCGAACTTGACATCTGTTTGTATACAAAAAAATTGCTCTATGAACAATAGGAAATCCAATGCGTTTTCCAAACATACCTGGGTTCCATGTCTGGTGTATTTGAGTGAGAAAAACTGGTTTTCTGAACCCTGGTAAAAAGCCGAGTTTGTAGGTAGAAGGGGTTGTAGTGCAATAGAACTCCTTATCCAACTGTCAAATGGAAGCTAAATGAAACTAGTGGACGCCAGCCAACATCCTGCTCTAAACTGCTAAGCAATTGATTACAACCCGCTTAGCGGCCAAGGATATGTACTCCTACCATCCCTCACGCCACCTACCATTCTACCCATGATGCCGGTGCCCACGGTCTCTGCCTCCATCTCAGAGATGTGCTTGGCGTGCTCATTCCTCACGTAAAACAGCAGCATGATGCCCACCAGACGAACCAGTTTCACCTGTAGGGATACACAGCGGTCATGGGTCACAGACAGAACAAATACATTGATCAAGCATTTGCTATTAGCCTGATCCTGGATGTGTTTGTGCTGTTTACGAAACACCTAAGGTCATTCAGGTAGTGTTAGCGGAAGGGGTAACCAAGAGGACCGCAGTGAAGTGGCATACAGGACAATGCAATATTGTTCATGCCAATACTGCAGGAGCAAAAATGCTAAATTGCTAACAGTCAGATTGTTCCACATTCAATCCTGTCAAGAATATAAACCGAAGTAGGATATAACCCAACATTACCATATTAATGTGAAACCAGCCATTTCACAGATTCTTTCCCTATGCTATGTCAATTACGAAGCGACCAAGTGTGCTAAATTCACACCAGTGACAGAGGACTGACAAATGACACGTCATTTACAACCCTTTGAAAAGAGGAAGAAGCAGTTGGTGTGGAGTCGGCAATTTATAAAAAGGGGAAATAGGTCTAGATAAAAAGAAGATTGAAAAAGAGAAGCTCATGTACAAGCTTTCACCAGGTTAACAAAACCACACTTTACAGTATAAAAGGGAAGCAAATAAGTCATTACAACATTGTACCACTTTGCTTTGGAAACATCTGTAGTACAGCGACACTCAATTGTACCAACTGTGACTACATGCATCCTTCCTTACTCACTGACATCCATGTGTTTGGATAAGTGAAAGGAATATTAGCACCCCACTTCTTTTACCAATCCACCCCTCTCATATCGGTGAATATTTGATTTTAAGGAAGGATGTGTTTTTGGCATATTCAAACAGGGCCTTAGTTATAAAAAAAGAAACATGTATGTAACCTTCCCCACAGTCACATTAGGGTGACTCCTATTTCTCCCCTTCTCTGCTGTCTATCACAGCCTCCTGGTTTCAGCCAATCAGTGTGGCCGAATGGACAAAGCAAAGTGGTATGATGTTGTAATGACTTATTCAAAACTGTAATATCTTATGCTTCACGGAGAAGTGGCTGATCGACGACACTATCAACATACAGCTGGCTGGTTATACGCTGCAACGGCAGGATAGAACAGCGGCGTCTGGTAAGACAAGGGGCGGCGGACTATGTATTTTTGTAAATAACAGCTGGTACACGATATCTAAGTCTCAAGCTATTGTCTCGCCTGAGGTAGAGTATCTCATGATAAACTGTAGACCACACTACCTACCTAGAGTGTTTTCATCTGTTTTTCGTAGCTGTTTACATACCACCACAGTCAGAGGCTGGCACTAAGACCACATTGAATAAGCTGTATTCCACCATAAGCAAGAAAACGCTCACCCAAAAATGGCGCTCGTAGTAGCCGGGGACTTAAATGCAGGGAAACTTAAATCCGCTTTACCAAATTTCAAACAGCATGTTAAATGTGCAACCAGAAAATTAAAAAAACAACTCTGGACTATCTTTACTCCACACAGAGACGCATACAAAGTAGGAGGTCGACCGATTTTTCAAAGCCGATACCGATTATTGGAGGACCCAAAAAAAAGCCGATACCGATTAATCAGCCAATTAATTTATTTATCTTTGTAATAATGACAATTACAACAATACTGAATGAAAACTTATATTTTAACTTAATATAATACATCTATTTAGTTGCAAATAAATAATTAAACACGTTCAATTTGGTTTAAATAATGCAAAAACAGTGTTGGAGAAGAAAGTAAAAGTGCAATATGTGCCATGTAAAAAAGCTAACGGTTAAGTTCCTTGCTCAGAACATATGAAAGCTGGTGGTACAATATTCCCAGTTAATAAGTTTTAGGTTGTAGTTAATATAGGAATTATGACGCGCCGACTACATCTCTCTATACCATTTGTATTTCGTATAACTTTGACTATTGGATGTTCTTATAGGCACTTTAGGATTGCCAGCCTAATCTTGGGAGTTGATAGGCTTGAAGTCATAAACAGTGCTGTGCCTCAAGCATTGCTAAGAGCTGCTGGCATACGCAGTAAAGCTATGTTTGAATGAATGCTTACGAGCCTGCTGCTGCCTACCACCACTCAGTCAGACTGCTCTATCAAATCGTAGACTTAATTATAATAAAAACAGAAATACGAGCTTTCGGTCATTAATATGGTCAAATCCGGAAACTATCATTTCAAAAACAGTGAAAAAAATCAGTGAAATATGGAACTGCTCCGTATTTTATCAAACGGATGGCAACCCTAAGTCTGAAGGTTGTGCAATGTAACAGCAATATTTAATGCCATGTCATAATTAGATAAAATTCTGGCAAATGAGTTAAGTTCGCAACGAGCCAGGCGGCTCAAACTGAACGCAAGAGAACTGACAATTTCCCTAGTTAATATTGCCTGCTAACATGAATTTCTTTTAACTAAATATCCAGGTTTAAAAATATTCTTTGTATTGATTTTAAGAAAGGCATTGATGTTTATGGTTAGGTACATTTGTGAAATGATTGTGCTTTTTGTACGCAAATGCGTTTTTGTTAAATCATCACCCGTTTGGCGAAGTTGAAGTAGGCTGTGATTCGATAAATTAACAGGCATTAACATTAACATTGATTATATGCAACACAGGACAAGCTAGTTAACTACACATGGCTGATGATATTACTAGATTAACCCAGTGATTACGTGAAGATGTTTTTTTTTTTTTATAAGAAAAGTTTAACGCTAGCTAGCAACTTACCGTGGCTCCTAGCAACCACAAGGTCCTTTTGACGCTGCACTCTCGTAACAGGTGGTCAAGCCTGCCACGCAGTTTCCTCGTGGATTGGATTGTAAATCGGCCATAATCGGCTTCCAAAAAGGCAGATTACCGATTGTTATGAAAACTTGAAATCGGCCATGCCGATTAAATCGGTCGACCTCGCCCTCCATTTGGCAAATCTGACCATAATTCTATCCTCCCGATTCCTGCTTACAAGCAAAAATTAAAGCAGGAAGCACCAGTGACTAGATCAATAAAAAAGTGGTCAGATGAAGCAGATGCTAAGCTACAGGACTGTTTTGCTAGCACAGACTGGAATTATGTTCTGTGATTCCTCCGATGGCATTGAGGAGTACACCACATCAGTCATTGGCTTCATCAATAAGTGCATTGATGACATCGTCCCCACAGTGACCATACGTACATACCCAAACCGGAAGCCATGGATTACAGACAAACATCCGCACTGAGCTAAAGGGTAGAGCTGCCGCTTTCAAGGAGCGGGACTCTAACCCGGAAGCTTATAAGAAATCCCGCTATGGCCTCCGACGAACCGTCAAACAGGCAAAGCTTCAATACAGGACTAAGGTCGAATCGTACTACAGACTCAGACGTTCGTCAGATGTGGCAGGGCTTGCAAACTATTACAGACTACAAAAGGGAAGCACAGCCGAGAGCTGCCCAGTGACACAAGCCTACCAGACGAGCTAAAACGACTTCTATGCTCGATTTGAGGCAAATAACACTGAAACATGCATGAGAGCACCAGCTGTTCTAGAAGACTGTGTGATCACGCTCTCCGCAGCCGATGTGAGTAAGACCTTTACACAGGTCAACATTCACAAGGCCGCAGGGCCAGACGGATTACCAGGATGTGTATTGCGAGCATGCGCAGACCAACTCTCCCTGTCCAAGTCTGTAATACCAACATGTTTTAAGCAGACCACCATAGTGCCTGTGCCCGAGAATACTAAGGAAACCTGCCTAACTGACAAGCGACACGTAGCACTCAAGTCTGTAGCCATGAAGTGCTTCGAAAGGCTGGTCACGGCTCACATCAACACCATTATCCCAGAACCCCTAGACCTACTCCAATATGCATACCGCCCCAACAGATCCACAGATGATGCAATCTCTATTGCACTCCACATTGCCCTTTCCCACCTGGACAAAGGGAACACCTATGAGAATGCTATTCATTGACTACAGCTCAGAGTTCAACACCATAGTACCCTCAACTCATCACTAAGCTAAGGACACTGGGACTAAACACCTCCCTCTGCAACTGGATCCTGGATGTCCTGACGGGCCGCCCCCAGGTGATAAGGGTAGGTAACAACACATCCGCCACACTGATCCGCAACATGGGTGCGTGGTCAGTCCCCTCCTGTATTCCCTGTTCACTGATGACTGCACGGCCAGGCACGACTCCAAACACCATCATTAAGTTTACCAATGACAACAGTGGTAGGCCTGATCACCAACAACGACAAGACAGCCTATAGGGAGGACGTCAGAGACCTGGCCGTGTGGTGCCAGGACAACAACCTCTCCCTCAACGTGATCAAGACAAAGGCAAGGATTGTGGACGACAGGAAAAAGAGGGCCCGAGCACGCCCCCATTCTCATCGACAGGGCTGGAGTGGAGCAGATTGAGAGCTTCAAGTTCCTTGGTGTCCACATCACCAACAAACTAACATGGTCCAAGCACACCAAGACAGTCGTGAAGAGGGCACGTCAAAACCTATTCCCCCTCAGGAGACTGAAAAGATTTGGCATGGGACCTTAGATCCTCAAAAAAGGTTAAACAGCTGCACTATCGAGAGCATCCCGATTGGTTGCATCACTGCTTGGTAAGGCAACTGTTCGGCCTCCGACCGCAAGGCACTACAGAGGGTAGTGCGAACGGCCCAGTACATCACTGGGGCCAAGCTTCCTGCCATCCAGGACCTCTATAGGCGGTGTCAGAGGAAGGCCCTAAAAATTGTCAAAGACTCCAGCCACCCTAGTCATAGACTGTTCTCTCTGCTACCGCACGGCAAGCGGTACCGGAGCGCCGAGTGTAGGTCCAAAAGGCTTCTAAACAGCTTCTACTCCCAAGCCATAAGACGCCTGAACACCTAATCAAATGGCTCCCCAGACTATTTGCATTGCCCACCCCTTTACACTGCTGCTACGCTCTTATCATCTAGGCATCGTCACTTTAATTACCTACATGTTCATATTACCTCAACTAACCGGTTCCCCCGCACATTGACTATACTGGTACCCCCCTGTATATAGTCTCGCTATTGTTATTTTACTGCTGCTCTTTAATTACTTTTATTTCTTATTCTTATCCATATATTTTTTAAACTGTGTTGTTGGTTAGAGGCTCGTAATTAAGCATTTCACTCTAAGGTCTACACCTGTTGTATTCGGAGCATGTGACTATTCAAATTTGATATTTGGACTCTGGCCCCTCCCACTCTAGCTCAGAGTGGTTATCATCTTCAGCCGATGAGGACACCAAGTTTGGCTTGTGAACAAGTTTACAGTGTGTTTTCTAGAAGTGTTTGTGCATGCATCAACAATGAAGGTTGGGGCCTTATATTGTTGGGGATGTTTAATGCATGCTACTGAAACCTTGCTAGTGTTGGTTATCTTGTTATATATATATACACATTTGTTCTGTCGCCAGCTGGTAGCATTGTTACCTCCTGCATATTGTCGATTTACAGAACTGCCAGCCACTGTAACTATTGCATGTTTGTAGCTATTAAGTATTAAGTGCATGTTTCAACTACTGCGAGAGAGTATGTTATATTCAAACTAAAGTTGTGGAATAGTCTAGAAAGCCTGGTGCACTCAACCATGTTCACTTGATTTACAGCCTTGGCCTAGTAATTAAGCAAAGGTACCCCTTAAAAATCTCTAGCTGGTTGGAGAGACATGGCCATAAATCCTGACTGTCAGTTAGCTTCATCAGTGATTAGCTCCTCTCTCCACTGATATGTATCCTGTAGTAGGTCTACTGTGTTAGCATGCCTAATGTGTGTGTAATGCTACGCTATGTACAGACCTGACAACATTACCTGTTGTTAATTTCCTTTCTTTCACAGAACCACAAGATCGTTTGTGTGTGGTAGTGAACTAAAGAATACAACTCTGAATATGGCCACATCTGCCTGGTTCTTGCTGGACCGCCTGTAGTGGGTCAGACTAAAGTAGAGTCCGCATTAAGCCACTAGCAGATGAGTGCATCTACAGCAAGATGTTTTTACATTACTATTAGGACACACAACCTTGTGGCAGTAGCAAGACTGGGCATGACAAGTGGCCAGTGGTTAACTGAAGGAGAGGGAGGTTCTTACTAAGTCGTACTTGGCGTCTGGATGCAGCCCCTCAGACACAGCCTTCATCCACTCAGTCTCCTTGGGCGTGTCGTTGAAGAAGAAGGCCTCCTTGCTCAGGTCCAGCTCCTGGAACCTGCAACACAGGGTCATGTTCAGTAGGCACGGAACGGAAGAAAAAAAACGGGGAGGTACTATCCGAAGGTAACCAATTGATAATCATTTTGGTTTTCCGTTGCTAAACGTTTTGCGACAGTGTGCCCTGATTAACATGATCAAGGGGAGCATAAGTCCTCTCTTCTCAACTGACTCTTTATTTCCTTTTTTATTTAACCAGAAAAAGCCCATTGAGACCCAGAGTCTCTTTTTCAAGGAAGACCTGGCCAAGGCAGCAACAATTCATTACAGAATTAAAACATACAACATAATCAATAACATAATCAATAACATAATCTGAAACACCAAAAGACTAGTTGTGCACACTGGAAAGGAGACACGATTCATAGAGGTTTGGCTGAATTGGCTTAGTTGCTGCTGTAGCAACTACGACAGTCTGCCCACTCAACACAATCTATGACTTAATTCATCCTCTTGTTGTGGGGTCTCAGACACTGACTGTACCATCTATGTGGGCTATGGATTTAGAGGGGAATTGATTTGTAAGGCCTGGATGGATGGGACTTACCCCACGCAGTACATGTCAGGGGGAGTGGATGTGGAGCCCAGCCAGGGACGGAGACTTTCTTTGGGGGTTTGGCCGTTCACATTGTATGTGCCTATGAAGAAACTGAGAGAGAGAGCGAGAGAGATGGTAAGTACAAAGTCAGAGAGTGGGAGCAAAGCCTAACACTGCCTAATATAGGCGTAACTGGTGAACTGTGCGGGTGTATGGCAGACATGACCTTAGCAAGCCCCTTCAGCAAGAACCTAAACACTTCAGAGCTGTGTGTGTGTCCACCACCAGAGGGCATTGCAGTATAAATCACTTGTCGTCATGACACTGTCCATGTTCTGTACAAACCTGCGTCCTAATAATACTACCCTCTGAAATGTGTACTTTTTCACTACCATAAACCAATCATTTACTTTTAAGTTCATGAAGGGAATTAAAGTGGGTGGAGAGATTGGAACAGAACGAAAGCTTGTTATCACCAAGACATTTGTAAAAACCCTTTTGCTTAAAACCTGCATTAGAAATGAATTACTATGAGTTTGGATAGTAGTAATTCAAAAGCAACAATTTCCTTCAACATTACATGGAAATGGACAATTTTTCAGTTATAGCTATGACATGCTTTTTCACAACTCAACACTGACATCCTGTTTAATGCTAAATGTGTCAACCCTGTAGCTTGCGGTACTGACTGTTGTTCCTGATATTTGTGATGAGTCATCGATGTTAGTTTGCATAATACAAGTTGGTAGCTACAAATACAAAACCTGGGTGGTTTGAGCCCTGAATGCTGATTGGCTGACAGTCTTGATATCAGACCATATACCACAGGTATGACAAAAAATATATACATTTACTGCTCTAATTACATTGGAAATCAGTTTTTAATAGCAATCGGTACCTCAGGGGTTTGTGATATATGGCCAATATACCACAGCATTGTGTAGTGCCTAAGAACAGCCATTAGCCGTGGTAAATTGGACATATACCACAGCCCCTCTGGCCTTATTGCTGAAATATACCCTTTTCACATTATTGTGCCAACCAGGAGCAAATTGTGGTAGCTGGGATATTTATTTTAACATTGTCCTTTCCAGATGTACTGCGCTTTTCTGGCTACACAAGTCAGCTTGGCTTGTGAATCAAGCAATATAGTAGCGGGCTAGTCACTGGTCCAGCAATGGTGGATGCCTAACCAGCCCAGCACAGTATAGCTCAGCAACATGAAAATGATATAAGAATTCATGTTCAGTGACGTTGATAGGGACAGAGGCAGGGCAGGTTACCTGAAGTTCTCCAGGTAGGTGTAGATGTCCTCGTTCTTGAGCAGCTCACAGCGGATGAGGTTGTCGCGCAGGCCAAACTGCGGCATGGCTAGCATTGTGGCTTTGTTGGACGCTGTGTGGCTGGACTGGCGTACCAGGTCATGCCTGCCCTCGCGCTTCAGCTCATTCCAGCCCTCACGCTTCACTTTCCCTTGGCTGCAGGGCCCACAAGATGGACGTTTTTAGTTGCAATAATTGTGCTAGGTGGAGGTTTCAGCTACCTTAGGTGAATGCACTGACGGTAGGTCGCTCTAGATAAGAACGTCTTCTAAATGACCAAATGTGTGTATGTGAGGGGACAGGAGTGTCAGAAACGTAGTTACACCCCTTTACTACTGTATAACATCTCCCACTACAGATCTCGTTTCAGACTAAACCAACTAAAGGTATCACAAGAGTGCGTTTGCACTTGGCACCAAGTTCTTTCTTGTGTAGAGCTACAGTTAGGCTATCATTATTTAATGTCCAGGATGATGTGTGTTTTGGGTGGTTTTTTTTCTTAAGTCATGATGTTCATTAACCTGGCTGGAAGCTAATGTCGTGAGAGACATTATATAGTGATTTTGTAATAGGGTCAAGGGCCTAATGTACCCACAACACAAACATTTCAATGTCGTCATCAATACGGAGAGGGGTTAGAGGGCGAGATGAGAAATCCAATATGGCACACTGGTCCTTTTATCCTTCTTCAAGCACCAAGCCATTTGCATACCACTGTCAGAGAGAGGAGAGTGATGTTCAGTACTTACCTCTCTGGGCCGGACTCCACTCTGGGGCGCTCCACTCCACTGTTCACCCTCTTGTTCCCTTCTACTGGGGATCTGCTTACTGCGTTCAATGAGTTCCCTGTTGAGTGAGTGAGTCATAAATCAAGAAAGAGAGAGAGCGGGAGGGAGTTGAAAGAGAGAAAGACAACAAGGGAGAGAAAGAGCGAGCCAAAAGGAGTTGTAAACCAAGTTCATTCATTCTAATCAGGTAAAAACATTGCCATGTGCCAACACTAATCCTATAAGGCCCCTGGAGCTAGCAATGCAAATGCTTCACCTGTGAAGAATCAATCAGCTCATGCCTGAAATAGACCCCACACAAGTCAATAGTGAAGTCGATTTGGTCCTTGCCTACTCGGAAGTACGGAAAATGGACTGAGGCTGTTTTCAAAAGCATTGCATTAGATATAGCATGTTATTATATAGTGAAAAATAAACATGTAAAGTGTTTGTCCCATGTTTCATGAGCTGAAATAAAAGTACACTGAAATTTTCCAAATGCACGAAAAGCTTATTTTCTCACAAATGTGTACAAACTTGTTTACATTCCTGTTAGTGAGGACTTCTTTGCCAGGATAATCCAACCACCTGACAGTTTGACACATCAAGAAGCTGATTAAACAGCATGATCATTACACAGGTGCACCTCATGCTGGGGACAATAAGGCCACTAAAATGTGCACCTAAAATGTGCTTTAGAGGGTGTATCGTTTTGTTTTTGTTTAACCACCATATACTGTAGCAGTATCTGATTGCGAGTTCATCGTTTATTGCATTCTGTTTAAGAGAATCAACTCAATACAAGCAGCTGTGCAAGAAATTAGCCAACAGGTTTTCATGCAATAGGCCTAGGCCTACAAGCATTTGAGATTTGTTGTCCAGTATGAGGACAAGATAGCAAAAACCGATCTGGGACCAGGGGTGTATTCACTAGGAACGAAACTGAAGCAAACAGAATGAAAACGGGGAGACATACCTGAATGTATCCAATAGAAACTCGTTTGTTGATAAATGTTTTCCATTTGCAATTGTTTGCTACGGTTTGGACTAGAGGTCAAACCGATTATGATTTTTCAACGCTGATACCGATTATTGGAGGACCAATAATAATGACAATTACAACAATACTGAATGAACACTTATTTTAACTTAATATAATACATCAATAAAAATCAATTTAGCCTCAAATAAATAATGAAACATGTTCAATTTGGTTGTAAATAATGCAAAAACAAAGTGTTGGAGAAGTAAAAGTGCAAGAACATGACAACATATGAAAGTTGGTCGTTCCTTTTAACATGAGACTTCAAAATTCCAAGGTAAGAGGTTTTAGGTTGTAGTTAATATAGTATTTATAGGACTATTTCTCTCTATACCATTTGTATTTAATTTTCCTTTGACTATTGGATGTTCTTATAGGCACTATAGTATTGCCAGTGTAACAGTATAGCTTCCATCCCTCTCCTCGCCCCTACCTGGGCTCTAACCTTGAACACATCGGCAACAGCCACACTTGAAGCAGCATTACCCATCCCTCCACAAAAGCCTTGCAGAGCAAGGGGAATAACTACTCCAAGTCTCAGAGCGAGTGACGTTTGAAACGCTATTAGCACACACCCAGCTAACTAGCTAGCCATTTTACATCGGTTACACCAGCCATTAGGCTGATAGGCTTGAAGTCATAAACAGCGCTGTGCTTGCGAAGAGCTGCTGGCAAAACGCACAAAAGTGCTGTTTGAATGAATGCTTACGAGCCTGCTGCTGCCTACCATCGCTCAGACTGCTCTATCAAATCATAGACTTAATTATAACATAATAACACACAGAAATACGAGCCTTTGGTCATTAATATGGTCGAATCCGGACACTATCATTTAAAAAACAAAACGTTTATTATTTTAGTGAAATACGGAACCGTTCTGTATTTTATCGAACGGGTGGCATCCCTGAGTCTAAATATTCTTGTTACATTGCACAACCTTCAATGTTATGTCATAATTACGTAAAATTCAGGCAAATTAGTTCGCAATGAGCCAGGCTGCCCAAACTGTGGCATATACCCTGACTCTACAATTTCACCTGGTTAATATTGCCTGCTAACCTGGATTTCTTTTAGCTAAATATGCAGGTTTAAAAATATACACTTCTGTGTATTGATTTTAAGAAAGGCATTGGTGTTTATGGTTAGGTACAGTCGTCCAACGATTGTGCTTTCTTCGCAAATGCGCTTTTGTTAAATAATCCCCCAGCGTTGCATCGATTATATGCAACGCAGGACACGCTAGATAAACTAGTAATATCAAACATGTGTAGTTATAACTAGTGATTATGATTGACTGATTGATTGTTTTTTATAATATACGTTTAATGCTAGCTAGCAACTTACCTTGGATTCTACTGCATTCGCGTAACAGGCAGGCTCCTCATGGAGTGCAATGAGAGGCAGGTGGTTAGAGCGTTGGACTAGTTTAGTCATAGGTTGCAAGATTGGATCCCCCGAGCTGACAAGGTGAAAATCTGTCGTTCTGCCCCTGAACATGGCAGTTAACCCACCGTTCCTAGGCTGTCATTGAAAATAATCATGTGTTCTTAACTGACTTACCTAGTTAAATAAAGGTATAAAAAAATATTTTAATAATACATTTTTAAAAATTTAAAAGAAAGACAAAATCGGCACCCAAAAATACCGATTTCCAATTGTTATGAAAAATTGAAATTGGCCCTAATTAAAATGGCCATTCCAATCAATCGGTCAACCTCTAGTTTGGACCAATGATTACACCCCAGACTAAGCACAAGATGTATTGAGTTGCTTCGTGAACTAGGCAGGGATAACTTCAGGAACCAATAGCTTACTGCAATTGGACAGGACTTGGGAGAAAAACAGCTGGAAGTTAACATAGGCTAATACAACATAAACATAGGCTCATCCTTTAGTAAAGCCTACCATGGAACCCAAACCGGCTGCGCACGTGTGCCATCGTGCATAAATGTATTTTGTTCCCCTACACCAAACGCGATCACGACACGCAGGTTAAAATATCAAAACAAACTCTGAACCAATTACATGAATTTGGGGACAGTTCAAAAAGCATTAAACATGTATGGCAATTTAGCTAGCTAGCTTGCACATGCTAGCTAATTTGTCCTATTGCTGTCTGTTGCTAGCTCATTTGTCCTGGGATATAAACATTAGGTTGTTATTCTACCTGAAATGCACAAGGTCCTCTACTCCGACAATTAATCCACACACAAAACGGTCAACCGAATAGTTTCTAGTCATCTCTCCTCCTTCCAGGCTTTTTCATCTTTGAACTGATATGGTGATTGGCATCTCAACTTTCATAGTATTACTACACCGACCGGCAACACAGTTAGTCTTTAAATCACCCACGTGGGTATAACCAATGAGGAGATGGGATGAGGGTACCGGCTTTTATAAACCAATGAGGAGATGGGAGAGGCAGGACTTGCAGCGCGATCTGCGTCAGAAATTGAAAGGACTTTATTTTAGCCCTTGGCAACGCAGACGCTTGTTGGCGCGAGCGAGCAGTGTGGGTGCAATAATTGAATAACATGGATTTCTAAATTTATTTTGCAAAGATCGCACACCTGACGTGTCCAGTCTGGTCAGCATGTACTTCTAATCACATCACACACAAGTTCTTACCATCTCGGGGTAATTCCTTGCATACTATACACTCTCAAGGCAGTCAAGGTAAATGTTAGCTTTATCTATTGTTTATGGAAAGTGGTTGCAAAACAATACCAGAGGAAGAACTCAAATTTCTGTAGTGCAATGGAATCACTTATAATCAGAGGCTACAGCTACCCAAAAGAAAGTCTAATAGTTCACCACAGATATAATTCCTGATAAAGACTGCATTAAGAATGGAATATATTGTTTCAAAGGCTAACCAAGAGGGAGAAGTCTAGGCTATTGAATGCTGGCTTTAGGCATACTGGTGTACAAAACAGGGGCATTGGAGAACCAGAGTGCTATTTTGAGTCAACAAAATGACAGTATCAATTACAGTGTAGTGGGGCTGTGGTCCATTTGTACTGTGTGTGTGTGTGTGTGTGTGTGTGTGTGTGTGTGTGTGTGTGTGTGTGTGCTATTGGAACACAGGAAATGGAAACAAACGTGAGATCAGATGGAAACTCCCAGAGAGCTGTGGGAGGCCAAAATGGAGGAGGAGTAAGCCCCAACACACAAGATCCCTTGTTCCCAACTCGCTAGAGAGCTTCCCAGTCCCCAAGCCATGCTCATATTGAAAGTCAACATCTAGACCTAGGACTTCATTGGATCTCAGCTATTTCCAAAGGATGACTTACTGCATTTCACCGAAGTCCTAAATAATACACCAAAAGACCTCAACGGAGCTTCCCAGTCCCTGACCTAATATTTAAAGTAAATATCTAGGCCCACATTGGTTTTCAGTAGGCCTATTTCAGAAGTATGATTTACTGCATTTTACCCTCCTTCTGTCCACAGAGAACAGAAGATAAGCTAGCCTATAAAGTGTCTTATTAGCAGGACTTTTACATTCATCTGTGGTCATGGTAAGGCTTGTTAAACCTGTTAAACGCTACACCAACAAACAATCCACTGTAAAGGCAAAGTTAGTATTGCGATCATCACTAATTACAGTCTAAAAATAGAAACATTAAAGGCTGCCCTGTCTTGGTTCAATAAAGAAAAGTGTGAGTCAACCACTTAGCTGCAGCATACTACAGTGTGGGTGCACAAAAGTCAGTGCTCATCACAAAGTTCAGCATTGCATAAAATAACCATTTGTATCTAGGAGTAATAAAAATGGGCAGATAAATATGTTCTTATCTGCAATCTACTAATATGGACACTTTCCAAGATACAAAAATAAAGAGAACCCAAGACAATCAAACTACAGCGTCCATCCATTTCCAATTGAAACGAGTGGCTACTAATTGCCTGTCTAGCTTTACACCTTCGGTTGACAGATACTGAGATAGCTAAAACAGTGAAAATCCAAAGCTGCTGAACGTCAGGTTTGCATGGTGCATTACCAAACCCAAATCAGGACACAATGACTGATGAAATGTCGCAAACCTACAGAATATGGCCTGTTTTAGCTATCTTACAAATATAGATGGCGAACCTTAACAAACCATAATATTGACATGCTATATATGTATATTTAGCTAATTACCTAACTAGCGCGCTCGTTCCAAACCATAACTCTGCTCGAAAACATCTAATAAAGAATGCCACTTAACTATATAACGTTACTCTAGCTAGCTACTTCAAATAATAAGCCGGATAGCTACATATCATTTTGTCAACGTTTTAGCTTGAATCAAGGGAGGACAAGTAACGTTAATCGTTGCATATTTAGCTAGCAAGCAGAAAGTAGAGCTAGCACAAAAAAAGCTAGCAGAAGTTATATTTTCAGCAAAGCTAGCTAATGTGAACAAGCACTGCTGCACAGAAAAAAAGTTACTTGCGTTTCAGACTGCGCTAGCAAATAGACAATCTAAATACAACAGAAAATCATAAACATTTCCCCCTACCAGTTTCTTTATTCACTCCAGACATTTCCAAGGAGTGCTTCCACGCATGATGTGCAGTGCAATGTCCAAGGACCTGTTCTGTTCGTGCAAGGAATGTTGATACATTTTTTTCACGCGCACTTGCGCAAGTGACGACAGTGTCACAGACCAAACTAATCAACCAAGAAAACACTGGGCGGTCTCTGGCAAGTGGCAAAAAAAAAAAAAAAAAGATTCAGTATAAATGTTTACACAACTATGAAGCGTTTATGTCGGCCAAATGCAGTCTTACAATTATTTCCATGTCAACCAATTTTTTAACTAATGTGAAATGATATGCATTGTACACGCATAAAGAAATTGCATGAAATAATGAAAGTATATTTCAGTGGCAGGAGAAAATCTAAGAAGATACAACAACAACAACAACAAATCAACATTGCAAATACCATCTAGATGTACAGGTTCGGAGTGCCAGAGCAAATAGCTTCCTTTGACAGTGGCTGACACTGACAGGCACACATGTGCGATAGTTTGCTCACAGTGTGAAGATGGATCCATTGTGAAATAGTAATTCTAGAGTTAAAGCCAATATGGAAGATAATGTTGTCACTTTCCCCAAAGTTTAACAAGACCAACTAACATCAACAAGAGACATGTCACAAAACCATAAGGAATGACATAGCTTTGTGACGTCACTTTGGAGGGCACCTCCTATGCTTTGGATCAGATACAGTTATCATGATCCAAGAATCATGGTTAAATTATCAATCATGTGCTTTCTTAGTGTAGGCCTGTAATTTAACTCAGCTGTCAGCTACACATACTTGCTAGATATTACCACACAATGGGCTCTGTGTGATAAGGGTAGACGTTCAGGGAGGGTACTGACTGAGAGGGACACGAAGAGGGCTGTTGGCTTACCTGTTTTCTTATGCTGGCTGATCTTGGTGTGTGTTGTTCCCAAAGTTGCAAGGGTCTGTTTGACGCCACCTTGGCCTTTGGAAGCTTTGCGGTACTTGTGGAGCCACTCAAACTTCGGTGCTTCCTTGGGAGACTTGCAAACATCTGAAGGAGGAAAAAGGGAAGCATGAAAAAGGCACTTACACAAATCCCAAAATATGCCATTTCAATTGTAGGCTATAAACACACAATTGTAGGCTATAAACACAATTGTAGACTATTTGTTATTCAAATGGTTTATATTTGTTGCCCCAATCCTCCACGGAAGTGGAAAAGCTGGAGGAGCATCAATGACAAGGAAACAATTCCAAGAGATCCTCTGCAGTGGTTCACAGAACACACAATGAGGATAATCATCAGTAATACAGTATTCAGTTATGTCCCCTCTTTCACATGGTTCACACACACACACAAACACACACACAAACACACACTTCCTATTACACATACATTTGCGCTACCTTAAGAATATTACCGCACCAAAATCACTCATGCTGCTATTTTACTTTCAATAAGACCACACGCTCGTACAAAGATGTCACTTTTCTGCTTAACTTGTGAGTTTCTCACATTCTTCCTGTTCACAACAAAACCTGCCAAGTTACCAAACCTTTCCATCACTGTTTCCTCTCACAGAGTAAAAATGAGTGTGGCCCTTTAAATAAAATAACTTTAGTCATCCATCTTAAATGTAAGAGCTCCATTGTGTAAAGTAGTGAGCTAATGCCAAAAATGACACACACATAGCAAAGTAGACTCTGTGTCTCAACGAATCCAGTGGCTCATCCGATTGAGATAAACAGGAAAAAAACACGTAAAAGCCGAATTCTAATACACTGCTCAAAAAAATTAAGGGAACACTTAAACAACACAATGTAACTCCAAGTCAATCACACTTCTGTGAAATCAAACTGTCCACTTAGGAAGCAACACTCATTGACAATAAATTTCACATGCTGTTGTGCAAATGGAATAGACAACAGGTGGAAATTATAGGCAATTAGCAAGACACCCCCAATAAAGGAGTGGTTTTGCAGGTGGTGACCAAAGACCACTTCTCAGTTCCTATGCTTCCTGGCTGATGCTTTGGTCACTTTTGAATGCTGGCGGTGCTTTCACTCTAGTGGTAGCATGAGACAGGGTCTAAAACCCACACAAGTGGCTCAGGTAGTGCAGCTCATCCAGGATGGCACATCAATGCAAGCTGTGGCAAGAAGGTTTACTGTGTCTGTCAGCGTAGTGTCCAGAGCATGGAGGCGCTACCAGGAGACAGGCCAGTACATCAGGAGACGTGGAGGAGGCCGTAGGAGGGCAACAACCCAGCAGCAGGACCGCTACCGCCGCCTTTGTGCAAGGAGGAGCCGGAGGAGCACTGCCAGAGCCCTGCAAAATGACCTCCAGCAGGCCACAAATGTGCATGTGTCTGCTCAAACGGTCAGAAACAGACTCCATGAGGGTGGTATGAGGGCCCGACGTCCACAGGTGGGGGTTGTGCTTACAGCTCAACACTGTGCAGGACGTTTGGCCTTTGCCAGAGAACACCAAGATTGGCAAATTCGCCACTGGCGCCCTGTGCTCTTCCCAGATTAAAGCAGGTTCACACTGAGCACGTGACAGACGTGACAGAGTCTGGAGACGCCGTGGAGAACGTTCTGCTGCCTGCAACATCCTCCAGCATGACCGGTTTGGTGGTGGGTCAGTCATGGTGTGGGGTGGCATTTCTTTGGGGGGCCGCACAGCCCTCCATGTGCTCGCCAGAGGTAGCCTGACTGCCATTAGGTACCGAGATGAGATCCTCAGACCCCTTGTGAGACCATATGCTGGTGCGGTTGGCCCTGGGTTCCTCCTAATGCAAGACAATGCTAGACCTCATGTGGCTGGAGTGTGTCAGCACTTCCTGCAAGAGGAAGGCATTGACGCTATGGACTGGCCCGCCCATTCCCCAGACCTGAATCCAACTGCGCACATCTGGGACATCATGTCTCGCTCCATCCACCAACGCCACGTTGCACCACAGACTGTCCAGGAGTTGGCGGATGCTTTAGTCCAGGTCTGGGAGGAGATCCCTCAGGAGACCATCCGCCACCTCATCAGGAGCATGCCCAGGCATTGTAGAGAGGTCATACAGGCATGTGGAGGCCACACACACTACTGAGCCTCATTTTGATTTGTTTTAAGGACATTACATCAAAGTTGGATCAGCCTGTAGTGTGGTTTTCCACTTTAATTTTGAGTGTGACTCCAAATCCAGACCTCCATGGGTTGATTCATTTGATTTCCATTGATAATTTTTGTGTGATTTTGTTATTCAGCACATTCAACTATGTAAAGAAAAAAGTATTTAATTCGAATATTTAATTCATTCAGATCTAGGATGTGTTATTTTAGCGTTCCCTTTATTTTTTTGAGCAGTGTATATAATTCAGATGGAAGGAAATATTATATTTGTCCTACACTTACATAGTTACAAATGCTTAGTTATGCAACAGACATAAACTACTCACGAAGAGCACACAGCACTAAAACTCTGCACTTCCCCAGTCTCTTCTCCTTCTTTCACTCTCTCTTTCTCTGATGCCATCTCTCTATCTCTCTCTCTCTCTCTCTCTCTCTCTCAAGTATGCATCATATTTGGCTGTTGTCTTATAAGTGACAACTGGTTCCCCTCTTTTTAGAGTTTTGTGTAACTTGTGGTGAGTAGCTACTGTGTCTTTGCTCATCTATTACATCACTTGTACTTTTACCAACTTGAATTAAGCCTATTGTTGTCAACTGAACATTTTCTGAACCATCTGCCATTTTTCTGAGTAGCAACAAGTACATACAGAACACAATAGACTTACGGTTAAAAAATATATGATTGTCAGGGTTGGGTAGGTTACTTTCTAAATGTAATCCGTTACAGTTACTAATTACCAGTCCAAAATTGTCATCAGTAACGCAACTTTTGGATTACCCAAACTCAGTAATGTAATCTGATTACATTCCGTTACTTTTAGATTAGTTTCTCCTTAAGAGGCATTAGAAGAAGACAAAAATGTATGTTACTAATTGAACGACATCTATCGCAGGATAAATCAATGTTAAAGTTTACATAACTGGCCATATGTTATTGACTGTATGTTTGTTTATTCCATGTGTAACTCTGTGTTGTTGTGTCGCACTGCTTTGCTTTATCTTGGCCAGGTTGCAGTTGTAAATGAGAACTTGTTCTCAACTGGCCTACCTGGTTAAATAAAGGTGAAATAAAAATGTTAAAAAATATATGGATGTTTAATTTTACTTTATGGGTTGGTTATGTAGGCTTCTTCTAATCCATCACTTTCTACTACATATAATATGATTATATATTTACATTAAAAACCAAAGTCTATCAGAATATCAATCATTCCAATAAATGTTATACCCCTCGATCTTCAAGAATAGGACTTGGAAATATGTAAGTATAGATTAGTCAAATTATTTTACCTGAGCATAACCCCAAAACTAAGGACTTATTAGCCAGCCCTACTCTGTTTATGATTTTGTTGTCATGGAGGACTGATTTGGCTCATTGATTCGAGTTGAAAAATAAATGCTGCACTCATGGAATGGCATGCTTTGAGCACTACTGAAAAGTGCTATTTACAGTACATGTGAAAAATGAATGTCATATGCTGCATTTGCTATAAACCTATTGTTGACCTTTTTGTTGGTGACACTTTGATATCTTGAGAATATGCAGTGGTTTCAGGGCAAATCCACAGATGTTTTGGTAAAAAAGCTGAGGGTTGGGCCTGGAGAAATGTAACCACTCTCAGATTAATAGACAGAGCTATGGATGCAAGGACTGACCAATCATGAAATCCAAATGATTGTTTTAACCATGTTATTAGGCTATACAGTGTTTGTTTACATTTGCAATGTTTACAAACATTGGAGAATAACAGGCATACATATATTTTGGGTTCTCAAGGAGTATGATAGTTGAACTAAGCTCTTGAGGCATTTATAAGTTATATTCTTCAAGAATCAATGGATATATATATGTATATATATATATATATATATATATATATATATATATATATATATATATATATATATATATATATATATATATATATAATTTATAGGTCCAAGAATGGACCATCACAGGAAAACACTTCAACCGGGAGGAACTACCTGGGCTTGTCCAATAAGCAGATTTTTGTTTTTTCAATTCAAATTATTTTGTAATGGTGTGCATGTCCCTATACTTGGTTATGTCCCAATTCTTTATCCTTCCTTCTAAAGTGTGCACTTGTTCACTTCCCCTCACTGATTTGAAAGGAAATGAATGGTTTACGAAATATGGTGGAAACCCCCTCTTGCCCATGCCTCCTCCGATCCAATGCTTATAGATTTGTGGTAAGTAGCGACCAGGTGTACACTTCAGGAGAAAGTATTTGGATGCAACACTTGTGATCATTTTATGGAAAAGTAGGCCATGTCTTACCGCTCCAGGCTTTGTTGACCTCACTGAGGAAAAGGCGAGAGTGGGAGCCAAAGGGGAGCCTCACCTCCAGATCCCCATCCTGGAAGTTCAGCCTCACTCTAGTGTCTGCACCTATAGAAATATCACGTGATAGACATTTAAAAACTTGGCCCTATGAACATACCAGGGGGAAATTGACCCAGAGAAAAAAGAAAACTCACCCACAAAAGAAAGCTCATCTGCCGAGGACACTGAGGAAAGAATAACATGCTATTACAATGCATTATAAGGCCCACACCTCCACCTCCATTGTGCATATTATAATAATCAAGTTAAAACCAATCCATTAACTATTGCATACCTTCCACAACTGCAAAGTCATTAGAGATGGGAAAAATGTCATACAATGTGACATCTTCACCAGTTATCGCCATTCTTCTATGGGTAAAAACAAACAGCCTATAGGAAACAAAGGTAGAACATTACTATGGGCAGGTGTAACGCATTTCTTCAGAACATTTATATTTCATAAGTCTGGTGGAATAGCACCGATTTCAACTCACGCATGTTCCTTGGTACGCTCCACCAAACCCAATAGTCTGCTTTCAATGACATTGTCCACCAAGACAAGACATTGAACAGCATGTTTACAACAGTCTAGTTAAGGGAATTGCAAAGATGTTTGCACAATGTTACATTTGAAAATAGGCCTACAAAATTGTTGATATAAAATTTTTATACTTTTTTTATACATTGGGAAAAACATTATGCATCAAGTATCTTCAAAGAGCAGAGGCCTAGTCACTGCTATATAAAAAAAATCGAATGTCTGGGAAATATGTAGTCCTACAGTAGGCTATTGTTATGGGCTTGTATTCACGGTAAGGGGCCTGTTGCACAAAAGTAGAATTAAGACATCCGGGATAAATGACTCAGCTGAGCTCAATGAAGCCAAAACATGTGCGTCCAGGCTTAATTGGTTGCACAAAGACCAAGCCAGGATGAGCAGACACGGATTCATTAAGCCAGGTGAAACCAATCCTGGATAGGTGCGCGCTCACGGCTCACTCAAATAGACCCCGCCACAGATCACAGATTAACTGATTTACCATGGCAACTAGAGCCGCGTACTTTTCCCCGTCGGAAGCACAAATCCTCATGGAGGCATACGAGGAGGTAAAAGATATAATTAAGAAGAAAGGCAACACCGCCACAGTGATAAAGCAAAGAGAAAAAGCGTGGCAAAGTATTGCAGACCGCCTGAATGCGTAAGTAGTGCACAATTACACACTCACCGCTCCGCTGAAACATCACAATTACAATTCAAATATTTAATTCACATCTCCAAAAATGCAGTTGTACTGTAATTATGAAACGGTTAAATTTTTTATTGAAATGCACTGCAGATATGAGTGAAATTGTGTAAAGTAACTCCATCACACTGTATAAAGTGTGATATTGATATTGATATTTTTACTGAAAACAAGACAAAAATACCAAGTAATTTTTTGCAGTGTGACTCCATTAAGTGTGTGTGTGTGTGTGTGTGTGTGTGTGTAGATTAAACATGAACGGGCCAAAACGGACATGGCAGCAGGTCAAAATCAAATACAAGAACATTCTGCAGAATGGTATGGTCCCTGACTAATATTTAACAAAGCACAAGCATATATTGTACCCAGAAGGTGCCTGCTCACACATTGTCTGTACTGTTTTAGCAGTGAAAAAGAATACCCACAGACAAGGCACGGGTGGTGGGTCACCAAAGGCTGACCTTACCCCAGCAGAGGACATGGCCTTGGAGCTAAATAAAGGCAGGCCCGTCTTAGAGGGGATCCCTGGGGGGAAAGAGACGAGCATAGGTTCCTCCCAAGATGCCACCCGCTTCATTCAAGGTATGTCCTTCCATCTCTACATGGGATACAACCACATTCATATTGAATCAATTTGGACTGTCTGACTTTGGTTTACCTATTGCCTTGCAGTGTCTGGCAGCACTGTGTTCCTGTTAGAGCCACCAGCATAAGCACCAGACCAGATCCAGTGAGTACTCCATCAAAGGCATACTGTAGGCCTGGCATGTCTTGTCTACTAGCTTCAATATGAATCCGATTAAATGTGATAGGGTGAAGGCCCCAGTGCAGCAGCAACAGCACATGATGGAGACGATGATGAGGAGGAGACCATCTCTCTGGATTCCAGAAGGCATGAGGTATCATGTTAAGACTGTGAAAGTACTATTTACTCTACAATGGTGAGGAGCCATCAAAATCAAAAAATCTAATTTCTTTTACAGGACCCAGATGCTATACAGTGGGAAAACCAGCCTGGCAACATAGTGCGTATTAATAAAAGGACACCACATCCTGCCAAATTCCAGCTGCGCTAATTGTATTGTGTTCACAGAGCTCACAAGCTATCAGAAAGTTGTATGGCAACCACCTCCGGCGCCAAATAGAACTGGCAGACATAGACATTCAGTACAAGAAGAAAAAGATGGAAAATCTTGCACTGGAGTTCGAAATAAAAAAGAGGACAATTAGGAAACTGGACCTTGAAATAAAAAACCTTGAGAGGGAGGTGAGATATGCCTTCAATGTACACTGTATGCTAACTGTAACACAAATGTATTAATCATTATTTTTCTTTCCTCCCCCAGCTCCAAGAAGATGACACAGCTCAAAATAAAAATTTGGTATATTCTTGTAAAGTCAAGTGAGCCATGACATATGAGCTCTTATTGTGAGCACACAGGACGGTGGCATCTTTCTAAGGTTTTTTTTATTTTCCCAGCAATCAGTACAACCAAGTCATCGTTATAAGGCATCGCCCTCTTTTGCCCACCCCCCCAGCACCAGGTGTGGCCACTAGCCTATATGAAGGCCCAAAATTGTGTGTTCCTTTCTGCTCTGACAATGGCATGCCCATTCGTGCGAGATGTGGTGGATGAAGAAGCACTTGTGCTGAGGAGAGCCTTCAGGCGAGAAAGGGTCTTCAGGGACCGGTTGGACCCACTGGCCTTCCCTGATGACCATCTATATGAAAGATACAGGTTTTCTGCAGATGGCATCAGGTATCTATGCAGACTACTGGGTCCCAGGATTAAGCACCGCACTGCACGGAGCCATGCACTGAGTGTGGAGCAAATGGTTTGTGTGGCCTTGCGCTTTTTTGCTAGTGGAGCCTTCCTGTACTCAGTGGGGGATGCAGAACAGCTGAACAAGGCCACAATTTGCCGCACAATAAGGAGTGTGTGTCTGGCTATCAAAGCATTAGCAGATGTCTTCATCTCCTTCCCTGGCCACAGAAGACTCTGACATCAAAGAGGAGTTCTATAGGATTGCAGGTAAGAGGATCTACAAATTACAGGACAACTGTTAACACATAGTAGGATACTCATTACTTTGTGTGACAGGTTTCCCCAATGTCATTGGTGCAGTGGACTGCACACACATAAGGATAAAAGCCCGCTCAGGTGCCCATGAGGCCGATTTTGTGAATAGGAAATCCTTTCACAGCATTAATGTTCAGGTGAACATAACTTTTTGATATTGTCCATTGACGAACACTCTGCATTGCCAGTGATGTGCATTGATTGGTGTAATATTCCTCATCTTATGATTTCAGATGGTCTGCAATGCTGACTGTGTGATCAGCAATGTTGTGGCAAAATGGCCTGGCTCAGTCCATGACTCCAGAATCTTTCGGGCCTCTGAAATCTATCACAAGGTAAGCCACACAACCCCTATTTATAACCATCATGGCTGTGTCAAGAATATCACTGTGTTTATGAGGTAGTAATGATGAGATTTTGTGTTGACAGGTGAATTCTCTGGTGTGTTGCTGGGAGACAGGGGGTATGGCTGCCAGCCTTTTCTCCTGACACCTTTCACAGACCCCCAGGAAGCACAGCAGGCCTACAACCATGCCCATGCCAGGACCAGGGCCAGAGTTGAAATGACCTTTGGCCTCCTGAAGGCACGCTTTCACTGCCTTCACAAATTAAGGGTCAGCCCTGTTAGGGCATGTGATATTACTGTGGCTTGTGCTGTCCTCCACAATGTGGCCTGCCTGAGGAAGGAGAGGGCCCCCAGAGTGCCACCAGCCATGGACTGGGACAATCCGGCAATCTTCCCTGATGACGACAGTGGTCGGCTGCTGAGGGACCAATATGTGTTGAATTATTTTAGTTAGTATGTGTGCTTTCAATTTTGGTTAAATATGTCCTGCGGTGGCAGAGGAATTTGGGTTTTTTTGGGTTCGTTTTTTGACGAATTTGGCCTCTTATGATGTTTGTGCGGTATACTGTGTGTAATACAAGGCTGCAGGGAGGCTACTGCATCCATTCATTTGTCTGTTCAGTTGATGTGTATGGATTTGTCCTGCATTTATTTTAGTGTGCAGACATGCAGGGTGTGTTATATACAGACCTTTGAATGTGTATGTATCATTTTGTATAATATGCTTGGATTCTGTGCTTTCCATCTTGTAGAGTCACTGTGACTTCAGTTTCGAAAGGAGCTAATGGTTTACCTGCTTTGTTTTGTCCTTATTCAATAAAGGAACATAATGTTACACATTGTGTTTTTATATTCATATGGAATGTGTATTTGTTTATATGACAGAGTACTAGGGCCACACTGAAGAAAAAGGATAAAGTCATAAATTTATGAGGCTGGTTCTTTCTGCAGAAAAGCTACATATTGTTTTGATACTTATGACAATGTGATACTTAATATTCTGGCACATCAGCATGTCTTTGTTTATGAAACCATACTGAAGTACAATTTCACGAAATGCCCCACATCTGTCATTTTAACAACTCCTTTAAAACAACTGGTTACAATATTATGACTTGTGTTTTTTTCCCCTCTGTGGCCCTAATATTCTATCATTTTATATATAGCCTTATAGTCTATGGGAAACTGTAAATTATCTAATGATAGCAACATCTAAAAATCATTTTTTTATCCAAAATCATTGAAATTAATGATCACAAACGTTTAAATAATAACAGTGGGTCTAGTTATATGTGATAACAATGTATAGTGAGCAGTGAAATAACTATTGGTTTCCATTTGTGGTGACTGCTGACTGACATTAGGGATGAGATTAAATAGATCCTGGAATTTAGCCTGGTCTGGAGCAGGCTAGCTCCACAGAATAAATCTCCATGGTAATTTATACCATAACATATCCTCCTGCCCCCTATCCATCTTTAGTGCAACCGGATTACGGATCAATTGAGCCAGGATCACCAAGATATCCTGGCTTAATCCCTTATCCTAGTTTTGTGCAACAGGCCCAAGGTCTACTACACCTGTTGTATTGGGCGCATATGACAAATACGATTTGATTTGAGTAGCTTGTATAAGATTGCCACCTAGTGGAGGACCTATCATATCGCAATGTCACACCAGTGCTTCATCCAAAAGGATCAAACTTCTACGCAGCCAGGGCACCCGTGTCTCATTGGCCATGGTTTCAGCAGACCTGCTCTCACTTGGGTCCGCAGCCAGGCCACTGGTACTTTTCAGTTGTCATGTACATAACAGTGGCTAACTGTGAACTTTCACACCTTCTTTATGCAGAGGTTGTTGATTCTGCTCTTCACACATCTTCACTGTTAGCCCTAGTTATTTAAACACAATGTCCATAGTATAACATAAGGGCGTATACTAGTGTAACACTGGTGTTACGGTCGAAAAGCTGCACCAATGTCCTCATTGAGCAACTTGCATTCTGGTTCTTTACACTCAAAGCCTATTAAATCCAAATAATTGTACTATTGAATGAAATATATAAAATATCACTACATTCAGATACACACACGTATAGCCTATTAGGCCTTGACAAACAAACTCCACGGACTCGCCTTGGGTGAACTGCCCGTAGGCTACTTCGGAATGAAACATTGAGTTCTTCTTCCAAAGGAAGTCAAACATCAGCCTTTAGATAACGCACTCGAAACATCCGAGTGATACAAAAAACATTTAGTACATGCTATAAAGGATACTATGACGCAATTTTCGCCTTCTGCCAAAATCTCTTGAATTACGAAGGATTGATCCATTACTTAAAACCGTTACTTTCGTGCGAACTCTCTCACGCCCTCAAAATACAGATTGAAGCGAGAATAGACACAGGCCAATCGTTTCTCTCTTTACGAAGTTGGGCTAGATCACCTACTTATCGAGAACACAAAACAACAAAATCGACTTCATTTTTGCTTTCACAGTGCGTAAAACTGTATTGCCGTGTTCCCGACATGATTCCGTATTCTTCTAGATGTCCTTATTCCCTTTCCCTTAGATACTTGTGGACCTGCCACGCAGAGATTTCAGCGACTAAGAGTGACGTCATGTTTTGGCTGTCGTTCGAGTAAATATTAATTGGATTACTCACTGTTTCAATCAATCAAATATATTTATAAAGCCCTTTTTTACATCAGCCGATGTTTCAAAATGCTATACAGAAACACAGCCTAAAACCCCAAAGAGCAAGCAATACAGATGTAGAAGCACAGTGGCTTGGAAAAACTCCCTAGAAAGGCAGGAATCTAGGAAGAAAACTAGAGAGGAACCAGGCTATGAGGGGTGGCCAGTCCTCTTCTGGCTGTGCCAGTGGAGATTATAACAGGACATGGCCAAGATGTTCAAACGTTCATAGATGACCAGCAGGGCCAAATAATAATAACCACAGTGGTTGTAGAGGGTGCAACAGGTCAGCACCTCAGGAGTAAATACCAATTGGCTTTTCATAGCTGAGCGTTCAGAGTTAGAGACTTCAGGTGCGGTAGAGAGAGAAAGTCCTGAGGCATGGTCCCAGGGCTCAAGTCCTCTGGGAGGAGAGGGAGTGAGAGAGAATTAGAGGGAGCATAGTTAAATTCACACAGTACACTGGATAATACAGGATAAATACTCCAGATATAACAGACTGACCCTAGCCCCTGACATATAATCTATTGCAGCATAAATAAATACTGTTTAATCGGACAGATGCAGTGTAATACTAAATTGTAGATGTGCTATCTACTTCATACACACCAGGATCGGATAGGTTACTTTCTAAATGTATTCTGTTAAGTTACCTGCTAGTTACCTTTCCAAAATTGCAATCAGTAATGTCATTACTTTCAGTTGCTGTTGGATTACTTTAATTTAAGAGGCATTAGAAGAAGACAAAAAGGATGATCGAACGCATTTGCTGTGTCATCATAGTAGTGGTCTCTGACTTGATGTTAGATTGGCTAAAGTGGAACAAACCCAAACTTGCACCTCTCTTCAAACCTAAATTGAATGTCATTGAGAAAACATAAAGGTGTTATGTATTTGTTCGCAAACTTCCTTTCTGAATTTAAAAGTACGAATCATCGAGTTTTTCAAAAGTGTCTCTAATATGATTACAATATTATTTGCTGTTAACGTAATTGTTTACAGGTTTTTAAAAAATGTCATCAGATTAAATGTAACTGGATTACATGAAATGAGTTACTCCCCAATCCTGATACACACACATATCAAACACTTATTCATCAGGCAAAAGAAAGTTACATTATTACATCATTTGGACAGTATTGTGTAGCCATGTCTAGCCACCAATACCTTTTGTAGTTTAATAGGAAAAAACATAGGCCCTGGACCTTTTTATTAAGATAATACTGTATTGGATTGAAGTGTTGTAGTTATTGTATTGGATGGCATTTCTCAGGAAGAAATCTAAGGAACAAAATGTCACAATATTTTTATTGTGATTGTCTTGTTGTACTGTGGCACAGCTCTATTCTGGTGCCTATTTGGTGTTCTATTAATGTGCCTCATGGCCCCATGAGAGCCAATTGGAGATTAATTCCTGTCTCTTTTGCTGGCAGGGCAGTCCTCTGTGTCACACCCCAGGCAGTGGCACCTCTTCCTATTGTTGGACTGAGACTCAACCCTCAGTCTCTTGTAAGAATACAGAGATCTCAACTGGAGAGGCAAAGCCCGTCTGAAGTCCTGGGCTGAGGATCAAGAGGGACAAAGTGATAGATGATGAAAACAAAGAAAATGAAGCAGTATACAAATGTAAGGATCTGTACACAAAGTACTATATGTGAATGGCCAGCATGTGGCCTATTGTGTGCATATATGATTTTATTTTCTACTGCAGAGTCTTATAAGCATATGTGGGCTGGGCATCCTGAAGATGCAAGACAATAATAATAAACCTAATCATTCTACACTACACCCTGAGACCCCTTACGCGTATCTGAGACCCACATATTCCGTAGTTCCTCCGTAGTAATAGTAGAAGCATGCATTTGAGGTGGCTTTCTCAGACTGTTTGCTGTGGGTTAAGCCAGATTATCGGAAAATTTCCTGGGCATCTAGGACGGATCTGGTGGTTATTGTAATGTACATAACCTCTTCATCGTCAACATGAGTTGCAGAGCGGCAGGGAATGTCTCGAAGGAAGAACCTGGTGATTGTTCACATGTACAACACATCATCCTCAGGAGTAAAAAAAGCAACGGAGACTGTCTGGGGAGTCCAAACCCTCTGGTTAAGCGATAAGAGACTCCCAGGGGCTGTTTGGCTGCTTCAGGGTTCCTTGCTCCGCTGGAGTCAGGAGTCCTGACACAGGGTGGCTTTGTGGATCAACACAGACAATGTGGCAGATGGTAATAGAGTGGAACAATACTCAAACAAACCAATCCAATGCAAAATCAAGCAAATTAGGCAAACTAGCACACTAGACAGAGGTAGAACTCGTAACTGACAGGTAGCCTGTCATAGTAATCATAACCAGACTAAAACGATTGGCTCCAGGCATTCGAATGAGACAAGCCCCAATCTGTAGATCAAGAGGAAAAAATTTTTGCTCATAAAGAGTGGATCGGGTAACTTACCAGAAAAATGAATTGACCAATAATCAAAGTTTAGCAGACTAAGCAGCATGGTAGTGTAAGATCTTACCCGAGTACTGGTTTGAGCTACTTTGGAGCTCCTTTGGCCCCCCCTGGGTCTCCAGAAGCAGGTTGGGTCTGTGGATCAACAGGGACAAAGTGTCTGATGGTAAAGAGAGTGGAACAACACCTGAAACGAAGCAATTCAATGTCAAATTCAGCAAATTAGATCAACTACCATACTAGACAGAGATGGAACTCATACCTATTAGGTAGTCAAGGTCTTCTGACTGAGAGGACTGGTCTCTATTGGATAAGCTGTCCTGAGACATGTCCAGGAAGGAGGTTGGCCCATAACTCTCCCAAGCAGATGACCACATAATTGACATCCTCATCAACAATTGATTATGTAACAAACTGAACCAAATTTTCAGGGGTACTCTGATGACTTAAGCCTAAATATTTAAAGGATGATTGACCTGTAAAATGTCATTTTATAAACAAACATAATGTCATGAATCAAAATAAAATGGAGGAACCTACCGGAAAAAATAATTTACCAATATAAAAAGATTAACAAAGATCTCTATATATGGTAGAGTTATTTGTTTCGTTTCTTAGATTTTCCTTAGCTCTTACCCGAGAAGTGGTTCACAAAGTTGGTTGAATGGATCACATCATTGTCATCCGGGGCGGCAGGGTAGCCTAGTGGTTAGAGCATTGGGCTAGTAACCGAAAGGTTGCAAGTTCAAATCCCCGAGCTGACAAGGTACAAAATCTGTCGTTCTGCCCTTGAACAGGCAGTTAACCCACTGTTCCTAGGCCGTCATTGTAAATAAGAATTTGTTCTTAACTGACTTGCCTAGTTAAATAAAGGTAAAAAAAATAAAAATAAAAATCCTCATCAACACCAGGGTTGGAGGGAAATGAGTCATCTATGAACTTATTAACAAGATCTCCAGGGGTCCTATTGAGATGCAAGGCTGGTGTTGAAAAGGATGGGTCATTTGCATTCATAGTTGCATCCATAGTCACACAACTGCATGAGCAAGATGTCTGTTCCGAATTCATTGCGTTAAATTGTGTCTTTTGGTGATAATGTTTGATTATGACATCATTGATGCTGGTAAGATGATGCAACCTTTACAATTGTAATGATATTTCAACAATATTGCTTTAAACATAGACAATATACCATTAGTGTTTGTATAACTATGGTTTTAGCCACAGCTACAGAAAATGTATTATTTGTATGTGGTTTTAACAGCCATCTCCATGGTAATCAAATTCTAATGCATGGTGCATAGAGGCACGGAATACATAATAATGTTTTGTCATAATTTAAATGTTTTAATCAGAACGTTTAATCTATGTATGAATTCCGAATGGCCAATACTTTATAAGGTACAAATTCTAAATAAGAACAAGTCTATAAGGACCTGGCCTGTTCTCTTGTAGATAATCTTTTGTGTTTCTGTTGATGCAGTGTTTGTTAGTCTAGTTGATTCAAATAGCTAAATAAATCTCATAACAGGTGAGCTCTGCAGACAATTTCAAAGAAAATATTCACATTTTGTTTTGGTCAAACATTTATTTCATTTATATTTATATATATTTCATTATATAACATTTATTTCATTTAGATTTATATATATTTCATTCACCTAAATATATTTATATTTAGGTGACTTTAAAATCAGTTGTTACAGTTTGTACAATATACACAATGTAGAAAGTATCCAACATGACACATTTCTTTTAGTAACTTTTCTCCAAATATTAGATATGACATATCAGGTGTTGTATGTCAACTTTCCATGAAACTACTGTAAAATATACACTTTGGCATTTTTTATAACCCAATTTCATAACCAATTTTTATAAATCAATTTCCATATTGTTATGATGGTGAATTATAAATAAGAATACAGTGAAATAATAAAAGGAGTAAAACACACATTACAGTTGTACAGTGTATGACTACATTCACAGATATGAATTACACCTCAATGCGTCAGCACAAATATTTCAAACACCTTCTATATCCCAATATATATGTTGTTGTTTTTTTACAAGTGCAAAAATATTATATTTGCTTTTTTATTGGAGAAAGCCTTTAGCCTGAGTGCCAGTCGGTTTGTGCTATCATGCCAACTCCTTGTCCTGGGCATGTTTGGTTTGTCAATGAGCAATTGAGTGAGCAAGGGCACAACCAAATCTGAGACTAGGCTAGAAGGTCTTTGCAATTGCAAAATCAAAGAAAACATGCAAGTCATCATGCAAACCACTGGCGAAAGACAAGAACAGTGTGCCTAAAAAAAGAGGACATTTATGAACATGTCACAATTGTAAACTTAAACTTACACAAATCTCAAGAAGTATCAAAAAGCAGGTAATGAATTACCCTACCATACATTATGTCAGTCATCTATGATCATAAATAAGCTATCCTCTTCTGTGGATTATGTTATACACATTACTGATTTATAAATTAGTTGATGGTATGGTCGAGTAGCTTTCTGTAGCCATATTAATCATCATATTCTTCAATAATACCCTTTAAAACCATTTGGTTTGGACTCACATAGGGGAATCATTATCACTTAAATTGCCTACATTTCTCAAAAGCACATATGAGCCCTCATATACAGTTTCTCAATATATCTCATATACAAGCAAACAAACAAACAAAAACAGAGTAGGCTAGACCTACAACCAGTATACTATTCATGTGGAATAGAAACCAGGTTTTGCTGTGCTACTACTACCGCTGTATGTTATTCAAGTAGGTCGACACATCAGGGTTGTGTTCATTAAGTCACACAACAGGCAACGTTTTAAACCATTTTGCAACGGACAAGTCAAAGAATTTCCTCCCTCTTTCAATACATTTTTTTCCGCTTGGTACCTACTGAACACGACCCAGTTTAAACCAGAGAACCAATGCTGAGCAGACAAACCAGCAGAGCAGCAGTGACCAATGCTAAAGGGAAGTGCGGACCCCTAGCGGCAGAAGAAGGAACGTTCAGAGTACCATCCAGCTTGAGGCAGGAGGTCATGGAGGTGTTGCAGCACTCTTGGTGGCATGTATCTGTTGTGGTCGTACACCAGGTGTTTTTTGTGCAGTTGGCATTGCAGCCTCCCATCCAGGTCGTTGTTGAACCAGTTGTCATCTTTTTCAGCTGAAAAGAGAAACGTGGATTGAGAATGCATGGAGTATGAGAATGTACGAGATTGGCGAGAGGAAATTCTCTCTTGTCTGAGTGATGTTATTGAGATCATAACAGATAATCATTCTTGCCGTGGCCAAATGTATTTTCCTTCTTTCGCTATGAAATACTTAAAGTGTACATTTGTATCCTACAGCATTTACAGTTCAATGAAGGATGTCTAGTTTGTCTACTATGGGTATAGAATGATGAATAGGGTAGGGTGGGGGTGCACTTTTAAGCCTACCTCACAGTAGGGCTGGTTGAGGGGACAAGGCATTGGGTCTTTGGTTATCCAAGTCTTGTAACAGTTCTGCTCTGTGCACTGAAACATCTGACACTTCTTAAGTTTCTGCAAATACGTGGATAATGTTAATAAAGACTGTTAAATTCACTGACATTGAGTCATTTGCATATACACACACACACACACACACACACACACACACACACTAGGGATGGACAATTACCGTATAATCGTGTAACTGACGATTATGGAGGAAGACAGTCATGAAAATAAAATAACCTTTATAACCGTTTTAAAAAACAAAGTATTCACACCCCTTGACTTTTTCCACATTTTGTTGTGTTACAAAGTGGGATAAAAATGTATGTAATTGTCATTTTTTCTCAACGTTCTACACAAACTACTCTATAATCTCAGAGCGAAAGAAAAATTTGAACAAGACCAAAAAATTTACAAAAATAAAACACTAATGTACAGTATCTTGATAAGATAAGTATTCAACCCCCATAACATGATGCGGCCAACACTATGCTTGAAAATATGGAGAGTGGTGCTCAGTATAGTTTTGTGTTGAATTTGCCCCAAACATAACACTTTATATTCAGGACACGAATGTGTTAATCTAGTGCCTTGTTGCATGTTTTGGAATATTTTTACAGGCTACCTTCTTTTCACTCTGTCAATTAGGTAAATATTGTGGAGTAACTACAATTAAACTCATGGTGAAATCCCTGAATGGTTTCATTCCTCTCCGGCAACTGAGTTTCAGAAGGATGCCTATATCTTTGTAGTGACTGAGTGTATTGATACACCATAATTAATAACTTCACCATGCTCATAGGGCTATTCAATGCCAGATACATTTTTTTACCTATCTACAAACAGGTGATCTTCTTTGCGAAACATTGGAAAACCTCCCTGGTCTTTGTGGTTGAATCTGTGTTTGAAAATCACTGATTGATTAAGGAACCTTACAGATAATTGTACAGTCGTGGTCAAAAGTTTTGAGAATGGCACAAATATTAATTTTCACAAAGTCTGCTGTCTCAGTTTGTATGATGGCAATTTGCATACACTCCAGAATGTTACGAAGAGTGATCAGATGAATTGCAATTAATTGCAAAGTCCCTCTTTGCCATGCAAATGAACTGAATCCCCCAAAAACATTTAGACTGCATTTCAGCCCTGCCACAAAAGGATCAGCTGACATCATGTCAATGATTCTCTCATTAACACAGGTGTGAGTGTTGACAAGGACAAGGCTGGAGATCACTCTGTCATGCTGATTGAGTTCGAATAACAGACTGGAAGCTTCAAAAGGAGGGTGGTGCTTGGAATCATTGTTCATCCTCTGTCAATCATGGTTACCTGCAAGGAAACACGTGTAGTCATCATTGTTTTGCACAAAAAGTATTTCACAGGCAAGGATATTTATTGGATCATCAAGAACTTCAAGGAGAACGGTTCAATTGTTGTGAAGAAGGCTTCAGGGCGCCAAAGAATGTCCAGCAAGCTCCGGGAACGTCTCCTAAAGTTGATTCAGCTGCGGGATCGGGGCACCACCAGTACAGAGCTTGCTCAGGAAAAGCAGTAGGCAGGTGTCAGTGCATCTGCATGCACAGTGAGGCGAAGACTTTTGGAGGATGGCCTGGTGTCAAGAAGGGCAGCAAAGAAGCCACTTTTCTCCAGGAAAAACATCAGGGACAGACTGATATTCTGCAAAAGGTACAGGGATTGGACTGCTGAAGACTGGGGTAAAGTCATTTCCTCTGATGAATCCCCTTTCCATGTTTTGGGGGCATCCAGAAAAAAGCTTGTCCAGAGAAGACAAGGTGAGCACTACCATCAGTCCTGTGTCATGCCAACAGTAAAGCATCCTGAGACCATTCATGTGTGGGGTTGCTTCTCAGCCAAGGGAGTGGGCTCACTCACAATTTTGCTTAAGAACACAGCCATGAATAAAGAATGGTACCAACACATCCTCCGAGAGCAACTTCTCCCAACCATCCAGGAACAGTTTGGTGACGAACAATGCCTTTTCCAGCATGATGGAACACCTTGCCATAAGGCAAAAGTGATAACTAAGTGGCTCTGGGAACAAAACATCGATATTTTGGTCCATGGCCAGGAAACTCCCCAGACCTTAATCCCATTGAGAAATTGTGGTCAATCCTCAAGATGCGGGTGGACAAACAAAACCCCACAAATTCTGACAAACTCCAAGCATTGATTATGCAAGAATGGGCTGCCATCCGTCAGGATGTGGCCCAGAAGTTAATTGACAGCATGTCAGGACGGATTGCAGAGGTCTTGAAAAAGAAGGGTCAACACTGCAAATATTGACTTATTTTCATCAACTTCATGTAATTGTCAATAAAAGCCTTTGACACTTATGAAATGATTGTAATTATACTTCAGTATTCCATAGTAACATCTGACAAAAATATCTAAAGACACTGAAGCAGCAAAAATAAATATTTGTGTAATTCTCAAAACTTTTGGCCATGACTGTAGAGTGTCTCCCCCTTTGAAGAGGGGGATGACCACGGCAGCTTTCCAATCTATGGGAATCTCAGATGATACGAAAGAGAGGTTGAACAGGCTAGTAATAGGGGTTGCAATAATTTTGGCAGATAATTTTAGAAAGAGAGGATTGTCTAGCCCGGCTGATTTGTAGTGGTCCAGATTTTGCAGCTCTTTCAGAACACCAGCTATCTGGATTTGGGTGAAGGAGAAGTGGGGAAGGTTTGGGCGAGGTGCTGTGGGGAGCGCAGGGCTGTTGACCAGGGTAGGGGTAGCCAGGTGGAAAGCATGGCCAGCTGTAGAAAAATAATTATTGAAATTCTCAATTATTGTGGATTTATCGGTAGTTGCAGTGTTTCCTAGCCGCATTGCAGTGGGCAGCTGGGAGGAGGTGCTCTTATTCTCCATGGACTTTACAGTGTCCCAGACCTTTTTTGAGTTTGTACTACAGGATGCAAATTTCTGTTTGAAAAAGCTAGCCTTAGCTTTCCTAACTGCCTGTGTATATTGGTTCCTAACTTCCCTAAAAAGTTGCATATCACGGGGGCTATTCGATGCTAATGCAGAACGCCACATGATGTTTTTGTGTTCTTCAAGGGCAGACAGGTCTGGAGTGAACCTAGGGCTATATCTATTCCTAGTTCTAAATCTTTTGAATGGAGCAGGCCTATTTAAGATGGCGAGGAAGGCACTTTTAAAGAATAACCAGGCATCCTCTACTGATGGGATGAGGTCAATGTCATTCCAGGATACCCCGGCCAGGTCAATTAGAAAGGCCTGTTCGCAGAAGTGTTTTAGGGAGCATTTGACAGTGATGAGGGGTGGTCGTTTGACCGCAGAGCCATTACGGATGCAGGCAATGAGGCAGTGATCACTGAGATCTTGGTTAAAAACAGCAGCAGTGTATTTGGAGGGCGAGTTAGTTAGGATGATATCTATTAGGGTGCCCATGTTTACGGATTTGGGGTTTTACCTGGTAGGTTCATTGATAATTTGTGTGAAATTGAGGGCATCAAACTTAGATTGTAGGATTGCCGGGGTGTTAAGCATGTCCCAGTTTAGGTCACCTAGCAGCACAAGCTCAGAAGATAGATGGGGAACAATCAATTCACATATGGTGTCCAGGGCACAGCTGGGGGCAGAGGGTGGTCTATAGTAAGCTGCAACGGTGAGAGACTTGTTTCTGGAAAGGTGACTTTTTAGAAGTAGAAGCTCAAATTGTTTTGGTATACAGACCTGGATAGTAAGACAGAACTCTGCAGGCTATCTCTGCAGTAGATTGCAACACCGCCCCCTTTGGCAGTTCTATCTTGGCAGAAAATGTTATAGTTAGGGATGGAAATTTCAGGGTTTTTGGTGGTTTTCCTAAGCCAGGATTCAGACACGGCTAAGACATCCGGGTTGGCAGAATGTGCTAAAGCAGTGAATAAAGAAAACTTAGGGAGTAGGCTTCTAATGTTAACATGCATGAAACCAAGGCTTTTACGGTAGCAGAAGTCAACAAATGAGAGCACCTGGGGAGTAGGAGTGGAGCTAGGTACTGCAGGTCCTGGATTAACCTCTACATCACCAGAGGAACAGAGGAGAAGTAGGATAAGGGTACGGCTAAAGGCTATAAGCACTGGCCGTCTAGCACATTCAAAACAGAGAGTAAAGGGGGCAGGTTTCTGGGCACGATAGCATAGATTCAAGGCATAATGTACAGACAAAGGTATGGTAGGAAGAGAGTACATTAGAGGTAAACCTAGGCATTGAGTAAAGAAGAGAGAGATGTCATCGCATATGTGGGAGGTGGAACAACATGGTTGGTTAAGGCATATTGAGCAGGGCTATCGGCTCTACAGTGAAATAAGACAGTAATCACTACCCAGGACAGTAATGGACAAGGCATATTGATATTAGGAAGAGGCATGCATAGCCAAGTGATCGTATAAGTCCAGTAAGTGGTTGGGCTGGCTGGGGATATGGCGATTCAGACAGTGTTGGGGAATAATCAGAATTAGTTGGTAACATAGGTAAGATGTTTTATATTCATCATATGTTTGTAAGTTACTTCTCATCAGAATGTTTATTTTTGTATAATACTGTGGCGGGTTTGCAGTCATCTGTTCTCTGTCAAGACTAAGTTACTGGGGCCGGAGAGAGGGGAGAGGTCAAGCGTGTATCTCTTGGCTCCACAATGTCTGTGTGTTAGTCAATGTGTCTCTGTGATCTTGTCAAGGAGGGATGGATTTGACATATGCCTGTTGATATGTGGATTTGGTTTATGGTTCTGAGTTTGAGAAAAGTACATAGTTTAGGAGACATGGCTGAACGAACAATTATGCCAGTGCTGTCTGGCTATGTGTGTCTTTGCTATAAAGGATCTCAGTTGCAATGTGTAAGGGACTCTCAGAGAATTCATTGATAGACACTGAATTGATCTGAGAGTCACAGGGTTGTGATGGAGCTCATATAATTAAAAATGGACTTTGTGATAACTCTGACTTGTGTGTGGCTCTCATGATTTGGTAAATACAGGAATTTTGCACGACAACAGTTAGCAGGCCGGTGCTAGCAAGCTAGCAGTTAGCAGGCCGGGGCTAGCAAGCTAGCATAAGGGCCTTAGAGGGACGTTGCGATGGGGGAAAAGTCTGTTTTTGGTGACGTCGGTGAAGTCGATAGACCAGTTGTGGAATTAGTAGGGTTCCAAGTAGCAGAGGGGTCCAAGTCCAATTGACAAAATGGGTATAGTGGTCCAAGAAACTGGCCAGTGGATCAGCTAACAGTCCAATATGCTATAGATAGCTAGCAGGCCGCAATTAGCAGAATGTTGGGATCCTCGGGCAGATTATGTCGGTATTCCAGTCGTAAAGGATCGGCGGGATCCGTGCCCCGTACCGGCAGTAGAAGGGGTCCGGATATTGTAGCCGAGGAGTGGGCTTCAGGAGTAGCCCAGGAGCCCTAGCCAGGAGATGGGTCTAGCATGGGCTAGCCCCAGGATAGTTGGTGCTTGCTCCGGGACGGGAACTTTGGCCAGGAGTGGTTAGCTGCCATGATCCAGAAGAAAGATTTCAGAGTTTGCGGTAGGAATCCGCGGATATGGAGAGAAAAATAGGTCCGGTATGCTCTGGTTTGAAACTCTTTGTACGAACTGACGAGAGCTTTCCGAGCTAAAGGTTAGCCGACTGATAGCTGATAGCTGGTAGCTAGTTAGCTAGCTAGCTTCAGTTGAAGCAATCCAGTTCCGAGGTAAATAGAAATACTTTAGAAAAAAACCCAGATCCACACCACATTGAGTGAGGCGGGTTGCAGGAGAGTATTTTGAAGTTGGGGTTTAGGAAAAATGTTAAAAAGAATCAGAAGAAAAATATATTAAAAGATATATACATGGGACGAGACAAGACAAAGACAAAGACGTCTGACTGCTACGCAATCTTGGATTTCATAAATGTAAGATATTTCAAATTCAGGCTGTAACACAACAATATGTGGAAAAAGTCAAGGGGTGTGAATAATTTCTGATATACATGTATATACAGTACCAGTCAAAAGTTTGGACACAGCTACTCATTCAAGGGTTTTTCTTTATTTGAACTATTTTCTACATTGTAGACAAATAGTGAAGACTATATATATAATATCAAATATCAAAATATTGAAATAACATATATATAATCATGTAGTAACCAAAAAATTGTTAAATAAAAAAATATTTTTTGATTTTAGATTCTTCAAAGTATCCACACTTTGCCTTGATGACAGCTTTGCACACTCTTGGTATTCTCTGAACCAGCTTCACCTGGAATGATTTTCCAACAGTCTTGAAGGAGTTCTGAAATATGCTGAGCCCTTGTTGGCTGCTTTTTCTTCACTCTGCGGTCTAACTCATCCCAAATCATCTCAATTAGGTTGAGATCAGCTGATTGTTGAGGCCAGGTCATCTGATGCAGCACTCTATCACTCTCCTTCTTGGTCAAATAGCCCTGACACAGCCTGGAGGGTTGAGGCTGGTAAAGGCTGGTAAATCTAATGAACTTATCCTCTGCATTAGAGGTAACTCTGGGTCTTTTTCTACATTTTGCAACATTACAGCCCTATTCTAAAATAGATTTTTTTTAAATCCTCAGCAATCTTCACACAACTTCCCATAATGACAAAGCAAAAATATAAGTATTCAGACCCTTTGCTGTGAGACTCAAAATTGAGCTTAGGTGCATCCTGTTTCCATTGATCATCCTTGAGATGTTTCTACAACTTGATTGGAGTCCACCTGTGGTTAATTCAATTGATTGGACATTATTTGGAAAGGCACACACCTGTCTGTATAAGGTCCCACAGTTGACAGTGCATGTCAGACCAAAAACCAAGTCATGAGGACGAAGGAACCGCCATAGAGCTCTAAGACAGGATTGTGTCGAGGCACAGATCTGGGGAAGGGTACCCACCAATTTCTGCAGCATTGAAAGATCCCCAAGAACCTAGTGGCCTCCATAATTCTTAAATGGAAGAAGTTTGGAACCACCAAGACTTCTCCTAGAGCTGACTGCCCGGCCAAACATGGAATTGGGGGAGAAGGGCCTTGGTCAGGGAGGTGACCAAGAATGCAATGATCACTCTGAAAGAGCTTCAGAGTAGTGATGGGCATTCCGACTCTTTTCAGTGAGCCGGCTCATTCGGCTCAGCTCACCAATAAGAGCCGGTTCTTTTGGCTCCCAAACGGCTCTTAAAAAATATATGTTTTGTATTTTTTTAAGTCAAACAGTTTGTGATAGTTTGACTATGATTGGTGTAAAACAATTCTAATTAAATTATTAAATGAAATCATATTCTACCTTAACCAGAATGTATTTAACAATGCATTGGTTTGTTATGAAAAAGAATGCAATTAAAAATTTGCATTTAAAGTATAACTTTTTAATGTATATAAACAAAGTGCATATAAATCTAATCATTCAAAACAAATACAATCTGAACAACATAATATAATACTGCACCATATCAATAAATAAATAAATAACAATGTGAAAAACTGCAGCATCCCACTTTAAACATTAAACTGGTCCCTCTTTTCTCTCTCTTCTTTATTGACATGCTATAACCAGCAGCACACAGCAATGCTGACCATAATCAAGCTTTTATGAGCGATTTGCATTCAGAAATGCAAGCTTCCTCACTTTCGAGGGGCTGATGCGGTTTCTTCTCTCAGTAATTATTTGTCCCGTTTTCGAGAAGACCCTCTCACAGGGACGGATGTGGCCACTATGCAGAGTCTCCCTGTCATAACTTTAGTAAGCCGTGGGTAGACAGAGGCCTTGTTCTTCCAGCAGCTCATAGGATCTGCAGATCTTTGAAGGAGGGGCTCCTCCAAATAGGATCGGACCTCCATTTATGGCATCTGCTGAGGGATTCCTTCGTGCTGCATCCCCAGTTGCTCTCTCGTCACACAACATCCAAACAGCAGACGTTTGTGGCACTACTACTGGAGCTTCTGCTCCATCTGCTCCCTCTTCTTCCTGGTGCCTGAGCCAGCTGACTGCTGGGGCTGTCCCTCCCTGCTGCTGAAGTTATTCTTTGAAGAGCCTCATTGTTACGATTTTCTTCCGTCGAAGGAGAGTCGGACCAAAATGCAGCGTGGTAAACTCGATACATCTTTAATGAAGATGAAACACGAACATACAAAAACAAGAAACGGAACGAAAAACCTATACAGCCTATCTGGTGACAATAAACACAGAGACAGGAACAATCACCCACGAAACACTCAAAGAATATGGCTGCCTAAATATGGTTCCCAATCAGAGACAACGAGAATCACCTGCCTCTGATTGAGAACCGCCTCAGGCAACCATAGACTTTGCTAGAACACCCCACTAAGCCACAATCACAAAACCTACGAACCCCCATACATAAACACAACACAAAATAAACCCATGTCACACCCTGGCCTGACCAAATAAATAAATAAAACACAAAATACTAAGACTAGGGCGTGACACTCATCAATCGCTCTGGCATCACTGAAGGCTAACTTCTTAAACCTGGGGTCAAGTGCAGCGGTTTCTGATAGTACGTGATTCTGTCCATTGATGAACATAGGGTGTCAATCAACTCTGACACATGTCCTGTAATTACATTTCCTTCTCTCTGGCGGCTGGCTGTGATTCGCTGCAGACCCTTACACAGGAGTATCATTTTTGCAGCTGTCAAATAGCTGAAAAGAGAGAACAGTAACTTATTAGTTCAGGATCATGTTTTTTCTACTGATAATACATTCTCATCTACTGTCCACATATATATATAGTACTGGATTAAATAATGATGTAGTAATAACTGCTTACTGTACCTCACTCCACAGTGACCTGCTCAAAGGGTTCCAGGATTGGTCGATTGGTCGATTGTGTGGGCAAGACATGGATGATGGGTCCATTTAAAAATGTTCATGGCTTTGGTTATGTTAGCTACATTGTCGCTAACACAACAGACCACTTTTCCATCTACTTGCCATTCTCTGGACACTCTCAACAGTTCCTCTGCCAAGTTCTCTGAGGTGTGTCTCTCGCTGAACTCAAAGCAGTCCAGAAGACAGCTAGACATCGAAAAATCTTCAATGAAGTGACATGTAACCGACATGTAAGAAGTGGTTACCCTTGATGTCCAGCAGACAGTGGTAAGGCAAACTACAGTAGCTTTTCGGACTCCTGCACTGAAGCCTGTGTGCTCTCATACAGTTGTCGAATAAGTGAATTTGAAAGGGTTTTCCTGCTTGGAATAGACTATTGCTAAAACCTCTGTCCTCCACGATCGAAAATGGCTGGAAATCGGTAGCAATCATTTTCGCCAATGCAATATCAATTTGGCCTTGTTTTGCTACAGACATAGACTTTGGCATAAACTGGTCCATAGAAGACTGCGTTGCTGTGGGTCGCGGAGTAGGCCTACTTGAGTGAGTGGTGGAGATGCTGCTACAGCTAGCTTCACAGTTCGCATATGCCGGTGTAGGTTGTGCGTAGAACCGGCTTTATATGAGATTTTGTTTTGGCAAATTCTACACTGTGCTTTAACATTGTCTACATTATTAAAATGCATCCAAATGCTTACTGTGCTTCCGACTAATTTTCCAGCTGTTGTTTTCACAGCTGTCCTTCCTCTCTCTCCTCGGCTTTGGTTCCTTCGTTGATACTGCGTGTCTGATTGACAGGAATAACAGGCGAGACTGTTAGTCTGAGCAGACAGTCAGAACGAATGTGTTTGCGCTTGAGCATTTAGGCCTATATTATTTTATTTCTTTTTTTGTTCTTCGAATTAGTTTATTCTATTCATTTAAATCTTTTGATTATTCTTCTGATATGCGAGCCGGCTCCCAACATTCTCCTACAAGAGCCGGTTCTTAGAGCCGACGACAAACAGATAGCTCACTGAAGACGGGACTAAGACGGGACTACCGAGCCCGTTTCCGCGCTAACATCAACTCAGTGATTAAACAGTGTTGCTCCTTGCTGAAACAAGCAAGATGTCTTTGGTTGTCTAGACAACTCCCCCTCCCTGCAACAGCAGCACAGGAGCGGAGGAGAGGAGAAAATGTGTCTTTAAAACTATTATAATGGTGACCGCGGTCACTTGCCTGAACAATAACTGCCATCCAAAATTCCATGACCATCACACACACACACACACACACACACACACACACACACACACACACACACACACACACACACACACACACACACACACACACACACACACACACACACACACTGCCCGTTTAATGTGTATATAAATGTACCCTAACATATTGTTGTAGGCCTACATCAACCTGAGAATGTCAAGTTGCTGCCCAAAAGCTAGTTCTTACATTGGTTGGTTCAGCAGTTGTAGTGGTGGTGGCTGCTGCTGCTGTTGTTGTTGTGGTGGTGGTGGTCATCATCACTGTAGAACCGGAGGAACAAATAAAATAAGTATCTTTGAGATGACTCATGTCTCAATTCTGTCCTGTATATAGTGCATTGTACTGTCATGCTCATATAATGCAATTCAGATTTAATCCAAATAAATAACACATTTTACAGATGTGTTGAAATGAAAGGAATAGTGATAAGATGCTATGCATTGTCAGAAAACGAATAGTTCAACAGAACAACAGATTTAGCTCAGCCCCATACAGTAACAGTCTCCCAATTGATGTGGTGGTGACACATGTAAGCATGAATCCCTCACAGTAAAAGACAGGGTTTTTACAGGTTCACCAATTCTAACACCAAGGACACCATAGTACGGTTTGACTTTGACTTTATTTAGTCTTGCACACAGTTTACAAGGAAACTGAAGAAATGCAGGATAGCATAGAAAACAATCATAATACAGGGCACTTAGAATTGTTTTTATGGAGTGGGCTAGTCCCTTAGGTGTGTTTTGTGTTTATTAGAAAGGATGGGTAGAGAAGAAGTAAGGAGGAGAGAGGGTGCTTGAGCAGTGGGACAGATTTGAACCCATGCTCTCAGAGATACACAGTACATGTGATCCAGAGGCAGCGGTTTAAACCAGTGGACCACCGTAGGCCACAGGATATTGGTTTTCTTTATTGTATATTTTTTTGGGGGAAAAACTAAAAACGGATTACCTGTTGTAGTGTTTGTACGAACAATGGAGGCCAGGGTAGAGCTAAGACAGCCAGTGGAGTTGCAGCATCCCATCGAACAGTTGGTCTGAGTGTCATTGTCACAGGCATTACTGCAGGAGGAACTGCAGCCACCGGTGTAAGTCATGTCTTCCTGTCTCTTCAGCTGAGAAGGTATCACACACATTTTGTTAGCACCCTTTTAGAAACAAATACATTTAAATGTTTCGTTATTGTTAAACAAGGGAATAAAAGATGAAGTTAGAACCACATTCCGGTGTAGTTGCTGCAAATGCAACTGACTTTAAAAAAAATATGGTGTGAAACTTTTAGTAGTAGGGCCAGGAAGATCGTATTTAAAATAGGTGTGACATGAATTAATGACAGCAGATGCAATATTGAACTATAGCATGCAAAAGTTGTGTATGACATGTAAGTACATTTGTATTATTCAAATTCTAAAATTCTGCAATACACGCATAGTGTATACTGTACCTCACAGAAGGTGATATTAGCGTTGCATGAAACAGAAGTCATATTCATGTACACATCGTTGCAGTCTGAGTAGTTACAGGAGAACTGGCGACAGGATATCTTTGAGAGAGAGAGCGAGAGAGAGAAAGAGAGAGATAGAGAGACGATCAGATACTGAGCACCGCATCTATGCTTTCTCTAAACAATCAAACAACAGTAGTATCGGTCCGACGTTGAATGAAGTACTACTTAGAAAGTCTATACAGCATACATAAAGTCTGCACTACACAGATCAACTGTACTTTTATGTCCTTACTCCACAATAAAGGGTGCAAAAAGGATGACATAACCAACGTAGAGGGCATTACTAAATGTGACATAACTGGCTAATTCCCTCAAAAACGGTGCTTTATAAAGGGTGACATTGTGCATGCTAATTGATGTGAAATTGCCCGTCTCGAGGAAAGCTACAAGATAAGGCATTAAACGGGATGGTAAAGCGGACTACATGTATCATGAAATAATCTCTCCCACCAAGTTACTTCATTCCTCGGTGCCAACATGCACAGACACAAACATGGGCCCAGTCACCATCCCCTCAACCCCCTCACTCACACCCACCAACACACACGCACTGTGGTTATGTACACTACAGTGGTAGAACTGAAGAAAAAAAACGGTCTGTATTCACTTCTAGTTTTTTTCAATCACTTTGGCACATTTTCAGATGTAAGGGGGTGTATTTTCAAAACACTGAGCAATACCCATTATCTTATGTTCAGAACCTTTCAGTGTGCATTAATTGGAGTTGAAAACATATTTAACCCCTGAGTCATACATGCAAAAGTTTTTCATGAAATACCATAAGGTCATTTTGTTTAGTCACCTATACATCAGATAATGATAGACTCACTGTTTAGTCATTTTAACTAACATTTAATCCAACAGCAAAAAAAACTAGATACAATTTTTAAAGCTATTCTTTTTAGTAGATGGGAGACGGTAAATAATGGTAAATACCATTTTCCATACAGTGTTTAGCTATAACTTGACAGAAAAGTTTACGGGAAAACAATTTATCAGTTGCAGTATCCTTATACAGTACATAAGTAAAATAAATAATCAGATATCAGGGTAGAATCTATTGTTAAGCAGCAGCCTACAGTAAAAAGGTATTTGTGTTGCACTGTGTGTGAATGTGTAACAGCTCTCGTTGGTGGTAGAAAGAGTAGACCAAGGCCAAAGAAACAGAAAACATAGAATTTCCCACCCGAGTCACACCCTGACCTAAACGAACATAGAGAATAATAAGGATCTCTAAGGTCAGGGCGTGACAGAATGCCCATTTCTGCCCCATGCAACATTGTAAAAGATAATCTTTTCTATGTGACTTGTCAACTGATACAGTATGACCTGTCTCTATGCTGGAGAAAATGATTCAGGTTACAGTGTATCAATGAAATTTAGATAATGAGTGAGATATTGTTACAGTATATGAAGGGTATATTGTTTCATTGGGTCATTTAATCTTGTTGGCTACACATTTGTAGCTAAACGCTGAATTGCAGAATAGGTCAACAGATCAAAAGGAAAAATGTAAATTTACATAATGTCACGGTCGTCATATGGAAGAGAAGAAGGCGCAGCGTGCTAAGCGTATATACTTCTTTAATGAAAGAACAAACACTGAACAAAACAACAAAACGAACCGTGACGCTAATATGGCTAGTGCAAACCAGGCAACTAAGCATAGAATAACAACCCACAAAATACCCAAGGAATATGGCTACCTAAATATGGTCCCCAATCAGAGACAACGATAAACAGCTGCCTCTGATTGAGAACCAATCTAGGCAACCATAGACATATAAACACCTAGACTAGAAAACCCCTAGACAATACAAAAACGAAACAAACCACCCTTGTCACACCCTGAATAACCAAAATAATAAAGAATACAAAGATAACTAAAGTCAGGGCGTGACACATAACAATTAGGTAGATTAACAAAACAAAGAAATTGATGTTGACGGTGATGAAGCCAGCTCTGAGAGGTCCGTCACAACAGAGTGTACCCGTTTATGACAGAGACTGGGGCTTCTGACAAGTTAGGCTAGATGATTTGATGATGGTGATGCCAGATGATCGATGCCAGATGATGCAGTTGGCTTGCTGGCCCTGATGTCGTCCTCAGCTCAACATCTCTGTAGCCTGGACTGAGTACTCCTCCACAACTAACGAGTAGCACCCACTTGGGTGATGCCTCAGTTCACCACACATCAGTCCACATCAGCCATCCCCATTTCCAAAATGCAGTCCGGTCTCGTTCGTCAAGAAACCGGGGCTTAGTGAGATCTTTTAAAACTTCTTAGGGCTGAGATCCCGCTAACGGGATCGATATGACAACAGCCAGTGAAAGTGCAGGGCGCCAAATTCAAAACAACAGAAATCCCATAATTTAAATTCCTCAAACATAGAAGTATTTCACACCATTTTAAAGATACACTTCTTGTTAATCCCACCACAGTGTCCGATTTCAAATTGGCTTTACGGCGAAAGCACCACAAACGATTATGTTAGGTCAGAGCCAAGTCACAGAAAAACACAACCATTTTTCCAGCCAAAGAGAGGAGCCACAAAAATCAGAAATAGAGATAGAATTATTCACTAACCTTTGATGATCTTCATCAGATGACACTCATAGGAATTCAAGTTACACAATACATGTATGTTTTGTTCGATAAAGTTCATATTTATATAAAAAATTCTCAGTATACATTGGCGCATTATGTTCAGTAGTTCCAAAAAGATCTGGTGATTTTGCAGAGAGCCACATCAATTTACAGAAATTCTCATAATAAATGTTGATGAAAATACAAGTGTTATGCATGGAACTTTAGATACACTTCTCCTTAATACAACCAGTGTGTCAGATTTCAAAACAGGTTTACGGAAAAAGCAAACCATGCAATAATCTGAGTACGGCGCTCAGAGACCAAACAAGCCAAAAAGATATCCGCCATATTGTACAGTCAACAAAAGTCAGAAATAACATTATACATATTCACTTACCGTTGATGATTTTCATCAGAATGCACTCCCAGGAATCCCAGTTCCACAATAAATGTTTGTTTTGTTCGATAATGTCCATCATTTATGTCCTCCTACTTTTGTTAGTGCGTTTTGTAAACAAATCCAAAGTCACGATGTGCATTCATTAGGAGCAGACGAAATGTCAAAAAGTTCAGTTACAGTCTGTAGAAACATGTCAAACGATGTATAGAATCAATCTTTAGGATGTATTTAACATAAATCTTCAATAATGTTCCAACCGGAGAATTCCTTTGTCTGTAGAAAAGCAATGGAACGCGAGCTAACTCTCACGTGAACGAGTGTCACGAGCTTGTGGCACTCTGCCAGACCACTGACTCAAAGAGCTCTTATGAGCCCCTCCTTTACAGTAGAAGCATCAAACAAGCGTCTAAAGACTGTTGACATCTAGTGGAAGCCTTAGGAAGTGCAACATGACCAATATCCCACTGTATCTTCAATAGGGAATTAGTTGAAAAATGACCAACCTCAGATTTCCCACTTCCTGGTTGATTTTTTCTCAGGTTTTTGCCTGACATATTGAGTTCTGTAAAACTCACAGACATCATTCAAACAGTTTTAGAAACTTCAGAGTGTTTTCTATCCGAATATACTAATATATGCATATATTAGCAACTGGGACTGAGTAGCAGGCAGTTTACTCTGGGCACCTCTGGGCACCTTATTCATCCAAGCTACTCAATACTGCCCCCAGCCATAAGAAGTTAAATGCAAACATTAGCTAGCTAGGTATAACCAAACCACACTAGTAGACTTGCCATCAGTCCTTCAACTCCATGGGTGAAAACAACCAGATATACCCAATAAACACTAAATGACTTAGCAAAAACTAAAAACACTGAAAATCATCAAAAATATGTACAAAATATAAAGAGCTCTTTGTTGCCTTACGGTGCAAAAGAAGCACATATCAGCAAATTCAACTAAATTCTTTTCTAAGACAATTTGCAATAATTCCAAGGACTATTTACTTAGCGGTCTCATGAATGATGTTGAGTAAAACATCTGTAATGAAGGTTGCTATGAATGATACTTCAACATTCACAAAGGTGTCATGATTAGTTTCATAAAGATTATATAGATGCATTATGCATACCCCCTTCAAATAAAGTGGTAACATAATATCATATCATGAATTAAATCTACTAGACTACTAAACTACTAGACTCACCATGGTCATGCCACTGGTGCCCCATGAAGTGGCATTGTCCGTGCTTGTGGTTCCACTACCTGTGTTAGCAAGGACAACATGTAGTGTGAGACCAAAGTGGCAAAATAATATATCTACCAAATATCCTGAATGTGAATTCATAAAACAATCAGCATTTTGTATTACCCGCCATTGTATTCCCTGAGTTGTCAATGGTTACACTTGAAGTGGAGGTCATGGCTGTTGTCATTGATCCTATACAGTGGCTTGTGAAAGTATTCACCCCCTTGGCATTTCCCTATTTTGTTGCCTTACAACCTGGAATTAAAATAGATTTTTGGGGGGTTGTATCATTTGAATTACACAACATGCCACTTTGAAGACTTGAGTTCATTGGTGTACAGCAATCTTTAAGTCATACCACAGATTCTCAAATGGCTTGAGGTCTGGGCTTTGACGAGGCCATTCCAAGACATTTAAATGTTTCCCTTTAATCCGCCCGAGTGTTGCTTTAGCAGTATGCTTAGGGTCATTGTCCTGCTGGAAGGTGAACCTCCGTCCCAGTCTCAAATCTCTGGAAAACTGAAACAGGTTTCGCTCAAGAATTTCCCTTTATTTTGCGCCATCCATCGTTCCTTCTATTCTGACCAGTTTCCCAGTCCCTGCCGATGAAAAACATCCCCACAGCATGATGCTGCCACCACCATGCTTCACTCTGGGGATGGTGTTCTCTGGGTGATGGGAGGTGTTGGGGTTCCACCAGACATAGCGTTGGTCTTCATGGTGCTACTTGCTTGGCTGTGCCCCTTGCTTAGTGGTGTTGCAGACTGTGGGGCCTTTCAAGAACAGGTGTATATATACTGAGATCATGTGACACTTAGATTGCACACAGGTGGATTTGATTTAACAAATGATGTGACTTCTGAAGGTAATTGGTTACACCAGATTTTATTTACGGCCTTCATAGCAAAAGGGGTGAATACATATGAACAACTTTTCAGTTTTATAAAAAAAAATAATTGAAACAAGTATTTTTATTTTATTTCACTTCACCAATTTGACATGAAATCCAAATAAAAATCCATTTAAATGACAAGTTGTAATACAACAAAATCGGAAAAACGTCAAGGGGGATGAATACTTTTGCAAGGCACTGTATTGGATGAATTAGAGGTAGAGGTAGCCGTATTAGCAGCATGTTGAACCTTGGTAGCTGCCATCATGGTTCGATGCCATTGTAGTACTCAGAGAAGAAATGCCAGACAACCAGGGTTGGGGAGTAACGGATTACAAAAAATAATAATCGGTAACTGTAATCCGTTACGTTACCAACAAAAATATTGTAATCGGATTACAGATACTTTTGAAAAACGAGATGATTACTTCAAGGATTACTGTTAAATTCAGAAAGGACATTTGCAAAAGAACATCTTTGACACTTCTCATCGACATTCAAATCAGCATTGACAAAAAAAGTTTGTTCCACCAGAGCAAGTCTGACCACAAGTCAGAGACCACTATGCTGACACACCAAATGTGTTTGATTGATCGTGGGAAAATTGTTTTTTGTAGGCTACAGTCCAAGCTATGTCTTCCAATGGATGCTGACTTCTGTCAGCATCCAACGATTATCCAACTTGAATAAACACTTGGAGGTAAGGATGACAGCAGTGGTGTAGTCTACGGTGATACGGATATTATTTATTATTGATATCTACATAGCGCATTGATGTGAATCATACTGCCGCTCTCTCATTTAGCAAATTGCGCCTTACGGATTGTGGTTGTTGTGCATGGCTGTTCACAAATCTAAATGTGTATTTGAACCCAATTGAATTCAAGAAGTTTAAGCTGCCAATCAATCATTGTTTTTGAAATCAGTGGACAGCCAGTGAAAAATGTGCTCTTGTAACAGCTGCATAGTGCGGATACCAGCATATGGAAAAAGAAAGTGGGGCTTTTATTGTTCAATCTAATTCATGCTGATATAAAAGTCCTAATGGACACATGCTCAAACTCGCACACTTTTGACAGACTTAAAGGGGCAATAAGTAATTGCTACATACATTTTCAATTATATATAATATATATAATTGAAATAACACATGTATAATCATGTAGTAACCAATAAAGTGTTAAATAAATCAAAATATATTTTATATTTTGACATTCTTCAAAGTAGCCACCCTTTGCCTTGATGACATCTTCATGTGTTAGTCACCTGGAATGCTTTTCAATTAACAGGTGTGCCTTCTTAAAAGCTCATTTGTGGAATTTCTTTCCTTCTTCATACATTTGAGCCAATCAGTTGTGTTGTGACAAGGTAGGGGTGGTATACAGAAGATATCCCTATTTGGTAAATGTCCATATTATAGCAAGAACAGCTCAAATAAGCAAAAAGGAATGACAGTCCATCATTACTTTAAGACACAAAGGTCAGTCAATGCAGAACATTTAAAGAAAGTTTCTTCAAGTGCAGTTGCAAAAATCATCAAGCGCGATGTTGAAACTGGCTCTCATGAGGACCACCACAGGAAAGGAAGACCTAGAGTTTCCTCTGCTGCAGAGGATAAGTTCATTAGAGTTACCAGCCTCAAAAATTGCAGCCCAAATAAATACTTCACAGAGTTGAAGTAACAGACACATCTCAACATCAACTGTTCAGAGGAGACAGCGTGAATCAGGCCTTCATGGTCTAAATGCTGCAAAGAAACCACTACTAAAGGACACCAATAATAAGAAGAGACTTGCTTGGGCCAAGAAACACGAGCAATGGAAATTAGACCGGTGGAAATCTGTCCTTTGGTCTGATGAGCCCAAATTTGAGATTTTTGGTTCCAATTGCTGTGTCTTTGTGAGACACAGAGTAGGTGAACGGATGATCTCCGCATTTGTGGTTCCCAACATGAAGCATGTAGGAGGAGGTGTGATGATGTGAGGGTGCTGTGCTGGTGGCATTGTCAGTGATTTATTTAGAATATAAGGCACATTTAAGGCACTGGTGTAGAGAGGAGTACAACAAACACGAACATCGCACAGACAGGAAACTGAAACAGAAACAATGACGCCTGGGGAAGGAACCAAAGAGAGTGACGTATATATGGCAGGTAATCAAGGAGGTGATGGAGTCCAGGTGATTCTGATGACGCGCAGGTGCGCGTAATGATGGTGACAGGTTTGTGCCATAATGAGCAGCCTGGTGACCTAGAGGCTGGAGAGGGAGCACACGTGACATGACAAGTCAAGTCCGGGGTTGATGAGTGAAGAGCGTTTGCCAGCAGTAGGTTCGGCAGCAGCTAGAAGGCCTGCGACGCCGAATTCCTGAGCTGGACAGGAGGGGGAGCCAAAGCGAAGGCTGGTGTGACAGCATGGCTACCACAGCATTCTGCAGCGATACGCCATCCCATCTGGTTTGCTCTTTGTGGGACTATCATTTGTTTTTCAACAGGACAATGACACAAAACACCTCCAGGTTGTGTAAGGGCTATTTGCTACATCAGATGAGCTGGCTTCCACAATCACCTGACCTCAACCCAAATGAGATGGTTTGGGATGAGTTGGACTGCAGAGTGAAGGAAAAGCAGCCAACAAGTGCTCAGCATATGTGGGAACTACTTCAAGACTGTTGGAAAAGCAGTCCATGTGAAGCTGGTTGAGAGAATGCCAAGCGTGTGCAAAGCTGTCATCAAGGCAAAGGGTGGCTACTTTGAAGAATTTGTTTAACACTTTTTTGTTTACTACATGATTCCATATGTGTTATTTCATAGTTTTGATGTCTTCACTATTATTCTACAATGTAGAAAATAGTAAAAATAAATAAAAACCCTTAAATGAGTAGGTGTTCTAAAACTTTGGGGAAAAGCACAAGCACAAGTCCTCAACTGGCAGCTTCATTAAATAGTACCCGCAAAACACCAGTCTCAACGTCAACAGTGAAGAAGCGACTCCGGGACGCTGACCTTCTAGGCGGAGTTGAAAAGAAAAAGCCATATCTCTGTCCAGTGTCTGTGTTATTTTGCCCATCTTAATCTTTTCTTTTTATTGGCCAGTCTGAGATGTGGCTTTTTCTTTGTAACTCTGTCTAGAAGGCCAGCATCCCGGAGTCATCTCTTCACTGTTGACGTTGAGACTGGTGTTTTGACTGGAATTATGCTAGACCTTTGGTTTTCAATGTGAAGATATAATTTAATCATATTATTATATGTAGTAGAAAGCAATGGGTTAGAAGAAGCCTTCATATCCAACCCATAAAGTAAAATGTAACATCCATATATGGCCAGCTATGTGAACTTTAACATTGATTTATCCTGCAAAAGATTTTGTTCAATTTGATAACATACATTTTTGCAACCCAAAAGTTATTTACTGATTACAATTTTGGACAGGTAACTAGTGACTGTAATGGATTACATTTAGAAAGGAACCTACCCAACCCTGCAGACGACATTGTAGCATTCATAGAAGAAATGGCAGACGACATTGTAGCATTCGTAGAAGAAATGGCAGACGACATTGTAGCATTCGTAGAAGAAATGGCAGGCGACATTGTAGTTTGAGCTGTGGTAGCTGTCACGATAGTTGCTGCAGAGTCAGTACTCATGCCAGGTGACATCACAGTTGATGCAGCATCGGGCGTTGAATTGGAACTTGAGGTGATGTTTTGTCCTGAAATAAATGACGATGGCTGCAGTCCCAGTAGTAAGAAGAGCAGGAGGCCTGTTCAGATAGGAGAGGCATACAGCTGTCATCGTTTAGCAGGTCCTGTCTATTAAACATAACAAGCTCTTAACCATGCGTTGTCATATTCATGTGGGCAGTAAGCCTCTGTTTTGTTTGGCTAGATGAGTCATTCCCTTACGAAAAAAGATTGCATTCAGAGTGCAGGATAACTGCAGTACACTGCAGTATAATTCCAGTTAGAGTGCAGTGTAACTGCAGTATGCTGAAAATACTACGTCCAACATAACACAGTTTTTGTTTTTTACGTCAGTCATTTTGCAGTTTAACTGGGGTTGCAGGTACAGTAGAATCTTAAAGATACAATATGGGATCTGAAAATCTGTCCATTTTAATTGTTGATATTTACCCATAGTTTCTTGAATGGTATAACTTAAATAACTTTGGTTAAAGTTATATAAGTTATATTATTCAAGAATCAGTCGGTGTGTGTCTATACACATTTGTTAGGCAATGGGCACATTTAGAAAGTAAACATACCTGTGCCTTTAAAAAAAGCAGTTGAGGCCATAGTCTTCTGGAGGGAGTAGGAGCCCTTAGTCCAGTCTAGAAAGGGAAAGAGAAGTCATAATGAGTTAATTTTGACTCAGTATAAGTTTTAACGTGATATTAATAAACTGAGAAACGGTGAAATGTGACACCCTGAATATTGTGATATAAAGGTTCCTCATTGTCTTGTAGCATTGGGATTACCTGACTATTGAATAAGGCTACCTGGAGCATGTAGAGGACAAAAGTAATACCACAAACCACATAAGTAAAGACCCAAATCCATATCTATTATGCTTTTTCCTTTGACACACAATCTAAGTTAGATTCAGTAGAGCAATCCGACTGTTTACACAGGGCCATTCATTATGTCCCACCTGGACTTATCCTTTGATCTTATGCCATCATCTATCTGAGGGCTCATTTGCAAACAATTCCCTAATTGTTCTATGGGGAAACTGATCTGATGATGGTTTGCAGTGGCCGCAGCGCCTGATTTGTAAGTAAAATTTTGTTAAGTGTGGGAAAGAGAGGTAGAAAACAGAGTTAGGAATAGAAAATAGATGTTGAACTGTAAAACAACCATCCTCTCACAACCAAAATTGTGGCTGGTAAATTACAATATTGAGAAAATAATCATTGGCAAAATAATCAGACACATGCGTGTGTCATCAAAAGATATGATTTTGTTCGGTAGTGTCGGTTGGCAGCCGTTCAGCCATGAGCACAATTAAAATGTGTTTGTTCCTCGTGATGTCCCCGGGGCAATATATCTAAGCACGGCATGTTTTCATCCCTCCCTAGGAACAAACCACACAGTCTCCTTTGGGCTCACCGCCCTGGATACTGAGGGTCGAACAGTGGCTAATAGTGTCACGTGTTATAAATGATTGGAGACAGGCGCAGGAATAAGTAATAGGGGGTTTTAATACTTCACCCAAAAATACATGCCATGAAAGGCACGGGGACGAAGCCCAAAACAAACACGTATGTAAAAACACAGGGATGTAAACCCAAACAAAGGAGCGAGGTAAAACCTATAATAAATACACAGGACGAGACGGGCGATACACTACACGGGTCAAGACAAATAACAAATGCACAACAATACACGGGGCGAGACCCGTAATAACAAGTGCACAATACACGCAGCAAGAAAGTACAGGTATCAAAGACCAACGGACATGGGAACAATAACTGACAAGACATTGATGAACAGAGGGCACATATATACAATTACTAATCAAGGGGAATTGGAATCATGTGTGCGTAATGAGATAGTTCAGGGTCGACCTATAGACCGGTGTCGTAGACCTCTGGAACTGGTGCATGGAATGAGCAGCAGTACCAGGGGAATCTGTGACAAATATCCCACTTTTAAAAAAAGTAGGTCCAGTTACAGGTGTTTGTGTAATGGAAAAATGTTATATTGCTTAAAGTTCATGAAATATAATATATTAAAATATAGTATGTATATATATATACAGTGCATTCGGAAACTATTCAGACCCCTTAACTTTTTCCAAATTGTATTACTTTACAGCCTTACTCTAAAATGTATGAAATAAAAAATATCTCATATTGACAAAGTGAAAACAGGATTTATTAACAATCAATTAAATACAGAAATACCTTATTTACATAAGTATTCAGACTCTTTTCTATGAGACTCGAAATTGAGCTCAGGTGCATCCTGTTTCCATTGATCATCCTTAAGATGTTTCTACAACTTGATTGGAGTCCACCTGTGGTAAATTGTTTGGACATAATTTGGAAAGGCACACACTTGTCTGTATAAGGTCCTACAGTTGACAGAGCATGTCAGAGCAAAAACCAAGTCATGAGGTTGAAGGAATTGTCAATAGAGCGCCGAGACAGGATTGTGTCGTGGCACAGATCTGGGGAAGGGTACCAAAACATTTCTGCAGTATTGAAGGTCCCCAAGAACACAGTGGCCTCCATCATTCTTAAATGGAAGAAGTTTGGAAACAACAAGACTCTTCCTAGAGCTGGCCGCCTGGCCAAACATGGAATTGGGGGAGAAGGGCCTTGGTCTGGGAGGACCAAGAACCTGATGGTCATTCTGACTCTGTGAAGATGGGAGAATCTTTGAGAAGGACAACCATCTCTGCAGTACTCCACCTATCAGGCCTTTATTGTAGAGTGGCCAGACGGAAGCCACTCCTCGGTAAAAGGCACTTGACAGCCCGCTTGGAGTTTGCCAAAAGGCACCTAAAGACTCTCAGACCATGAGAAACAAGATTCTCTAGTCTGATGAAACCAAGATTGAACTCTTAGCCTGAATGCCAAGCGTCATGTCTGGAGGAAACCTGGCACCATCCCTATGGTGTAACGGGTCCTATGTGTAGCTAGTGTAGAGAGTCAGGCGCAGTACAGCAGATATGAGTAATCAACGTACTTTTACTCAAAATGTCAAAGATACAAAGTAACAAATAAACGCACAACATGACAGACCGAAAATACAATAAACAACCACTCACAAAAAACATGGGGAAACAGAGGGTTAAATAATGAAACAGTAATTTTGGGATTGAAATCAGGTGTGTAAAACAAAGACAAAACAAATGGAAAATGGTGGCTAGAAGGCCGGTGACGTTGACTGCCGAACACCGCCCGAACAAGGAGAGGGACCGACTTCGGCGGAAGTCGTGACATACGGTGAAGCATGGTGGTGGCAGAATCATGCTGTGGGGATGTTTCAGTGGTAGGGACTGGGAGACTAGTCAGGATCGAGGGAAAGATTAATGGAGAAAAGTACAGAAAGTTCCTTGATGAAAACCTGCTCCAGAACTTTCAGGACCTCAGACTGGGGTGAAGGTTCACCTTCCAACAGGACAACAACCCTAAGCACACAGCCAAGACAACGCAGGGGTGGCTTCGGGACAAGTCTCTGAATTTCATTGAATGGCCCAGCCAGAGACGGACTTGATTGAAAATCTCTGGAGAGACCTGAAAATAGCTCTGCAGCAACGCTCCCCATCCATCCTGACAGAGCTGGAAAGGATCTACAGAAAATAATGGGATAAACTCCCCAAAGACTTCTGTGCCAAGCTTGTAGCTGCCAAAGGTGCTTCAGCAAAATACAAAGTAAAGGGTGAATACTTATGTAAATGTATATAACTTTTTTTTCTTGTATATATTAACAGTTTTTAACAGTTTTTGCTTTGTCATTATGGGGTATTGTGTGTAGATTGATGAGGGGGGGAAATTATTTAATCCGTTTTAGAATAAGGTTGTAACCTAACAAAATGTGGAAAAAGTCAAGGGGTGTGAATACTTTCCAAAGGCACTGAATTGTGTATTCGAGGTTGTGTAGTCAGGTGTAGTCAGGTGCCACATCCTCGTGCAGTAACTCACACGGCTAACTATCGCATTGAGTCAGCATTAGCTGCCATGTAAGTCCCTACACAGTACTGTAAGTGTAGGAAACTGTCAAGAGTTATATTAAATCACGGCATATTTGAATGCCACTGGTTTCTAGATACTGTATGTCTGTACAAAGGCTTACATTTAAAATAAAATATGTTGTGATTTTAACCTACACACAGTCCAATTAAAATAATAAATAATGTAGTGAGGGTTTTAAATAAAACCACCATCAAATGTTATATTAATTGTGACACAAGCATACTATAGATACACAGTGCCTTCAGAAAGTATTCACACTGCTTCACTTTTTTTGAAACAATTTGTTGTTTTACAAAGTAGGAATAAAATGGATTTAATTGTAATTTTTTGTCGATGATCTGTACTCTGTAATGTCAAAGTGAAAGACAAATGATAAAATTGGTTAATTTGTATTTATTTTAAACACACTAATATTCAGTATCTTGATTAGATAAGTATTCAACCCCATGAGTCAAAACATGTTAGAATCACCTTTGGCACATTTCAAGCTCTGTCAAGTTTGTTGTTGATCATTGCTAAACAGCCATGTTTCATCTCTTGCCATAGATTTTCAATCCAATTGAAGACAAACCTGTAACTAGGCCACTAGAACTAGAACTTTCTGCTGAAAGGTACATTTGTTTCCCAGTATCTGTTGGAAAATCCTCTAGGATTTTGCCTGTGCTTAGCTCTAATCCGTTTCTTTTTATCGTAAAAAACTCCCGATGGCAAGCATACCCATAACATGATGGGGCACCACCATGCTTGAAAATATGAAGAGTGGTACTCAGCAGAGGTGGGACCAAGTCACTATTTTTTGAGTCACAAGCAAGTCTCAAGTCACAAGGTCCGAGTTGCAAGTGGAGTCCCAAGTAGAAAGGCTCGAGTCTCGAGTCACGTCCAACTTGTGTATTCTAAGAGCAAGTCAAGTCGAGTAGTCACAAGTTTTTTCATGTCAAATCTCAAGTCAAGTAAAACAAATCTATACATGCAATGACTTGTTCAACTACAGATATTTGCCTATTTATTGAGTCTACCAGGCAGCCCTTTTCATTATTTCGAATTTTGTCGTTGTAAAATAGGCACCTTGTAGCAGTCTTAAGGGAATGAAATCAGCAGAAGGCAAGGCAGGTTGCCGTGCTCAAAGTGTAGATTTATTTACAGGTCCTAGTGATCCAATAGTGAAAGTGCCTTATCATACAAAATATACAATCAGATTGACCAAATACACAACGGCAATAGCCCAAAAGACCATAGGACCATACAATTAACCAATTTGCAATTACAATCCATAAACTTGGTTCTACGATGTAAATGGCAATTTCCACATCCATTGTTACATAGGTACATTTGTGTTAATGAGACTTAATGATTATTGATGACATATTCATCTAAACATGTGAAAGCAACAGCACACATTTCAACAAGAGAACAAAGTGCTCTCCACTGGGGGAGTTTGGAGAGGACAAGCAGAAAGACGCGCCTATGGTGCATATTCTCTGCAGTAGACTAATAATACACTTTAACAACACATTTCAAATACAAGCTTCATAAGTAAATGATCCATTTCATGCAATTTTGACTTCATGAAAGACCAGTAGGAGAAAACTGAGGATGGACAAACAATATTGTAGTTACTCCACAATACTAACCTAATTGACACAGTGAAAAGAAGGAAACTTGTACAGAATAAAAACATGAATACTGTTTGCAATAAGGCACTAAACTAAAACTTAATGCCCAATTACTGGTGAGCTTGCAAAGTAAACTGTTAATTCTCGTGATCACCAAACAATTTTTGCACCTGCATATTTATTTATTATGGCAATCCTCTCTCCCTACAATTTGACGTTTGCGCTGCACCTGATCACATGGCTGTACAGCAAATCAGCAATCTGTTCGCTAGCTCACCCGACCTGTGTCAATTGACAGTTCGCTGGTCCAATCAGAAGGCAGAGTGTGCGTTTCACTAGCCAATCTGTTGCATGTTTTTTTGCAAGGGAGATGCTGCGGCTACTGTCTCTGGCTGTGTGGACATGACAAAACCTGGCCAGATCATTTCAAGTCATCAGTCTCAAGTCAAAGTCGAATATCGAGTCTTAAAGCTCCAAGTCCAAGTCAAGCCTCAAGTTATTTAATTTCCTTTCAAGTCAAGTCTCAAGTGATCAAATGTGTGACTCATGTGACTTGAGTCCACAACTCTGCTACTTGGTGATGTGTTGGACTTGCCCCAATCACAAGGCTTTGTATTCAATACATAAAGTTAATTTCTTTACCACATTTGTTGCAGTTTTACTTTAGTTTTACTTTAGTGCCTTCTCCACCTGCATTGCTTGCTGTTTGGGGTTTTAGGCTGGGTTTCTGTACAGCACTTTGAGATATCAGCTGATGTACGAAGGGCTATATAAATAAATTTGATTTGATTTGATTTGATTTATTGCAAACAGGATGCATATTTTGGAATATTTGTATTCTGTACAAGCATCCTTCTTTTCACTCTGTCAATTAGGTTAGTATTGTGGAGCAACTACAATGTTGTTTCTCCTATCACAGCCATTAAACTCTGTAACTGTTTTAAATTCACCATGTTGAAATCCATGAACGTTTTTCTTCCTCTCCGGCAACTGAGTTAGGAAGGACGTCTATAGTGACTGGTTGTATTAATTCATCATCCAAAGTGTAATTAAAAACTTCACCATGCTCAAAGGGACATTCCATGTCTGCTTTTTTTTACCCATCTACCAATAGGTGCCCTTCTTTGCGAGGCATTGGGAATCCTTCCTGGACTTTGTGGTTGAATCTGTGTTCGAAATTCGAAGCTTGACAGAGTCCATCCAATTTACTTTGTGACTTGTTTAAGCACATTTTTACTCCTGAACTTATTTAGGTTTGTCATAACACAAGGGTTGAATACTTATTGACTAAAGACATTTTTGCTTTTCATTTTTTATTAACTTGTAAAATTGTCAAAAAACATAATTCCACTTTGACATCATGGGGTATTGCGTGTAGGCCAGGGACAAAAACATTTCAGTTGAATACTTTCAGAAGGCACTGTACTATGTGAAAATATGGAAGCATTCAATGCCAGTAACATAACCTTATATTTATTGTTGTGAAGTTAACCTAAGCAACATTATTCTCTATCATCTTTAAGCAACCATGGCAACACTCCTTGTTGAACTTAATCAGCCTGAGATAAGCAGGTAATGGAAACAAAATAACGAAAACAAATGTTTAACTAAATGTTTTCAGAAAAAAAGAACAACAAGCGCTTACCCGTGTGTAGTGTTGAGCAACAGTCTGAGGATGAAACTGTCTGTATCAGCTGCGGATGATGTGTAGAGCCTCTCTCTCTCTGTCTCGCCGCTCTCCTTTTCTCCCAGTGTCACTACCCTCTGTTCTTCCTAGTGACAGCACAGGAGAGGCAACCTATTAAGTGGAAACTCTCACCTGCACACCCACTCAATTACTAGTCACAACTAGCAGAGAGGAGGAGACTACAGGCAGAGAGCTGAGTGGGAGGGTTAAAACTACCATGCAAGCGCCCAGAGATCAAATTAGGGTAAACTTCCAGCTCGCTAACTCAATCCACACCTATAATCTCAGGAACCAGGACCAAATCTTGAGTGCGCTGGTCAGTTGACAGATGGTCATGTGAGACTAATTAATAGAATTATGTTATCAGACACATTAATGAAAAAACGTCATTGGAGCAAAGTGGTACAACAGGTCATAGTCACATCATTAACATCTGCAACCCAAAACTATCGGATAAATATTATACATCACCTCTCTTTATTTACCTATCACCTCATTTTCCTTTTCTTGTCCAAACAAAATGGTTCTACAGTCTCCTACAACTTTGCTGCCTCATGGGTTTATTGTGAGATAATTCCTATGCCAGGGAGGTGATTTTGGGGAACATTCTGGTTTCTGTTCAACACAATGTGAAATCCCCCCCCCCCTGTCAGGAATAAACCCCCTTGACAACAATTACCTCTTTGTGGCATTGTGGCTCTTGGAATGTGGAATACCTAACCTGGGAACCACACAAAGGCACCTGGGCCACTCAGGTGACAAAAAATCCCTCCTTCTAATAAACCTGACCGTTTTATGAGAAGAAGAACCCCCTAAAAGAAAAGACGCACAAAGGCTGGCATAGCTTTTAGTTCTCTTATGGAATTGTACACACTACATAATTCTTTGGATACACAATACATCCAAAGATAATTATTTGCATACACACTACAACCAAATATAATTCTTTACACAAATCCATTCCATGTTAGTTTTCATGGTCAAAGCTATAGTTGGCACAAAGCTATTACTCATGAAAGTGTCTATCGTAGTGAAATTGTAAGAATTTAAAATATTAAGTTACCTACTGTATTTGTATTTCAAATGCATTATTTCACATTAGTTTAAACTTATTTTATAATTGAAAAACGTCAAGTAAAATCCCCCCACCAACCTACCGAAACTACAAGGATATGTGACATAAACATACTTTACAAGTGATTCCATCACACCAGATGTGTTGTTTTCTTTACTTTTGTTTTACCTTTGTTATATATGTTTCCTTTACATTTGTTATATGTTTGTTATATATGTTTATGTCACGCTCTGGCCTTAGTATTCTGTGTTTTCTTTATTATGTTGGTTAGGCCAGGGTGTGACATGGGTGATTTATGTGTCTTGTTTTGTCTAGGGGTTTTGTAGTCTATGGGGTTGTGTTCAGTTGAGTGTTCTAGGTAAGTCTATGGTTGCCTGGAGTGGTTCTCAATCAGAGGCAGGTGTTTATCGTTGTCTCTGATTGGGAACCATATTTAGGCAGCCATATTCTTTAGGTATCTTGTGGGTGATTGTTCCTGTCTCTGTGTTTTGCAACAGTTAGGACTGTTTCAGTTTTTCCACGTTTTCTTATTTTGTATAGTGTTCACGTTTTCATCTTTCATTAAAGATGTTTATAAATAACCACGCTGCATTTTGGTCCTCCTCTCCTTCCCAGGAAGAAAACCGTTACAGTTTCCTTTACATTTGTTATATGTTTGTTATATGTTTCCTTTACATATGTTATATGTTCGTTATATATGTTTCCTTTACATTTGTTACAGTGCCTTGCGAAAGTATTCGGCCCCCTTGAACTTTGCGACCTTTTACCATTTTTTTGTGAAGAATCAACAACAAGTGGGACACAATCATGAAGTGGAACGACATTTATTGGATATTTCAAACTTTTTTAACAAATCAAAAACTGAAAAATTGGGCGTGCAAAATTATTCAGCCCCTTTACTTTCAGTGCAGCAAACTCTCTCCAGAAGTTCAGTGAGGATCTCTGAATGATCCAATGTTGACCTAAATGACTAATGATGATAAATACAATCCACCTGTGTGTAATCAAGTCTCCGTATAAATGCACCTGCACTGTGATAGTCTCAGAGGTCCGTTAAAAGCGCAGAGAGCATCATGAAGAACAAGGAACACACCAGGCAGGTCCGAGATACTGTTGTGAAGAAGTTTAAAGCCGGATTTGGATACAAAAAGATTTCCCAAGCTTTAAACATCCCAAGGAGCACTGTGCAAGCGATAATATTGAAATGGAAGGAGTATCAGAACACTGCAAATCTACCAAGACCTGGCCGTCCCTCTAAACTTTCAGCTCATATAAGACTGATCAGAGATGCAGCCAAGAGGCCCATGATCACTCTGGATGAACTGCAGAGATCTACAGCTGAGGTGGGAGACTCTGTCCATAGGACAACAATCAGTCGTATATTGCACAAATCTGGCCTTTATGGAAGAGTGGCAAGAAGAAAGCCATTTCTTAAAGATATGCATAAAAAGTGTCGTTTAAAGTTTGCCACAAGCCACCTGGGAGACACACCAAACATGTGGAAGAAGGTGCTCTGGTCAGATGAAAACAAAATTGAACTTTTTGGCAACAATGCAAAACGTTATGTTTGGCGTAAAAGCAACACAGCTCATCACCCTGTACACACCATCCCCACTGTCAAACATGGTGGTGGCAGCATCATGGTTTGGGCCTGCTTTTCTTCAGCAGGGACAGGGAAGATGGTTAAAATTGATGGGAAGATGGATGGAGCCAAATACAGGACCATTCTGGAAGAAAACCTGATGGAGTCTGCAAAAGACCTGAGACTGGGACGGAGATTTGTCTTCCAACAAGACAATGATCCAAAACATAAAGCAAAATCTACAATGGAATGGTTCAAAAATAAACATATCCAGGTGTTAGAATGGCCAAGTCAAAGTCCAGACCTGAATCCAATCGAGAATCTGTGGAAAGAACTGAAAACTGCTGTTCACAAATGCTCTCCATCCAACCTCACTGAGCTCGAGCTGTTTTGCAAGGAGGAATGGGAAAAAATGTCAGTCTCTCGATGTGCAAAACTGATAGAGACATACCCCAAGCGACTTACAGCTGTAATCGCAGCAAAAGGTGGCGCTACAAAGTATTAACTTAAGGGGGCTGAATAATTTTGCCGCCCAATTTTTCAGTTTTTGATTTGTTAAAAAAGTTTGAAATATCCAATAAATGTCGTTCCACTTCATGATTGTGTCCCACTTGTTGTTGATTCTTCACAAAAAAATACAGTTTTATATCTTTATGTTTGAAGCCTGAAATGTGGCAAAAGGTCGCAAAGTTCAAGGGGGCCGAATACTTTCGCAAGGCACTGTATATGTTTGTTATATATGTTTCCTTTACATTTGTTATATGTTTGTTTTATATGTTTTCTTTACATTTGTTATATGTTTCTTATATGTTTCCTTTACATTTGTTATGTTTGTTATGTTTCCTTTACATTTGTTATATGTTTGTTGTATATATTTCCTTTACATTTGTTATGTTTGTTTTATATGTTTCCAATTACATTTGTTATATGTTTGTTTTATATGTTTGTTTTATATGTTTGTTTTATGTTTTCTTTACATTTGTTATATGTTTCTTATATGTTTCCTTTACATTTGTTATGTTTGTTTTATATGTTTCCTTTACATTTGTTATATGTTTGTTTTATATGTTTCCTTTACATTTGTTATATGTTTCTTATATGTTTCCTTTACATTTGTTATATGTTTGTTTTATATGTTTCCTTTACATTTGTTATATGTTTGTTTTATATGTTTCCTGTACATTTTGTCCCAACTGGCATTTTCATATGTTATCACCAAGTATCATCATGCAAAATGTTTCCTCGGTGTAAAAGACAACAATAATAAGAGTTTGCCAACAAGCGAATAGCCAGATGAGGTCGGCATACACTATATTGTGCTTCAGCACATCCTCCCATTTGTCCAGCTATTGACAGAAAAGGACATGCCTTGGAAAATAGTAGTTGAGTGCTCCTTTTCATTTTTATTTCACAGTTATTTCTTTAATATATATTTTTTATTTATATTTATTTTACCCCCTTATTCTCCCCAATTTCGTGGTATCCAATTGTTAGTAGCTACTATCTTGTCTCATCGCTACAACTCCCGTACGGGCTCGGGAGAGACGAAGTGTAATGCTCCGGGTGTCGTGGGTGTGGAGTCAGACGCAGGAGACAGAGAGTGCAATGCTGTGCTCTTTAATTGCACCAACGCACCACAGGGTGCTCACAATAATAACGGCCCCAAACACGTGGAATGAAAAATGTACAACTGAAAATTCACGACCAGGAACAAACACGTTCCTCTACTACAGAGCCGAAGGTTACAATAATTAATCCCGCACAACAAACAGGCGGGCCGGGCCGGCTGTCTAAAGAAGCCCAACTAATCATCACAAACAGGTGCTACCAATAAACATACAAGGAGAGGGAGGAAAGACAATCAGTGGCAGCTAATAGGCCGGTGACGACGACCGCCGAGCGCCACCCGACCGGGAAGGGAAGCCACCGGTCGGACTCGTGACTCGAAGGTTGAAGGTCATGCATCCTCCGATACACAACCCAATCAAGCCGCACTGCTTCTTAACACAGCACGCATCCAACCCGGAAGCCAGCCGTACCAATGTGTTGGAGGAAACACTGTGCACCTGGCAGCCTTGGTTAGCGTGCACTGCACCCGGCCCGCCACAGGAGTCGCTGGTGCGTGATATCCCTACCGGCCAAACCCTCCCTAACCTGGATGACGCCATGCTAATTGTGCGTCGCCAGTTACAACAGAGCCTGGACGCGAACCCAGAGTCTCTGGTGGCACAGCTGGCGCTGCAGTACAGCACCCTTAACCACTGTGCCACCTGGGAGGCCCCTATTTCACCTTTATTTAATCAGGTAGGCCAGGTGAGAACAACTGGCCTACCTTCCTTGCAGTTACTGTATATGACCTGCATACATTATACCTTAGTGGTGAGTGTGTGAGAGTTACAATTATATGACCATTCAAAAACAGTCACCCTCCCAGATAATACCTACAGGCTCACATTTCATTTGAATGATGTGTTTTTACTTTGAATCCAGCCAATTCTTCTCCACAATGGAGAGAAGAACAGGAAACCAGGAGAAAATAATGCTGTCATGCTCGATGCCCCAAAAGTATGACGAGTGATGAAAGTTGACATGGGCTGAATTTACAGGCCACTTGTAAATAAATCTCTTGTTCCAAGTAATGAAAGCATGATTTACTTACAGTGGGGACTTATTGTAAATAATGTTCAGGTAATGAATGCGTATGAAACAGGTAAAACCAGTCACCACTCGGAAAGCAGTGTTATCCGTCACTAAATAATATTTCTCCACAACAGCAACCCAGCAATAATTTGGCTACACCATTAGTAACGGTAATGACCTGTGACCTATCTCTTTTTCCAGGCGAGACCTGTTCAATGCAAAACCAGTTTGAGCTATTCAAGGGAGACAAGTTTACATGTTTGTGTTTACTGGTTTTCCTAGCAGTCATTGATAACGGAAGCAAAGTGAAAAAATAAAGTATGATGGTCAGTGTCAATATGTTTGTCGGACAAAATGTGCATAATTTCTAATGCAGATGGGTGAAAGTAGTATACAGTATATTTTATTATCTAATACTTTTCTAATGTTACACAGTAGCCATTCAAATCAGCAGTGTATACAGTATCCGGTGCCTATGAAATGTACTGTATTGTAAATACTGTATGTGTAAGTGGTGTTGTACATACAGAGGAAGTGTAAAAACATACAAAAGATCACACGTAGATAGCAGGGATGAAGAACATTATATCAGAATTCCTATCACTTTAATTTCTCCTTGACGGATAGAAAATGTGACCATCGAACTGAGATTCAATCATATTGCAAAGTCAAGTGAAAATGGGAATGTTGCCGAAACTATAAAGTGTGTATTGTAATATTTTTTATTATGATTGGGTATTATCGCTCATGTAAAAGTGCCACAATATCACAATTCACTCTTCAGATGCAAACAAATTAGGATGGAAAACAGATATATCCTGCACAAGGTAAGCAAAATGACAATATGTTGAATCAAAGAAAACAGCTAGTTTTGCATGGCCTTTCAGAGCCATGACCATTCATTTATTTATTGCATAAACAAAGACCATCAATGCAAAATGATATGCAAACAAAGGGCTGTGTTTGAAAGTGACAGGATGTCTGTGTTTAAAGCGAACACATGCCGTTGTCCTTTGGGTCATTATTTTGTACGGTGTCCATATTAGGACAACCTAAGCATGTCTTGGCTGTCTGAATATTGATACCATAAATATGATATAACCCTATATAATACAGTGTGTTGTGCATGACTATCAAATATTACAGAAAATATCAGCCAGTAGATACAATTCAGGACTGTCTACTCGAATATGCCATTGAAAGGAAGACACTTCATTTTCCTCCGGCTCATCAAGATAGGCCTACAGTAGTTTGTAAAATGATTGGAATTGACAGTGGCCAGCATTAAACTGCATCAATAACACCACCCACCTTACTGTGTTTTTATGAGGAGGCTCGGGAGGCAAAATTAAGCTGCTGTCTGGAAGAACATGGCCCGGGACACAGCATGACTAAGAAGATTAGATAAGATTTACTTGTGAGCAACACTGCTCTCACGGCACTGGACACAGCAACAGGTCAGTGGGTACTGCATGGTGTTCTAGCATTCACCATGGAGTGTGACGGCATTGACCTGAAAAGAGCAGAGCTATTTTCATTCTGACATTCTGACTTTCATTCTCTTCACCTTCTGGCTGTTGGGAAAGGTCTGTATTTAGCCTCCTATCTGTCTGTATAGAAGCTAGCGCTATTACATGTTTGCTCGTGCTATTACATGTTTGTTTGTAATGGTTTGTTGAAGCTCTCAGTGAACGAATCTCCAGAATTAGCTGTATTACAGAGACATCATCCGAATGGAGGTGGTAGAATTGTGGATGCAGTGTCGATAGCATATAGCCTGGTCCCATATCTGTTTGTGCTGTCTCGTCAATTTATATAGTCATTACACCCAAAAAAAAGCAGTAGGAGTTGGTAAGACAGCCCAAACAGATCAGGGACCAGGCTTGATTTTATATTTCATGGAATTATGAACACGCTGTACACACATGTCGCCAACAACTTAATAGAGAACTTCTATTATTAAATAGTACTGTTGTATCAAGTCTTGGAGCCTCACATTCTAAATGCTGGGTTGAAATCTCATACACGAACCATTAAATAATCAAACTGGTGTCACTGGGGACAACACTGTCCACTCTATTGCATAAACCAGTCAGTATATTAACATTTATGTACTTATGGAACCCACAATAGAGATAGAGACACACAAAAAAGTTTGAGTGACACAGTAAAAGAATGTCCTATGGGCACACCTCAACAACAGCTTTATTTTCTCAGGCAGGATAGGACAATGTGAGGGGATACTACAACAGCATGGTGATGCATGTCCTGTGGCGTGCGTTTGCATGGACATTCAAGGGTCTGCTATGTACCTGCAGGTTCTTCTGGGTGAGTGTGTGTCCTATAGCCTGGTCACAGATCTGTTTGTGCAACTCTTAGCCAAGAATGACAATGACCATAGGAGTTAACTATACAGCACAAACTGATCTAGGACCATGGGCTATGTGTGCTATCTGACAATTATATCTTTGACATCCCTCATGCTTTTGAAATACTGTTTGACTGTCATTGATTTTTGATGAAGGTGAGCCCATACTACTCAATCAAACACTTGCCCAATGAACCCCACAGAACAGGAAAGGATCACAACCATCAAGTGAAACAAAAAACAGGTAACGATGAGGGTTGTCCTCAGTAAATAATGAAAACCATACAAAATGTAGACTACTGTGATACAGACTGGCATAGGATTGGTGTTCTAAAGGATTACTCTAATTATCTCATCTATGTGTTTTGTAGAATATAATAGAATAGCATGCTCTAATTCTGGTCTCTGTATGTGTTGGATGATGGATTTTCAGCCTCTGCGGAAATACCAGGAAGTCATTGTAGCAGTGCCATGCAGAGGAGACTGTCCAAAGCTGAGAGGGAGATACAGGCCCTCAAGACCCAGATTACCTTTGAGAGGGCTACATGGGAAAGGAAGTTTGTGGAAATGCAGAGGAAACAACAGGACCTCCGTTATCAGGTGTGTGTGTGTGTGTGTGTACCAAGCTTGAGAAAGCTACAGTAAGGGAAGAGTTCTGTCGCTCTATCGCTGAAAGGCTGAGGGAGACTGAGCCTCTTCTGAGCGCAGAGGACCCAGGGACCAGAAGTGGGCATCTATTAGCTCAGTGTTCTATCAGGCAGCAGCCCACGCCATTGGCTACAGAGGTAGGAAACATCAGGACTGGTTCGGTGAGAACTCTGAGACCACATCAACCTTACTGGACATTATGCACAAAGCACACATGGCTACTCTCAACAGCCCCACATGTGCTACCCTCCGCAAGCAATGGCGTGCATCACTCAAGGAAGTACAAACGACCTTGAGTGCTCTGCAGAATGAATGGTAGACGATTAAGGCACAGGAAATCAAAATGTATGCCGACAAAAACGTCATGCACAATTTCTCACCTAAAGCTATCTATGTCCCTAGAAGTCGCTCCATCACCCCCCTGAAACAGCTGATGGTCTGACTCTTGAAGGACCAAAACCAGATCCTGATGATCTCCTACAGACCACTCCATCCTGGGAGAACTGCCTGTCCGTCCACTCATTCAATACGTCAACCAATCACCAACCATCCAAAAATGGGTTATTAGCTCTCCGTTCCCTCAAGAACAACAAGGCTCCTGTCACTGACAGCATCCCAGCAGAGCTACTTAAGAAGGGAGGTTACTCTGCACCAGAACGCTCCACCAGTACATCACTGAGGTTGGGACCGGGAGATTGTCCCCCAACAGTGGTGGGATGCAAACATTCCTTGGTCCTGGCCAAGGTGATGCTGCACAGGCTGATGAACAACATCACAGAGGAACTGTTGCCAGAGTCACAATGCGGCTTCAGAAAGAACAGAAGTACGGTCGACATGATTTTCACGGCACGGAAACTCCAGGAGAAGTGCCGTGAAAAACATCAGGACCTTTTCCCTGCCCTTGTTGACCTCTTCAAGGCCTTCGACACTGTGAGCAGGGAACTACTACGGGGCATTCTACTCAAATTTGGCTGTCCAGACAAATTTGTCAACATCCTTTGCCAGTTCCATGATAGGATGATGTCTTGGGTTGCCATAGGAGGGCAGGAGTCAGTGCCCTTTTGAGTAAGCATCGGTGTGAGGCAGGGGTGTGTGCTGGCACCTGTACTCTTTAACATCTTCCTCCTATGTGTCACCCAGCTTCTCCACAAGGAGCTTGAGGACAGCAGCACAGTTGCTGTGGACTTCAGGCTGGATGGAACCCTATTCAACATCAAATCAAATGTATTTATAAAGCCTTTCTTACATCAGCTGATATCTCAAAGTGCTGTACAGAAACCCAGCCTAAAACCCAAACAGCAAGCAATGCAGGTGTAGAAGCGGCTAGGAAAAAAGTGGCTAGGAAAAACTCCCTAGAAAGGCCAGAACCTAGGAAGAAACCTAAAGAGGAACCAGACTATGAGGGGCGGCCAGTCCTCTTCTGGCTGTGCCGGGTGGAGATTATAACAGAACATGGCCAAGATGTTCAAATGTTCATAGATGACCAGCAGGGTCAAATAATAATAATCACAGTGGTTGTCGAGGGTGCAACAGGTCAGCACCTTAGGAGTAAATGTCAGTTGGCTTTTCATGGCCGAACATTCAGAGTATCTATACTGCTCCTGCTGTCTCTAGAGAGTTGAAAACAGCAGGTCTGGGACTGGTAGCATGTCCGGTGAAAAGGTCAGGTTTCCATAGCCGAGAGAGAGAGATTTAGAGAGAGCATACTTAAATTCTCACAGGACATTGGATAAGACAGGAGAAATACTCCAGATATAACAGACTGACCCTAGCCCCCCGACACATAAACTACTGCAGCATAAATATTGGAGGCTCAACATATCATAAACATCAGGGGGCTCCAAGCAACCACCAAGGTTTTGATGGAGCAGGTTCTTGAGCTGCAGTATGTTAATGATGGTGCTCGTGGCCCACACTCCAGAAGACCTTCAGTCCGTCCTTGTAGCGGCTGTGAGGGTCTATAGCAGGATGGGACTGTCTATCAACACCACTAAGACACAGGTGGTCTTCCAGTGGAGATCCAGCTCTCCACCCACCATGCCTGTCTTCACCATTGGACACAAATCACTGGCAATAGTCACGTTCTTTAAATACCAGGGCAGCATCCTCTCGGAGGACAGCAGCATCGACCTCAAAATTCAAAACAGGATCAAGCAAGCATCATCTGGCTTCGGGAAACTCAGACGCAGGGTCTCTGTCGGCGCCGACAGAGATGGCCGCCTCCCTTCGCGTTCCTAGGAAACTATGCAGTTTTTTGTTTTTTTTACGTGTTATTTTTTACATTAGTACCTCAGGTCATCTTAGGTTTCATTACATACAGTCGAGAAGAACTACTGAATATAAGATCAGCGTCAACTCACCATCAGTACGACCAAGAATATGTTTTTCGCGACGCGGATCCTGTGTTCTGCCTTACAAACAGGACAACGGAGTGGATTCCATGCAGCGACCCAAAAAAACTACTCTGAAAAAGAGGGAAACGAGGCGGTCTTCTGGTCAGACTCCGGAGACGGGCACACCGTGCACCACTCCCTAGCATTCTTCTTGCCAATGTCCAGTCTCTTGACAACAAGGTTGATGAAATCCGAGCAAGGGTAGCATTCCAGAGGGACATCAGAGACTGCAACGTTCTTTGCTTCACGGAAACATGGCTCACTGGAGAGACGCTATCCAAGGCGGTGCAGCCAACGGGTTTCTCCACGCATCGCGCCGACAGAAACAAACATCTTTCTGGTAAGAAGAGGGGCGGGGGCGTATGCCTTATGGCTAACGTGACATGGTGTGATGAAAGAAACATACAGGAACTCAAATCCTTCTGTTCACCTGATTTAGAATTCCTCACAATCAAATGTAGACCGCATTATCTACCAAGAGAATTCTCTTCGATTATAATCACAGCCGTATATATCCCCCCCCAAGCAGACACATCGATGGCTCTGAACGAACTTTATTTAACTCTCTGCAAACTGGAAACGATTTATCCGGAGGCTGCATTCATTGTAGCTGGGGATTTTAACAAGGCTAATCTGAAAACAAGACTCCCTAAATTGTATCAGCATATCGATTGCGCAACCAGGGGTGGAAAGACCTTGAATCATTGTTACTCTAACTTCCGCGACGCATATAAGGCCCTGCCCCGCCCCCCTTTCGGAAAAGCTGACCACGACTCCATTTTGTTGATCCCTGCCTACAGACAGAAACTAAAACAAGAGGCTCCCACGCTGAGGTCTGTCCAACGCTGGTCCGACCAAGCTGACTCCACACTCCAAGACTGCTTCCATCACGTGGACTGGGACATGTTTCGTATTGCGTCAGATAACAATATTGACGAATACGCTGATTCGGTGTGCGAGTTCATTAGAACGTGCGTTGAAGATGTCGTTCCCATAGCAACGATTAAAACATTCCCTAACCAGAAACCGTGGATTGATGGCAGCATTCGTGTGGAACTGAAAGCGCGAACCACTGCTTTTAATCAGGGCAAGGTGTCTGGTAACATGACCGAATACAAACAGTGCAGCTATTCCCTCCGCAAGGCTATCAAACAAGCTAAGCGTCAGTACAGAGACAAAGTAGAATCTCAATTCAACGGCTCAGACACAAGAGGCATGTGGCAGGGTCTACAGTCAATCACGGACTACAGGAAGAAATCCAGCCCAGTCACGGACCAGGATGTCTTGCTCCCAGGCAGACTAAATCACTTTTCTGCCCGCTTTGAGGACAATACAGTGCCACTGACACGGCCTGCAACGAAAATATGCGGTCTCTCCTTCACTGCAGCCGAGGTGAGTAAAACATTTAAACGTGTTAACCCTCATAAGGCTGCAGGCCCAGACGGCATCCCCAGCTGCGCCCTCAGAGCATGCGCAGACCAGCTGGCCGGTGTGTTTACGGACATATTCAATCAATCCCTATACCAGTCTGCTGTTCCCACATGCTTCAAGAGGGCCACCATTGTTCCTGTTCCCAAGAAAGCTAAGGTAACTGAGCTAAACGACTACCGCCCCGTAGCACTCACATCCGTCATCATGAAGTGCTTTGAGAGACTAGTCAAGGACCATATCACCTCCACCCTACCTGACACCCTAGACCCACTCCAATTTGCTTACCGCCCAAATAGGTCCACAGACGATGCAATCTCAACCACACTGCACACTGCCCTAACCCATCTGGACAAGAGGAATACCTATGTGAGAATGCTGTTCATCGACTACAGCTCGGCATTCAACAGTACCCTCCAAGCTCGTCATCAAGCTCGAGACCCTGGGTCTCGACCCCGCCCTGTGCAACTGGGTACTGGACTTCCTGATGGGCCGCCCCCAGGTGATGAGGGTAGGCAACAACATCTCCTCCCCGCTGATCTTCAACACTGGGGCCCCACAAGGGTGCTTTCTGAGCCCTCTCCTGTACAGCCTGTTCACCCACGACTGCGTGGCCACGCACGCCTCCAACTCAATCATCAAGTTTGCGGACGACACAACAGTGGTAGGCTTGATTACCAACAACGACGAGATGGCCTACAGGGAGGAGGTGAGGGCCCTCGGAGTGTGGTGTCAGGAAAATAAACTCACACTCAACGTCAACAAAACTAAGGAGATGATTGTGGACTTGAGGGAACACCCCCCTATCCACATCGATGGAACAGTAGTGGAGAGGGTAGCAAGTTTTAAGTTCCTCGGCATACACATCACAGACAAACTGAATTGGTCCACTCACACAGACAGCATCGTGAAGAAGGCGCAGCAGCGCCTCTTCAACCTCAGGAGGCTGAAGAAATTCGGCTTGTCACCAAAAGCACTCACAAACTTCTACAGATGCACAATCGAGAGCATCCTGTCGGGCTGTATCAGGTCACCTACACCACCCGATGTTACAGGAAGGCCATAAAGATCATCAAGGACATCAACCACCCGAGCCACTGCCTGTTCACCCCGCTATCATCCAGAAGGCGAGGTCAGTACAGGTGCATCAAAGCTGGGACCGAGAGACTGAAAAACAGCTTCTATCTCAAGGCCATCAGACTGTTAAACAGCCACCACTAACATTGAGTGGCTGCTGCCAACACACTGACAATGACACTGACTCAACTCCAGCCACTTTAATAATGGGAATTGATAGGAAATGTAAATATATCACTAGCCACTTTAAACAATGCTACCTTATATAATGTTACTTACCCTACATTATTCATCTCATATGCATACGTATATACTGTACTCTATATCATAGACTGCATCCTTATGTAATACATGTATCACTAGCCACTTTAACTATGCCACTTTGTTTACATACTCATCTCATATGTATATACTGTACTCGATATCATCTACTGTATCTTGCCTATGCTGCTCTGTACCATCACTCATTCATATATCCTTATGTACATATTCTTTATCCCCTTACACTGTGTATAAGACAGTAGTTTTGGAATTGTTAGTTAGATTACTTGTTGGTTATTACTGCATTGTCGGAACTAGAAGCACAAGCATTTCGCTACACTCGCATCAACATCTGCTAACCATGTGTATGTGACAAATAAAATTGGATTTGATTTGATTCCAAAACAGGGGTCTCCAGCTCCACATCAAAGTTGCCGTCTATCAAGCAGTCTGCATCACCACACTTCTTTACAGCTGTGAATCCTTGGTCACTTACAGTCGCTACCACAAGCAGCTCGAGCGATTCCACTTAAGATGCCTGCAGCACATCATCAGAATCACCTGGTGCGAAGTGTTTCCCCCGTACAGAAATACTTGCTAAGACCAACTGCAAGCGTATGGAGGCCATGGCCACCCAACAACAACTGCGCTGGCTTGGGCATGTCATTAGCATGTCTCAGGAGCACTTGCAGCGGAAGATCCTGTATGGCCAGCTACATCTTGACCGGCGGTCTGCAGGGGGAGCAGATGAAGCCCCATCAGGACCAGCTGAAAATGTTGCTGAAGAAGTGCAACATCAAACCCACAGACCTGGAGGATGCTGCTGCTGACCGTTCCACCTGGTGGCAGCTCTGCCAGAGCGGTGTACAGAGGTGGGAGGAGAGGAGCACAGAGAACCAGCAAAAACAGCTCAGGAGACATACTACCATGCCTGCATATGCCAAACGTATGCCAAACAGACTGCATATTCCCCACCTGCAATAAAGTTTGTGGATCTCGGATTGGACTCTATATTCACCAAAGAATTCACCGTTAACTCAGAAGTGGAAGTCAAATTCGGATACGATGGACTAACGTAACGTAACGTGTGTCTGTGTGCGTTTTTGCGCGCCTGTATGATTATGTGTGTGTGTTTCATTATTTAGTCATAATAATAACTTGATGACAACTTTGTTTTATTTTCATCAGCTGATCTCTGAGACTGTAGCCAGGCCTGGAAGTCTACTTCAGGTGGGCAGCTTCGAGGACCTTGGCGATTCAGAGGTGAAGAACAGACATCCTTACGATGAAAAGGACCAGGACAGCTCAAGTAAATCACATGATCAACAGTACTTGATTTGCTGTATTCATCATATGGGATTTAAAGGGACATTGCACTCCAGCATAAAAGTTAGTCAGATGTTTCCATACCTCAAAAGTAGACTAATGTTCAGATAGGTCCACGTCACAGGCCATTTGTTGCGTAGATCAAGCTATATGCTTTAATCCCAAATTAATGGAAAAGATAAGCATTTTCCTCTTTCCAGATTTTATTTGGTGCTTATCTTTTCCATTCATTTGTGGTTAAGGCATATACCTAGATCTACACACTCAAAGTCTTGGAACATGTATTCAACTTACCATTGGACTGGTTGAGGTCTGAAAACATCGGACAAATGTTTATTCTGAAGTGTAATCTCCCTTTAATATCTATGTTTTGAATAGGAAAGAATAATCTTATCCATGACTTAAAATAACAGGCAGCTTGAGCCATTCCAACCAAAGCAGAGGGTCTGAGACGAAGTCATCAACAGGCGACACATGCAAAAGCAGCTTGTCTGGCAGCCAGGTCTCATTGAACTCAGCATTTGGCTCCAGACCCATTTCTGCTCTGTCTACAGCCACCAGGTAGAGCCATTTCTCTTCACCTGCTCCCAGCTGTGTCAAAAGGCCATTACACTTAAAAATGTTTGGCACTTGTTTTCAGACCTAAAATTGGTCCATGGAATGCAGCATGTACTTTCCAGATTTGCAGTGCTTATATTTTCCATTAATTTGGAGTTGAGGTATGTAGCTGTATCTACACAAACAATGACTACTTTTGAGGTCTGTAAGGCTGTGTCTACACAGGCAGCCCAATTCTGATATTCTTTCCACTAATTGGTATTTTGACCAATCACATGAGATCTTTTTCAGAACTGATAGATAAAAAGACCAATTAGTGAAACAAAGATCAGAATTGGGCTGCCTGTGTAAACATAGCCAAACAGACCTGGGTTATAATACATGCGTGGTTAACTATTTGTAATTTAAATATTTATTTGAGTATTTTAAAATAATGTGTCTAAAATCAACCACTTTGAAGTATTTGAAAGTATTATTTTTGAAATAATCCTATAAATAGCCTACGATTTCAAACAATTTTCTAATATTTGTTTCCAAATACATCATTTCAAACACCCATAGGACCAAACAGACCTGGGTTCAAATGCATGGAGTATTTAAATATTTGTATTTGAAAATACACTGTATATTATTCAAAAGAAAAATGTCTTTGAAAGTAATTGAAAAAACCCTAAATAGTATTTGAACCCAGGTCTGATCTGAAAACGTTTGATTTTAGAGTGTAATGTCCCTTGAAATCCTATTCATTTTAAGCCATCTAAAAAGAGAAAACCTTCCATCCCCCCAGTGGGAGCTCCTGGAGGAGCTACATCGGTCCACACCGGGTCTTTGTGCCTCACTCCCCCCTAGACCTGCAGACGGGACACCGGGTTCGAGTCCTGCTGCCCTCGGGACGGATCAGCACAGGCACGATTCGTTACCTGGGCCACCTCGACGGGGAGCCAGACTTCCATATGGGAGTGGAGCTGGAATCACTTGAACACGGGCAGCAAGATGGCACACACAGGGGACAGTGCTACTTTGAATGGTAAGCGCTCTCTTCATTTCCCATGAATTTGTAGTCTTAAATCAGTTATTCTGTGAGTAAGGGATGTTTCATCCTTGCATTTTTACATTGGTAGAATTGCTAGAGTTCTACTGTGGAGTATAAATATATCTCTATTTTTTAGAGGTGACAGGAAAAGGTTCAACAGTGCTTTTAGTTATAACTGAAGGGTTCATTTACTTTAAATAAGTTATCCACTGAATCCTGTTGTTTACAGTAGTAGGGCCTCCAGGCCCCTCACACACACAAGTAACAATTATGAACTTGAAACAATTGTGTATTGAAAAATATATTTATTTTATAAATGACATTGTGGACGTGGAAAGATGGAAAGTTGTTTGATTTTGGAACAGTGTTTAGAGCCTATGGGGATGTTTGTATAAATCATATGTATGCACAATTGCTGTCTCCTATATCCCCCACATGTAAAGCTAAGATGAAGAAAGTAAGGCATAATTTAACTGTACGCAATCCTACTATAAAAAAACTAAAAATGGACACAAAAATCTAAAATCAACTCATTTTGAATTTCCATCACCTATCTGCAATTCCAAACAAATGTCTAATGTATTGGGAAGATGTCTTTGAAAACCCAATACCATGGAAGCAAGTCCTTAATGTCACATACAAAACACCAATAGATACTCAAGAGCCTTTCAGTTAGCGATTCTCTGGTACTTTTGGATTATTTTTAGCCAGTAGTTCTGAAAGTAGTGCCCACAAGCAAAAAGTGGTCCCCGAAGATTGTGCACAACATCACATATGTGCATATATTTTCTCTCTCCCTCTGCTGTGTGTGATTCTTTTTTAGCTGTCAACAAAGAAAATGCTGTCCATTTGGTGTATTGAGCAAGACTCAAAATGTAGGTTCTGTAATGAAGAGGAGGCGGACATGATGCATCTGTTTTGGTACTGTCAGACAGTGAGCTTGTTTTGGCTACAGGTTCAAGGCTGGCTTTCCCATCACTCCATCAAACTACGTATTAACCCCCAACTCATCATCTTGGGTGACCTCAATGTCCATATCCCCTCAATTAATGACACAATACTTCTGCTAGGTACAATATGAATATTCAAAAGACAAAGTTCTACATCTCTAACACCCAACCTGTTTAAACAATTAATTTGCTATTCCCGGGGCCACCCACACATAAAATGAATGCACACATGTCTGTAAGTTGCTTTGGATAAATGTGTCTGCAATTATATTATTTGGGTAGCCTGGCAATATTTATTTGAGAAAGTCCACAACATTGTTATTGAACAATATACATTAAAATGAACATATGCTACCATAAGAGTCAAATTATCCATATGCAATAGAGTGTAAGAAAACACATTTTTTTCCTTGTTTATTTTTGTATTAGGCTACTACACCATGGCATTGCTGATAACTGTCTTGTCCAAATGTGTTGTATCATGTGTGTTTGTCGGTTTGAGTATCGTCATGTATTGTACATCGTCCTTCATTTTTATGGTTGTCTTGTCACTGTCATTATCGACTTGTTTGTATTTTGTTGAAAAAAAAAAGAATATAGCAAATATGGTTCCGTGCTCAAGACACACTTCAACTTGTGCTGCGGACATTGTCATTGGCTGAAATCAAACATGAGTAGCACGTGTGTCAAAAGAGGAGAACAAAATTATATGAAATGCTATTTACAGTAGTATATACACTGTACATGCATACAATGGTATATGTGGGATGAGCACTAACACTGTTTTCTTTGTGTTCTGAAATACAATAACAGTCTTGTTAGCATCAAATAGTAATGGCTTATTATGCATTTCGATAAAAGTACACTATATATGCAAACGTATGTGGACAGCCCTTCAAATGAGTGGATTCAGCAATTTCAACCACTGAGAGGAAAAAATTTTTTTGCACACAGTAATGCAATCTCCATAGACGAACATTGGCAGTGGAATGGCCTTACTGAAGAGCTTAGTGACTTTCAACGTGGCAATGTCATAGGATGCCACCTTCCAACAAGACAGTTCGTCAAATTTCTGCCCTGCTAAAGATTCCCCGGTGGAAACGTCTAGGGAGCAACAACGGCTCAGCCGCCAAGTGGTAACCCACACAAGCTCACAGAACGGGACCGCCGAGTGCTGAAGCACGTAGCGTCTAAGAATCGCCTGTCCTCGGATGCAATACTCACTACCGAGTTCCAAACTGCCATTGGAAGCAACTGTTCATCGGGAACTGCGCAATACCAAGCATCGGCTGGAGTGGTGTAAAGCTCGCTGCCATTGGACTCTGGAGCAGTGGAAATGCATTCTCTGGAGTGATTGATCACACTGGGTTTGGTGGATTCCAGGAGAACGCTACCTGCCGCAATGCATAGTGCCGAATGTAAAGTTTGTTGGAGGAGGAATAATGGTCTGGGGCTGTTTTTAATGGCTCGGTCTAGGCCCTTTAGTTCCAGTGAATGGAAAACATAACGCTACATGATACAATGACATTCTAAACGATTCTGTAGTTTGTGGCAACAGTTTGGGGAAGGCCCTTTCTTGTTTCAGCATGACAATGCCCCTGTGCAAAAATCGAGATCCATACATAAATGGTTTGTTGAGATCTGTGTGGAAGAACCTCAACCCCATCGAACACCTTTGAGATGAATTGGAATGCCGACTGCGAGCCAGGCCTAATCACATCAGTGCCCAACCTCACTAATGCTCTTGTGGCTGAATGGAAGCAAGTCCCTATAGCAATGTTCCAACATGAAAAGTGAAAAGCCTTCCCAGAAGAGTGGAGGCTGTTATAGCAGCACATGGGGGGACCACTCCATACTAATGCCCATGATTTAGGAATGAGATGTTCAATGAGTAGGTGTCCACATACTTTTGGTCATGTTGTGTATTTATTTTCTTTATCGGGAAAATGATATTTTGTAGGGATATTTTTATAACACTGTGTTGTATTACCCAATGGTCTGCCTAGTTTTTACGCCAAGGTACTGAAATCTAACTGCCATGTGGTGACTGTCTGTTTCCCTTCCCTTGCAGCGAGGCTGGCCACGGTGCCTTTGTGCCATTCACCAAGCTGTTGATGGCCTGGGAGTGATGACATCACAGTCTCTATGTTGGAGGGTCACATCTGGATGAATCATTTGAACTCTTTGGCATCAATCACGAATGGTCTCTGAAAGCAATCTTACACTACCGGTTAAAAGTTTTAGGACACCTACTCATTCAAGGGTTTTTATTTATTTGTACTATTTTCTACATTGTAGAATGATGGTGAAGACAACATGCTTCAAAGATCATAGAATTGTCAATATCGGCCCTGTATTAAAGACCAACATTCGCTAAAGAAAAAGAGAACAAAATGATAAGAAATACTATATACAGTAGTATATACTGTACATGTATACAATGGTATATGTGGGATGAGCACTAACACCGTTTTCTTTGTGTTCAGAAATAAAATAACACTCGTAGCCTCGAATAGTAATAGCTTATTATGCATTTCGATTAAAGTACACTATACAGTATATCTTGTTCATGACATGGCCGATAGAAACATTTGGTATTATGGATATGCAATGCACATTTAGAGTCTCTCAATGACTACTAGAACATACAGTGCTGTGAAAAAGTCTGTGCCCCCTTTCTGATTTCATCTGTTTCTGCATATTATCAGATCTTCAACCAAAAGCTAATGTTAAAGGGAACCTGAGTTTACAAATAACAGAAAAAAAGGTATACTTATTTGAGTAATTATGGAACACCCAATTCCCCTGTGTGAAAAAGTAATTTCACTCAATAACGGGTTGTGCCACCTTTAGCTGCAATGACTGCGACCAAATGCTTCCTCTGGTTGTTGATCAGTCTCTCACATTGCTGTGGAGGAATTTTGGCCCACTCTTGCCTGCAGAACTGCTTTAACTCGGCGAAATTTGTGGGTTTTCAAGCATGAACTGCTCATTTCAAGTCCTATCACAACGTCTCAATTGGGATTAGGTCTGGACTTCGACTACACCATTCCAAAATGTCAAATGTGTTGCTTTTTAGCCATTTTCATGTTGACTTGATTGTGCGTTTTGGATCATTGTCTTGCTGCATGACCCAGCTGCACTTCAGATTCAGCTCACAGACGGATGGACTGACATTTACCTGTAGAATTCTTTGATACAGAGCAGCATTCATGGTTCCTTCTATTAAGGCAAGTCGTCCAGGTCCTGAGGCAGCAAAGCATCCCCAAACCATCACACTACCACCACCATGCTTGACCGTTAGTATAAGGTTCTTCCTGTGGAATGCATTGTTTGGTTTTTGCAAGACATAATGGGTATCAGTTGACCTGTGAATACTGTACAATGAGAGATTTATACTCTTATATTAAAAATCATGATTTATGATATCGTCAAAACTGCTGTATCATGTGATTTGCATTTCTAATTGAGGACTCCAAAATAAAAGCTCACACTCATGAGATGTCATAACATACATAGTTTCTGGAGAAATCCAAGCACTCTCCTTAAAGGGATAATTTACTTTTTGTTGAAGTTTTAGTTTATTTTCGTGAACTATCCCTTTAATGCTGATGTCAATGTGAGGACTTATTGAATGACCAAGATGAGTTTCATCAAGCTGTTGTTATTACTGGATTATTGGTTATTGTACTGTGCATTGTGCAAATGTTTGATAATAGGGATCTCCAAACAGAGTTCCCTTGAAGTGTTTACACATGGGACTATAAAGAAGTGTCTCAGAACTAAGTTATGTGGTATACTATCCATAATGCTCCATCTATTCATACCCAGCTTCCAATTAACTCATTCAACCCTTCTTCCCTGCAACTCTTCCCCAGGTTGTTGCTGCAAACGAGAACCTGGTAAAATAAGGGTAATACATATATATTTTTCAAAATGTGCATAGTGTGTACAAATTACTCCAATCTTGGGTTGTATTTGAATGAATGATTGATCATTGCGAAATAAATCCTACCCATTTCCTCAAGCAGAGCATCGTTATGAAAAAAAGTCATCCTCATTTCCTGCAACTATTTATGAACTCTTTATGAGTACCTTATCAGTAATTATCTGTTCATCCCTTTATTACAGTCGGGTAAGTACTAGGTACTGGTACTAGGTACTGGTAAATACTTGGCAACAAATTGTACTATTTGGTATAGTAGCTATTTGTAGTCAGAAGAAACAAAGTAGTCTACTCTAAAAATACATAAAAATGGCTGAGAAATAAAATGCCTAGTGTTCCCTGCCAATTATTTCAAGTACCATGAGGTTATAACTGCATTAACCTGATATGAAGCTGGTAATACTATATGATAGCATAATAATAACAACATTCTAACTTTAAATATCTAGCTAGTACTTACCGTGCTGTTAAATAAAGTTACCAAAATGGGTTTAAAATAAAAAAGTTTAACAATTTGTTTAGACCAAGAACTCTACTCTAAATGTCCATGATATTTGAATTATACATTTTCTATGTTTAGGCACTTAAAAAAGAAGTTACAAAGTGTTGTCTATCAAGCATACAGCGAAGACAGACAACTATCATAGAAACATTGAAGCAATTGTCCAGTGAAAATCTCACTTTTAAAAATTTTATATTCTGTTAATGAATAGGGCTGAGATCCCGCTAACAGGATCGATACGACAACAGCCAGTGTCATATCAACAGAAATCCCAAAATTAAAATTCCTCAAACATAGAAGTATTTCACACCATTTTAAAAGATACACTTCTTGTTAATCCCACCACAGTGTCCGATTTCAAATAGGCTTTACGGCGAAAGCACCACAAACAATTATGTTAGGTCAGAGCCAAGTCACAGAAAAACACAGCCATTTTTCCAGCCAAAGAGAGGAGTCACAAAAATCAGAAATAGAGATAGAATTAATCACTAACCTGTGATGATCTTCATCAGATGACACTCATAGAGTTCAAGTTACACAATACATGTATGTTTTGTTCGATAAAGTTCATATTTATATAAAAAATTCTCAGTATACATTGGCGCATTATGTTCAGTAGTTCCAAAAAGATCTGGTGATTTTGCAGAGAGCCACATCAATTTACAGAAATTCTCATAATAAATGTTGATGAAAATACAAGTGTTATGCATGGAACTTTAGATACACTTCTCCTTAATGCAACCGCTGTGTCAGATTTCAAAAAAGCTTTACGGAAAAAGCAAACCATGCAATAATCTGAGTACGGCGCTCAGAGACCAAACAAGCCAAAAAGATATCCACCATATTGTGTACTCAACAGAAGTCAGAAATAACATTATAAATATTAACTTACCTTTGATGATCTTCATCAGAATGCACTCCCAGGAATCCCAGTTCCACAATAAATGTTTGTTTTGTTCGATTATGTCCAACATTCATGTCCAAATAGCTACTTTTGTTAGCGCGTTTTGTAACCAAATCCAAAGTCACGAAGCGCGACATCTAGTGGAAGCCTTAGGAAGTGCAACATGCTATCCCACTGTATCTTGAATAGGGAATAAGTTGAAAAACGACCAACATCAGAATTCACATTTCCTGGTTGGATTTTTTTCTCAGGTTTTTGCCTGCCATATGAGTTCTGTTATACTCACAGACATCATTCAAACAGTTTTAGAAACTTACAAATAATAAGCATATATTAACAACTGGGACTGAGTAGCAGGCAGTTTACTCTGGGCACCTCATTCATCCAAGCTACTCAATACTGCCCCCAGCCATAAGAAGTTAAGTTAACTCACACGCAAATAAATGTTGTTGACTCATGTGGTCAAAGCATAAACTGGAGAAAACACCAAAAAAAACAACAACCTTAAACTCAAACAGACAGTTTAAAAAATGCTTGCTATTTCCACATAGAGGATGAGGTCATCGTCATTGAGCTTGAGCTGGCCAATCAGCAGTCTATTCGCATGAATATTTTTTTATACCGGTATACGCCCACACCATTCTGTTGGGGTACACCCACACCATTCCAACACAGAAAAGCTGTTTTTTAACATACTTAAAAACATTTTGGAAGGAAAACTAAAATCACTCCAACTGTATTGTAAATAATTATAGGTATTATTTCATAGAAATCTTGAAACACTGGACAGTTACTTTAAAATATCTATTGGATTTACCCAGTCTTTGGTGATATACGAGACCTTCACAGGACATACTGTACATATTACATAACACATTTTTATACATTATCTTGCTGAGAACATCACATTCTGGTCTATGGGAGAATTACAATATTTGGGTCATTGACATGTTGCATTTCCAACATTAATTCAGTTTCTTTGGCAGCTTCTACAACTTATTATCTTGGTTAGAAGGATACTGTATAGTATTTGGGGTTCTTTGGGCGTAGCTTTAGACACGGGAAAAATGTATACCATTGTATTCCACACTGCATAAAGAGATGGAATAAGGAACATATTGGTCTATGAGACAGGAAATACATTATGGCCATCAGAACCACAATATTAAAAAAACACAATAGTAAAAGGTGTAATTTCAGACAAGGACATTATTTGAGACAATTATTTCTTATTACATGAGAGCAGAATTTCAGACAAACGAGAGATCACATACGGTATATCCCAAATGATGATACAATATGCATCAACAGTCAAACACTCTAGATTCACCTTTGCCGTAGTATTGAGTCTAGAGGCAAGATTTGACTACACTGTTATAAATGTATACAACTTTCAATAAATTTCTAATAATCCAGTTGAACACGACAGGGGATTCATCCCAATTCTCTACACTTCTCCCAAACTGTGCACACACAACCTGTCATGGATTTAACATAAGCTATGCAAGCACATGACTGCTAAGGAAGGACAACATCAACAATAAAACATTGCCCTTTCAATCAGTTACAGTAAATTACAAAGGAAAAGACCAAGAGAATAATTACCCAAGGCACATTTTCACACAAGTATCCCATTGAAATCAATTAATGATTTATGTGGAAGTTAGAGTTGTGCAAGCTTCTCAACCCTGAATGAACCCCGTAGACAAGATGCTTAGAGGCATCAGAAGGCCCCCGCATCAGATTTGAAATTGAGGATCTCTGCAGCCAGCTTCTGGGCATCCATCAGGTGAGGGAACATCCCCATGACCGTATCTACTTGGTGGGGGTTGAAGATGGCCTGCAGTTTCTTACGGAGCTCCTCTCTGTCTGTGTCAAAGGCAGAAGGTGGAGGTGGCTGGGCCCAGGAGTTGAGTTCCTGCTGATTCCTGTAAGAGGAGCATGAGTGGGGGGCTCCATGCGGGGTTGGGGGGTGATGGTGGGGGCTCGGGGTGAGGCTACACAATGCCCTAGCCTGGGGGACCCCACCATGGAAGGGGTCTGACCAGTACTTCTGGGGGTGCTGATGGGGGTGGAAATTATGTGCCCCCACCCTGCCTTGCTGGAAGTTGCAGGGGAGGCTGTAGTGGTGCATGTTGGGTGGGAACAGAGGAGGCGAGTAGGTGTCATACCTTGGCTGGGATTGGGACTCGAGGTGTGGGTTGCTGTGGTGCTGCTGCTGGGGACCTGTGAAGGGAGCCAAATGGAAACAACACCTGCAGGGCTGGAGGCTGTCCTGGGCCAGCCTCTCTGAATGCATGCCTGGATGTCTGGAACCCTGTTGTTTCTGCTGCTGCCTGGGACTGAAGGCCTTGCTGTGGCCTTGGGACACATCCGAGTACTGGCTCTCATAGGTGCCAAAACCAGAGTCCATGCACTCATGGGAGATGCTGGCATAGGGGAGGTCAGTAGTAGCGTAGGGGGAGAACATACTGGGCATATTGGGCCAGTCCATTTGTCCTTGGTCTACTGCTGTGGGGCTGCGGGCCTTCTGGTTCCTACTGGAGTGTGGCCCATCCCAGGACATAAACATGTTCTCAGTTACCTGGCTATTGGGACCCTCCCTCAGGGAACCGCGATGCTCCAACGTCAGCCTGTGCTCCAGGTCATTCTCCAGAGAATAGGAGGGAAAGGGGCTCGGGTCGGCCTGGGGGCCCCTCAGGTGTGACGTCGTGTGATTCCGGTCCTCTTTTACTGAGGAGAGCCTTGCCTTCTCCCTGAGCTCATCAGCCAATGAGCAGTGAGATTGGTGAGTGCGCTCAGGGTGGTAGAACTTACACTTTACGCCATACGTGCACTTTTTACCTGAAATAGAAAACATAAATGAGTTACTAAACATGACAGTTACAGTATTTCTACCTAAATCTGAAATAATACAATTCTACAGGAGAAAGTATCTTGACTCTTCACAAAGAGTCTCAGATTAGAAGTGCTGATATAAAATAATTTATGCCTAATGGAGACCTGATCCTAGATTAGTACTTTGTGTTTGTCTTCTGCTTCAACAAGACAGGTTTTAAACTAAGCATCAGTGTTCAGACAATATAATTAGAACCCTATGGTATCTCACACATATATCTCTATGGTTGAGATCCTACCATAAGGACAGAGTTGGCGTTTGTGTTCTGGTAGTAGAGGCTTCTTCCTCAGGAAGTTCTCCAGACTGGGACCATGACGACCAAGCGGGTCATCTGGGGGCATGAATCTGGGCCGGAAATGGGTAATATTGATCAGAAAACAATACAGGCAGAGAAGTGATAGAGGATCGAATCTAATCGATTAGAACAATAAGACCCGGTGCAGGCAGAGGGAATGTTTGCTTTTCATATCTGAAATAATTACATTAACACAGGTCTCATGAATCATCCTCTAACCATACAGGAGTGGTCACCAACCTTTTCTGAGTCAAGATCACTTTGAGTCAAAATGCAAGCGGAGATCTACCACAGATTTGTTTAAAAAAACATAAGCCTATGCAACATTAACCTATTAAAAACAGTAGTGTAACAATTAGGTTTATGCATTAGGCTATAGGCCCAATACCTTATCACCGCATATTGGCTTTGCTTGGCTTTGCTTTTAGGTAGGCTATACGATCAGACCGGTAATAGACCAGATGTTGTATTACCTGTGAGGCACAGCTGAGTGAGCTACATTTATATATTAATTTATTTTACTGGGCTGATTGTGCCTGCATCTGATGGTCAGTCTCAGTGGAGGGAGCGAGCAGCAGACTGAAGGTTCGCCTCTTAACGCCTCTTTCCATTTTCTACGCTGACCAAAAAGGGACACGTCTTCCAGCTGATGGCAAAACTCGAGTCGCACCACATTATTTTTGCCTCTGGACAAATACATGTTGTTAATCCTTTTATGGTGATTTTTCAGTAGCATATTTATTGTGAAATATTAATGTAATAAAACAGAATCATTAAAAGCTTCAAAGGAACCTGTAACCACACCTGTTTAGCATAAGAAAAGCCAATATACAAAATAAATACACACATTGTAATCTAGAAGCATGCCTGGATTAAGAAGTGTCAGAATCTGTCAGGGATCTCCTCCTCTTCTTCCGAAGAGGAGAGGCGAAAAGGATCAGAGGACCAATATGCGGCGTGGTAAGTGTCCATGGTTCTTTTAATACGTAAACGTACACATGAACAACTGATTACAAAAAACAAGAAACGTGTGAAACCCTAAACAGCCCTATCTGGTGCAAAACACAGAGACAGGAACAATCACCCACAAACACACAGTGACACCCAGGCTACCTAAGTATGATTCTCAATCAGAGACAACTAATGACACCTGCCTCTGATTGAGAACCATACTAGGCCGAAACATAGAAATGCCCAAATCATAGAAAAACAAACATAGACTGCCCACCCAACTCACGCCCTGAGCATACTAAATAATGACAAAACAAAGCAAATAAAGGTCAGAACGTGACAGAATCAATATAATGAATGTACTTATGACTATAGCCTGGAGGGTGCCGATATAATCTACTTGTGACTGCAGCCTGGCAGGGGCCCCTATTACCTTTTAACCAAACTGTCATAGTTTATAATATAATAATATAATCGGTTCAGTGATTTGTAGAGCGTTAAATGATTTGTAGAGGCGGGAAAAAGTCTGCCTCAAAGAAAGAACTTAGGGTTGGAAATAATTGTGGCGCAAAGCCAAAAAGAGTTCATAATTTACAGTCACTCCTCTCTATGTATGTAATATAAGGATGAAACTGTATAAAAAGAGTGTGCTAAGGCTGGGAAAAACAGTTGATCCAAGAACCAGTTCGGCTTTTTACTTTGTAATAAAGTTTACTTTGAATTCACAAGCTCTGGTATCTGAGAAATATTATTGGACCAATATTCCTACGACACTTTCAACGGAGAAAGTGAAATATTCCTCTATATTAAAAAATACCCAAGCCGCTAATAATAACCATGCAAGCCTATCGATACACCTTTCTACTCATTCATTACAGCTGCAGTGCTGGTTGTAGCGCAAGTGGAAGTAGTATGAATGTGCATTTTATGGCTTATAAAAGTGTTGAATAATAAAAAAAAAGTGTTGACAGTGCTGAGTAAGAACTTAAACATGAACACGCTCATAAAAAATCCCAGCTCTTCGCTGTATTTGTTGAGTCATGGTTTTAAAAGTTCTTAAATATCTAAATATAAACTTTGCTGTAGCTTTCTTTTATGCTTGCTACATTACTACAGACATGGTAATCTGAGCCATCCAATTGGTAGGCCTAGGGTGCACTTGATTTACTCTCCAGGCCCGCCGGGAAGGCAGAGTTTGTACCTTCAGACACATGAAATGGTTTACACTTCACCTACCTGGCATGCAGGGCAGCTGAATCGGGTGCACCTGCCGCCAACAGCGCGAGACTAATAATATAAAAATAGGAACGCAAGGCTTTGACATAGAGTTTTTTACAGAAATGTTTGGCAATCGTCTAGGAATGCCTTGGAGATCAACCAGTTGGTGACCATGGCATTACAGTATATTACACTACTACAGTATCTGCTCTAAAAGGTCAAATCTGCTTTTCGGAACCACGTTGCTCGCTATTTCTGGGCTGAATCCTGACTAGAGATGTAACAAACTTCTTCTTTGTCTGATGATGAGTAGGAAGGATCGGGCCAAAATGCAGCGTTGTAAGTGTCCATGATAATTTATTATATCAGAACACGAGAAAATACAAAATAACAAAGTGCAGGAAAGAAACGAAAATCTAAACAGTTCTGTATGGTGAAAACACAGACACAAAAAACAACTACCCAGAAAAACCAGGTGGGAACAGGCTACCCAAGTATGGTTCTCAATCAGAGACAACGATTAACAGCTACCTCTGATTGGGAACCATACCAAGCCAAAAACATAGAACTATAACACACAGAACAAACATAGAATGCCCACCCCAACTCACGCCCTGTCCAAACTAAAATAGAGACATAAAAAAGGAACTACGGTCAGGACGTGACAAGAGAACTAAGTACATGACTCAAATTGTTCTACATATCTACCCTTGACATCAATGCATGATTAATACATGTTTTTCCAGAGAGTTAAAAACCTTTTTTTATACATCTCTCCATTTATCATGTTTCTGTCCATCAGTATTTATGACAGATGTTACCTGCTGAAACCCCCCCATACAACATGTATGATTCCCCTGCCTGCGTGGGATTGAATTCCGGGCCCCACTGGCCTCTTCACCATTGTATCTTCTCTCTATCAATCTCCCCTTAATGCATGCCTGTCACCCCCCTTTAAAAAATAAATACATCCAGCACTCACTTGTCATTGACGAAAGAGTACATAAGCAGCCTCTCCTCGATACAGCGCTTCCACTCCGGACGCTCTCCCTGGAGGTCCCTATAGGTGTCGTTAGACACGATCACGCCGTCCGACTCGTAGGCCAGCTTCACAATAAAACGGTCGTCGTAGCAGACCACCCGTTTACCACCGACACGTCTCGAGGGCGTGAAGACAACTATCTTCTTCTTCTCTAGCTCCATTAGAATGTGTTGGTCTGGAAATGCAGATGCAGATGTTTCACCAAGTGTTTTATTATGTCCCAGTCATGTGCCTTTATTCATAAAGCTTCTCAGAGTAGGAGTGCTGATTTCGGATCAGTTTTGCCGTATAGATAATAATGAATAAGATTGCTGGCGATGTAAGAAGAAGAGATGGCTCGCTTTATGTTTGGTCTTTCATCATATTGGAATTCTGTTTGACACAAATTATTCCACTGCCTTACCTTGTCTTCTTAGTACACATAAACATGACTAATATTTCAAAACAACGTATTCTATACCTTTGCATGATGAACAAGCCAGGTGACACTATGATAAGAAAGGGTCACATAACATTGCTTCAATCAAACATGGCATAGTGTGCCAAATCAAACAGGGGACACGCAAAACACAAATCCATCAACTGTGGATACCTGAGACAAAACACAGAGCACAAAACCATCAATCGTTTAAAACAAATATTACATGACAGTTTAATTATTACATAAGCTGTTCAAACTTCACAACCCAAATATCATATAACATGGAAACCTCCCAGCAGACTAAATTAAAGCATTGACAAATACATCCAAAATGAATGTTAAATAAATGCACCTGTGTGCACAGTGTGAAAACGGACAATGGAAATTGTTTAAATAAACAAAATGGACAAGCTAAAGGCAACAATGTTCAGTAAGCCAACTTTGGAAAGATCTGGGGCCATATTCATATGGTGTCTCAAAGTAGGAGTAGTGATCGTGGATCTGGTCCCTCCTGTCCATGTAATCTTATTCAATATGACCTAAAAGTAATGTATTTTTTCCTAGACCAGCGCTCCTAATGATACACTTGAATATGGACCCTGACTTAAATAAGTGTGAGACAGAGCTCCATATTTAACCATTTCCTTGAGGTTTTTAGAGACTACTATTGACTAAAGCCTGAAATGCACTCACAAATGTCAACTGTCTGTATCAAAAATGCTTTGATTGTTCAGGTAACAACAATCACTTGACATGTAAACCATAACGCTCTGCTTGATTAGAAACAGTTAAAGACTGTAACCTGAGACAGTAACCTGAGTGTGTGAGAAAAACAGTTGAATTTCCTGGTGGGGATTTCCCAATTCCCTGGTAGGATTGACTGTTGAGGTTATTTTTACTTCCTGGTTACTGGGACTGAAAATTTAACTTTTGGCTTGCTTGCTCCACCTCAGACAATGCCACTGAACCATGCAAGCAGTGGGCACCAGGTGATGATGTGTCAGCTACAAATAGTGGTCCGATCTACTGCACACTGGCTTTGTTAGTGGTTACGCTGGGTTAACACAAACACCTCCTAACAGATAGCCTTCAGGTACATGGACAAGAGTCACTGCTGTGTTCGACAACATGATGTGGGTTGAAGCAATGACAATTGGGAACATTTATTTAGAATTTTTTCAGAAAGCCTAGAGTATGACGTCAGGCAGTATTTCTTGATTTCAGCATTGTCCAATACTACCCTCTGGTGGAGTTTCCAAATGCCTTTTGCCTCAGTCTCATATTACAGACACATCATATGACTGGAAACATACTGTAGGTGCAGTGAGTGTACTTACCAAAACCCCTGCATATAAACGAGATAAGGGAATGTATTGCATTATTTTAAAGAAATAGTCACAATGAATACTGTATTGTACTTTATTCTATTGTGTTGATTTTCTGTGTCTAGTATTTTTATGTATCGCTGACCTCACAAAACCTAATCCTGGACTAAAAAGAGAGAGATCAATCCCGGAAACTGTCCGAAAAAGCATTGTTTCTTGTTGTACATTAACATAGTTTGTGTTTTCAAAATCCCCTGGTATTAAAGTATTCATATTCAGAAACAGAGACTAGTCTCATTCGAACTATAGTGCATATTCAAGCCCCTTGACTTTTTCCACGTTACAGCCTTTTCTAAAGTGCATTAAATTGTTTTATTTTTCTCTCCTCAATCTACACAGAATACAACATAATGAAAAAGAAAAAACTAGTTGAGAAATTTTGGCAAATGTATAATTTCTGAAGTAAGTATTCAGACCCTTTACTCAGTACTTTATTGAAGTTGTCACGCCCTGACCTTAGAGCTTTTTATGGCTCTATTTTGGTTTGGTCAGGGTGTGATTTGGGTGGGCATTCTATTTCTTTGTTTTGGCTGGGTATGGTTCTCAATCAGGGACAGCTGTCTATTGTTGTCTCTGATTGGGAACCATACTTAGGTAGCTTTTTACCACATGGTTTTAGTGGGTAGGTAATTTCAGTTTAGTGTTTTGCACCTTACAGGACTGTTTCGGTTATTCTCGTTGTTATTTTTGTTATAGTGTTCAGTTCCAATAAAAAGCATGAACACTTACCACGCTGCGCTTTGGTCCGATGATTCCTCTTCTTCAGACGACGAATACCGTTACAGAAGTACCTTTGGCAGCGATTACAGTCTCGAGTCTTCTTGGGTATGACGCTACAAGCTTGGCACACCTGTATTTGGGGAGTTTCTCCTATTCTTCTCTGCAGATCCTCTCAAGCTCTGTCAAGTTGGATGGGGAGCGTCGCTGCACAGCTATTTTCAGGTCTCTCCAGAGATGTTTGATCGGTTTCAAGTCTGGGCTATACCACAACTTGACTCCAATCAAGTTGTAGAAACATCTCAAGGTTGATCAATGGAACCAGGATGCACCTGAGCTCAATTTCTAGTCTCATAGTAAAGGGCCTGAATACTTATGTAAATAGGGTATTTCTGTTTAATTAAATAAAAAAATTATACATTTGCAAAAAAATTGGGTTTTGTGTCTAAATTGAGGATTTTAATTTATTTAATACATTTTAGAATAAGGCTGTAATGTGGAAAAGTCAAGGGGTCTTAATACTTTCTGAATGCACTGTATTTGTGAATCTCACCTGTGATGGGGACATCAGGCCTGGGCTGCTCCTTGCGCCAGGAGGGCACAAACACAATGACGGTTGAGTGACCTCTATCCAGGAAATAGATCACTGCCAACTCAATTCCCTTACAGGAGAACACTTCCTTGTTACCATGACTGGAAGGGAGACAAAAGAGCAGGAAATGGGATAAGTAAATATGTCACTACTTTCTATGAATCAACAAACATTTCTAGTGAAGAGGGCAGATTTAAAAGGAAGGAGAGAGGTGAAGGTGCAGTTTTATGTCGATCTCTGATTGTTTCATTGTTAAAAAAGGTTGAGCAAAGTTAATCTGACCAAATAATTTCTCCTCTGTCTACAATGCATTCGCTTCAGTGGCAATGCAAGCGAATGACAAGATTTGCATAGTTATTAAAAAAATACAGGAACACAGGTATGCAGCTCAAACAGTACTCTTTCTGAGTAGTAAAGTAGCATGGCATCATTAAAGTAAAGTAGCGGTTATAAGATAATAACATATGACAGAATGACAGCTATACTGTGCATCAAGGTCCTATTTTACGTACATTACCGTTCAAAAGTTTGGGGTCACATAGAAATGTCCTTGTTTTTGAAAGAAAAGCTATTTTTTTTGTCCATTAAAATAACATCAAATTGATCAGAAATACAGTGTAGACATTGTTAATGTTGTAAATGACTATTGTAGCTGGACACAGTTGATTTCGAATGGTATCTACATAGGCATATAGAGGCCCATTATCAGCAACCATCACTCCTGTGTTCCAATGGCACGTTGTGTTAGCTAATCCAAGTTCATCATTTTAAAAAGATAATTGATCATTAGAAAACAATTTTGCGATTGTTAGCACAGCTGAAAACTGCGGTCCTGATTAAAGAAGCAATAAAACTGGCCTTCTTTAGACTAGTTGAGTATCTGGAACATCAGCATTTGTTGGTTCGATTACAGGCTCAAAATGGCCAGAAACAAAGAACTTTCTTCTGAAACTTGTCAGTCTTTTCTTGTTCTGAGAAATGAAGGCTATTCCATGCACGAATGCCAAGAAACTGAAGATCTAGTACAGTGTTGTGTTCTACTCCCTTCACAGAACAGCGCAAACTTGCCCTAAAAAGAATAGAAAGAGGAGTGGGAGGCCTCGGTGCACAACTGAGCAAGATGACAAGTACATTAGAGTGTGTAGTTTGAGAAACAGACGTCTCACAAGTCCTCAACTGGCAGCTTCATTAAATAGTACCTGCAAAACACCAGTTTCAACGTCAACAGTGAAGAGGCGACTCCGGGATGCTGGCGATCCATTGGAACGTGCCATTCGAACACAGGAGTGATGGTTTCTGATAATGGGCCTCTGTACGACTATGTAGATAATCCATAAAAAAAGAAACAATAGCCGTTCCCCGCTACAATAGTCATTTACAACATTAACAATGTATACCCTATATTTCTGATCAATTTGATGTTATTCTAATGGACAAAATGTGCTTTTCAATGTGCTTTACAAGGCCATTTCTATGTGACCCTGGTAGTGTATATCAATGCTAAATAACACTTGCAAAGAGACCTTTGAACAATAAATATAAAATACAGATAAAACAACAAAACACTTTGGCAAAACATGAAAACATTACATGGTAGGGTGAGTGGGTGAAAACGAGCTTTGGTGATGAAATTTCAATTCCTTATATTATAAAATTAATTTTACCAAGACAAATATGATTCTTCATGTTCTAAATCATTCAGTTGGGTCTTTCTCTCACATATCATTAACATTATATCCAAAAAGTCTGATTTCGTATCCTAATATATCCAATAATAAGCACTGAGCTCTTTTGACAGAGCGTTGACGCTCCTTGCTGCAACTGTTTTGGATTTTACATGTAGTGTTCTTCTGCAAAGTTGTTTCTGTGGGTCGCAAAAAGCAAAATTAGCATGACACGAGCGGAATTAAAATGTAAAAGGCTTTGAAAATAAAAAAGCTTGCGGTAGGCCTACACTCGGTGCTGTTGACATTTCACAAAACTTTTTGTGAAAATTGTTGTGAAATCTTTGAAAAGTAATAGGAATTTCGCATTAATATGAAAAGTGTAAACTAAAATACAACATGTCATGTCCCAAAATGGATATCTATCTTACCTCTACTGTTTTATGTCCTCTGGATTCGAGAAGAAAGATGACGAGTTCAACGTTGAGCCGGTCAGTTTGCCTCAATTTTCGCACATCATCCAGCCTAACTGACGCAATGCTATTTTCCAGATTTTTGAATCCTTTTTCAAAACAAAATATTTAAAAAAAATGTTATCTGACTTCCATTGATTTAGCAACCCTAATCTTGGCCATAATACAAGGGAAATAAACTGAACGGATTATTATAGATACATGGGGTTTTGACCATTGGTTTTCTTATAGGAGTGTCTACACAATTAACGTATTATTTCACCCATTGGTAAAAAATATATTTTGGATTGGACACCCTACATTTTTTTTTGTCATTTAGCAGACACTCTTATCCAGATAAATTAGGGTCAAGTGCCTTGCTCAAGGGTACATCAACAGATTTTTCACCCTGTCGGCTTGGGGATTTGAACCAGCAATCTTTCGTTTACTGGCCCAATGGTTTTAACTGTTAGGCTACCTGCTGCCACTTGTGAATCTGACATTCCTTTGAACATACACGTGGATTGTGTTTCCTTATTGGTTTATGAATTGAATCGAGTCCAAACATAGACTGTATACTCAAATAGCTAGGTAATAAAACTGTAATAATGGAAGTTCTAAAATGTTGGCTTGGCTCCATCCATGTAATAAGGAGACGACAGTTAAAAATGGTTGTAATTGCAAACACTTGACCTAAGAAGACATAATAAAACTGAGTGACAAGGTTGTCTGGCCTGTTCAATATGAACTCTATCCTGACAACATAAACACCGCCTTGACACATAGCTATCACTGGGAGCCAGTGCAAGGCAGAGACTTGCGTAGGAGATTTGCATATAGCGCAGCATTAACCTTAGCAAAGGCATGCACAGGCATGGATACTACCTCTTCAAACCTAGCTGACAAAATTATTAAGGTGTATGAGAAGAGCTCGTGGTTCTTGTGTTGCAGGGTCATAGTTCAACAGCTGATAATGAGTTGTTGTAGTTTTCAGGTATTTTTGCATAGCTGGCTGTCATTATCATTGTGATGTACAACCAACCACATGAGAACATAATACAGTACATCTGCTTCATCTAATTTCTCAACCACAATAACAATTAACCCTTACAGGCGCGCATGCACACAGCTGAACTCATTGAAACACTTAAATTGAATGCTAGCTCATACAAACAAAACAAGAATAATCCCTTCCTCTCTTCTCGACTCGCTCACCTCATGGCCACATTGCTGCCGTCAATGACGATAGGTTTCAGTCCACTGTCTGTGTCCCTGCTGTCTTCCAGTAATGAGACTGGTCTGTCTCCTGGGGAGCCATGGGTCCTAGAGGAGGCCATGTTGGAGCCTTTGTGGCTTATGGGGCCAGTAGTATCTTCAACACTCTCAGGAATGGTGGAGTTGGAAGTACCAGTGCTGGCTCCGCTACGGACCAACTCCCCCAGTACAGAGTTGGTGTCTGTACTCAGGCCTAGCTTCAGCAGGGCGGCCCGAACCTCTATGGGGGAGTAGCCCAACTTTCTGAAGAAGTCCACCCTGAGTTGGAGCTCAGTGGCTGAGGTCTGGAGACCGGGAAAGGCCTGGTCCATCTTCTACTACTGTCAGTCTGGGCTTTCCTGTGCAGCTGTTCAGCTTGGGAGGGTTATGGCCTATTTTTCATGTTGATACGGTTTCCTGGATTGGACAGAGAGAGACTTTAGTTAAATTCAAAGACAATGTTATGCAAATATACTGAACAAAAATAGTCCAAAGAACATTATTTTTGATGATCATCCAGGTGCTTTTCGGCAAACCTGAGTCAACTTTATAGATAGCAGTTCTCCCATTATGCCTGGCGAAAACCAAACACTGCATTCCACAGTAAGAACCTCATACCAACGGTCACGCATGGTGGTGGTAGTGTGATGGTTTGGGGATGCTTTGCTGCCCGAAGACCTGGAAGACTTGCCTTAATAGAAGGAAAAAATGAATTCTGCTCGGTATCAGAGAATGTCAGGTCATACGTCTGTGAGCTGAAGCTGAAGCGCAGCCGGGTCGTGCAGCAAGACAATGATCCAAAATCCACAATCAGGTCTACATGAAAATGGCTAAAAAGCAACGAATTTAAAGTTTTGAAATGGCCTAGTCAAAATCCAGACCTAATCCCAATTGAGATGTTGTGGCTGGACTTCAAACGAGGAGTTTATGCTTGAAAACCCAGAAATGTCGCTGAGTTAAAGCAGTTCTGCAGGCAAGAGTGGGACAAAATTCCTCCACAGCGATGTGAGAGACTGATCAACAACTACAGGAAGCATTTGGTTGCAGTCATTGCAGCTAAAGGTGGCACAACCAGTTATTGAATGTAAGGGGGCAGTTACTTATTCACACAACGGAATTGGGTGTTACATAACTTTGTTATTTAAAAAAAAAAAAGTATCCATATTTGTAAACTCAAGTTCCCTTTATCTAATATTAGGTTTTGCATCAGCATCAAAAATAGAGAAAATCAGAAATGGGGCAAGTACTTTTTCACGGCACTGTATAAAATGCCACAATTTTTTATATCTTACTGAGTTACAGTACACATAAGGAAATCAGTCAATTGAAATAAATTAATTAGGAATATAGATATGCATCTGCCGGTCACAAATACCCCCCCTCCCAAAAAAAAAGTAGGGGCGATAATCTGAAAACCAGTCAGTATCTGGTGTGACCACCATTCGCCTCATGCCGCGCGACAGATCTCCTTCGCATAGAGTTGATCAGGCAGTTGATTGTGGCCTGTGGAATGTTGTCCCACTCCTCTTCAATGACTGTGCGAAGTTGCTGGATATTGGCGGGACCTGGAGCACACTGTTGTATGCGTCGATCCAGAGCATTCCAAACATGTTCAATGGGTGACATGTCTGGTGAGTATGCAGGCCATGGAAGAACTGGGACAATTTCAGCTTCCGGGAATTGTGTACAGATCCTTGCAACATGGGGCTGTGCATTATCATGCTGCAACATGAGGTGATGGCGGCGGATGAATAGCATGACAATGGGCATCAGGATTCAAATTGCCATCGATAAATGCAATTGTATTTGTTGTCTGTAGCTTATGCCTGCCCATACCATAACTCCACCGGCACAATGGGTCACTCTGTTCACAACGTCGACATCAGTAAATCGCCCACACGTCTGCCATCTACCGGTACAGTTGAAACCGGGATCCATCCATGAAGAGCACACTTCTCCAGCGGCAATCGAAGGTGAGCATTTGCCCACTGAAGTCGGTTACGATGCCGAACTGCAGTCAGGTCAAAACCCTGTTGAGGACGACGAACATGCAGATGAGCTTCCCTGAGACGATTTTTGATAGTTTGTGCAGAAATTCTACGGTTGTGCAAACCCAGTTTCATCAGCTGGCTGGTCTCAGACGATCCCACAGGTGAAGAAACCAGATGTGGAGGTCATTGGCTGGTGTGGTTACACGTGGTTTGCGGTTGTGAGGCCGGTTGGAAGTACTGCCAAATTCTGTGAAGCGACATTGTAGTAGAGAAATTAACATTCAATTCAGCTCTGATGGACATTCCTGCTGTCAGCATGCCAGTTGCACACTGCCTCAAATCTTGAGACATCTTTGGCATTGTGTTGCACATTTTAGTGTCTTTTTATTGTCCCCAGCACAAGGTGCACCTGTGTCATGCTCGTGCTGCTTCATCAGCTTCTTGATATGCCACACTTGTCAGGTGGATGGATTATCTTGGCAAAGGAGAAATGCTCACTAACACTTTTACATACAATATTATGGTTAAGCGCCCTGCTCAAGTCGACAAATTTTTCACCTAGTTGGTTCAGGGATTTGAACCAGCAACTCTTAACCGCTAGGCTACCTGCCGCCCACTAACAGGGAAGTAAACAATGTGTCCACAAAATTTGAGCAAAATCAGCTTTTAGTGCATATAAAACATTTCTGGGATCTTTAATTTCAGCTCATGAAACCAACACTTTATATTTTTGTTTAGTGTAGTTTGGCTGACATTCTGTATTATGTTAGAGTAATATGCAAATAATTCAGTTGACAACTTGACATATTGACTGTACTGCATTACATGTGTATTACTTTTCAGGCCTAATATCTTTGTATTCACATTAGGCTAAAGTGTCATAGGTCTACAGCAATTGCAAACCGTTTTTAGTTTATTGCAATGTATCACAGAAACTACACAATTAAACTGGTAAACCTATTGTAAATTTCCCAAATGTTATTCAACATTACCATAGCCTGAAGCACCCTGGACGAATCATGAAAGCAAATAACTAGATGAATCCTGAACCAATTTAAAATGATTTACCCATGTAAATAATAAAATAGCATATACAAAAACTATGTTACATTACAAAGGCCGACAATGCAGAGGCAGACAACGGATTAGTGTATTCGTTTGTACAGGAGAGCCTGGCGCCGTGTTTTTCTCATGACAGTGGAATACAAATACAGGTGACACGTAAATCAGAGTCATATGACGTTTCAGTGAAACTAACATAGTAAATCATTAGCTTTGTACAAATACACAACACTGACAATGGCATTTAGAATTTACCTTAACTTTCAACTAGTTTCCCTCGTCGTAGTGCTCCATTTTCACCTTGACCATACATTTTGCATTTCTGATGTACGCTATGGTTATGACTTCGCAACCGCAGCACCTCCCTCTCTCGTGCTCAAAAGTGTCCTTCCTTTATTCCTGTGTGGCCACGGCCCCAACTTGTTAAAGTCCTCCCAAAGTACAGCCTACGTTACTATAGAGCTACATTTTCTCAGTCCTCAATTCTTGAATTTCTGAAACTGAAACTAACCCTGCCCTTATGCTTTCACTGTAAAGTCTGATTTGTAAATAAATTCACCAAAATTATGGACATCTTATACCTATAGGTGCTGAGGGTGCAGAATAAAAAATATATAATAATGGAAAGAAATAAGGCCTCTAATTGGACCAGCTACAACCCCCCCCCCCCCCCCCCCCCAGTGATGATATAGGCTTGACCTACAGCGTAATTTTTTTTATACAGTGATAAGTATCTGCCCTCGTGTAGTGTAGGCTCTAGTTAACTATAATCGATATACTCTATGGTACAGAACAGTTTTTCCCACTAGATGTCACCCTTTACATTGGCTCATGCTGGGTTGATGCACTCCTTTGGCCTACCTTGCAAGGAAATATCAAACCAAAGCTATCGTTTGTGTGTGTTTTTTGAGTATGTCAATAGGCTGCATGTGGGTTTCAAGTTTGGGGGAAGCTATTTTTTTCAGCTAGAGGAACATTCTTTAGCAGGACACGAGAAAAATGTAGAGTTTTATAAACACACTTCATGCAATTCTACAACACTTTACTTGCCATAACTGGAGACGTGAGCCTAATCTTTAATACCACAAAATGACAGGGTAGGCTGATTTGCTGAAAATGACAAACTGAGATCAATAAAAACAATATTGTCTTGAATGCAACCATCTAATTGAGGCCTATGAAAAGGGGAGACATTGTAGGCTATGTAGTCTATCTAATCTGGATGAGGACATTATTGTCCCAAAATAACTTGCCACTGACTCACCCAATGATAAAGACAGTGAATATGCGCACTCACCGGGGATATGTCAACAATCAGCTCGGATATTTGCTGCATGCTTGCCCAAACTGCGAGCTTCCCGGGCTGTATGTGCTGGTAATTTAAAACAATCCACCGCCATTTAAAAAACAAAACAAGCTAATAATCCTCTGTGGATAAATCATGCTCTCTAGTGTAGTGTTTTGAAGGATTTTATTTTTTTGTGTATAGACAGGACTATATCATTTTGGCAAGTTCCATTCAATTTACTTAAGGGAAGCTTAGCTTATTGGACATGCCGCCTATGAATATGTGTAAGGCTAAGGGAGTAGCATTAAGGCTGGCTCGAGGCAAAAACAAATGTGTATTGTATGTGTGTGATTTGTTACTTCAAGGGTTAGGAGAGGTTAGGCAAGTGTGTGGATGTGGCCAGTTTGTCTGTGCATTTCAGGTTAATCAATTTGTTTGGTAGGTACCAGGGTGGTAGCACTTTAGTTCAGAGTGCTAAAACAACAGGGTAACATCTGGAAAGTAATATGAAACAGCTAAATAAGACTGCAACGAGCAGGTAAAAACGAGGTAATAACCTGTTAATAGTTACTATTTAGCTGCTAAATACTGATGTAAAGTTACAGTTGAAGTCGGAAGTTTACACACACTTAGGTTGGAGTCACTAAAACACGTTTTCACCCACTTCACAAATTTCTTGTTAACAAACTATAGTTTTGGCAGGTCGGTTAGGACGTCTACTTTGTGCATGACACAAGTACGTTTTCCAACATTGTTTACAGACAGATTATTTCACTTATAATTCACCGTATCACAATTCCAGTGGATCAGAAGTTTACATACACTAAGTTGACTGTGCCTTTAAACAGCTTGGAAAATTCCAGAAAATGATGTCATGGATTTAGAAGCTTCATATAGGCTAATTGACATAATTTGAGTCAATTGGAGGTGAACCTGTGGATGTATTTCAAGGCCTACCTTCAAACTCTTTGCATGACATCATGGGAAAATCAAAAGAAATCAGGCAAGACCTCAGAAAAAAAATTGTAGACCTCCACAAGTCTGGTTCATCCTTGGGAGCGATTTCCAAACGCCTGAAGGTACCACGTTCATCTGTACAAACAATAGTAGGCAAGTATAAACACCATGGGACCACGCAGCTGTCATTACCGCTCAGAAAGGAGACACGTTCTGTCTCCTAGAGATGAACGTACTTTGGTGCGAAAAGTGCAAATCAACCCGAGAACAAAAGCAAAAGGACCTTGTGAAGATGCTGGAGGAAACAGGTACAGTAAAATGAGTCCTATATCGACATAACCTGAAAGGCCTCTCAGCAAGAAAGAAGCCACTGCTCCAAAACCGCCATAAAAAAGCCAGACTACGGTTTGCAACTGCACATGGGTACAAAGATCGTACTTTTTGGAGAAATGTCCTCTGGTCTGATGAAAGAAAAATAGAAGTGTTTGGCCATAATGACCATCGTTATGTTTGGAGGAAAAAAGGGGAGGCTTGCAAGCCGAAGAACACCATCCCAACCGTGAAGCACTGGGGTGGCAGCATCATGTTGTGGGGGTGCTTTGCTGCAGGAGGGACTGGTGCACTTCACAAAATAGATGTCATCATGAGTGAGGAAAACTATGTGGATATATTGAAGCAACATCTCAAGACATCAGTCAGGGAGTTAAAGCTTGGTCGCAAATGATTCTTCCAAATGGACAATGACCCCAAGCATAATGGCTTAAGAACAACAAAGTAAAGGTATTAGAGTGGCCATCACAAAGCCCTGACCTCAATCCTATAGAAAATGTGTGGGCAGAACTGAAAAAGCGTGTGCGAGCTAGGAGGCCTACAAACCTGACTCAGTTACACCAGCTCTGTCAGGAGGATTGGGCCAAAATTCACCAAACTTAATGTGGGAAGCTTGTGGAAAGCTATCCGAAACATTTGACCCAAGATAAACAATTTAAAGGCAATGATACCAAATACTAATTGAGTGTATGTAAACTTCTGACCCACTGGGAATGTGATGAAAGAAATTAAAGCTGAAATAAATCCTTCTCTCTACTATTATTCTGACATTTCACATTCTTAAAATAAAGTGGAGATCCTAACTGATCTAAACAGGAATTGTGAAAAATGGAGTTTAAATGTATTTGGCTAAGGTGTATGTAAACATCCAACTTCAACTGTATATACATTTCTCTGGTTGTTATGTAGAAACAATTATTCTTTACTGAAGAACTCAGCAAAAGTTATATAGTAAGTATTTAAGGCCATTTTCCCTCTTCTCAGCAGCACTGTTTATACTTATTAAGAATGTACTAGGAACTTTTGTAGAAAGACTGTTTACAGTGCCTTGCGAAAGTATTCGGCCCCCTTGAACTTTGCGACCTTTTGCCACATTTCAGGCTTCAAACATAAAGATATAAAACTGTATTTTTTTGTGAAGAATCAACAACAAGTGGGACACAATCATGAAGTGGAACGACATTTATTGGATATTTCAAACTTTTTTAACAAATCAAAAACTGAAAAATTGGGCGTGCAAAATTATTCAGCCCCTTTACTTTCAGTGCAGCAAACTCTCTCCAGAAGTTCAGTGAGGATCTCTGAATGATCCAATGTTGACCTAAATTACTAATGATGATAAATACAATCCACCTGTGTGTAATCAAGTCTCCGTATAAATGCACCTGCACTGTGATAGTCTCAGAGGTCCGATAAAAGCGCAGAGAACATCATGAAGAACACACCAGGCAGGTCCGAGATACTGTTGTGAAGAAGTTTAAAGCCGGATTTGGATACAAAAAGATTTCCCAAGCTTTAAACCTCCCAAGGAGCACTGTGCAAGCGATAATATTGAAATGGAAGGAGTATCAGACCACTGCAAATCTACCAAGACCTGGCCGTCCCTCTAAACTTTCAGCTCATACAAGGAGAAGACTGATCAGAGATGCAGCCAAGAGGCCCATGATCACTCTGGATGAACTGCAGAGATCTACAGCTGAGGTGGGAGACTCTGTCCATAGGACAACAATCAGTCGTATATTGCACAAATCTGGCCTTTATGGAAGAGTGGCAAGAAGAAAGCCATTTCTTAAAGATATCCATAAAAAGTGTAGTTTAAAGGTTGCCACAAGCCACCTGGGAGACACACCAAACATGTGGAAGAAGGTGCTCTGGTCAGATGAAACCAAAATTTAACTTTTTGGCAACAATGCAAAACGTTATGTTTGACGTAAAAGCAACACAGCTCATCACCCTGAACACACCATCCCCACTGTCAAACATGGTGGTGGCAGCATCATGGTTTGGGCCTGCTTTTCTTCAGCAGGGACAGGGAAGATGGTTAAAAATGATGGGAAGATGGATGGAGCCAAATACAGGACCATTCTGGAAGAAAACCTGATGGAGTCTGCAAAAGACCTGAGACTGGGATGGAGATTTGTCTTCCAACAAGACAATGATCCAAAACATAAAGCAAAATCTACAATGGAATGGTTCAAAAATAAACATATCCAGGTGTTAGAATGGCCAAGTCAAAGTCCAGACCTGAATCCAATCGAGAATCTGTGGAAAGAACTGAAAACTGCTGTTCACAAATGCTCTCCATCCAACCTCACTGAGCTCGAGCTGTTTTGCAAGGAGGAATGGGAAAAAATGTCAGTCTCTCGATGTGCAAAACTGATAGAGACATACCCCAAGCGACTTACAGCTGTAATCGCAGCAAAAGGTGGCGCTACAAAGTATTAACTTAAGGGGGCTGAATAATTTTGCACGCCCAATTTTTCAGTTTTTGATTTGTTAAAAAAGTTTGAAATATCCAATAAATGTCGTTCCACTTCATGATTGTGTCCCACTTGATGTTGATTCTTCACAAAAAAATAGTTTTATATCTTTATGTTTGAAGCCTGAAATGTGGCAAGAGGTCGCAAAGTTCAAGGGGGCCGAATACTTTCGCAAGGCACTGTATATTTTAATTGATTTAACATTTTTTTTTAACTCGGCAAGTCAGTTAAGAACAAATTCTTATTTATAATTGTGTATAATAGGACTCCTGATCACGGCTGGTTGTGACACAGTCTGGGAACAAACCAGGGTCTGTAGCGACACCTCTAGCACTGCAATACAGTGCCATAGACTCCTGTGCCACACGGGAGGCCAATATTACTCCAGACCAAAGCAATCCATCAGAGAGTGATTCTCAATTGCAAAAGGCAGACATGAAATTCACAGCACTTGAATGCTGGAAATTCACAGCATTGATGAGAATCTGATAGATTGCATTGGTCTGGAGTAGTCAGACAAGCATGCACTCTGAACCCTAACTTTAACCACAATGCTAACCCTAACCTAAAATTTGACCAAAAAGCACATTTCTGTTTTCATAAATGTTTATAATATAGACCATTTCAACTTTATGACTGTGGTAACTAGTGGAAACTGTGCGCTCGCTCTACTCCTTCTCTGCTTTGAGGCTTAAAGAGGTGAGGTATGTATTTGTGAATGCTCCGGTGTATTAGCTAAAAGTCTATAACATGTTAATGTACAGTTCATAAAAAGTCCTAATGTTGTTGTGATACTAGCGAACTATTGGTGAGGAGCAACCATATAAGGAGAAACGCTTGTAACTCCATAACTTCTAGAACTGCCATGACTTGATATTACAATTATTATAATAATTTCAAATATTCAAGAATAAAAAATACATTTTCAAATTAATGAATTTTTTTTTACAAGTTAAGGTAGCTAATGTTAGCTAGCATTTACATTTACGAAAAACGTAACATTACATACATGGCTACCGGTAGGTAATGTTCAAAGACACAGTTCACATTGAGTGATACATAAAAAAATTTACCTTCAAATGGCCTTACTGAAGAGCTCAGTGACTGTCATAGGATGCCACCTTTCCAACAAATCAGTTCGTCAAATTCCTGCCATGCTAGGGGTGCCCCGCTCAACTATAAGTTCTGTTGTTGTGAAGTGGAAGCTTCTAGGAGCAACAACGGCTCAGCCGTGTAGTGGTAGGCCACACAAGCTTACAGAATGGGACTGCCAAGTGCTGAAGCACTTAGCGCATAAAAATAGTTAGTACTGTCGTAGCTGAATCAGAATTAGTTAGGTAACATAGGTAAATAAGATGTTTTATTTACTTTATACTTGTCATTAGAATGTCTTCTTTTGGACTATACTGTTGGCAGTTGCATTTTCCTCTCTCTTCTCTAGGGAAAAGTCACTTGGGACCCAGAGAGGGGAGAGGTCAGGCTTGTCATTTACATGTCTGGTAATAGGCAGAATATCAGAAAGGGAGAAGTCAGGTTTGAACATTGTCTTCATAATGAATATACTGCATCTGTGAAACCATGTGAAGGGCTCCACTATGTCTGTAATCCAGTCATTCCCTCCTTTTCCCATTGGGGGGAGGAGTATGGCAGTGTCTGGAACCATTGTATGTCCCCTCTGATGTTGAAACTTATCTTTCATAGTATATGACCTAGAGGCTCACTCCTCTCAGGGAGCTTGTCCAGGGGTGTGTTGTATTTGAGATGGGAGTATCTAGAATTGACAATTGATATATGCCATTGGATGAGGTAATGTTTTGGTAATAGGAAGTACCAAGAACGAGAAGTAGAACCTCGTCTTAGAGAGCAAACTGAATGATAATTTATAGCTAATGCCATCTTTCAAGTAAAATGCCCTTTGTGAAGTTTCTAAGATCTGTGGTTCGTCATTGTGAGTTGAGGGGTGTATCTTGGCTATAAAAGATGAAGTATTCATTTGTAAGCACTCTCAGAATTCATTTATAGACACTGAATGGATCTGGGAGTCAAAGGGCTATGGTGAAGCTCATATTATTAAAATATGAAGTTTAAAGTATAACTCTGACTTGTGTGTGGTTTGTAAACTCTCCTTTCACTTAGTAATACAGGAAATTACCACGACAGTACTCGATTGCAACACTCACTACCGAGTTCCAAACTGCTTCTGGAAGCAACGTCAGCACAATAACTGTTTGTGGGAGCTTCATGAAATTAGTTTCCATGGCTGAGCAGCCTCCCACAAGTCTAAGATCACCATGCGCAATGCCAAGCATCGGGTGGAGTGGTGTAAAACTCGCCATCACTGGACTCTGGAGCAGTCGAAACACTTCACCATCTGGCGGTCCAATGGACAAATTTGGGTTTGGCGGATGCCAGGAGAACGTTACCTGCCCCAATGCCCTTAGTTCCAGTGAAGGGAAATCTTAACGCTATAGCATACAATGACATTCTAGACGATTCTGTGCTTCTAACTTTGTGACAATAGTTTGGGAATGGCCCTTCCCTGTTTAAGCATGACAATGTCCCCGTGCACAAAGCAAGGTCCATACAGAAATTGTCTGTCGAGATCTGTATGGAAGAACTTGACTGGCCTGCACAGAGCCCTGACCTCAACCTCCCCGAACACCTTTGGGATGAATTGGAACGCCGACTGTGAGCCAGGCCTAATCGCCCAACATAGTTATCCGACCTCACTAATGCTAATGGCTGAATAGAAGCAAGTCCCCGCATCAATGTTCCAACATCTAGTGGAAAGCCTTCCCAGAAGAGTGGAGGCTGTTATAGCAGCACAGGGGGGGGACCAACTCCATATCAATGCGCATGATTTTGGAATGAGATGTTCAACGAGCAGGTGTCCACATACTTTTGGTCATGTACTGTTGTCTATCAAGTCTGTACTATGAGCCTTGATGCTTGCTGAGGAGAGGTGTGTAGAGCATAGAGAGGCTCGACATTGTATGTAATTGCTTTGCATTGCATTTATTCACTGCAGTTATTTAATCTCATCCAGTAATAAAATACCCTAAATCGGCAGCAGTGTGCCCTGTCCAGAAAATCTACATGCACAATGCAGCTACACTAACAATAAATTAAGTTCCATTACTGAACATAGCAGCTTAATTACTTGTGCTTGTGTTCATCTGTCTGTGGGGAAATTGCATGACATTAAATCTGATGTACCTAAAAGTAAAGTTATAAAGAAAGTAACAGTAAAGTACATGGTTTTTTAGAATAGTGGGTACACTGGAACTACAGTATAAAGAAATGACCAATTCCTCAAACGTTTCTGTTAAATAAACAGTCCTTCTAGAAGAATTCCAAGTACATTCTTAATAAGTACAGTTGGTTGTCACGATCGTCGTATTGAGTAGACCAAAGCGTAGCGTGGTGTGAATGCATACTTTAATGATTGACGAAAAACAAAGTACACCAAAACAAACAAACAAACAAACAAACAAACAAACAAACAAACAAACAAACAAACAAACAAACAAACAAACAAACAAACAAACAAACAAACAAACAAACCGAACGTGACCGCTATAAATACTGAGTGCAAACATGCAACATCACATAGACAATAACCCACGAACCACAATACAAAACAGGCTACCTAAATATGGTTCCCAATCAGAGACAACGATAAACAGCTGCCTCTAATTGAGAACCAATCTAGGCAACCATAGACATACATAAACACCTAGATGGTAAACCACCCCATAAACCTACAAAACCCCTAGACAGTACAAAAACACATACATCACCCATGTCACACCCTGACCTAACCAAAATGTATAAAGAAAACAAAGAATACTCAGGTCAGGGCATGACAATGGTGCTGCTGAAAAGAGGGGAAATGGCCTAAATTACTTCCTACATAACTTTAGCTTATTAGCCTCTATTATTGATTGTTCTTCAGTAACAAATTATAGTGTCTTCATAACAATCAGGAACATTCATATAACTTTATGCCAGAATTTAGCAGCTACATACTAACTATTAACAGGTTATTACGGCATTCGTTGCCATCTTATTTCCCCGTTGTTTCCTATTACATTCTGGACGTTAGCCTGTTGTTTTAGCACTGTAAACTAGGTGTTACCGGTAGCGGTATAGTTGTTTACGTATGTGTGCATGCGTGTCTGCACACACATACATAGGGTTAACGGCACAGTCTGGTTGGAGGTCATTCTGTCGTGTCCTAGGTTAATGCCGTGTACTGACAGGAGTTACGGAGACTGGAGAAACTAATCAGGGCCAGTTGCCAGGCCAATGCCTTCATAGAGGTCCCACACCACTGGCCACACATCTCTGCAGGGAGGGTTGATATTACTGCAGAGCAATGAGCTAAAACCAGATAGGATGACTTCCTCCACCCTGCACCACTCTCTGACCCAGCCTCCAGCCCCTCTACTCAACTAAGCCCCTCTCTATCCCTCAACTAACCTGGCAACCACAGGGAGAGTGCAGGCCTTTTAGTATGTTTCATTAGCAGGAGAGAACATATAATGATACAATGTTAGGCTTCCTACAAGTGTGTTACTCTCTATGTAATACTGTAAACATGTTTGTGATCCATGTAGAGACAATACTTTTTGGAATATCTCCTGTATTGCATCCAATGATTCTAGATATTCAATGTATTGGCCTGTAAAAATATATTAACCTTGTAAGGGCAGGATATTTATCAGCAGAAGTCAAGGCAGGTTGAAGTGCTCAAAGTGTAGATGCATTTATGTGATCCAAATGTGAAGATAATACAAAATATACAGCACATCTTCATCTTAGATTTACAATATAATACACTGGCAACAGCAAAAAGGAATAGCCTCTGAATCAGGGTTAACCTGTCCTAAACAGAAAGGACACCGTGTATGGGTAATACTGCAGAGCCTCCCCTTAAGAAACCAAATCAGATCTGCCTTACAGGTACACAAACAGGTAGGCCTAAAGCCACCACATGCTCAACTACGGGGTAAAACATAAGGATTTGGCTTAGATTGTTGACAACATGTAAACTACACTGCTCAAAAAAATGAAGGGAACACTTAAACAACACAATGTAACTCCAAATCAATCACACTTCTGTGAAATCAAACTATCCACTTAGGAAGCAACACTGATTGACAATCAATTTCACATGCTGTTGTGCAAATGGAATAGAAAACAGGTGGCAATTATAGGCAATTAGCAAGACACCCCCAATAAAGGAGTGGTTCTGCAGGTGGTTGACCACAGACCACTTCTCAGTTCCTATGCTTCCTGGCTGGCGGTGCTTTCACTCTAGTGGTAGCATGAGACGGAGTCTACAACCCACACAAGTGGCTCAGGTAGTGCAGCTTGTAGCGGTATTTATTAAAGAGGGGTAAAGAAAGATTTTGTTTGGGCGCCAGGCAGGTATTAACCATGCCGAAAGGAAAAGAGTAGAATAGAGAGAGTACCACCACCAGACCCACACACATCAGCAGAAGAGAGAGTGTAGCCTGTTTACCAGATAGCCAGTGGAGAGAAAAAAGAATACACCCCACATAAAACCCACATCACAGCACAGGGGTAACCCCAACAAGAATACCTCATATAATAATAATAATACTAATAATGGCAGAGCAATTTAACAGCAACTTCATACAAGAAAGAACCCAGTCGTCAACAGAGGATTTGCAATAATATGTATTATCGTCCAGTGGAGGAGTGCAGAGGGTATGAATGTGGGGGGTGTTCATAGACACAACAAAGGCCCTAAAAATGTCCACAATCTTCTCGGCCACATGTCATTAGTACACCTCAATACAGTTCACATAACAATGCATAACTTGCAAGCAACCTCCCTTTTAACTAAAATGTCCACCCAAATACTTCTGGCAGGGCAATAATAGTCCAGCTCTAATGAACTTCAATAGGAAGTGCATTGGAAAAATAGAGAGTTTGTTGCAGGGTAAAGCACTGGAACGATAGAGGGAAGAGAAAAAGAGAGAGAACAAGAGGGATCTTAGCTGTAGTCTTCAGGCGTGCAGGTGTACTGTCTGACTGTCCGATGGTTTGTTGGATTGTATGGTAAAGCTTCGCAGCAATGTTGCTACTAATCCATGCGATCCATAACGGGCGCGGTCCCAAACGAAAACAACCACGACGTAGAGCGATTACACCGATGATTGAGTTAAATACTTTATAAACTACACACGCTGAAAACAAACAAAACTTCTGCAGCACAGCCCACACAATCAAACTGTCGCGCCACCCAAGAGCTCCTCCCCAAAGAGCTGAACGAGCTCTATTTATTTCCTCCTTCCTTACTGCTCATGCGCTCTTAAAGTGGCAGCGCACGGTGAAGGCTCCGAGCAGATTTTGCCACAAGCTCATCCAGGATGGCACATCAATGCGAGCTGTGGCAGGAAGGTTTGCTGTGTCAGCGTAGTGTCCAGAGCATGGAGGCGCTACCAGGAGACAGGTCAGTACATCAGGAGACGTGGAGGAGGACGTAGGAGGGCAACAACCCAGCAGCAGGACCGCTACCTCCGCCTTTGTGCAAGGAGGAGCAGGAGGAGCACTGCCAGAGCCCTGCAAAATTACCTCCAGCAGGCCACAAATGTGTCTGCTCAAACGGTCAGAAACAGACTCCATGAGGGTGGTATGAGGGCCCGACGTCCACAGGTGGGGGTTGTGCTTACAGCCCAACACCGTGCAGGACGTTTGGCATTTGCCAGAGAACACCAAGATTGGCAAATTCGCCACTGGCGCCCTGTGCTCTTCACAGATGAAAGCAGGTTCACACTGAGCACGTGACAGACGTGACAGAGTCTGGAGGGTCAGTCATGGTGTGGGGTGGCATTTCTTTGGGGGGCCGCACAGCTCCATCCACCAGGAGTTGGCGGATGCTTTAGTCCAGGTCTGGGAGGAGATCCCTCAGGAGACCATCTGCCACCTCATCAGGAGCATCAGGAGAATATTTCATTAATTCAGATCTAGGATGTGTTATTTTAGTGTTCCCTTTATTTTTTTGAGCAGTGTATATTTTGTCTCCCAATGTTTAATGAAAACATAAATACATTTGCACAATGAGCTCTTGTAGTCTCTCAAATACATTGTTACAGTTGTCGGTTAGCTAGCTAGTCCATTTTTTTGCCATATTAGCATAGACATGACATGAGTCAAACCACTTCAAAACAAGACATGGTATCAATGACAAGATACAACGAGCTGAAACGATCCCCCACATGACAGCTTTGTTGATAGCTATCTGACCATTCAGAATAACACACGCCTTCATCGTTGCGCAAGCATAATTTTTGTGACGTTATCAGACTACCCATCTACTATATGCCCGACCCAGGACCATACCATTACCAAATTGGCATCAACCAATAAGCTGGTGTTAAAGGACATTTCCAATTCTTCATTACATTTGTAAATTAGTGTAGCCCTTTCCTGCAGTCAATTGACCAAGTGGCCTCATGGGTGGAATGTTATTCATGTTTTCAGAATTTCCCATTTAATAAACAATAAATGCAGAAAATCCGGTATTTCTACGTCAAACAGTTTTGTTATATTTCAGTCTTCTGTGATGTATATAAAGTGCAATATTGGGATGCAAACTCAAAATGTTAAGCATTACAACTCTATATCTGACATGGTACCTGTGTCTTCTTTTTTTAAGCACATAACCATGTGTGTGAGCTGTGTACTTTTGTTTCAAAGTAGATTTGTTTAAGACTACCAATGAACACTCTGTGACCCTGATTTAGCCCACTGCAGTAAAAGGTTCAATCATAATATTTAATCAGAGTTCACACACTGAGTACTTTTCATAATTTTCTCTCTACACAATTAACTTAGCATTTTATCCATTGGTTAAAATATGCGTTTTTGATTGGACACCCTATAATACACCAGAGCACTTATAAATACACACCTCCCCTCTGTAAGTATCAATGCAGAGCAGGAGAAAGAGTGCATGCTGGTCTGATATTACTTACTAGTTTCAAAGTAGATTTGTTTAAGAAACACTCTGTGTGACCCTGATTTATTCCACTGCAGTAAAAGGTTCAATCATAATATTTAATCAGAGTTCACACACCGAGGACTTTTCATAATTTCTAAACTCAAATTAGTAGACTGAAAACTTGACGCTCAGTCCTCATGTCAGGTATTTCTATGCATGCCTTACTTAAAAGAAAACTCCACCCAAAAACGGTGTTTTCGTATTTGTTTAATTAGTCCATTGTTGATATAGTCCCAAAATGTTCCGTAAGTTTTTAAGATATGTAACTTTCAAAATACAGAAATCTGGCCAGTATGATGCAACATTATCATATGCAACATGCATCATACGGCCAGATTTCTGTATTTTGAAAGTTACATAAATTGAAAACTTGATTGCTGACATGCAAAACATTTTGGGACTATATCAACAATAGACTAACGAAACAAATACCAAAATATAGTTTTGGGATGGAGCTTTCCTTAAATACAAGACAGAAACCAGATACATGCACAGATGAAGCACTCCAAACAAAAGACATTGAGTATGTTAATTATTATTTTTTTTTTAATATTTTTTATATATTTTGAATTGCATATCCAAAATGATACAACATACTTGCAGTGAAGCTGCTTAGCAACTACACCACACCAGTCATCCAACAGACTCCCATTCAGAGCAACACACAGAAGCATCCAGGGTCAACTCCCTGCTCAAGGGCACGTCGACAGATCTCCCACAAGGCCCCAAAAAACGGGGACGCAAACCCTCCAAGATCCCCCCACAGTTCCCCATAGCTGTCCCTCAACCATCTGAGACCCCTCCCAAATAAAAAATACATTAAAAATAAAATAATAAAAAATTAAATGAATTCCATTCCCCACCCCCAATAACCCCCCCAATGTACCAACAACCAAAAAAACAATGGACATCAATGACAACTAAAATCAAACAGCAAGGCCAACTGTATATGTTTGAGTTCATGTCTGGCACTATTAACATGTGTGTGTGTCCATGTATGTGTGTATTTGAATGAGAATGTGTGTATATGCATGTGTACAAACACCTGCACGGCATGAGCATCAGGCAAACTGGCATTAGCTGTAAAAAAAACTGCCCTCAGTGTCATTCAAACTTTTTGTTATGCTTTATTTTGACTTTATTCTTCTATACTTTATCTTTGATCATCATTCTATCTCCTGCCCAGCAACTCCACTCCCACTTGTCTACAATTCCACATCCCAACCCTCAGCTTCCCTCAGCCCATCCTACCTATCTCTGCAACATATATCTTTCAACAACTAACAGCTGTGATGTTTAACGTACAATTTCAATCTATCTAATCGAATAGAATTCCTGAACCTGAGACCAGAAACAGGCAACCTGAGGGCAATACCAAAATAAATGGTCTATTGATTCTGTATCCTCACAACAAATACTGCAGAGCTTCGATGATTTTATGCCCCAAATAATCAACATTTTGTTGGTTGCAAGAATTCTATATAATAATTTTAGCTGAAAAGAACGGAGTCTTGAATCTTGCTTCATTTTATGTATCAACTCATACACTCTGTACCAAGGAATCGGTACATCAAAAATCTCTTCCCAACTATTTTGCAATCTGTATGGCACAGTTGTCAACATACTGGTCCTCAAATTAAACTGGTATACTTTCCTATAAATGCTATTTTTATTCCTCTGACAGTTTCGATCCTTTATATTGGGCAGATAGACCAGTTCCCTACCTCCTTCTGCTGCCATCTGCCCCCTCCATTTTTGGGGTAATTAATTGGTTGTACTCTTGGATTGAGCAGACCTTCCTGTACAATTCTGATAACTCAATGAAAGACATAAATCTACCATTCCAATTTACAATATAATTTAAGAACAAAATACCCTTTTCAAACATCTTTCCCATAAATAAGGTATTTTATCAACCAGCACATTTGAGTTCAGCCATATTATTTGTTGTAATATTTGTTCTGTCTTTTCAGGGGGATGAAATTGATATTGTAGCCAGCTCTGCAATGCTTGTTTGAAAAAGAGAGCTACTTTGAAAAATGTATCATTTTCCATTAATTGAAAATGAGACATTGCAATCTGCACAAAGGTAAAAAGGCCCTTTTTAAACAATGGAAGAGCTTGTGTTAGGGTTCAAGTAAATCTTTTGAATAAGTGAAGCTTTTAGAGAGAGGTTTAGTGCTGTTATATATAATCATCTCAACCCACCCAATTCATATTCATTATATAGATAGGTACGCTTTATTTTGTCTGGTTTGAAGCCAAAGGTAAAGCAAAATATTTTTTGCTCATATGATTTGAAAAACGAATAATCAGGATTAGGCAGTGCCGTAAGTGAGTAAACTGAGATATGACTAAGGAGTTAATCAGAGCAATTTTTCCATAAATAAACAGGTATTTATCTCTCCATGGTTGCGGGTTCGTGTCTATTTTTACAAGTTCTATTGAAATTCATTGTGGAGAGCTTATTAATATATATTTTTTGGTGATATGAATACCAAGTATGTCTACTTCATTGACAGACCATTTTATAGGTAACCTGCAGGGTAATGTAAAAGTTGTATTTTTTAAAGAACCAATATGTAATATTGTACACTTATCATAATTAGGTTTTAGTCCAGAGAGTCCAGGAAAGTGATCAAGATCTTCAGTTAGACATGGCAGGGATCTAGCTTGCGGACTTAATATAAAACTTGAGTCATTGGCTTGAGTCATCAACTTGAGCCTTTGTTTTTAATCCTTGCATTTCTAATCCTCTAATGTTGTTATTAGATCTGATTTTAATAGCTAGCATTTCGATGGCCATGACGAATAGATATGGTGACAGCGAACACCCTTGTTTAACTCCTCTTGACAATTCAAAACTCAATGAGAAGTAGCCGTTTGTCACGCCCTGGTCTTAGTATTTTGTGTTTTCTTTATTAATTTGGTCAGGCCAGGGTGTGATATGGGTTATTTATGTGGTGTGTTTTGTCTTGGGGTTTTTGTAGGTTATGGGATTGTGGTATAGTATAGTAGTCTAGGAAAGTCTATGGTTGCCTGGAGTGGTTCTCAATCAGAGGCAGGTGTTTATCGTTGTCTCTGATTGGGAACCATATTTAGGCAGCCATATTCTTTGAGTGTTTCGTGGGTGATTGTTCCTGTCTCTGTGTTTGTTTGCACCAGATAGGGCTGTTTCGGGTTTTCACGGTTATTATGTTTGTATATTGTTCGTATTTTTCATCTTCATTAAAGATGTTTACAAATAACCACGGTGCATTTTGGTCCTCCTCTCCTTCGACGGAAGAAAACCTTAACACCGTTATTTACTATTTTACACCTGGGGTTGCTATACATTACTTTTACCCATTTTATAAGAGAATAACCAAAATTGAAAAAATCCAGGCATTCATATAACAAATCCAGTCTTATTTTATGAAATGCCTTTTCAAAATCCGCTATAAATACCAGGCCTGGCATCTTAGATGTTCTATTATTTCTAGTATTCTAATATTATCTTAAATGTACCATCTATGTAAAAAACCTGTCTGATCAGGATGAACACTAGCTGGTAAAACCCTTTTAATTCTGAGTGCTATGCATTTCACTAGTATTTTTGCATCACAACATTGAAGTGTAAGGGGCCTCCAGTTTTTTAGATAGACTGGATATTTACATTTGCCATCTGGGTCTTCTTTTAATAATAGTGAAATCAGACCTTCCTGCTGAGTACCTGACAGACTACCATTTCAATAGGAGTAGTTAAAACAATCTAACAATGGAGCTTTTAGTATATAAAAAATATACCTCTACCGGTATGCCATCAAGCCCTGAGTTTTTTTCCAGACTGAAAAGATTTAATAGCCTCAAAAAAGTTATTCCTCTAATTTGGCCTTTGCACTGATATTTTTGTACATTTTGTTAATTATTATTTTTTGTATTATTTGGAAAGAAATCCTTACAGTAATCTTCATTCAGTGGGAGAGGATGAGACGGAAAAGAGAACATCTGCTTAAAATATTTAGCTTAATCTATTAAAATATAATTTGGAGAATCATAAATGACTCTGTCAACAAAAAATATTTTTGTTAGCATTCCTGTGTTGGAGATTCAAGAAGAATTATGTGCATTTTCCTCCATATTCCATCCAGTTTGCTTTATATTTGTAATAGATTACATTAGATTATTCTTGAATAAGTTCCTCAAGTTCTTTATGTTTTTCTTGAAACTTTATTTTGTATCTCAGTAGTATTGTTTTTCTTGCTATCCTCCTGTACTATTAGTTCAAGTATTTCCTTTATTTGTCTTGTCTCTTTAGCCAGATTTTATTTTTATTTTTATTATTGATGAATATTGAATTGAACGACCTCTGAAGGTACATTTAAAGGTATCCCAAACAATAAGTGGATTTGCTGTTCCTATATTATACTGGACAAATTCAGTTATAAATTATTTTGTCTTTGTTAAAAATAAGCTGTCCTCCAGTAAACTGTGATTGAATTTTCAATATCCCCGTCCACATGGAAATTCTGTAAGAGTTATGTAAAGTCCAATTAGATGATGATCCGATTGCATTTTGTTTCCTATTGAAACATTTGTAACCTTTGATGCAAGAGAGAAAGAGACAAGAAAGTAGTCAAGACGACTAGCTTGATTAAGTCTCCTCCATGTATATATCACTAGGTCGGGATTTTTTAGTCTCCAAATATTCTCTATTCCTAATGTGTCCATAATATTTGTGATTTCCTTCAGGGCATGGTGATGATAATTTGTAGAGTGATTTCCTTTACAGTCCATTTGTAACGTCGGGTCAGTGATGAGTGAGGAGTCAAATGCAGAGAGCGAAGTGAACGGGAAAAACGCTTTAATGTCCTTCAAAACGTAACAGGTCCAAACATGGGTGAATGCCCTAAAACACTGGCGCTAAACAAATCCAAAACCTAATTACAAACACTGGACAGCGAAAACCCACAACAAACACGATACATCACCAAACGTAACAAACCAACAAGCCCGCACAAACACCAGCGGGAAAAACTAACTTAAATAACACCCATCCCAAAACCCCAACAAGGAACAGGTGAAAACAATTAGACAAAAACAAACAAAAAGGAAAAAGGGATCGGTGGCAGCTAACAGACCGACGACCACTGAGCGCCACCCGAGCAGGAAGGGGAGCCACCTTCGGTGGTATTCGTGTTCCCCTGAGACAGGGGAAGATGCGTAAGAAAATCCACCGATATATGGGACCACGGCCGTTGTGGAACGGGGAGGGGTTGTAATTTCCCTCGTGGCAAATGCCTAGGAGCCTTACTCTGAGCCCATACCGAACAGGAGGAGACATAGAATCGCATGTCTCTCACCAAGGTAGGCCACCAGTACTTCCCTCTAAGACTTCGCACCGTCCTCGAAATACCCGGGTGACCTGATGAGGGTAGACTATGTGCCCATGGAATCAATTGATCATGAACAGCTAGCGGCACGTACCTACGACCCTCCGGGCACTGTGGAGGCGCTGGTTCCTCCCTTAGTGCCCGCTCGATGTCCGTGTCCACCTCCCATACTACCGGTGCTACCAGCTTGGCAGCCGGAATGATGGGAGTAGGATCGATGGACCGGTCATCAGTGTCGAATAGGCGGGACAGCGCGTCGGCCTTAGTATTGAGGGAACCTGGTCTATATGAGGTCGTAAAACGAAATCGGATGAAATACATGGCCCACCTTGCCTGACGAGGATTCAGTCTCCTAGCTGATCGGATATACTCCAGGTTACGGTGGTCAGTCCAGATGAGAAAAGGGTGCTTAGCCCCCTCAAGCCAGTGTCTCCACACCTTCAGAGCCTTAACCATGGCCAACAACTCCCTATCCCCCACATCATAATTCAGCTCCGCTGGCGGAGCTTCGGTGGCGTACCCGAGCGCTGGGAAAGCACAGCTCCAACCCTAGCCTCGGATGCATCCACCTCAACTATAAATGCCAAAGAAGGGCCCGTCGGTGAACAGTGCCTTCAAACGACGGAACGCTCCGTCCGCCTCTGCTGACCACTGCAAACGCACCGGCCCCCCCTTCAGCAGTGAGGTAATAGGGGCCGTCACCTGGCCAAAGCCCCGGATAAACCTCCGGTAGTAATTGGCAAACCCTCAGAACCGCTGCACCTACTTTACCGGGGTGGGAGTCGGCCAATTACGCATGGCCTTGACGCGGTCACCCTCCATTACCACCCCCGAGGTGGAAATGCGATAACCCAGGAAGGAAACGTCTCGTTTGGAAAATTCACATTTCTCTGCCTTCACATACAGGTCATGCTCCAGCAGTCGCCCAAGACACATGCTCGGCGCGTGTAGCGGAGTAGATCAAGATGTCGTCAATATACACCACTACACCCTGTCCTTGCAGGTCTCTGAGAATCTCATCAACGAAGGATTGAAAGATGTCTGGAGCATTCTTTAACCCGTACACCATGACGAGGTACTCACAATGGCCAGATGAAATGCAGTTTTCCACTCATCTCCCTCCCGAATACGCACCAGATTACACGCGCTCCTGAGGTCCAGTTTCGTGAATAATCGCGCCCCGTGAAATGATTCCACCGATGTAGCGATGAGAGGTAGTGGGTAACTAAAACCCACAGTGATGGAATTTAGACCTCGACAATCAATACACGCAAACCACCCTCCTTTTTCTTCACGAAAAATAAACTTGAGGAGACGGTTGACATGGAGGGCCGAATGTACCCCTGCCCCAGAGCCTCCGTGACTCCAGGGGAGTGCAGCATTTACCTGGAGGTTTATCATGCAATCCCCCTGTCGATGGGGTGGTAATAGGGTCGCCTTCTTCTTACTGAAGGCGATAGCCAAATCGGCATACTCAGCAGGAATGCGCACAGTGGAAACCTGGTCTGAACTCTCCACCGTTATCGACACCGATGGAAACTCCTAAACACCTGCCTGAACACTCATCAGCCCACCCCTGGAGAGCTCCCTGTCTCCACGAAATTTTAGGATTGTGAATAGCCAGCCAGGGAATCCCCAGTACCACCGGAAACGCAGGTGAATCGATAAGGAACAGACTAATCCGTTCCTTATGATCCCCCTGCGTAATCATCTCCAGAGGAATCGTGGCCTCCCTGACTAGCCCTGACCCTAACGGTCGACTATCTAAGAAGTGCATAGGGAAGTGGGGGTCTACCTTAACTAACGGAATCCTCAACCTCTGAGCGAGTCCACGATCTATAAAATTCCCCGCTGCACCTGAATCAACTAGCGCCTTATGCTGGAGAGAGGGGAAAAACTTAAGGAAACAGATTAACAAAAACATATGTCCAACAGGAAGCTCTGGGAGAGTGTGGTGCTGACTCACCTGGGGTGACCGAGGAGTGTTCCGCCTGCCCTCTCGACTCCCAGATGGACTCCTCCAGCACCGACCGGAAGTGTGCCCTCTCCAGCCACAATGGGTACAGGAGGAGCCTCCTCCTCCGGTCTCCCTAGACGCAGCCCCTCCTAGCTCCATCGGGATGGGAGTGTGGGGGGGGCAGGTGGTGGAACTGACAGGACCCTTTCAGAACATCCGCGAGCAGCCAGCAGATGGTCTAGCTGGATAGACAGCTCATCCAAGCTGAGCGTAGTGTCCCGACAAGCCAGCTCCCTGCGGACATCCTCTCTTAGGCTACACCTGTAATGGTCTATCAGGGCCCTGTCGTTCCACCCAGCTCCAGTGGCCAAAGTCCGGAAATCCAACGCAAAGTTCTGCGCGCTCCTCCTCCCCTGCCGGAGATAGAACAACCTCTCACCCGCCGCTCGGCCCTCCGGAGGATGATCGAACACAGCCCTGAAACGGCGGGTGAACTCCAGGTAGTGGCCCCTCGCTGAGTCGGGCCCGTTCCAGACGGCGTTGGCCCACTCCAGGCCCCTACCCGTCAGGCAGGAGACGAGGACACTCACGCTCTCCTCGTCCGAGGGAGCAGGCCGAACGGTGGCCAGGTAGAGCTCTAGTTGTAGCAGAAATCCCTGGCACCCCGCCGCCGCTCCATCGTACTCTGAGGCGTGATGCGCAGAGCGCTGGCACCGGATCCCGCTGGAGGAGATGGTAGAGTTGCTGGTGGGAGGGTAGGTGGGGTAGTAGGGAGACCACTCCTCTCCCAACGGTCCATCCTCTCCATCATCTGATCCATTGCGATGGAGGATCGACCTATGATGAAGGACTATCTCCTCCATCGTGGGGAGAGGGGTGGTCACGGCTCCTGCTGACTCCATCTGGTGGTGCGGGCTTCTGTAACGTCGGGTGAGTGATGAGTGAGGAGTCAAATGCAGAGAGCGAAGTGAACGGGAAAAACGCTTTAATGTCCTTCAAAACGTAACATGTCCAAACATGGGTGAATGCCCAAAACAAACACGATACATCACCAAACGTAACAAACCAAACAAGCCCGCACAAATACCAGCTGGCAAAACAAACTTAAATAACACCCATCCCAAAACCCCAACAAGGAACAGGTGAAAACAATTAGACAAAAACTAATGAAAAGGAAAAAGGGATCGGTGGCAGCTAATAAACCGGCGACGACGACCGCCGAGTGCCACCCGAGCAGGAAGGGGAGCCACCTTCGGTGGTACTCGTGACACCATTGAGGTACTTAACACTGTGTTATAGTCTCCTACCATAATGATTTGATAAATTGGTATAAATATTTTCGAAGAAGTATGGATCATCCTGATTTGAACTATATAGATTAATGAGTCAAATCTCTTTTTCGCCCACTTTCATATTCAAAAAGATCCACCTTCCTTGCGACTCATTCCTAACTATTTGCACATTCAGATCAAATTTTTTGTTAATAAATATCATGACAGAAAATAATTTTACCACCCCATTCCTTTTTCCATGCAACTTCATCTAAGGATGTAGAGTGAGTTTCCTCTAAACAGTATTATTTTCCTTTTCTTGTAGCTAAGTAAAGACTGATCTTCTTTTTTTAAATAATCTGCTAAACCGCTACAATTATAACTGGCTATACTTATTTCATCCCTTACCATAACTAGATACTATTCTCAGTCTAAATTGACCATAATTAGTGCTTGTAAAGTTACTGCCATCAGAGCTATTATGACAGTCAAATCTAGTGCTTTCAAATGTCTGATATTTAGAATTCAAGAAATAGGTTCTAGCGATATATGTTTTATTCCCTTGCCTGTTTGCCTGTGAGCCAATGCCACAGATGTTAGTAAATTTAGACAATATATTATGTGTGTAGTAAATCTGAGTAAGTGGATGTGTATGATATTGGATGTGATTTAGTGAGAGTGTGTACGATGTCTGTATAAAGAGTAAGACTATAATGTGTGATGTCCAAATAAATAATAACTCTGCCAATTTGCACGGTTGAGTGTCTATGTGTGTAACATGTAGTGCATATAGCCTTAATATTCATGATGATAATTGTGCTCCATATTGTATCACCATCATAGTTCCATCGTAATTACCTTTAACATCATTGAAAAACACATCCCAGCATTTCCATAGCAATTTACTTTTCACATGATCAGAAAGAGACCTTGCATTACTACAGAGACGGCTTCACTACAGTACCAATGTATCCCCAATGTGTATGTTTACATGCACACTAATAATTCAACATGAAACTGATTATGGCAGTAGTCATGTAAACACTTTACTCTGCTTATCTTAATTGGCGTAACTTCCAAATTGAAGTAAGCATCTGCCGATTAAAAAACCTGGTATTCTGAACAATCTTTTGAATTATTAGGACATGCAATTAGCTTAATCGGCATTCCAGAAGTGCATTTGATCGGCACATGTGTCAGCACCGTTAGCGCAACCCTCCCTCTTATGCAAGCAAGTGAAAACTGAAAGTATGCATCTTAAAAATAGTTTTCACATACAAACTTTCTTTGTACGAACTCAGAATCAATTTGGCTTCGCAAAAATAACATGGTTGCTGTGGTACAACGTTTCCTTTGATTGACGATTTTCCACATTTTATTTACCTTTAGGGATCTGTGTTCCTAAACCGGGACGGTTGTTGCTCAATATAAGATAATGTGACTAGAAAACGTCGTATACACCAGCCAACTTTCCGGGACATAGACATATCTTACATGGGCAGAAAGCTTATATTCTTGTTAATCTAACTGCAGTGTCCAATTTACAGTATATCATACTATTGTTTTAGGATAGTGTACAACAACAAAACACTTTTATCACAGGAACTGGTTTGATACATTCACCTCTGAAGTTAAATAATGTACTTAAATTCAGTAATCTTGCTCTGATTTATCATCCTGAGAGTCCCAGAGATAAAATGCAGCATAGTTTTGCTTGATGTGTGACAGTTAGCGTATTTTCTGTAGGGAAGCTAATGATTCATCATGTATGACATTCCTGGGAGTGTGTAAACATTTTTTTAAATTATCATAGCATATTTGTATGTTCTCTATAGTTATGTTCTTGAAAATGTGTAAATTGACCAATTCGGCACATTTGGGCAAACTCCTGGCAGACTTGATACAAAATATTTTGTAGTGATGTAATTATTCACTGGATCAGTCTGAAACTTTGCACACACTTTGCTGCCATCTTGTTGACAAAATCTAAGTTAAACCAAGCATCCTAAGTCAATATGTGGCCTTTCTCTTGCATTTCAAAGATTATGGAGAAAAAAAATGGAAAGCGATCTAATGTGTTATGTTCTCCTACATTCATTTCACTTTTCCACAAACTTCAATGTGTTTCCTTTCAAAGGGAATCAAGAATATGCATATCCTTGTTTCAGGTCCTGAGCTACAGGCAGTTAGATTTGGGTATGTCATTTTAGGCGAAAATGGAAAAAAAGGGCCCGATCCTTTTCACCAGGAAGCCTATATTTCAAACTATTGTATTAATCTGACTATCCACAATAATCAAAGTTTCCACTACGAGAATGAGAGCAGTAAATTAACGTGATAACTGTAAGGTTCTGCTTTTCTTTTCTTTGTCAACCTTATGTTCTTTTTCTTTGTGTTCTTGAACGTAGCCCTGTCTTTCATTTTTGTTAATTGATTTCACCTGTGTTCGTTTCTCACCTGGTCTCATCAGTTCCCTATTTAGTTCAATACTTTCTGTTTGGATGGTTGTGAGGTATTGTTTGTTTTTGACTACCGACCTGTGTTTGACCATTGCCTGCCTGTGACCATGATTCCTGCCCTTTGTGAAGGTTTAATAAAACATCTGCTGCGCTCTGCGTGTGAATCTACACCTTTTTCTCCCTGAATATTCATTACAATAATATTTTCATGAGCAGAAATTACCGAAGTATTAAAACACTAACATTCTAGATTAGGCTACTGCTAATGCAGAGATTTAACGGTAAATTCAATACTGGTGATATAGTTAGTGGGGAATTAATCAATATTTAACAAACAAATTGGAAATAATTCACACAATGAAACAATGAAAGTGTGCCCCAGAATTGGCGGGAGGCAGCTAGAGGGTAGACTACATTTCTGGTGAGATGCCTAAGCGCTCACTTCATCACAAGGCCTTTATGCTCAATGTTGATTTAAATGTTGTCCAGAACTTTAGATCAATTATCAAATTGGATTTTCATTGAAAAAACAAGTTAGGGATCCCTCTGTGCGTTTGGATCACTTTCAATTCCCTTTTGTTGTATGCCTAAACTTGCTTTGATCATCTAGCTGACAGTAATCTTATAGCAACATCCTACCATTTGATTCTTTGCAGTATGGATGAGGCCCGTGAGAGTATTCTGATGAAATACACCAGCTCTAATAAGCTGCTTATTTAGATATTTGACTAATGTAATTGCATACACTACAATGTCAAACCAGTACAAAGCATTGTAGGCCTATACGGATTTCTTGGATGCAAACTGGCCTCAAGTGTACAATTTGTATAGTCAAACAGCTTTTAATCCTAGGTCACAATACATTGTTCATTATGAATAATAAAGAGGTACATTGAAATAAGTTTTATTTATCATGTAGTTTACTAGCAACCAATAGTTTCAGTAGGCCACTTCTGTTAGGAAATGGTAGTTTAGAGTATTTATTTAATGAGACAGCAGTACCACATAATAACATTTCTGCCACCAGGTTATTGAGAGTGTGAGGTGGCTGATGTTGTTGGGGCTCAATCCGTTCAAGGCTTTACATACAAGCATGATAATCTTGAAGTCGATCCTGTAGTTGACCGGTAGCCAGTGGAGTTGAGCCAGGATTGGAGTGATGTGGTCTGACTTCTTGGTCCTGGTCAGGACCCTGGCAACACTGTTCTGGATTAGTTGGAGCCTCTGTAGTGATTTGGCTGGGAGGACCCCAAACAGCGCATTGCCATAGTTGATCAGTGAGAACATGAAGGCGTGGATGAGTTTCTCTGCATCTGGCAGGGGAGAGTGATGGTATGACCCGAGCAATGTTTTTAAGATGTAAAAATGATGTTAAACATATTTGTTTCATGTGGGCATCAAAGGATAGAGAAGGATCAAACTTGACTCATAGGTTGAGATGACAAAGGACAGGTGGATGGCCTGATTGTATGGCAGATGTTTCCAGCACTGGTGACCAGCTTGGGTGTCCCAATAAGCATAGCCAAAATCTTGCCACTGTTCAACTGGATGAAGTTCTTTCATTCATGCACTGATGACCTCTAGGCAGCTAATGAGTGATTTTATGTGCATTTATTATCAACTTTTTGTTTTTTTGGAAGCTAATCAAGTACTGAAAACGTTAATAAACTAGACGACATATTAGCACCATTAAATCCATTATTAAAAAATGGAATATGGCACCACAACAAACCTGACAAGATAGGGCCACCCACCAAAACTCACAGACCAGGCAAGGAGGGCATTAATCAGAGAGGCAACAAAGAGACCAAAGATAACCCTGAAGGAGCAAAGCTCCACAGCGGAGATTGGAGTTAAGCCGTACACTCCACAGAGCTGAGACATTGCTTTAAGGAAACATGTTTGGTGTTCGCCAAAAGGCATGTGGGAGACTCCCCAAACATATGGAAGAAGGTACTCTGGTCAGATGAGACTAAAATCTAGCTTTTTGGCCATCAAGGAAAACGCTATATCTGGCGCAAAACCAACACCACCCATCACCCCGAGAACATCATCCCCACAGTGAAGCATGGTGGTGGTAGCATCATGCTGTGGGGCAGGGACTGGGAAACTGGTCAGAATTGAAGGAATGATGGATGGCGATAAATAGAGGGAAAGTCTTGAGGGAAATCTGTTTCAGTCTTCCAGAGATTTGAGACTGGGACGGAGGTTCACCTTCCAGCAGGACAATGACCATAAGCATACTGCTAAAGTAACACTCGAGTGCTTCAAGGGGAAACATTTGTAATGGCCTAGTCAAAGCCCAGACCTCAATCTAATTGAGAATCTGTGGTATGGCTTAAAAATTCCCACACCAGTGGAACCTATCCAACTTGAAGGAGCTGGAGCAGTTTTGGCTTGAAGAATGGGCAAAAATCCCAGTGGCTAGATGTGCCAAGCTTATAGAGACATACCCCAAGAGACTTGCAGCTGTAATTACTGCAAAAGGTGGCTCTACAAAGTATTGACTTGGGGGGGGGGGGGTTTAGAGTTATGCACGCTCAAGTTTTCAGTTTTTTTGTCTTATTTCTTGTTTGTTTCACAATAAAAAATATTTTGCATCTTCAAAGTGGTAGGCATGTTGTGTAACTCAAATGATACAAACCCCCAAATCTATTTTAACTTCAGGTTGTAAGGCAACAAAATAGGAAACATGCCAAGGGGGTAAATACTTTTGCAAGCCACTGTAATTATTTGGATTCCAGACTAGATCTTCCTCTCATCTCCTGGACCGAAGGCTGGACCAAAGATTAAGAAATGGCAGCAACTTTCCTCCATTACACAAAATGATTCTAAATAAGTTTTTAACTGATTTAAAACAACCCTGTGCAAGGAGCTCAATAACAGCCTTATCCAATACAGGGTCCTACGGAAAACATGCAGAAACTGATCAGCAAATTAAAGCCTATTGTGTGCTCTTGTCCAGAGTTGGACAATAAAGATCACTTGCCAGTTCTGCAGGCTGATCGTCAGGCAATTGACTTCACCCACTCACAGTGGACCAACCAAATGCAATGAATCTGTTTCCACCAATGCCTCCACATGTTTTGCACTCTACAATCTAGAATCCTTAAAGAAAAACTCTGTATGAGTTTATCTCTGACAATGATTTTGACATTATCTGCCTCACTGAAACATGGCACAGAAAGGGTGACTTTTACCATCTTAATGAAGTAGCGCCGCCTGGATACAAATACATTGAAAATGTACGCAGCCACGCAGCAAGGTGAGAGCCTTGCAGTTTTATGCAGAGACTGCTTTATATAAAATCCACTGACTGTTGCTTGAGTGCCTTGCTTTTAAATGGAAACAACCAAATCCTCTCACTGTTATTCTTGTTTACTGCCCCCCCCCCAAGACAAGCACCTCTTATCTCTGAATTGTCTGAACTGATAACCTAATGTTCCCACCCACAACCGTGAACACACATGGACTTATCACTGGCAATGTCTCTGACTTGGATGTCATCGACCTATGTGTCTCTGACCACACTGCTCTGACACAGTCTCTGACTGCTCCAACTCCTCTCCACTGCCCAAAGAGGACCATTGAATTCCGCAACCTGAGGAAACTTAACCTATCCCTCTTTCAGGAACACATACAGCCCACTGCAGTGAGCTAGCCCTCGATGACATGGTCAATCTGTATAACAGCATTCTGAGGAATACTCTGAACATCCTTGTCCCTGAAAAAACTCCTAAAGTAACATTCCAACACTTGTCTCCTTGGTTCACTGATGAACTCCACAGAATGAAGATTCGTGGCCGTAAGCTTGAGAGACTTATATTTGTCACCAGCCTGATAAACAAGTCCCTGCTGACATGAAGAGGTAGCATCGATCTTCAAAACAATTGCAGTCACCCCCTTACAAAAGAAACCCAACCTTGACCAGGAAATCCTATCCAACTACAAGCCCATTTCCAATCTTTAATCACATCAATCATCTAATAAGTTTGTGTAAGGTTTTCCAGTCTGGCTTCCGGACCTTGCAATCAAACGAAAAAGCTCTGGTTAAAGTTACCAACAACTTACCGATGGCTGCTGATTCCTCTTAGATGCTGCTTTTGACACGGTAGACTACATCATCCTGCTGCGGCACATCAGTGAGCACACTTCTGTCTGAACTGTTGAACAGCTTTGAACTGGTTCTCTCTTCCTACCTCTTCAATAGAAAGCAATACATCACTATTGGAGGGTCCAGATCAGAGGAGTCTGCAGTCGCATGCGACGTCCCACAGGGTCAGTGCTGGGGCCTATCCTATTTTTCATTGACATGCTCCCCCTCGGCCAAATTCTCAGAGATTATAACATAAATTTCCACTGCTGCGCTGACGATACTCAGGTCTACATTAGCACCAAACCGGACACCATTTCTGCTCTAGCAAAACTTAAAAGAAATAATTAAAGAGTAAACTACCAACGCCGCCACTAGGCACCACGGCTACCATGGAATCCCATGAAACAACGTTGTTTCCACATCATTTGAACAACATGGAATCAATGTGGAATCAACATGGAAAACTGATTGGAGTTTGTCATATTCACACTAATTGACAACTCTATCAAATGTAAATTAAAACTAGATGTTGAATTGATGGCTGTGTCCACTTGGTGTGCTCTCAATGTTAATCTGAGGTTTCTTGTTTGGAGCTGATGAAATGAAGGGCGTGGTTAGCTCTCACTCTGTTATTGGTTTGGGACTTTCAGATGTGGTGGTGAGAGTCGCTCGTTTGGTGTGTTTCTGTATATAGAGACAGGATGGACTGATGTTGACTGATGGACTCAAGTGCTTTGGACCCAGACATGGCGAGTGTAAGCTAATCAGTAGAGTTAGTAGTCTGGCTAACTGTTTTCATAACACTACAGAAATAGTCATGTTGTTCAATGCTGTAACCAGTAGTTATGGTAGGCCTATTCAATTTTCACTTACAACAAGAGCAGCAGTGGGGCAGACTACTCATTGTTGCTTCCACCCCTTATCTTGTCAAATCAAATCAAATTTGATTTGTCACATACACATGGTTAGCAGTAATCTAACAACAACTACCAAGGAATGAATAAGAATATGTACATAAAATATATATGAATGAGCGATGGCCGAACAGCATAGGCAAGATGCAGTAGATACATATGAGATGAGTAATGTAGGGTATGTAAACATTATATAAAGTGGCATTGTTTAAAGTGGCTAGTGATACATTTATTACATCAATTTTTTCATGATTAAAGTCGCTAGAGATGAGTCAGTATGTTGGCAGCAGCTACTCAATGTTAGTGATGGCTGTTTAACAGTCTGATGGCCTTGAGGTAGAAGCTGATTTCCAGTCTGTCGGTCCCCGCTTTGATGCACCTGTACTGACCTCTCCTTCTGGATGATAGCGGGGTGAACATGAAGTCGCTCGGGTGGTTGTTGTCCTTGATGATCTTTTTGGCCTTCCTGTGACATCGGGTGGTTGAAGAGGCACTGCTGCGCCTTCTTCACCACTCTGTCTGTGTGGGTGGATCATTTCAGTTTGTCCGTGATGTGTACGCCGAGGAATTTAAAACTTTCCACCTTCTCCACTACTGTCCCGTTGATGTGGATAGGGGTCTGCTGTTGTTTCCTGAAGTCCACGATAATCAACCCTACCACTGTAGTGTCATCTGCAAACTTGATGACTGAGTTGGAGGCGTGCAAGGCCACGCAGTCATTGGTGAACAGGGAGTACAGGAGAGGGCTGAGAATGCACCCTTGTGGGGCCCCAGTGTTGAGGATCAGCTGGGTGATCCACCTGGGGGCGGCCCGTCAGGAAGTCCAGCACCCAGTTGCACAGGGCAGGGTCGAGACCCAGGGTCTCGAGCTTAATGACGAGTTTGGAGGGTACTATGGTGTTAAATGCTGAGCTGTAATTGATGAACAGCATTCTTACGTAGGTATTCCTCTTGTCCAGATGGGTTAGGGCAGTGTGATTGCAGTAAGCAAATTGGAGTGGGTCTATGGTGTCAGGTAGGGTGGAGGTGATATGGTCCTTGACTAGTCTCTCAAAGCACTTCATGATGACGGAAGTGAGTGCTACAGGGCGATAGTCATTTAGCTCAGTTACCTTCGCTTTCTTGGGAACAGGAACAATGTTGGCCCTCTTGAAGCATGTGGGAACAGCAAACTGGGATAAGGATTGATTATGTCCGTAAACACACCAGCTAGCTGGTCTGCGCATGCTCTTAGGACGCGGCTGGGGATGCCGTCTGGGTCGGCAGCCCTGCGAGGGTTAACACGTTTAAATGTTCTACTTACGTTGGCTGCAGTGATTGAGAGCCCGAAGGTTTTGGTAGCGGCACTGTATTTTCCTCAAAGCGAACAAAGAAGTTGTTTAGTTTGTCTGGGAGGAAGACATCATGGTCCGCGACGGGGCTGGTTGTCCTTTTGTAGTCCGTGATTGACTGTAGACCCTGCCACATTCCTCATGTCTGGGCCATTGAATTGCGTCTCTATACTGACGCTTACCTTGTCGAATTGCCTTGCGGAGGGAATAGCTACACTGTTTGTATTCGGTCATGTTTCAGGTCACCTTGCCCTGATTAAAAGCAGTGGTTCGCGAATGCTGCCATCAATCCACGGTTTCTGGTTGGGGAATGTTTTAATAGACGCTGTGGGTACAACATCACCGATGCACTTGCTAATAAACTCGCTCACCAAATCATCAATGTTATTGTCTGACGCTATGCGGAACATATCCCAGTCCAGTCCACATGATCGAAGCAATCTTGAAGCGTGGAATCCGATTGGTCGGACCAGCGTTGAACAGACTTGAGCATGGGCACTTCCTGTTTTAGTTTCTGTCAATAGGCTGGGAGCGACAAAATGGAGTCGTGGTCAGATTTTCCGAAAGGATGGCGGGGGAGGGCTTTATATGCGTTGCGGAAGTTAGAATAACAATGATCAAGGGTTTTGCCAGCCCAGGTCGCGCATTTGAAATGCTGATAACATTTAGGGAGCCTTGTTTTCAGATTAGCCTTGTTAAAATCCTCAGCTACAGTAAATGCAGCCTTAGGATATGTGGTTTCAAGTTTACATAGAGTCAAATTAAGTTATTTCAGGGCCGTCGATGTGTCTTCTTGGGGGGGTTATACACAACTGTGAATATTATCGAAGATAATGCGGTCGGCATTCGATTGTAAGGATTTCTAGGTCAGGTGAACAAAAGGACTTGAGTCCCTGTATGCTGTTATGATCACACCACGTCTCGTTAATCATAAGGCATACACCCCCGCTCTTCTTCTTACCAGAGAGATGTTTGTTTCTGTCCTCGCGATGCGTGAAAAAGCCAGGTGGCTGTACCGACTCTAACATATCTCGAGTGAGCCATGTTTCCGTGAAACAAAGAACGTTACAATCTCTGTCTCTCTGGAAGGCAACCCTTGCTTAGATTTTGTCTACTTTGTTGTCAAGAGTCTGGACATTGGTGAGTAGTATGCTCGGGAGCGGTGCGCGATGTGCCCGTCTACGGGGCCTGACCAGAAGACAGCTCCGTCTGCCCTTTCTGCGGCGCCGTTGTTTTCGGTCGCCGGCTGGGATCTGATCCAATTCCCTTTCACATTGTCCTTTCCAGCACGGTTCTAGCAACTATGATGGATGTGTAACCAGGCCAGCCCAGTACAACTCAGCTTGGCTTGGCTTGGCTCGGCTCAGATCAGTAGTGTAAAAATGGTTATCCCGCAGATTGCATAGTTTCAACATCAAATGCCTCCTTCCCAAATAGCTTTGAAGGAGAGACATTTGTTCTCCTTAAGTCATATCTTTTTAACACAGCAGGCTTAGTTTGGCAAGGTTGGTTGAACCTGAGACAGTTGATCGAGTATTTGCCAAGCCTCATTGTGCAGTGAAAAATGTTGGATCTGGTCTTGGACATCCGGGCTGATAAAACGGTCTCTGTAGTTTTCCGCTACAAGCCATCTCTTCAAATTTCAATGATGGCCAGAGCTAGTTGTCCGTCACAAAAATGTATTTTCATATGATTTCTTAAAAAGACCCAAAAGAGATGAAAAGGGAGTCCTTTACCTAGAGTCTATCTTGTGCCACATGTCTCAGGGTGATTCACGGTTTCCAATTAAGCCAGGGTTTGAATAGTAAAGTAAATCAGCCATGGTGACTCCACCCTTTGTGCCACCGGATGACTCAAACACTCTCTGACTGAACCTTCAAAAGAACATATCCCTTACATTAATCTTGTTCATTTCATGCTCTCGACACCCTAGCGCTTTCCCTACGTAAATCACAAAACCTAGTACTCTCTCACATTGTGTGAGTTTGGATACGGACGGAGGTATTGTAATGGGTTGACACTGCACATAGAAATGAACATTTCTCAAGCATTTAGTTCTGGATTGGTGTTGCTTTCCCACGTGAACTTAAAGTAATACTTAACCCAAATTACAAATTTGGTTTCCTTACCCTGTAAGCAGTCTATAGACAAGGTGAGACGTCAAGCCTTCACATTACCGTATGATCAATAATACTTTCTTTGAAAGAACAGACAGACAACCTTGCTCATTCTAACACATAACTTTAAAGGGATTTGTATCAGCCAGCAATATATCATTACTAAAATACCTTTTGTTCAGGTGTGTCAGATTCAAATGCTATTCCAGCCTCAGTGTGTAGCTTCACTCATGAGCAACAACACCGGCACCCTGATTAATAGCTCCTGTCGGTCTGATGCAGAGGTAATTTTAATATTTCCTGTTATTCTACATAACACACACACATATACCGCCCTGTGTGATACCAACTCAGGTAGTCAGGAGGCAACACTCCAAGGTATTCATTACTATTGATGTCAGAATCCAGAACTCGTAGTGATCACTGCCCCTCCTCCAGTATGTAGTGTTTAAAGCTGAGTTTTTTTTCTGCCCAGCTGTTGGTCTCTCTCTCCACACTGGGTAGACTGTGATGATTAATTCACTCTGCTGGGATCCTGGGGAGAAAACCGAATTGTTTCTCAACTATGGATGTGTACAGTAGGTCTCATACGACACTCTTGTACTACATTTGTGTGCAGAAACATGGACCAAAACACAGCACAGTGAGTGCACTGATTTGGGCACTAGTGTAATTCAAACTCAAACATGCATGCCAAACATGCATCTAACCATTATTTACAAAATATGACATGAAAGTTGATTATGGATGGCATTACTGTCATGCCAATGGATGCAATACAATAGTTTATTACAGTCAGAATATCTTGTGACAAAACATTGTTCTTGTTGGAGGCAACCACATGTATTATTCACCCATGTTGGGATATTGACAACGTTGTATGCACCACTCTGTATGGTGTGGGCATCGGTTTGTTGTGAAGGTTGCCACCATGGGGTGACTGTTGCCCTTAGCTGTTAGAATTCTGATTCGCACCCAGCAAGAGTGATTTCTCAGGGGCGCAGCTGCCAACTGGCAGGGCCAGTCTAAGCCTGAGCATTGCTTTGTCCTGCCCTCCACTGGCAAAGCCTAGTCTGTCTCGGAAGCACCACACCTCTACCTGTCACCCTTGACTCTATCACCCCTGTCCCTCTGCCACCTGTCTGTCTTCTTCTTCACTGGCTGGGCTGATAACCAAGGTCATCTAGAGCCAGGGCCATGCCTGGAATGACTGAATGGAAAGGGAGGTTGACTGTCAACAAAATGGCAGATACCAATAGTAGCCTACAGCCAGGTTGTTTTTGGCCTATATTTTTATGAGCTAGATGAGAGGCTTTTAACTCTAACCAAATAAAATAAAATACAATTTTATTGGTCACATGCACATGGTTAGCAGATGTTAATGCGAGTGTAGCGAAATGCTTGTGCTTCTAGTTCTGACCATGCAGTAATATCTAACAATTTCACAACAACTACCTTATACACACAAGTGTAAAGGAATTAATAAGAATATGTACATAAAAATATATGAATGAGCTATGGCCAAACGGCATAGGCAAGATGCAGTAGATGGTATAGAGTACAGTATATACATATGAGATGAGTAATGTAGGGTATGTAAACATTATATAAAGTGGCATTGTTTAAATTGACTAGTGATACATTTATTACATCCAATTTTTAATTATTAAAGTGGCTAGAGATTTGAGTCAGTATGTTGGCAGCAGCAACTCAATGTTAGTGATGGCTGTTTAAGAGTCTGATGGTCTTGAGATAGAAGCTGTTTTTCAGTCTCCCGGTCACACCTGTACTGACCCCGCCAACTGGATGATAGTGGGGTGAACAGGCAGTGGCTCGGGTGGTTGTTGTCCTTGATGATCTTTTTAGCCTTCCTGTGACATCGGGTGGTGTAGTTGTCTTGGAGGGCAGGTAGTTTGCCCCCGGTGATGCTTTGTGCAGACCTCACTGCCCTCTGGAGAGCCTTGCGGTTGTGGGTGGAGCAGTTGCAAAACCAGTTGCAAAATCAGGGATCAATCACTTATTCCTCCCCATTGTGCTGATTGGCACATAGGGCAGCAACCAAGGAGCTTGATTTCTGGTACATTTCAGGGATATTTGATTGAAATGCCAACATAGAGAATTCAGTCTGAGGTGTCCACCTTGGTCATGGAAGAAGAACCAGGGGGCAGAATGATAATAGAAATGAGTGATGCACTTAAAGGCTAGGATATGATACGAAACCAGGGGAGGTGACCATAAAATAGCTATTATTTCATCCGGCAAGGCGAGAATAATGGCAGACGTTAGCGGGAAAAGCAAGGAAGGCCTAGTTTGAAACAGGGGCCATTTTGGGACCTTCGTATGATTAATGAACGTCTTTCGCATTGACAACTCACTTCTCTCCTAGCACTATTAAGACCGCACAAAAAAGATTGATAGCTGATCCATTCCTTACAATGCTATCACCATTTTATTGTGTGTGCTTTGAGGTCATATTGTACTGTTTTGATGGGGTGCTTAATCATTTATTGATAGTGGGAGATACTCCATTGAGAATCCACTAAAGGAGTGATATTTCTCTTTTGTGGTTGGTAATCTTTCCACAAAGAGCTTTAAACCCTATCTCGGGCTTTAGTTTTCCCAATGGATGATGTGCAAAATTGTAATTCGTTCTTATCGTTACAACCCAAACAAGCAGCCATTCAATCAGCATCTGCCAGGTTTTATTTGCACAGCTCCACTTCACTTGTCAGTTGTTGGCCATGAATACATTTTGGTAACATTTTGAATGATTAAATGCTTGGAGTAGTCCATGGTGTTCACCCTATAAAAGCTGTTTGGCCGGTTTGCCTGATACAGAATAAGCCTAGTCCTGGACAAAAATAATTCACAATTGAAATATATAGCGCTTTTTAGCCCAGGACTAGACTTAACCCTGTAAGACCCAAGTATAGATTCAAATGAGGAAACATTTTATTAGCTTGCAGAAATATTTTTAATAGGCCTCTGATTATCAGGGTCGGTGTCCCGTCCGCAGGACGGTTGAACTAATGTAGGCTAATGTGATTAGCATGAGGTTGTAAGAAACAAAACAAAAATCCCAGGACATATACATATCTGATATGGGCAGAAAGCTTAAATTCTTGTTAATCTAATTGCACTGTACAATTTACAGTAGCTATTACAGTGAAAGAATACCATGCTATTGTTTGAGGAGAGTGCACAATTCTGAACTTGAAAATGTATGAATAAACTAATTAGGCACATTTGGGCTGTCTTGATACAACATTTTGAATAGATATGCAATAGTTCATCGGATCACTTTGCACGTACAGTGCTGCCATCTATTGTCTAAAATCTAAATTGCGCCTGGGCTAGAACAAATCATTATGCCTTTTCAAAGATGATGATACAAAAAAACTGTAGTTTTTTTCTTTGTATTATCTTTTACCAAATCTAATCCTACATTCCCACAAACTTCAAAGTGTTTCAAGTCCTGAGCTACAGGCAGGTAGATTTGGGTGTGTCATTTTAGGTGTAAATTGAAAAAAAGGGGCAGATCCTTAAGAGGTTTTAAAATAATAATTTTCTGGAAATGTTGCAAGAATTTACATGTGTGAGAGCAAAATTACAAGATTATGTTATAATACTGTTAATTCATTGAATAGCTTTGATGAGTACTTTCTCATCTATGTCTGTGTGAACTGAGAGGAGCCTAAAATCCAACAGCTGGCATTCCATAGATAAGATGTGGTGGGTGTAACCGAGATCGAGAGAGCCTGGAGGAACAGAACAAAACCCTTTATCACATTTTAGGGAAGACCCAGATGCAGACAGTGTCGAAGTAATACAAGTTTATTACTAGAACAGGGGGTAGGCAAAATGACAGGTCAAGGGCAGGCAGAGGTCAGTAATCCAGATCAGAGTCTAAAAGGTACAGAACGGCAGGCAGTCTCAGGGTCAGGGCAGGCAGAGGTCAATAATCCAGATAAGAGTCTAAAAGGTACAGAACGGCAGGCAGTCTCAGGGTCAGGGCAGGCAGAGGTAAATAATCCAGTGTGGTGGGGCAATATACAGCTCAGCAAGCAAGCTCAGGGTCAGGGCAGGCAGAATGGTCAAAACCAGGAAAACTAGAAAACAGGAACTATAGAAAAGACAGGAGCAAGGGGGAAAATGCTGGTAGGCTTGACGAACAAAACGAACTGGCAACAACAGACAAACAGAGATCCCAGGATAATGAGGGGAGATGGGAGACACCTGATGGGGGGTGGAGACAAGCACAAAGACAGGTGAAACAGATCAGGGTGCGACACCCTTAGTGTGTCTAATCATTCTTGCATCTGGGAAACAACACCAGAGGCAGATAAACAGGAGATGTACCCAAAGTGGCTTATGGTTCCCCCCGATCTGCATGGGAGGGGTGGAACCAGCCATGACTTATTTGTAACTTATTTTGTACATAATTTTTCTGCCACCGTCTCTTATGACTGAAAAGAGCATCTAGATATCAGGACATCGATTACTCACCCCGTACTAGAAGAAGTATTTT